>NW_027202826.1:30110917-30710917 GCF_024711535.1 Dipodomys merriami | reverse complement strand
TATCATAGAAAATATGTGTCTTAACAAAGAGGGTGGAATGAGTCTCACCTAACCAAATCACCTATCTACATGGGTATACAGAGGAAACATGCCAGAAACCACCCCAGAATGCAATGGAGATGGTCTTGAAAGGGAGGAGAAAATCCACAAATCAGCTGAATGCAGGTGGTTGAAGCCTATAATGTTAATTTCAACTACTCAGCACACTGAGGTCTGAGCATCTTGACACAAAGCCAGCCTGGATGAGGAAGATTTTGAGACTTTTATCTCTGGTGAACAACCAAGAAAGCCAGTTGCCAGGTGCCGGTGTTGGCTCATGCCTGTAATCCTAGCTACTCAAGGGGCTGAGATCTGAGGATCCAGATTTGAAGCCAGCCTTGGCAGGAAAGTGTTTGAGACTCTTATCTCCAATTAGTTGCATCAAACCCTGGAAATGGTGCTGTGAATCAACTCGTTAAGTCCTAGCCTTCAGCAAAATTACCCAGTGACAACTCCCCACCTCCGAGTTCTAGACCTATTCCTTAAAAAACAAAAAAGAAAACCACAACAAAAAAACCCTAAAGTGTAGCTATGGCTCAAGGGGTAGAGCACTTGCTTCAAGCAATAAATCTCAGAGCCAGGCCCTGAGTTGAAGACAAGACATCTATCCATACACACACAATCCAGAAATCCACTGAAGGCTATGGAAGGATGAGCAAATTTGTCTATAGAATCTTTCCTAGGGAGACAATGCATTTCATGAATGAAATGTTACATTGTTCTGTTAATAGAGCACGCATTTAATGTGTAATTCAAAGATACCTTCCTTCAGGCATCTCCACACATGCCCAGAATTCACAGAGTTCCTTTCTGTGCAGGTTACCTTTTTTTCTTTTTCCCATAAGTCCTCCCAACATCTAAAGGATAAGGATATACTTATTTGCTCAAGGCTAGCACTCTAACCACTTGAGCCACAACTGCATTTCTAGCTTTGTGTAGTTGTTGTTTTTGTTGTTGTTTATTGAAGCTCATAGTCTCTGCCAGAAATCCTTGACCAGTTGTGCCTTAAACCATCACACTTAGACTTTAGCCGCCTGAGTAGATGGAATTCTAGGAGAGATACTGACACCCACTTATTTCTCTTTTCAATTAGCTAGAAACTAATTGGCAAGAGTTTCATTTTGGTTTTCCATACATTCATAGAATACACTCTTTTTATTACTCAGACCTCTTTTCATCCACACGTTTAGCAAGTTCCTTTCATTATTTACATGCTCTCAGATAACTTTCTTCAATGACCCAGGACAGGCTGTTTGACCTTGTGCCCATGGAGGATTCTGTGTTGCTTCCATTTGGGCTTATTACAAATGATCTGCTCTTGGGATCTGCACACAGCAGGGATGGGAACCTCTCATCCACACTCCGCAGGCCTTTAAGCCTCTCAGAATCCTTGCATGCATATGCTTCTTGTCAGGTGCATAGTGTAGAACGCCTGTCTAGCCAGGCCATGGATCCAGTCACCATGCCTAAAAACAAACAAAACAAAACCTTTGTTTGATTGGAGAAATTAAATGAAGGTAGAAAAGGGGCAACTTTCCCAGAGTGGTAAGTAGAAGACAGAGATTCAAATTCATCAGCCCCTCCAGACTTCATTAAAGCCCCCCAGACCCAAGCTAAATTTGAGAGTATGTGGATTGTCACATGTCTCTATCCACTTCCACATTGTTATTACAACATGTTTATTGTACAAAGTAATGGAGTTCACAGGGACATTTCCATAACTCAGACAGCCTGCCCTGACCATATAATACCGACCATTTGGGCATCTAACTTCTGTTCCACCAGTAGTAACAAAATGTTAACATTGGAGAAGGTAACAGGAAAATACTTGTTTTCCAGAGAGTGGTGAACTGTGTCTCACCTAAATCAAATATCTACATCAGGAAAGGGAGAACATGAGTCAGATACACTGGTAGGATTCATTGTAGATGCTCTTAAAAGGGATCTAAAAAATTCCAGAACTCTACTGAGCCAAGGTGGCTTAAGCCTAAATTTCTAGCTACTCAGCATGTTGACATCTCAGCATCAAGGTAAGAAGCCATCCTGGGTGTGGAAGACTTGGAGACTCTTATCTCCAGTTAGCTATGAAAAAATCTGAAATTGGAGCTGTGGCTTAAGTGGTATACTGCTGTCCTTCAGTGATAAAGCTCAGAGACAGGAATAGTGTTCAAGCCCGAGGACATGAACCCACTAGCACACGCAGTCTCTCTTTTTTCTCTTTTTTTCTCTCTCCCCTCTCTCTCTCTCTCTCTCCCTCTCTCTCTCTCTCTCTCTCTCTCTCTCTCTCTCTCTCTCTCTCTCTCTCTCTCTCTCTCTCTCTCTCTCTCTCTGTGTGTCTCTCTTTCACACACACACACACATACACACAAACACACACCCACACATGAACATACAAAATTAACAAATCCACTAAGATTTATGAAGGATGAGAAAAGATTAAAAAAAATTGTAGACCAACACACACACACACACACACACACACACACACACACACACACACACACACACACACAAACACACGGGAATCCAAAGAATATTTTCAAAAGATGAGCAAATTGATAAAATAGAGGCACAGTTGTGCTATGTGCAAGATCATTAGTGAACTTCTACCAAAAGGAGCACGATGACCTGTAATTTAAATCACACAGGGTTTGGTCCGGAAGTGTTTCTCAATGACTTATTTATTTTCATAAATGTTGGAATGTCCCCAAAACACCCTAAAGCATTTCATTATTTGAATAGGGAAAGTTGTAATAAGATACAAGATAATGCATGAATGGAATACAATAAACTATTTGCTTTGTAATTTTTGAAAGTATGTTTACATTTGCTTTAATGGAGGCAGGTTTTCACAATATTGGGTCCAGGAAAACAACAGGCCACACTGTGATACGTAAATAAAGATTCAGCCGCTGTGCTGTAAATGAGCTGCCTGATACAGGTGTGGAAATATAAAACTTTTGTTTCTGAAATTTCTTTTGCTTCTTCAATCATGTTTCATCAAATCATGTGAAATAAGTCTACCAAAACAGGAGACTTACTGTACTATGGAAGTCAAAACTGATGCTAGGAGATAATGAATATTCTCTCGTTTATTTTTCAAAAGTACAGTTCTAATTTGATTCTATATTTTTAACCAGTGGAAGTCAGACTTTCCTTGTTGACGGGAGCATGTCTGTGTTGAGCGCAGACACTGGTGAGAATGTGGAGCTGGGGGAGAAGAGATGACCCTCTGGACCTTGTCTGTGCACACTTGTGTCGATGAGATGATCTGTTTCTTGTCTCATACAAAACAGTTGGTGTGTGAGGCTCTTCCAAGGATATATGTCACTCAGATCCAGTGTTCCTCCTTGTGATGTGCATTACCACCTTGGATGAAGATAATTTCCTGACCGCTGTTATGATGTAAACTTTATTTAATTTCAGATCTTTGCGTGTTTTTAGTCTGTGATGGCTTCTTCCTTTTATAATGATTTAGAAGAATGCAACATATGCATAGCATGTCTCATAGTTTTATATCATTCCGGGTGAGTGTGTGTGTGTGTGTGTGTGTGTGTGTGTGTGTGTGTGTGTGAACACATGCATATTGAGCTTCGGCTCACGGTGTAGCACTGGTGACTGCCCTTAATAGGCGATGGAGGAATCATGGCCTTAACTCCCAGGACTGGCTTGTAAGGCCAAACCTCAGATCTCAGTCTCTCCATTAACTGTGATTATAGACATGAGCCCCATTGCCAGGCTTCTTTTCAGACTTTACCACTAATTTCTCCCCTAACTCTTCATATTGTGATTGGATCCCAGTTACTCAGGCAAATGAATATTTTTAAAGAATAAGCAGCTATGAGGGCTTTCTCCAACCCTTTTCTGTTGAGACATCTATTCCTGAAGACATTGTCTCACCTCTTTAAGGGTTAAGTTGGAGTAGGCAAGGTTTCCTTTAGGGAAAAATATCTGCCCTATTCCACAAATAGCTTCTACTCTGCGATGATCTCCCTCAGCCCTTCTAGGAAATACAACTTTGGGAAAGCTGTCTTGAAGAATGGAGAACTCAAGACTGATGGGTAGAAATATAACGTATGTAGTAGTGATGCTGCTTGCATATGTATTTTCAGGACTTTTCACCGACTGGAACAACCCAGCATAATAACCATCATTATCTTGTCTTTTGACATTAGAGTTTGTCTTGGATGCCCCTCCACAGTCTTTAGCTACATTGACTCCTGGCTTGGATGTAGGACCCTTGAGTGTGGTCAGAGTGACAGGAAGAGAACAGAAGCTTGAATAATCTTTTGCCCACTTTGATTCTAGGAAAGTATCTGTCTTCAGACTCAGCTCCTTCTAGAACATGTGGAAACCAACCAGAGCCGGCACAAAGTATAAATGCCTGTGTCAGCCCCAGTCTATGGGCAGCAGATATAGCAACACACATGTCACTGGTTGAACCAGAACAACTGCCCGCTGAGCCAACACCCTCAACCCAATATGCGGATGAACCAAGAACATGACTGGCCAACACACAGAATCCTGTTTTCATTTTATTATATCAACAATTAGCATAAGACAAAACAATATAAGTGAAAAACTTAGCGTACTATGGGGATAGGTATGTCTTTACATTTGGAAAGATGGGAAGAGGAAGTGGGAGGCAAAAGAAGGTGAGCTTGTCTTCAGTGGTGCTCACACAATCATAACTTCATTGTCAGTCTAAAAGAAACAAGAAGAAAACAAGAAATCTTGCTATGAATGGTCTCCAATTCTTCTCTCAAATCCTGACAAATACAACTACTCTAAAGACTTTCTCAAAGCAATGAGATAAACACCACAAAAAACATGAAAGGGCAAAATAGAAATATGTGATAGAAATCCTGAGGTTCTGAATCTAAGCTCAATTTCTGAGATGAACCCTGGGGAAGAAACTATACTTAGCTACCATTAACAAATCAGACCTGGATTTTCTAAGAAACCTCCATTAAATTTATTCAATTGGGAAAATTAATTTTTCACAAATTATCTGACAGGAATCCTCAGATTCTGACATGATCCTGCTTGATTTGAGAGCTGAAAGAAACTAATTGTGAGATTGCACAATTTGATTGCCCGTTGAAAACAGACACGGCCATGGCTTTGGTCTTCTGACAGGGTAATGAGCTGTGATCACCTTTGGGAAGAGAAAGAGGTGGTGACCTGGCCTGCACCATTCCCTTTAGGACAGAATCTTCTGCATTAGCCATGGCCTAAAGCATCTCCCAAGTCTGGGCAGCCTCCCTGCTGCTCGTCCCCAAGGGCAGTTCAACTGTTCATTTAAATTGTTCCTGCTTCCTGAGGCCACCTCACATTTCCACAGTACCTGGACTCTCCTAAGAAATGGGAGTGAAGTCTTTGGCAAAGATTCTGGGAGTATTTTCAATCAAAAACTGCACCAGGGCAACCTGTAACACAAAAAGAGACACATAGACTACTCTTGTCATCTGGCAGTTATGAATCCTCTGATCTGTGATTCTTGGAGCAAACACACAGAGGCTTGAGGAATGTGGGGAGAAACTCAGAATTTAAATTAGAAGCGATGTATAAGCCACTTTTGTCAGAGACATAATTTACAAACTATGGATGGTGTTTATAGACCAGAGCTTGAAACACAATGAATGGACGAGAGGCACAGTGAGTCACTTTGCTTAACTGCCAACGTCTTTGTAATATCCAAAATTATATCTTCTTTATACCATCATTGTTATACCTCTAAATAGTTTGTTTTCCCTGCAGTTGTATATAGTAATATTTAAAAGAAAATAATTGAATAGAATGAACCCCTGAAATTCCCTTCCAAAGTGCCCTGCCTTAAACTCAGGCCAGCTTGTGTGTGGAGCTGTGGGGAAGGAAGAGCCCCTGCAGAGGAGCTCTGTGTCATGCAGCTGCAATCCCTGCTCCACACTGCTGGGCCTCAACCCTGTGGCAGGGTGAGCCTGGCAACTGCCCTGGTCTCATATACCCTCTGTTTATGTGGAGACATTTTAGAATAGTTCACTAGTTTCTATTTTGTGTAGTGAATGAGGAATACTATGTATAGTTTATATATTAGGCCTCTCTCAAAAGACCCTGAAGAATGTTTCCCTTCAGGTAGATCCATTTGGGAGGAAAAGTTGCAAACCTTTCATTAGTGGGAGGTAATCATAAGGAGCTGAGCTCAGAGAATACTGAAGGATTCTAGTCTGTTCCTCTCATCTCTCTGTCTCACTCTATGGACTAGATCAGTGCAAGTTATTAGATGATACTCTTTACTAACAAGATTCTGATGACTTATCAACAGGGACCAATATTTCTCTAATTGAAAACAACTGACAGAGGGAGCCTATGCATAGGACAGAGATCCTAGCCTTCATGGATTAATCCCTTTCTTAAGGGTAAGTGTCTGGACCTGAACAGAGCACTGGGCAGGATCTCCACCTCCACTCTACAGAGGAAAACACTAACTTGAAAACCATCCCAAGATCACAGATTCACAATGGCAAGAAGAGTGCAGAACGTTGGTGGTTGGACTCATTGTCACCATTGTCATCCTCCTTTCTTCCCTAGGGTTTGGTCAGCCTCCACTCCTCTATACTGAAGGGAAAGAGAAAGGATCACACTGCTGCTTTCTCCTTGCTGCACATGTTTGTAAACCTCACCACAGATAGGGTGAACACCTCTTTTCCTGAGGTCTGCAGTCCATTGTGTCCTTAAATCCTGGGCTGTCAGGCATGCCTTTCCAGATCCAACCAGCCACTCTGCTTGTCAGGATGAAGCTAGGAGAGGCCATTACCTTTCTCATGAGTTGCATATCAAATCCTGCCCTGGCATCAGGGGGCGGGAACATCAAGCTTGGGGCTGTGCACACAGCTAGGTTGTAGGCGGTCATCAGGTTTAGGAAGCAATTCTGGTGGATTTGGCTTAACATTCCAAACAGATGTTTCAGCAGCAGTTGGTTGACTCTGGGCAGCATTTCTAAAAGACTTAACTCAGAAAAACACACTTTCAGGTAAGCAATTACTTGTAGCAGATTCTACACACACAAAGTGCCTTTTCTATCAGTTGGACTGAACTAATTGAAAGTATAAATCGAGAAGGATATACTTTAACCTACTGCATAAAATCTATCCTTGAGTTGACTACACTACTCATTATCTTGGAACAGATGTATTTAGATCAATAGAAAGATAGTGTCTTTTAAAATAAACATTGTATTGGTTCACATTGTACTCAACAAAAATCTTCCTGAAAAATAAACAATTAAATTATCTCTGAAATGGCAATGATGAAGTCAGGTTTAGTGATCACATCCCAAAGTACATACTATAATGAGAGACTCATTCCAAGAAAAAATGAATATAAAAAATTTCATTGAAGCTATATAGACTTTGATGTTTATGTTAGTATTTGACCAAGCTGAGATCTTGCCCTCCCTACATGGGTCCATCAGTATAATCTGCTATCCATCAGTGTTGACTTTCCTTATGTATACATGGGAAAGAAGCTATGCAAACAATACCACAGGAAAAAACTCATTCATACACAGATTATAATTGCCTGTCTCTATGAAGTCTTGCATGGATGAGACCAAATGAATATTTTACCCGACTCACAATTATTTCAGCACCTTAAACTCTCTACACCATGAGGCTGGTTTCCCTAAGAGTGGAAACATTAGATTTTTGAATCCTACCCAGAGCAGACTCATTTCCTGAATCCTACCTCTGGGCCAGAATGATTTTCTCCTCTTCAAGGTCTTCATCCATGATCATAAGCCATGTCTCATACATGCCAGTGTGAAACACACCTCCTTGCACATTGCGAAGATATTCCTTCCAGAGAAAAAAGCAGGATATTCTGATGGAACAAAATATGTCATACAATTATAACATGGAGATGGAAGAAATATACTGACCCTCATCCCTTCTCAATGAGTGAATCTGTGACCTACACTGCCCTCTCTTCACTTCCCACATAGACAGGGGCCAGCAGCCTCCCCACCTGAACAGGAAGCACAAAGCAGAGCATGGCAGTGCTGCTGAGGCAGGAAGGATTAGGGACCTGGTGAAGAAAACTTAGAAACAGGTATTTGGAAACATGCAAGTGCTATATGTGCTTCAAACTGAAAGAAGAGGATCGCTTCATTTCTCAAGGAACAGACTCTGTTTCATAACAGGCTACACCCCTTCCTGACAGGAATGCCCTCTCAATTAAAAAGTACTCCCACACACCACAAACCAGAATGGAAAACAAGAGACAGGAACCTCAAAAGAACTAAGTGAACAGTGCCTAGTTTAAGACAATTCTCAAACACCCACCTGCATTAGGTACTGTGGGAGTGAGGACCCATCTCCCTTTTCTCTGAAAACTGCTACTTGACTGGAACAATCTACTCTAAAGGACAAGGCTGGGTATGCAGTGGTTCTAAATCCTATTGCTGAGCAGAAATAGGCCCACACATTTCACCTGTTTCTTTGCAGTTTTAATTGAACAAGTAGTGTTTTTTGTGAAATAAATACTTCTGTACATATCTTTTGGGAAGGACTAGGTATACAGTATGTTAGTTCTGAATTTTGGCTTAAAATTCCCCAACACTCTGCAATGAATGAAATACATCATCTTACACCTGTGAGTACCAGTTAGTTACCTTTCCTTTTATATTCATGAACAGTACCTATATTAGGTTCCTTTCAGCCTGTTGGGTAAAAGCACTTGTCCATCCTCATCAACATGCATCAATAAGAATTTCACTGTTACCCCCTTTATACTGAAGGTTTTGGAAAAATTACGAATCCAGGGAACATTCCTCAATACAATAAAGGCTGTATATGACAAACCTACAGCCAGCATTATACTTAATGTTGAAAAACTAAAGACATTTCCTCTTAACTCAGGAACGAGACAAGGATGTCCACTCTCTCTACTTCTCTTCAATCTAGTATTAGAATGCCTAGCTACAGCAATAAGACAAGATGCAGACATAAAGGGGATCCAAATAGGGAAAGAAGAAATAAAACTCTCCCTCTTTGCAGATGACATGATCTTGTATTTAAAGAATCCCATAGACACCACTCCCAAATTACTCAAGCTGATTCAAAACTTCAGGAAAGTAGCAGGGTATTAAATTAACCCCCCCCAAAACAATGGCTTTTCCGTATGCCAACAATGAGAAAAGTGTGGCTGAAATTAGGAAAGCAACTCCATTTATAATAGCCCCACAAAAAATAAAATACCTAGGAATTAACTTAATCAAAGAAGTGAAAGACCGCTATGAAGAAAACTTTAAAATCTTTTAAAGGAAATCCAAACAGAACTTAGAAAATGGCAAAACCTCCCATGCTCCTGGATTGGAAAGGTTAACATGGCTACCAGCACAACTATGTTTATTGCAGCCTTATTTACCATAGCTAAGATATGGAACCAACCCAGATGCCCCTCAGTAGATGAATGGATCAAGAAAATGTGGTATATATACACAATGGAATTCTATGCCTCCACCAGAAAGAATGACATTGCTCCATTTGTGAAGAAATGGAAAAACTTGGAAAAAATTATATTAAGTGAAGTAAGCCAGGCCCAAAGAAACGTAGGTCCCATGGATTCCCTTATTTGCAATATCTAGATATGTATGAGTCAAGCAGAAAAGGTCAGATAATGTGATGTTAGGAAAATGAACCCTTAGATATGTATTTTAATGTTTTTTTCATGCAATTGTTTCTAATGCATTTATAAGATTATTTCTTTGTTGTTTTGTATGTCCCTCCCCCACAGTATAACTCCTGCTTTCACTATATTTGATGTCAGTATAACTTGTGGAGGAGATGGGGAAAAACATGTCGTTTAAGGATACAGGTGGACCTGTTGCAACAATGAGAAGTACAAGTAGTCATGTCAAAAAGGAGCTTTACAAAGTTGGTGCGGGTGGCCGGGGGGGGGAAGATTGGTTGTGGGGGTGGGGAGGGATGCTGGAAAGGGATGTGAAGGGTAAACAAAGGAGGAGGCTGCAATGCTTGATAAGAAATGTACGCATTATCCTGCCCATGTAATTGTAACCCCTCTGTACAGTATTTTCACAATTAAAAATAAAAAAAATCAATGGCTTTTCTGTATGGGATCAATGAGAAAAGCACACCTGAAATCAGGAAAGCAACTCCATTACTAATAGCCCTCTCCCAAAAAAATACCTAGGAATTAACTTAACCAAAGAAGTGAAGGAACTCTATGATGGAGACTTATAGACAAAGCAGAACTTAGAAAGTGGCAAAAACTCCCATGCTCCTGGATTGGAAAGATCAACATCATGAAAATGGCTATTCTTCCCAAAGCTATCAACAAATTCAATCCAATACCTAACAACATTCCAACCTCATTCTTGAGGAAATAGAAGAGGCAATCCAAAAATTCATATGGAACAATAAAAGACCCAGAATAGCAAAACAATCCTCAACAGAAACACCAGTGCTGGAGGAATATCAATATCAAATTTCGAACTCTACTAAAAAGCCATACAAATCAAACAGCTTGGTACTGGCACAAGAAGAGACTTCACGACTAATGGAATAGAATGGAAAAGCCAGAAATGAACCCACAGACCTATAGCCACTTAATCTTCAATAAGAGAGTTAAAAAATAGAATGGAAGAAAGACAGCCTCTCCAGTAAATGGTGCTAGGAAAATTGGTTAATCACTTGTAGAAAACTAAAGCTAGATCCTTATATACCACACTGCACCAGAATCAACTCCAAATGGATCAAAGACCTCAGAGTACTCTGAAAACATTACAGTATGGAATAAGAGAAACCCTTGGTCTCCTTGGTATAGGCTGAAATTTTCTTAATAGAGACACAGAAACCCAACAAATCAAAGAGAGGTTGGGAATTCATGCAAATGGGATTGCATTAAATTACAGAAATTCTGAATGGCAAAGGACATACTTAGCATGATTAATAGAAAGCCCACAGATTGGGAGAAGATCTTCACCATCCATACAATGGACAAGGGTCTCATATCTAAAATTTAAAATGACCCAACAATCTTACTTTTGGGCATTTACCCAAATGATCACAAATAAGACCATATTAAAGCTATCAGCACAACTATACTTATTGCACCATTATTTACCATAGCTAAGATATGGAACCAACCCAGATGCCCCTCAGTAAATGAAAGGATCAAGGAAATGTTTGATATATACACAATGGAATTCTATGCCTCCATCAGAAAGAATGATATTGCCCCATTAGTTAGGAAAGTGAAAGACTTGGAAAAAAATACATTAAGTGAAGTAAGCCAGGCCCAAAGAAACATAGGTCCCATGGTTTCCCTTATTTGCAATAACCAGCATATATCTGAGACAAGCAGAAATGGTCAGATACGTTGAAATTAGGCGAAATGAACCCCAAGATAAGGACTCAAATGTTTTTTCTTTCTTGCAATTGTTTCTAATATAGTTATATGTTTTTGTTGCTCTGTATGTCCCTGTCCAATGGAACAAGCCCCGTTTTCACTGTATTTGATGTTGGTATACCTTGTGTAGGGCAAAGGAAAAAAACAAATTCTTTAAACAGGGATACAAGTGGACCCATTGCCACAGAGAGATGTACAAGACATTATGTTGAAAGGAACTGTACAACTGTGGCGCAAGATGTGTTTGTGTGTGTGTGTGTGTGTGTGTGTGTGTGTGTGTAGGTGTGTGTGAACACATGCGTGTGAGTGTGTTGCACGTGCTTGCGTGTCTGTATGGGTGCATGTGTGTATGTATGTATGTTTGGAATTGGGGTGGGAGGGAGATGGGAAGTGATGGGAAGGGGAAACAAAGGAGGAGGCAACAATGCTTGATAAGAAACATATCCATAACTCCTCTGTACAGTACCTTCCAAATTAAAAAAAAAAGAATTTGGATGTTGACAACTTTAGACCTTTGAATCTCAAGGTTAGTGACCTGCACATGTAAGCTTCTCCCACAAGATCATTTTGAACAACTGATCACTAATTGTTGATCCCATAACGTGGCCTATTAAAATGTATATATACAACATGACACAAAGGGGAAAAATGCCCACAGAGTTGGGTGTTGTGTGAACATTCTCGAAATGGCTCCATGGTACATTCATCATGGTTCTGAGCTTATATTCATCTCCAGGCTGGGTTAGTAGAACTCTGTATGCATCTGTCATGTTATCACCAAGAGCAAGACCAGAGAAGCTGAGATTCACTAGTCTACCTCTGGCTAGGCAGTGAAGTGAGTTTCAAGTGGGCAGTACCAAAATTGTGATTTCATGAACAGTAATGCATGCCTATCTTCCTGGCTGAAAATTATTAGCATGGCTGATGTCTACACCAACAATGAAAGGACATAAAAAAGGCCTAGAGCAAGTGAGAACAAAATTATTTTTATAAAGCCATTCTTAATCATTCTCCCATGATTTTTCTGTAGTGCTGTTCAAAAAGAGCAAAATGTATAGATGTATTGGTTGTCTATTGAATACTTCCTTCTACAAGCATAAAGATATTTGTAATCTACCTGTATCATTTCAAACTTTACGTACTGATGGTGAAACTCAGGTGAATTTTCAGAGAGCACAGATGTTTGGGCTGCTTAATTCAATTTAATGATCAAATTTATGGGTAATGTGGTAAGAAATGACTTTTTAGGTAAGTATAATAGTGGGATGTATGGGAAGAAAGATAAACAGAAGAAAAGGTGCAGATGGAGGATACTGAGAGTAGAGGAGCGTCTGCATATCCACACCAACTTTCCTGTAAAGGTATTGGAGATGGGCAGGAATGGTGGCATGAGCTGGCTCTGCTGGCCTGGCAAATCATGATGGGACTCATTCGGGCCTTCACCATTGGTTATGAATGTTTACAAATTCTATATCATTTTGTGCCTTTGTGCAACCTTCCTTAAAGAAGGCAGTGCTGGGTGCTTGTTTGGCAAATATGTAGCAGGACTTGTTGGTGCTCATAGTTGTATTGTCATGGCGATTTACAGTGATACAGTAAATCAGATCACTCATTAGTCACATTGGGCATGGGTGTTCAGGTCGGAAGATGAGAGGAGCTGAGGTGAGAAGACAAAGTAAACAGACAGAACACACAGACATGTGTCTTTTCATTTCCCACATGCTTGATGTGTGAGGCCCCTCGTGGTTCTTGGGTGATTGTGGTGCTGGTGATGCAGTGCTGTGGGCTCACAGTGAAGCTGCCTCCCTGGGTGATGCTGGCTGTGTCCTACCTTTAACACTGAGGCGACCACAAACACGGATTCCTGGTGCAGGTCCACTCGGGCTCCAGACATGAGTTTTTCTTTGAGGGCTCTGAAGGCTTTGACGCTGCCTGATTTCTGAAGATGCCCTCGCTGAGCCGCCCCTCCTGACTGAGGAAGGAAATCATCTCCTGTGTGGAGGAGAGGAAAGAAAGCCTGGGTCCTCCATGTCAAATGGTACAGAGCACCACCTCACATTTCTCTAAGTAAGATGTTTAAGTGTGCAAGGCTCCAGTGCTCAAGGTAGGTGACCTCATTAATAATTATGTTTTTTTGTTGGAAATATATTTTGTTGTTGTTCTTTTATTCTAGGGTCAGACTCAGAAACATTGAACAGTGAATGGATTTGTCTGTGTAATGAACTGACTGCTAAAACTTCTACTTAATGCTTCCAGCTTCGGCTGGCCCAACCTCCTTCTTACACACCTGTCCCCTCACACCTTCCCAAGAATGCTAGCTTCCTGTGCATTTCTTCTCTTTTAATTTCCCATTTATAAATTCTGTAGTTGCTAGATTCTTCACATCACATTCATACTTAGTCCATTAGAAAGTTTTCCCTGATTGTATTCATCACTGGGGCCTTGCTCTCTTTGGTTCTATTTTGGTGTCCCCTGTTTTCAGAGTTGAGGACTTGTAGTGTGACCTTGGACACAGTCCCTTCTGAAGCCCTAAGCCCTTTCCCTCCCTCAATCCTTTATTCACTCTTTTGGTCCTTCCCTCCATCTTTTCTGTCCTCTTCTCCTTTCCTTCCTTCCCTCCTTCCTTCCTTCTTACGTTCACATATGTCCCCTGTTAAGTTCCAACGCCCACTAGCCAGGCTGCCTTTGTTTCCTCTGACCCAAACTTCTTTATTTTAGTTTATTTTTTTAGTGTGAAAATACTGTACACAGGGATTACAATTACATGGGCAAGGTCATGAGTACATTTCTTGTCAAGTATTGTAGCCTCCTCCTTTGTTTCCCCTTCCCATCACTTCCCATCCCTCCTTTTTGCTAGATATTTTGGAATAGTAATCAGTGGACATTTCCTCCTGTGCTGGCCTGAAATTTTAGTCTTCCAGGTTCTGGTGTCCCAATGACCTGTGATTATAATAATGTACATCCTTCCTACAGCAGTATGTCCATTTTTGGATTTTCTATTATTTTTCTAAATGTGAGATTAGAACTAGGGTGATCCTATCTGCCTCCTTAAATTTCTGGGTACAATGTGAGACCAGGGCATTCTCTGTTGCATCCAAGGGAAAATTCCCATCATGTGTTAGTGATTGTACACATGATAGACATCCATTCATCCAATCCTCACACATACACTATAGTAAATTAGGATTTTGTGTGTGCATGTATGAATGTCCTGAAGCTTTGAAGTCATGTCTTGAGTGCTGTTAATAAACTCTGATGCTCAGGTTTTGGCCTAAAACTTCAGCTGAAGTTCTGCTTCTGGTTTTTCAGTGCTTCATTAAAAACAAGAGTCTCATGAACATTCCAGTCTGGGCTAGCTATGGAGCAGAAATCTCAGATGTCACACTCAATCTCACACTTCTGTGGAGCTAGGATTACAGGTGTGACCCATTGTTGCCTGGTTAATATACCAGGAAGAAACAGTGAAAACAATATCAATGGTTTTTCAATGATACTCTACCTTGTCACTTTGATTTTGTTGGTTTCTCTTAGAGGTTGAAGCTTCTTTTTCAACCAAATGAAAGCAAAGTAATATCTTTCTTTTCCTTTTTGCATACATCACCTAAGAGTCACCATTGTAGCCAGTTTAAAGCACACAGTCCATTGGCCTTCAGTACAAACACAATACTGTGTGACCAGCTTCCTCAGAACTTGTCCATTTTCCTCCATAGAAAGGACAGATCTTTTAAACACTATCTGTCCATCCTCCTCTCTGAAAACCAACAACCACCAGTGTGCTTTTCTGATGCTAGGAACTATTAAAATATGATCTTGTCTAATATATGTAAATAACTAGACTGAGGAATGTCTGAGGAATGTCTATGTATGTGACTGGAGACATTTGCAAGTTGGAAGAATAAAGCTGGAAGGGAGCATGAAGGAGGGAGACTCACAGCTTCACATGCACAGTGCCTGGAACTACAATTCTGCAGCAGGCAATGAGGCTTCTGGTGTACCAGTCCCCCACTGAAGGGAATACTTACCTGTTGGGCTTGACTTAGGGAATTGTACATTGTGACATGTTTATATCTTGTAGCAATAGTAACAAAGCACCCCCACCCATTGTCTGATGCTTTGCTGAATTGGACCTGGGGCTCCATGAGAACACTCCTCTCCCTCCCCTGCACACTCAGGAGGTTCCTCTCCTCAGGAGGGCAGCAGATACCAAACTGGGACCTACCAGAAGAGGGGAGGGTAGATTACCATCCTTACAAGCAGCCTCCAGGGAAGTCCCAAAGAGCAGTCTTGACTTTACACGTGAAGATTTCAGGGGTCTGTTCTCCTTGGCTGTGCTGGACCCCCACCCAAAAAGCCAGTTGATGAAAGATCTTCCCCTTCTTTCTTTCTTCTGCTCTGACTCTAAAGAAGCAAAAGTTTTCAAGGGATCACTTTAATTTCCTAGAACCTAAGCTTCTGTGTCAAATTATCCACATTCTCTAATGGCTTAATTCCCTTTACTATTGAGTCTTTGCCCAAATCAGTAAACTGTTGGTTATGGCTAGGGGCCTGAGCGCACACAGTTTATCTTTCTGATTATTGTGGCCAGCTCTCTTGCACCTACAAAGTTCCTGAGTTGAAGTAGGGCTGTCCGGTGTATCTTTGTCTTTTGAAAGGGAAAGCTACCATTCCAGTGGAGTTTTATAACCATTCACATTGAGAGCCATTCTCCTCCAATTTGAATTTCTGCATGTGTCCCATTGATCACTTCCTGTATCAGGTTATCTCCCCTTTTCACACAGCGTGCCTGCCAGGTGAAAGACTACGAGTTTTCTGGACCTTTGTTTGTGGGGTTTTTTTACTTTAATATAGTTGTGAAGATATCGTAAAGAGGGTTTACAATTACATGAGTAAGACAATGAGTACATTTCTTTTTTTGTCATGCTCTTCATATATGTGTATACATGTTCATATACATATAGAATAAAGATAATGTACAAAGGTGTTAGTTACATGAGCAAGGTCCATTTCTTGGCAAGAATTGTTAAATCTTCCTTTGTTGCTCTCCAACTGTTTCTTCTCTCCCTCTCCTGCTCCATTCCTCTCTCCAAAACATTATAAATTTTATTTCCAAGTATCTTTTCAGTAACATTCTTGAAGTGGGTCAACCTGTGTCCTTGTTATTTCCATACCCTCCCCAAAGTAGATAAATTTATAGAAGGTGCACAGTGTCAAATTCATCCACAGTGACCCCAAGGGATATACCATAGAGGGACGAACATACAAAGGAAACACTAATCTCATTGTACATGGAAAATAACAACAACAAAGAAAGACCACTTCTGTTCACATCTTGGTGTTCATTTCCCTTAACATCATCTTATATAGTCATATTACACAGATTTTTGGTTCTGCTCATCTGATAAAATTACCCTAGACATATACTAATTATTGCCAATGAGGGAAACTGTGGTTGTCTTCCACTGTTCTCTGCTTAGCTACTCAAGAGCTTGTAATCTGAGGTTGGTGGTTCAAAGCCAACCCTGGCTGGAAAGTTGGTGAGGCTCTTTTCTTCAAAAAATCACCAGAAAACTGGAAGTGGCACTCTTGGGCAAGTGCTAGAGTGTTCGTCTTGAGTTGAAGACCTGAAGGATAGAGCCCAGTCCCAGAGTTCAAGCCCCACAACTGACCAAAAAAATGCAAATGTTTTCCTTTTGGGTGACTCTAGTCACATTCTAGTTTTCACCTAAGGAAAAAACTCTAATTCAAGCTTGCTGTATACATTGAATATTCTCCAGAAACTTTGGAGGATGTTGACATCTTTTCTTCTCTTTATGTCCTCCCACAGGCTACCTAGTGATCTCTGGAGCCTTGTGCCTGACATGAGCATTCTCTTCCAAAGGAGCCCTTTACGTCAGAACCAGAGTTCTATTCCAGCTTTTTCATGGACATTTGGAAATAAGACTCTCAGGACTTTCCTTTGCACACTGACTTTACTTTGAGATAATCTGTTCGCAGCCTCCTCAGTAGCTGGAATTACAGCTTGAGCCATATGTACCCTGCTTCCATTTACTTAAATGTGTTTTTTATGCATGTCAAATGCTTTAAGAGACCGTAGAGGTCCTGAATTGTACAGAAGATAGAGAACTATGTAACCATATAGAAGTGAGAGGACTCACCGTTAAGTTGCTGGCCCTGGGCTGGCTGCCTTGACTTCAGAATGAACCGGCCTCCTGTGGCTAGATAGCACTGCTCCAGGATAGGACTCTGAGCAGTGTGAGTCTCATGTGGCCTTGGTCCTCGTGGCTGGTATGCAGTCTCTCCATACTGACTCATTTTAATCACATAGGGATTTTCATGCCCTATGGTGAGAAAACGCAGCAGGGACTTTCATTGGAATAGGAGCCCAGATTTTGACAATGAATTTCCAATCTGCTTTCTACTTCATGAAAACAAAACCCCTTATTTTAATCAAGAAAGCTCATGTTTCTTATCTTTATGTAGTGGTACAAAGCAGTTACTACTCAACAAATCGTTCAGGAATGGAAGACGTCTTGGCCAATATCATCCAAAAATGCTATACTTCAAGTGAATAAAGCCAACTACCTAGTTTTCTCCTCAAACCAAGATTTGCCACATGAAGAAATGAACCTACAGACACACACACACACACACACACACACACACACACACACACACACACACACAAATCAAGTGGTGTCTGCTCAGCATTTATTGAAAAACGTACAATCTAATTGTATAGGCAATAGTTACCCTTAGTAATATTAAGCTTAACTCTTAAAGAATCAGTATTGGAGAATTAGAAATCCAACTTTGACGCCATTCCCTCCCATTTGAAACTTTCTTTGATACTTACCAATGAAGACAAAGGGAACTTCTTCATTTTCAGAATGGAGCCACAACTGGTAGTCATTCTCGGAGCCCTGGGGGAGAGAAGGACTGAGTGTCACACAAAGCCACTCACAGTCGACCTCAGAAGGACACAGAGCCTTACACAGCTGTGTGTCTAACAAGGAAAGCTCTGCTTTTGTCTTTTAGGGGGTTAGTGATGGGCTGGCTTCCTGAGTAGCTAGGACTACAGACATCAGCCACACCTGCCTATCCTGAAACTTTCTTACTCAGAGTATTACACTAGCTCATCATAGATAGACTTTTATATATAACAGAAATATATGGAGTTAGCAGGTACAAATTATATATCAACTTCCTTGTGTGTTCAATTGCACTTGGCATGACATTAAGAATGAG
This sequence comes from Dipodomys merriami, assembly GCF_024711535.1. Lineage (NCBI taxonomy): Eukaryota > Metazoa > Chordata > Mammalia > Rodentia > Heteromyidae > Dipodomys > Dipodomys merriami. The sequence goes on along the minus strand of NW_027202826.1, from coordinate 30,692,224 downwards.
ATTGTAAGAACCCAAATATAGATTCATCTCAAGTCCAGCTGCCTGCAGGTTCTCAATCTTGAGGCCAGGAGAAGACCGATGTTAGTAGCACAGTAGGACACACATGAGCATAATCTATTCATCTCCATTAAGAAATAGGTTTTTAATTTTAAAAGACCTTACAGATCACTTACTTTTATTCCAATGTTGGAGAGTGACTTTCTGATAACATCCTTCACTGTATCTGAGTTTTTTGCTAAGACAGTTATTGGCTATAAAACATATGTGAAAAAAGGTACATATTAAGAAAACAAACAGTATCATTGTATAATTATCACCAATTAGTTTCCTGATGAGTCAAGCAAAATGTGATTTCAGGTATTTAAAGGCGACAACTGTATAGTGCACAAAGCCTTGAGTAGAACTGTTTCTTTATTTATTTGTATAACCTGAAGCCAGGAGAAAACACCTCAGACACATGGAAACAAACTGCACATAGGTCAAATCTGAATGACAGCTGAAGAGACACCAGAGCATATGGAGAACAAAAGGTACTGGAAAACCATTAATATATTGAGAGGGGAAAATTGTGAAGGCCTAAAATTCAGTGAAATGTCTTTCAAGAGACAAGGTCAAATAGGAACCTTGTTAGGTAGGACATGGTACCACAGAGCTGCCCTGGACCCACAAGCATGAATATGGAGCCTTCCCACAAGCTGATTATCAATCAATAGGCAGATACTCAGCTCTTCAGGAGAAATGACATGCACCTGCAATCTTTACTTCAGGAAACTTAGACCTCAGTAAAGCCCACTTTTATCATGTAGTGCTGAGCTAACAGATTGTTCTCTAAGCATTTTTGCTATTGCAGTGAGTCAGGTACAGACAAGTCTGTGTTATCCACTGAGAACCATGCAGCCTTCTCTCCCTCCAGTGATGACTATGGAACTTGAAACAGATCAATCATTTTCAAGACATTTACTAGCATCCACTTAGTAATGTTGTGTCCTTCTGCTTTCCCCTCTCAATACTAACTTGTGTATGTATATGGACACATGTGTACTTATATGATGAACATGTGCCTATGTAAATAAACACACAATACTGAAATTTAGTAAAGAAGAGAGAGTATAGATATAAAGAATACCATTACTCTTCAGAAGTAGTCATGTAGGCTGACAATGTCTTAGAACAACTTATAGAGGAAAAAAATATCTTAAAACTTAGGTTAAATGTTTCTACATAAGAAAATTGAGGTAACAGAATCTGACCTTCTTTATAATATTTGGCATTGTTCCATCATTTAGGAATTCCACAAAAACAAATGGAATTCATGATAACCACTCCAAATATAAATAAAAAATAACATAAGAAGTACGCTTATTCCAGGAAGACTATCCCCACTTATTGATAAAATTGACCTTGATAACAATAAAACTGTGATAATTCATGTATATTAAATGTGAAAATTTCCTTCAAAATTTATACATGTTGCCGGTCGCTGGTGACTCACGCCTGTAATCCTAGCTACTCAGGAGGCTGAGATCTGAGGATCGCGGTTCTAAGCCAGCCCGGGCAAGAGAGACCGTGAGACTCCTATCTCCAATAAAAAAACCACCAGAAAACCGGAAGTGGGGCTGTAGCTCAAGTGGTAGAGTGCTTGCCTTGAGCTGAAGAGCTGAGGGACAGTACCCAGGCCCAGAGTACAAGCCCCACGAACGATAAAAAAAAAAAAAATTTATACATGTTAGCTAAAGAAAGTGAATAAAGATCCTTACTATAAGGTAAACATGTATTTAATAAATGAAAGTCATACATGTCCACATGATAAAGCAATTTTTTAAAGGACATTCCTTTTGTGTTATTGCTTTTGCTTTTGTTGTTGTGAATGTTGGATATGGGGCCTGAATTCATGCCTTGGAGTCCTTCTCTGACATCTTTTTGTATGTGGCTAGTGCTCTAGCACTTTGAGCCCACAGCTCTACTTCATATACAGGAAGCTATGATACAATGAACAGAAAACTAAATTGTTCCAAGTGGAAGATAATTGTTCAGAACATAGAGTACTGACCTAGACTCATTGCTCTAATCTTTATATTTGTAGATATAAGTAAATCAAGCTCATCTCTCAATTTTGACCTTTCTTAAATTCTTAAATTTCTTCCTCTCATTGTTCTTAAAAGTTTCCTTACCATTGATAATTTATAAAAATCTCCCACCTTTCTAGCGTAAGCATGTAACTATAAATTTCCACTTTATCCTACATAACACTTACAAAGTGATTGTTCTTAACTTCATGGGTGAAGATCTGAAGAGGAATGCTATCCTCATCTTCTTCCTCCTTTGCAAGGTTGATATACCTGATTCATTCAACCCAGAGTAGCACAATTATTAGCTGGTAACTTTTTTTTCAAATCCATCTTTAATGTTGATATTTTTCAATCTGTATTTCATCGTTTATAAACACTTATGGAGCCATTATAGATTTTAATCAACACAATAGCATTGTTGGGAAATAGGATTTGAAAGAAAACATTATTCTGGAAGGTGACCTTTGGGAAGGCATCATATTCAGTGTTTCAAACTTCACCATCTAGATGGGAGGGCCGAAGCCTGCCTGGACAACTAAAAGCAACAGTGGCTCTGAGCTAGCTCAATGGAACTCGGGAATATAGATGGGGTCAAACGTGGCCCTTGCACTCAATGTCTGTGTACCGTTTCTCTGCTGCAGGCCGTGACACTAACACTGTAGCCACAGCACCACTTCTGGCTCTTTTGACAGTTAAGTGGAGATAAGTGTCTCTTGACTATCTTACGCAGAATGGCTTCAACCTGCAGTCCTTATATCTCAGCATCCTGAGCAGTGGGATAATAGGATTGAGACACTGGTGCCTGATAACCTGTATATATTTTCAGAAAATTTTAGCTCAAGTTCATCAATACAATGAAGGGAGATTTCGGGTGGATGTCCTGAATGTCTTTAAAAATAAAGACTGTTTATGATTTAGAACTGCAGCCATGGCAAAAAATTTCCATAGAAAATGGGGCAGAATGTATTGAAGATATTGGTTTTCAGGTACCCATTCCCTAACAAACTAAAAATTAAATAAAAGCACTTGCTTAATACCTTTGCAGAAAACGGATCCATTTTTCTTTTTGTTCACAAGAACTGCAAAATAAAAGCAGAGACAATATTAAATTACATCTCATATACAATGTCTTTACACTCATTAGAGGTAAAAGTACTATCAATTCATTGATGTCCAAGCAAATCCAGAACTGATCCTACTCATAATTGGAGTTTGATGGATTCTTGGCCTTATAAGGGTGATCTTACTGTAATGTGAGGCAGACTGCTGTAGAAGAAAAATGGATTGAATGGAATCCCTGCCACTGTGTGATGCAAGCCTCCTGACCATACTTCAATCTCACACTAGGGCTACCTTCCATTTCTCCTTGGATAAAACTGACAGAGCTGGATGTGCTTTTCCAATACTTTACAAAATAATCATTCAGATCAAGGCACCCAGAAGAAACATGGCATTTACATGGAATCAACAGTATGCATTTCCAAGGAATAAACAGGGAAAATGAAAAGGGTTTGACAGTTTTACTTCCTTAGAGAATTTCCTGAATTCTACTACATTTTATTAGAACCTAGAGAACTCATTTGACATTACTAGGAACAATGCTGAAGGTTACTGAAAGTCATTAGGAATGATATCTGACATAGCTAAGTGATTAATGAAGGATAACTCTTTTGCTATTTCCCTGCTGCTTTCAGGGTGCAGTGGTTAGTCTTACCCAAAGGTGGCCTTGAAGTTCTCAAGGGGCCAGCCCAAAAGAAGGGACTTTCTGGAGTGATCACCACCTTTGTCCAAATTGACCCCACAGTCAGCCATCCACAGGGCACGCAGTGGGACCACAGTTTTAATCTTGAAGCATTTCTGATACCTAAAAAGGGCAACAAACACCATCTCTCTTAGTTATCTTAGATGTGTCGTGTCAAGAACTAGATACTCTACCATACTATTCTCTCTTGTTTCATAATTTTGAACTCCTCATACAAGATTATCTATCTATCACTTTCTTGATTATGTTGTGTTATGAGTGTTTGAGACCTGGCCTTCATATATAGTGTAGCCTGGACCCTAACTCTAGTTTCTGCCTCAAAAATCTATGTGCTGTGACTAGAGGATCAACAGCATGCCAGGTGGTGTCTTCATTGTTGAAAATATTCCCAACCATTACACAACACAGGAGCTTCATGAACATGGGAGAAATAAACAAAGTATCTGAACTTTGGAATACAAAATTGACAAAGCACCTGTGGATTAAATGCAGATATCTAAATGTCATTTGCTAGTGTGAAGCATTTGTGCTGAGCATGACAGGGAGCAGTCCATACGTACTTGGCATTAGTCACAAGTAATAAGTCAGTGAAGAGGAAGAGATGCTGCTTCTTCCTCTTGCATCCTTTTTGCATCTGCACCGGGCTGTGGATGAGCAGGGTTCTGCAGGGCTTCTCCAGGGACAAAGGTCTGTCCTCCTGACTTTTCTGCTCAGGATGATTGCTCTTCTGCTGCACAGCAACACCACAGCACAGTCGGTGCTCCAGCATGGGATACAGCTTTATGCCCAACTTTCGTGGTGCACAATGCAACATTTCCTCAACTGACACTTGGGAACTAACATGCAAGGCACTTTGTGGCTCAAAAGCAAGCAGAAAAGTAGGTCATTCTGAAAATGGTTGCAGGCAGATATAGAAACAGAGCCTTGGACTTCTTCCACTGAAAGGGATGGGCATAGAAGCAGGCAGGAAGCGTACTCTACTGTTTAAGAAGAGGAAGTAAGGAAGCTATTAAGAAGCAGGGAGTTAGGTGAAATGAAAGAGCAAAGGAGACCTACCAAATTCTATTATCGTTTTTATTTTTTTTTGGATAATATTAGAGTTGAGCTCTGGGTCTGGGCTCTGTCTCTGGTTTCTTTTGCCCAAGTCTACCACTCTCCACCTGAGGCACAACATCACATCAGGACTATTGTGAGTAGACTCCTGGATCTCAGAGTTTCATGGACTTTTTTGCCTGGGCTGGCTTTGAACCACAGTCTTCAGATCTAGCATTCTGAGTAGCTAGAATTACAGGGGTGAGTCACTAGTCCCAAGCTGACCTAGCAAATTCTGTATCTAAACACCCTCAGCATTGAAATGGATCCGGCAGAGGCAACTCTGTGCTTCCCTACAAGGACTATCCAGACTCCACCCTTCCTAATAGATCAACAGGATATTCCATGTTTATTTTTTTGTGGGGGGTGTTAGGGAGGGTCCTGTCAGGGGCCAGAACTCTAGGCCTGGGCACTGTCCCTCAGCTCTTCAGCTCAAGGCTAGCACTCTACCACTTGAGCCACAGCTCCACTTCGGCTTTTTTTCTGGTTATGTGGTGCTGAGTAATCGAACCCAGGGACTCATGCATGCAAGGCAAGCACTCTACCACTGAGCCACCTTCCCAGCACTTCTGTTTATTCTTAAAAACACTTACAGAGCCAGCCTTCTGGAAATCGTTGGCAAAGTCCTGCAATGGATTACACTTCTGAAGTTCCTTCTGTTTTTGAATGTTGCTATAGTGATAAATTGGATAATAATGAAAAAGAGCACAAGGAATTAGCTAGTTGTTTGAAAATATAGAATATTGTTTGACAGAAAAAAGCATGAGAAATAGAATACAAGTGATAGCCAAGGAAATGACATTTGGAAGCAGATCCATTGTTTTTAAAAATTTACTATGTGAAGAGGAGGAATAATAACTTCCTGTGTTCTACTAGAATCCTAATTTCTTTGAGTAATATATATGCATATATAAGTCCATATGTATGTGTATATATGTTTATACACACACACACACACACTCACACACACACACACACACACACACACACACACACACACACACTCATATACATAGTTCCAGTTGTGGACCTTGAATCTTGGACCTGAATATTGACCCTGAGCTTTTTAGCTCAAGGCCATCACACTAATAATTGATCCACACTCCACTTTCAACTTATTGGGAGCTTCTGGAAGATAAGGGCCTCAATAAACTTTCATGCCTGGGCTGGTTTGGAACCACAATCCTCAGGTCTCAATCTCCTGAGTAGCCAGGATGACAGTGCCTAGTCACTTACATATGTCTATCAGTAGAAGCCTAGGAGAACTGAGGGCTTACAACCAAATTTTCTTATGAAATAAAAAGGGCACTCTGTTTATAAATTTACCCGGGACACATAATTTCTATCAATATGGGGAGAATCCATTGGAAACATTTTTTGTAGGGACTTTTATTCATTCACTAACAAATTTTTAAAAAAACTATAAACACTACTAACCTTTGAAGTAAAGAGCAAAATGTTTCTTTTAGCTCTGAAGACCTGTGATTTAAAAGAGAGAAAATATTATGCTACACTTCACATTCATGCTTTGATTTTAAGTCTATCCTGAAAGAGACAGGCAGTCTGGGAGTATCATTGTGAATATGAGTGGAATAAGAACCGACTCATAACTGGGGTTTGATGGACTCTGCCTTTTCCTGGTGATCTGACTGTGATGTGAATTTGACTTTGGTGTGGAAGAGAACTTGGATTGACATGGAGAAACTTATTTTCTAACGTGTGGTGCAAGCCACCTGACCATAGGTGAGTCTCACCCTAGCAATGCCTTCAGTCCACAATGATCAAACCAGACAGAGCACATATGCTATTCAACTATGAAAATGGTATGCACATTCAAACCTATGGAAGAAATTGGTCATTTTGACAGAATATTTTTAATCCAGCTAGACAAGTTAAAAATATGGAAGTAAAATTAAAAATATGGAAAAGTTGCAGTGTTTCATTTCCTTATAGAAATTTTAGAACTACAATGTGCTGTGTTATTTCCTAGGAAGCTTACACTTTATTACCCATCACACTATGTTTTTAATGATGAATGATAAGATTGCTGCTTACTGTTCTCTGTACCATCACCTTTCATTTTTATATTTCTGTCCTGTGAAGGGATTGAAAGCCAGCACTGGAAATATTACTCACCCCTTATAACTTTTCCTACACCCCTTATAACTTTTCCTATTATGGAATACATCTGTTTTAAAAACACACTGCACTTTTAATTTGTAACTATTTTCGGGGTGTTATAAACCACATCACTGTAAACGGTATTGCTTTAATTTTTCTATGAAATTATACTCACTCTTTCCCTTTCTCTCTCTCTCTCTCTCTCTTTCTCTCTCTCTCTCTCTCTCTCTGTCTCCCTCTCCCTCTCCCTCTCTCTCTCTCTCTCTCTCTCTCTCTCTCTCTCTCTCTCTCTCTCTCTCTCTCTCTCTCTCTCTCTCTCTCTCTCTCCCTCTCCCTCTCCCTCTCTGTCTCTGTGTGTGTGCATGTGTGTGTGTACTTTTGTGAACACCAGGAATAGAATTATTGGGGCATGTATCAATCCAATAACTTTCTCCTTATGAACAAGCAGACTTTTTGCAATGTCTGCATATTTTTTATTTACATCATTAATAGTTCTTCTACTGAACAATTCTAGGCTGTCCTGTAATGTGTTTCATCAGGTGAGAGGCACCCATCTTAGATGACCCCTAACCTGCCTACATGTATATACATAAAGTCTATTTCCTGAGGCCATGTTGCCCATCTGCCAAGGACCAAGGACGCTGGACAGTGCAATAGCTTTAGAACTCTTAGAGTTTATGAGGACCTCATTGCCATACTCTAATTTTTCTTTAAAATATAGTTTCTAGGAACACCTCTATTTCCAGATTTTACCAGCTTCCATTAATCTGTATCCTGGAGTTCCCCTGCACAAGAAGAACAGAGAACCTTCACAGAAATATGCCATGGAGAAGACCTGCACAGATGGACACACAGGTGTCCAGTTTCCCAATCATTTTTTATCATTTTCAAGACATATCCATCAGAGAATTAATAAGCTGACGATTTTGGAGCCATTTTTCTTCTTTATCTCAAATTTCTTAGGATGTGTGAGACCTTGGCTGTGAGGAAAGGTAACCTGGGTGCATGCAGTGTGATCTCATATATAAAACAGGTAGAAATGTGAGTTGCAGTTTGAGACCAAGAATAAAACACTTGACACCTTCCTTGTGAATCCTCCTGTTTCGACGTGTCTAAATGCATTCTATGTCTTCATGCAAGTCTAGGCATGTGTGCTGGGAAAAATGGCCCGTACTTTATCAGTAAATCCTGCTTCAGATTTCCCACACACCAAATAGCATGCAGTCTACTTACAAAGAAGTAATATGTCAGTCTGCTACAGAGCAAGCCAAGCACTTTTTATTTAATGATCTATAGCTATTTATGGAATTAAAATCTGTCTCTACAGAGAATTACTGGGAGTGCAAAATAAAGTTTTCAAAAAATACTTTCAGGTTTCACTAACACTTGCTGAATGAATTCTATTACTGTGATTCAATACGTAGGTCACCGCTGGTCTTCCACAGTCTGAACATCCTCTCTCCCCCAACTGCTCACAACCACTTCAATATTGATCCATTCGAATATATTAGAATCTAAAATTGTCTGGAAGTGTTTGTATTAAAGGTTATTATTAAATTCCAAGGTGAAAGATCAGCCTAGAAAACAATCAAATTACAATCTTTTTCCTTCTAGTAAATTTTAGATGCAAATAAGTTATATCTTCCATTGTTGCTGGAAAATACGTATGTGGCTTTCTGATAGCAGAACTCAAAGTATGCACATGGCATAGCTGTCAGTCTTACCGGAAAGTGACCTTGTATTTCTCCTTGGGCCAACTCAAGACAAAGGACTTTGTGGAACTCCCATCATCGTTTGCTACGTTGTCCCCACATTCTGCCATAGACAGGTTATGCAGTGGAATTGCATCTTTTATCTTAAAGCATTTCTTATATCTGCAAAGAGAATTACACACCATCACTCTTATTTTATTTCTTCTTTTGTAGGGAGTCAATGGGTTTGAACTCAGGGCCTTGTGAAGGACACTGACTTTGTTTATGAAGCCTAGCACTCTATCACTGGGGTCTTATCCCTACTTCTAGCTTTTGGGAGGGTAATTGTATGGACATCCGTGCCAGACTGGATTTGACTCACATTCCTCAAGTTTCAGCCTCCTGAGTGGCTGGGATTACAGTTGTGAGCATGCTACCCTGGGCTGCTTAGGTGTTTTCTTACATGTTAGGAAGTGTCACTCAGCTAAACTGAAATCACTACTCTCCCAAGATCTTCTTATGTTTGGTCATATTTAAATTGGATAAAGATTGTCACATCATTATGGTTTTTTTTTGCTTTATTTGTTTTAGATAGGGCCTTTGTATGTTGTCTAGCCTAGGCTCTAACTCTGTATCCTCCTGCCTCAAACCCTTTGTGCTGGAACAGACGGGGGGGATGGACCACAAGGCCATGTTGCTTTCTTCAGTCCTCACTATGGTCTTGAGAAATCAGCAAGGAATCTAAACTTCTATAAAAAGAAATGCATAAAAATTCTAAGTTGTCTTAAGGTAAGGGTTATATAAAGTCATTGCTGAGTGAAAAGCATTGCGTGCTTTGCAGGAGAGCATGCAGTCCATACGTACTTGGTGTTAGACACCAGCAACACATTACTGAAGAGGAAGAGGTGCCGCTTCTTCCTCCTCCTGCCTCTTCTCATTTGCACTGGGCTGTGGATGAGCAGGGCTCTGTCATTGTCCTCCAGGGACACAGGTGTGTCCTGCTGAGCATCCTCCTCAGGAAGATGGCTTTCCTGTGCACACCAACACCACACACAGTCAGTGTAAACATATGTCCCAGAGTTTTATGCCCAATGGATGGGAACACACAGTGCCACAGGTGGCCCTCTCAATCCTCACCTGACTTTGTCACTGACACCAGGAGGCTTTGTGCTTTAGATTTTAAAGCAAACAGAAAATCTTAATCACTTTTTAAGATATAAGGAGGACAGATTATTCTAAGGAACAAATCCTGGCCTTTTTTTTCTCTAAGAGATGGGGAAAAGAACAAGGCAGGAAGCTAATGCACCTGTCCCAGGAAAGGAGAAGAATCTGGCAAAGGAGCAGTGAGCCAGGAGAAATGTTAGGGCAAGTCTAAGCAGATGACCACAGCAAACTGACCAAAAATCCAGGTAAAGGTGAGAAGAGCATTTTTTATGGCATAATATGATTATCCACAAAGAATTTCAAATTGCTTTTGTTCCACCACGAAAATTGGCATAACTGTACCTACTTGGAAGGTTATTGCCACGTTATTTATATCATTATTCAGTATTGGAGCAAGAGAATGTTGAGAAAGAGCATCACGAAATACGTGACACCATTAAGAATTCCTAAATGTGAGGAAGTCCTTAGATTTGATGGTGGTACTGTGTCTCTTGTCAGTAGAGCTGTGGCTCTGTAGGTAAGGGTCACTACATCTATAGTGTGGAAACTTCTGCTCACTGGCTCAGGTGTGGGCAGAGCTTCATCCACACCATCTCCCATTAGACTCACTCCCATCTCCTCTGAGAATATGCGCACACCTGTTTTCACCCCAAGCTGAACAGTGTGAATAGGGTTAACTTTTTATGAACAGTGTTGAAGGTCAGAGTCAGTGCAAAAGGTCAGGAGAAGGAAGACAGAACACTTTCCAGGGCCCCCTCTAGAAGAAATCTCCAAACAAGTATTTAACAGACTACCTCGTGCAGGGAAGCCACGCATGGTGTGTGTGGAGATTGCAGTGAACACTTGTCTTTGTCCATTTTGTGGCTCTGGACAGCAGACATGACTGCAGCTCCAACAGCGACTGCAGTCAACTGCCTGGAATCTGAGCGTTGGTAGTTCCTCGTTCTGTGATGTCACGGTTCTAAGCTTCATGCCATAACTGCCAGGCTGACATACCCTCTGCCCTCTTTCAGCTCTTTTTAATTCCTTAACATAATCATATATATATATATATATATATATATATAAATGTTTGCTATTGTTAAACTACTACACATACTACATATATTTTTCTGTTTCCATTTAATATAGCCATGCATCATAACACAGTTTATTCATTGACATTTCAGTGCTCTAAATATGCATGGGCCTAGATATTTAACAAAGACAAGATGTTCAATCATGAAGGATGAATATACAAATCATGGTATTCTGAAACTTGGCCTGTGGTCAGTGCCCTGGACTGGCTCACATCTCAGTGACCAGGAGCACTGTGGAGAGAGCTTGTGCTGAGCCAGGATGCTGGGCAGAGTGGACACAGCAGGTGATCTCTTGTAGGTGCACTCCTCTCCAGAGAACTAACCAGATCTCCAGAGATTTTCTCATTTGGAGGCCAGCTTCCTAGTCACTGGATGATCTTTACATGGGTCTCTCTTCAAAAAGACCCCAACATCTCTCTTCACTGACCCTGGGACCAAACTTTTTTTTTTTTTTATCAGGAATCATTGTGCAAATCCAAATCCAGTCCAGCAGAACTTCCATGTAGTCACAGTAGATGCCCAGGTGATTCCTCTGGAGACAGACTATTTATTTCCCCCTCCACAGCCATGCCCACCACCTTCCCACACCTTCCACTAATCCAAACCCTAGCCAGTGCTCATGTGATCTATACTCTACAGTTTTGTCTTTGGAAAAATGTTGTATTACCTGGATCATACAAGAGAATTCATTTTAACATTTTCTTTTATTTTCATAAGTGCATATTCATCTTTATTATTGAAGGTATTTATCAGTTCATTTCTTTTAAGCAATTTAGTAATGTTCTTTAATACATTTTTCTTCTTCCTTTCTTCCACCCTTCCTTCCTTTCTTTCTGTCCTTCTTGCTTTCTTTCTTTCTTTCTTTCTTTCTTTCTTTCTTTCTTTCTTTCTTTCTTTCTTTCTTTCTGTCCTTCTTTCTTGCTTTCTTCTGTTCTCTGTGTCTTTTTTCTTTCTATATTTTGTTTTACTTTTTCCCTGTCTCTCTTCTCTCTGTTTCTGTGTATTTCTCTTTCTTTCTTTCCTGCTGCCTTTCTTTCTCTCTTTCCTTTTCACAAGTCCTTTGACTTGAACTCATGGCCATGGGGATTTTCATGATATCACTCTGATCACGTAAGCCACAGCTCCACTTCCTGCTCTTTTTTCTTGGTAGTTATTAGCAATCAGAGTCTCTTGGATTTGCCTGCCCAGCCATCTTCAAATCTGATCCTAATTAAGCGTATATATCAGACAGACACTGCCCCATTATATTAGCTATTTCATTACTGAAAGTGGTCTCATTTTTGTGTTTGTACATTCATAGAATGCACTTTGGTCCCATGCTTTGTTATTCTAAAGCCTCTTCTCCACATTTGAGTAGGTTTCCTCTTCCTATCTTCATCATGTGGATAATTTTCTTCAAGGACACACAACAGTTGCTTTGACCTTGTGCCCATTGTAGGAATTTGTGTTGCCTCCACTTTGACTTCCTGCAAAAAAGCTGCTCCAACCATCTCTATCCAGCCAGGTGTGAAGCCCTTGTTCCCACGCACCAGGCATGGATAGACCCTCACAATCCCTGGGACGTATGCTTCCTGTCAGGTTTAGATGCTGGAGAAGCTCTGTCCTGTGCAGTCGTGGATTCAGTTACCATGTCTCAAGACTAGCATAAAAGCAAACAAAACAACTTGGTTGGAATGGAGATTCAAAGGAAAGCACAAGAGCTGTGAAACTCCTGAAGAAGTGAGGAGAAGCCAGACTTATTCAAGTCTCTTAGTTTCTTAAGATTTCATTAAAGCCTTTGAATACCAAAACACAGTGAGGTTCAGCACACTGCTCAAATTCTGTGCAATTTACAAAGTATGCATTGTTTGTTTCTGGAATTCTCCTTTCATGTGTTCAGACAATTGACTGAGGTTCACTGAAAGTGTGCTAAAGAGAACTGCTGATTTGGGGTTATAATATCACAGAAATTATGTGTCTTAGCAAAGAGGGTGGAATGAGTCTCACCTAACTAAATCACCTGTCTACATTGGGATAGAGAGGAAACATGCCACAAACAACCCTAGATTTCAATGTAGAAGGTCTTGAAAGGGAGGAAAACATCCACAAATCAGCTGAACGCAAGTAGTTGAAGCCCATAATGTTAATTTCAACTACTCAGCACACTGAGGTCTGAGCATCTTGACATGAAACCAGCCTGGATGAGGAAGATTTTGAGACTTTTATCTCTGGTTAACAACCAAGGAAGCCAGTTGCCAGGTGCCGGTGATGGCTCATGCCTGTAATCCTAGCTACTCAAGGGGCTGATATCTGAGGATCCAGATTTGAAGCCAGCCTGGGCAGGAAAGTGTTTGAGACTCTTACCTCCAATTAGTGGCATCAAAACCTGGAAATGGTGCTGTGAATCAACTGGTAAAGTCCTAGTCTTCAACAAAATTATCCCAGGGACATCTCCCAGCCTCTGAGTTCTAGACTTATTCCTGAAAAAAAAAGAAAAGAAAACCACAACAAAAAACTCCCAAAGTTTAAGTGAAGTAAGCCAGGCCCAAAGAAACATAGGTCCCATGGTTTCCCTTATTTGCAATATCTAGTATATGTATGAGTCAGGCGGAAAAGACCACATAATGTGATGTTAGGAAAATGAACCCTTAGATATGTATTTTAACGTTTTTTCTTTCATGCATGTGTTTGTAAAGTATTTATAAGATTATTTCTTTGTTGCTTTGTATGTCCCTCCCCCCAAGTATAACCCCTGCTTTCACTCTGTTTGATGTCAGTATAACTTGTGGAGGAGATGGGGAAAAACAAGTCGTTTAAGGATACAAGTGGACCTGTTGCAACAATGAGAAGTACAAGTTGTCATGTTGAAAACAAGCTTTACAATGTTGGTGCAGGGCGGGTGGGGGGGAAGGGAGGATGGAGGGGAGGGGGGAGGCTGGGAAGGGATATGAAGGGTAAACAAAGGAGGAGGCTGCAATGCTTGGTAAGAAATGTATGCATTATCCTGCCCATGTAATTGTAACCCCTCTGTACAATATGTTCACAAATAAAATAAAAAAAAAAATCTCCCAAAGTGTAGCTGAGACTCAAGGGGTAAAGCACTTGCTTCAAGCAATAAATCTCAAAGCCAGGCCCTGAGTTGAAGACAAGACATCCAACCATACACACACAATCTAGAAACGATGAGCAAATTGGCCTATAGATTCCTTCCTAGGAAGACGATACATAGCTTGAATGAAATATTAGATTGTTGTTTTAATAGAGTACGCATTTGATGTGTGATTCAAAGATACCTTCCTCAAGGCATCTCTACACATGCCCAGAATTCACAGAGTTCCTTTCTGTGCAGGTTATCTTTTTCTCTTTTTCCCATAAGGCCTCCCAAAATCTAAAAATAAGGATATACTTATTTGACTAAAGTAAAAAGTTTGCTTTGTTACTTCCCTTGTTTGTTTGCTGACGCTCTAGCTTTGGGGCACCGAATTTCATAGATTTAACTCCAGGCAAATAGTTAGCAGGTCTCTAATATAAGAGTAAGATGAACCAGAAAGGTTTGAGCTGCTGTGCATTAAGGGAGCTGCCCTTCTCAGGTGTGGAAAGGGAAAATGCTTGTTTCTGACACCTCTTGGGATTTCAGAACTAGGCTTCATCAAACTGTGTGAAAAAATCCACCAAAAGGTCAGCATCACAGTAATATACAGTCTATGAACGAATGTCAGTAGGTCCCATGCCCTTGTATATTTGTCAATAGTTCAGTTGTAATTGATTCTGTACAGTTATTCAGTGGAGGTGAGGCTTTCGCTGTTGACCATGACTGTGAGTGTGTTGAGTGCAGTCACTGATGAAAACTTGGGTATGGAGGGGGTGACTCTCCTCTGGACCTCGACTCTGCCAGGTCGACACATCCTCTTCCTTCCCGATTAGCTCCTATCTATTCAAAATCCTTTGAGATAACTGTAGATAATTTTGCTATTGTAAAATATAATACCTATACTATATAAATTTTTCTATTGCTCTTTAATACAGCCATAATGAGTGCTACACTGCCTCATAACCCAGTGTATTTGTAGGAATTGCAAATCTACAATAATGCCAAAGACTGGGTTTTTAATAGAGAATTTTAATTAGTAGTAATAAAGACTGAATGCCCAAATCAGGCTTTCCTATCTTCGGCGATAGCTCAAGGACCAAGAGCACCCTTGAGAGAGCCTAGGCTGAGCTAAGAAGCTGACAGACTGCATAGAGCAGGGGTGGTCATTAGTACAAACCTCTCAGGAGAACTAACCACACCTGTAGTACTCTAATCCTTCAGAGAGCAGCACCCAGTTACTTCATGATCTTTTGCAGGGGTCCCTCATAATTAAGACCCCAACCTCTCTAAACACTGCCTTCTGGAATCAAGTTTTCCACAAGGAGTCCTCAGGTATAAGTTCTCAGATTGTATCACTTGGTATTATCTGATAGTGCAATTTTTCTTGCTCTCTTTCTCTCTGTTTGTTCTTTTGCCAGTCATTTGACTTGAACACAGTGCCAGGGCACTTTCCGTAAGCTAAATTTGCTTAAGGCTAGCACTCTAACCACTTGAGCCACAGCTCCACTTCTATTTTTTTCTAGTTGTTATTGTTTTTGTTGTTGTTTTTTGAAGATCACAGTCTCTCTCAGAAATCCTTGGCCAGTTGTGCTTTAAACCATCACACTTAGACTTCAGCCTCCTGAGTAGCGGGGATTCTAGGAGAGATACTGACACCCACTTATTTCTCTTTTCAATTAGCTTAAAACTAATTGGCAATAGTTTCATTTTGGTTTTCTATACATTCATATAATACACACTTTTTAATTATATTCTTCTACTATTCAGAACCCTTATCATCCACACTTTTAACGAGTTCCTTTCACTATTTTCGTCCTCTCAGATAATTTTCCTCAATGACCCAGGAGAGGCTGTTTGACCTCCTGCCCATGGAGGATTCTGTGTTGATTCCATTTTTTTTTATTTCAAATGAAATGCTCTTTCGATCTGCACACAGCAGGGATGGGAACCTCTCATCCACATTCCCCACCTTGAAGCCTCTCAGAATCCTTGCAAACATATGCTTCTTGTCAGGTGCATCGTGTAGAACACCTGTCTAGCCAGGCCATGGATGCAGACACCATGCCTCAAAGCAAACAAAGAAAATACTTATTCATTGAAGATATTAAAAGAAGGTATAAGAAGGGCAACTATCCCAGAGTGGTAAGTAGAAGACAGAAATTCAAATTCATCAGCCCCTCCAGATTTCATTTAAAGCCTCCCACAACCAAACTAAATTTGAGGGAGAATGTGGATGTCACATGCAGAGTCTCTATCCACTTCCACATTGTTATGACAACATGTTTATTGTAAAAAGGAATGGAGTTCACGGGGATATTTCCATAAATCTGACAACCTGCCCTGACCAAATAATACCTAACATTTGGGCATCTAACTTCCTTTCCACCAGTAGTAACTACATTATATTGACAAAATGTTAACATTGGAGGTCACAGGAAAATACATGTTTTCCAGAGAGTGGTAAACTGTCTCACCTAAATCAAATATCTACATTAGCAAAGAAAGAACAGAAGTCAGATACACTTGTAGGCTGCACTGTAGATGCTGTTGATAGGGATATTAAAAAAAAATGCAGAACTCTAATTAGCCAAGGTGGTTTAAGCCAATATTTCTAGCTTCTCAGCATGTTGACATCTGAGCATCAGGGTAAGAAGCCAGCCTGGATGTGGAAGACTTGGAGACTCTTATCTAAGTTATCTACCAAAAAACCTGAAAGTGGAGCTGAGATTCCTGTGGTAGACTGCTGTCTTTGTGATAAAGCTCAGAGACAGCAATAGTCCCTGTGTTCAAGGCCGAGGACATGAACCCACTTGCACACTCAGTCTCTCTCTCTCTCTCTCTCTCTCTCTCTCTCTCTCTCTCTCTCTCTCTCTCTCTCTCTCTCTCTCTCTCTCTGTCTATCTCTCTCACGCACACACATACACACACACACACATCAACATACAAAATGAACAAATCTACTGAAGAATTCTGAAGGAAAAGCAAAGTGTTAAAAAAAAAACCTGTAGAACAACACACATACACACACACACACACACACACACACACACACACACATATGGGAATTCAAAGACAATTTGCAAAATGTGAGCAAATCGGTAAAATAGAGGCATAGTTGTGATATGTCCAGCATCATTACTGAACTTCTACCAAAAGTAATAAAATGACCTGTAATTAAAAACACAGAGAATTTATTCCTGAAATGTTTCTCTATGACTTTTCATTTTCATGCCTGTTAGAATGTCCCAAAAATACCCAAAAGCATTTCCTTATTTGAATAATAAAAGTTGTAACAAGATCCAAGTTGATGCATGAATGGAATACAATAAACGAAAGTATGTGCTTTGTAATGTTGGAAAGTATGTTTACATTTCCCTTATATTTGCTTTAATGGAGGGTGGTTTTCACAAAACTGAGTCCAGGAAAACAGCAGGCGACACTGTGATGTATAAATAAAGATTTAGCTGCTGTGCAGTAAATGAGCTGCCTGATACAGGTGTGGAAATTTAAAACTTTTGTTTCTGAAATGTCTTTTGCTTCTTCAATCATGTTTCATCAAATCATGTGAAATAAGTCTACCAAAAAAGTAGACTTACTATATGATGGGAGTCTAAAATTGAATGCTAGGAGATAATGAATATTGTCTTGTTTATTTTCAAAAGTACAGTTCTAATTTGATTCTGTATTTTTAATCAGTGGAAGTCAGACTTTCCTTGTTGACGAGAGCATGTCTGTGTTGAGCGCAGACACTGGTGAGAATGTGGAGCAGGGGGAGAAGAGATGACCTTCTGGCCCTTGTCTGTGCACACTTGTGTCCGTGAGATGATCTGTTTCCTGTCTCATCCAAAACAGTTGGTTGTGAGGCTCTTCAAGGTTATATGTCACTCGCATTACCACCTTGGATGGGGATAATTTTCTGACCATTGTTGTGATGTAAACTTTGTTTCAGACTTTTGGGTTTTGTAAGTCTGTGATGGCTTCTTACTTCCTTTTGATATTGATCAAGAAGAATGCAACACAAGCACAGGATGTTTCATTGCTTTATGTCATTCTGGGTGTGTGTATGTTTGTATGCGAACGCATGCATATTTAGCTTCAGCTCATGGTGTAGCACTGGTGACTGACCTTAATAGGCAATGGAGGTATCATGGACTTAACTCCTAGGACTGGCTTGGAAGGCCAATCCTCAGATCTTAGCCTCTCCATTAACTGTGATTAAAGGCATAAATCCCATTGCCAGGCTTCTCTTCGGTCTTTACCACTAATATTTAACCTAACTCTTCATGTTGTGATTGGATCCCATTTACTCAGGAAAATGAATATTTTTTTTGAAATTTGGTGAAAGATTTATTTCCATTTAAATCTCCAATAGGTTTTTTTTTAATTGTGAACATACTGTACAGAGGGATTACAATTACATGGGCAAGATAATGAGTACATTTCTTATCAAGCATTGAAGCCTCCTCCTTTGTTTTCCCTTCACATCCCTTCCTAGCCTTCCCCCGCCCTCCCTACCCAATCCTCCCCCCCTACCCAATTCTCCCCACCCCCCCCCGCCACCAAAGTTGTAAAGTTCATTTTTGACATGACATCTTGTACTTCTCATTGTTGCAACAGGTCACCTGTATCCTTAAACGACTTGTATATGTATGAGTCAAGAAGAAAAGGGCAGATAAATTGATGTTAGGAAAATGAACCCTTAGATATGTATTTAAATGTTTTCTTTCTTTAATGCATTTGTTTCTAAGGCATTTATAAGATTATCTCTTTGTTGCTTTGTATGTCCCTCCCCCACACTATAACCCCTGCTTTCACTATATTTGATGTCGGTATAATTTGTGGAGGAGAAGGGGAAGAGGAAAATGAATATTTTAAAGAATAAACAGCTACAAGGGCTTTCTCCAACGCTTTTCTGCTGAGGCATCTATTCTTGGTGACATTGTCTCACCTCTTCAAGGGATAAGATGGTGGGGACAAGGATTCCTTTAGGGATAAATTTCTGCCTTTATTCCACAGATAGCTTATACTTTGCTATTATCTCATTCAGCCCTTCTAGGAAATACAACTTTGGGAACACTGGCCTGAAGAATGGATAACTGAAGACTGATGGAAAAAATATAGCATATGTATTAGTGATGCTCCTTGCATATGAATTTTCAGGACTTTCACCTACAGGAAGAAGCCTGCATAATAAACAACACCATCCTGTCTTATTACTTTAGATTTTGTCTTGGATTCCCCTCCACAGTCTTTACCTACATTGACTCCTGGCTTGTCTGTGGGACACTTGGCTGTGGTAATAGTGACAGGAACAGAACAGAACAGTCTTTGCCCACTTTGAGTCTAGGAAAGTGTATGTCTTCCTTATGAAGACTCAGCTGCTTGTAGAACATGTGGAATCCAGCCAGAGCTGGCACAAAATATAAAGGCCTGTGTCAGCCCCGTTCTAGGGGCAGCAGATATAGCAACACACATGTCACTGGCTGAACCAGAACAACTGCCAGCTGAGCCAACACCCTCAAACCAATATGCGGA
Source organism: Dipodomys merriami (assembly GCF_024711535.1). NCBI lineage: Eukaryota > Metazoa > Chordata > Mammalia > Rodentia > Heteromyidae > Dipodomys > Dipodomys merriami. The sequence goes on along the minus strand of NW_027202826.1, from coordinate 30,672,641 downwards.
TGAACCAAGAACATGACTGGCCAACACACAGAATTCTGTTTTCATTTTATTATATCAACAATTAGCATAAGAGAAAACAATATAAGTGAAAAACTTAGCGTACTATGGGGATAGGTATGTCTTTACATTTGGAAAGATGGGAAGAGGAAGTGGGAGGCAAAAGAAGGTGAGCTTGTCTTCAGTGGTGCTCACACAATCATAGCTTCATTGTCAGTCTAAAAGAAACAAGAAGAAAACAAGAAATCTTGCTATGAATGGTCTCCAATTCTTCTCTCAAATCCTGACAAATACAACTACTCTAAAGACTTTCTCAAAGCAATGAGATAAACACCACAAAAACATGAAAGGGCAAAATAGAAATATGTGATAGAAATGCTGAGGTTCTGAAACTAAGCTCAATTTCTGTGATGAATCCTGGGGAAGAAGCTATACTTAGCTACCATTAACAAATCAGACCTGGATTTTCTAAGAAACCTCCATTAAATTTATTCAATTGGTAAAATTAATTTTTCACAAATTATCTGACAGGAATCCTCAGATTCTGACATGATCCTGCTTGATTTGAGAGCTGAAAGAAACTAATTGTGAGATTGCACAATTTGATTGCCCTTTGAAAACAGACACGGCCATGGTTTTGGTCTCCTGACAGGGTAATGAGCTGTGATCACCTTTGGGAAGAGAAAGAGTTGATGACCTGGCCTGCACCATTCCATTTAGGACAGAATCTTCTGCATTAGCCATGGCCTAAAGCATCTCCCAAGTCTGGGCAGCCTCCCTGCTGGTCCTCCCCAAGGGCAGTTCAACTGTTCATTTAAATTGTTCCTGCTTCCTGAGGCCACCTCACATTTCCACAGTACCTGGACTCTCCTAAGAAATGGGAGTGAAGACTTTGGCAAAGATTCTGGGAGTATTTTCAATCAAAAACTGCACCAGGGCAACCTGTAACACAAAAAGAGACACATAGACTACTCTTGTCATCTGGCAGTTATGAATCCTCTGATCTGTGATTCTTGGAGCAAACACCCAGAGGCTTGAGGAATGTGGGGAGAAACTCAGAATTTAAATTAGAAGCGATGTATAAGCCACTTTTGTCAGAGACATAATTTACAAACTATGGATGGTGTTTATAGACCAGAGCTTGAAACACAATGAATGGACGAGAGGCACAGTGAGTCACTTTGCTTAACTGCCAACATCTTTGTAATATCCAAAATTATATCTTCTTTATAGTGTCATTGTTATATCTCTAAATAGTTTGTTTTCCTTACAGTTGTATATAGTAATATTTAAAAGAAAATCATTGAATAGAATGAACTCCTGAAATTCCCTTCCAAAGTGCCCTGCCTTAAACTCAGGCCAGCTTGTGTGTGGAGCTGTGGGGAAGGAAGAGCCCCTGCAGAGGAGCTCTGTGTCATGCAGCTGCAATCCCTGCTCCACACTGCTGGGCCTCAACCCTGTGGCAGGGTGAGCCTGGCAACTCCACTGGTCTCATATACCCTCTGTTTATGTGGAGACATTTTAGAATAGTTCACTAGTTTCTATTTTGTGTAGTGAATGAGGAATACTATGTATAGTTTATATATTAGGCATCTCTCAAAAGACCCTGAAGAATGTTTCCCTTCAGGTAGATGCATTTGGGAGGAACAGTTGCAGACCTTTCATTAGTGGGAGGTAATCATAAGGAGCTGAGCTCAGAGAATACTGAAGGATTCTAGTCTGTTCCTCTCATCTCTCTGTCTCACTCTATGGACTAGATCAGTGCAAGTTATTAGATGATACTCTTTACTAACAGGAATCTGATGACTTATCAACAGGTACCAATATTTCTCTAATTGAAAACAACTGAAAGTGGGAGCCTATGCATAGGACAGAGATCCTAGCCTTCATGGTTTAATCCCTTTCTTAAGGGGAAGTGTCTGGACCTGAACAGAGCACTGGGCAGAGGAAAACACTAACTGGAAAACCATCCCAAGATCACAGATTCACAATGGCAAGAAGAGAGCAGAACGTTGGTGGTTGGACTCATTGTCACCATTGTCATCCTCCTTTCTTCCCTAGGGTTTGGTCAGCCTCCACTCCTCAATACTGAAGGGAAAGAGAAAGGACCACACTGCTGCTTTCTCCTTGCTGCGCATGTTTGTAAACCTCACCACAGATAGGGTGAACACCTCTTTTCCTGAGGTCTGCAGTCCATTGTGTCCTTAAATCCTGGGCTGTCAGGCATGCCTTTCCAGATCCAACCAGCCACTCTGCTTGTCAGGATAAAGCTAGGAGAGGCCATTACCTTTCTCATGAGTTGCATATCAAATCCTGCCCTGGCATCAGGGGGCGGGAACATCAAGCTTGGGGCTGTGCACACAGCTAGGTTGTAGGCGGTCATCAGGTTTAGGAAGCAATTCTGGTGGATTTGGCTTAACATTCCAAACAGATGTTTCAGCAGCAGTTGGTTGACTCTGGGCAGCATTTCTAAAAGACTGAACGCAGAAAAACACACTTTCAGGTAAGCAATTACTTGTAGCAGATTCTACACACACAAAGTGCCTTTTCTATCAGTTGGACTGAACTAATTGAAAGTATAAAGCGAGAAGGATATACTTTAACCTACTGCATAAAATCTATCCTTGAGATGACTACACTACTCATTATCTTGGAACAGATGTATTTAGATCAAAAGAAAGATAGTGTCTTTTAAAATAAACATTGTATTGGTTCACATTGTACTCAACAAAAATCTTCCTGAAAAATAAACAGTTAAATTATCTCTGAAATGGCAATGATGAAGTCAGGTTTAGTGATCACATCCCAAAGTACATACTATAATGAGAGACTCATTCCAAGAAAAAATGAATATAAAAAATTTCATTGAAGCGATATAGACTTTGATGTTTATGTTAGTATTTGACCAAGCTGAGATCTTGCCCTCCCTACATGGGTCCATCAGTATAATCTGCTATCCATCAGTGTTGACTTTCCTTATGTATACATGGGAAAGAAGCTATGCAAACAATACCACAGGAAAAAACTCATTCATACACAGATTATAATTGCCTGTCTCTGTGAAGTCTTGCATGGATGAGACCAAATGAAAATTTTACCCGACTCACAATTATTTCAGCACCTTAAACTCTCTACACCATGAGGCTAGTTTCCCTAAGAGTGGAAACGTTGGATTTTTGAATCCTACCCAGAGCAGACTCATTTCCTGAATCCTACCTCTGGGCCAGAATGATTTTCTCCTCTTCACAGTCTTCATCCATGAGACTAAGCCATGTCTCATACATGCCAGTGTGAAACACACCTCCTTGCACATTGCGAAGAAAATCCTTCCAGAGACAAAAGCAGGATATTCTGATGCAACAAACTATGTCACACAATTATAACATGCAGGTGGAAGAAATGGATTGACCCCCATCCCTTCTCAATGAGTGAATCTGTGACCTACACTGCCCTCTCTTCACTTCCTACATACACAGGTGCCAGCAGCCTCCCCACCTGAACTGAAAGCACAAAGCAGAGGATGGCAGTGCTGCTGAGGCAGGAAGGATTAGGAACCTGGTGAAGACAACTTAGAAACAGGTATTTGGAAACATGCATGTGCTATATGTGCTTCAAACTGAAAGAAGAGGATCGCTTCTTTTCTCAAGGAACAGACTCTGTTTCATAACAGACTACACCCCTTCCTGACAGGAATGCCCTCTTAATTAAAAAGTACTCCCACACATCACAAACCAGAATGGAAAACAAGAGCCAGGAACCTCAGAAGAACTAAGTGAACAGTGCCTAGTTTAAGAAAATTCTCAAACACCCACCTGCATTAGGTACTGTGGGAGTGAGGACCCATCTCCTCTTTCTCTGAAAACTGCTACTTGACTGGAACAATCTACTCTAAAGGACAATGCTGGGTATGCAGTGGTTCTAAATCCTATTACTTAGCAGAAATAGGCCCACACATTTCACCTGTTTCTTTGCAGTTTTAATTGAATAAGTAGTGTTTTTTGTGAATTAAATACTTCTGTACATATCATATGGGAAGGACTAGGTATACAGTATGTTAGTTCTGAATTTTGGCTTAAAATTCCCCAACACTCTGCAATGAATGAAATACATCATCTTACACCTGTGAGTACCAGTTAGTTACCTTTCCTTTTACATCCACGAACAGTACCTATATTAGGTTCCTTTCAGCCTGTTGGATAAAAGCACTTGTCCATCCTCATCAACATGCATCAATAAGAATTTAGATGTTACCCCCCTTTATGCTGAAGGTTTTGGGAAAATTACGAATCCAGGGAACATTCCTCAATACAATAAACGCTGTAAATGATAAACCGACAGCCAGCATTATACTTAATGTTGAAAAACTAAAGACATTTCCTCTTAACTCAGGAACAAGACAAGGATGTCCACTCTCTCCACTTCTCTTCAATCTAGTATTAGAATGCCTAGCTACAGCAATAAGACAAGATGCAGACATAAAGGGGATCCAAATAGGGAAAGAAGAAATAAAACTCTCCCTCTTTGCAGATGACATGATCTTGTATTTAAAGAATCCCATAGACACCACTCCCAAATTACTCAAGCTGATTCAAAACTTCAGAAAAGTAGCAGGGTATTAAATTAACCCCCCAAAAACAATGGCTGTTCCGTATGCCAACAATGAGAAAAGTGTGGCTGAAATTAGGAAAGCAACTCCATTTGTAATAGCCCCACAAAAAATAAAATACCTAGGAATTAACTTAATCAAAGAAGTGAAGGACCTCTAATATGAAAACTTTAAAATCTTGAAAATGGAAATCCAAACAGAACTTAGAAAATGGTAAAACCTCCCATGCTCCTTGATTGGAAAGATTAACATCGCTACCAGCACAACTATGTTTATTGCAGCCTATTTACCATAGCTAAGATATGGAACCAACCCAGATGCCCCTCAGTAGATGAATGGATCAAGAAAATGTGGTATATATACACAATGGAATTCTATGCCTCCACAAGAAAGAATGACATTGCTCCATTTGTTAAGAAATGGAAAAACTTGGAAAAAGTTATATTAAGTGAGGTAAGCCAGGCCCAAAGAAACATAGGTCCCATGGATTCCCTTATTTGCAATATCTAGATATGTATGAGTCAAGCAGAAAAGGTCAGATAATGTGATGTTAGGAAAATGAACCCTTAGATATGTATTTTAATGTTTTTTTCATGCAATTGTTTCTAATGCATTTATAAGATTATTTCTTTGTTGTTTTGTATGTCCCTCCCCCACAGTATAACTCCTGCTTTCACTATATTTGATGTCAGTATAACTTGTGAAGAAGATGGGGAAAAACAAGTCGTTTAAGGATACAGGTGGACCTGTTGCAACAATGAGAATTACAAGTAGTCATGTCAAAAAGGAGCTTTACAAAGTTGGTGGAGGGTGCTGGGGGGGGGAAGATTGGTTGTGGGGGTGGGGAGGGAGGCTGGGAAGAGATGTTAAGGGTAAACAAAGTAGGGGGCTGCAATGCTTGATAAGAAATGTACGCATTATCCTGCCCATGTAATTGTAACCCCTCTGTACAGTATGTTCACAATAAAAAATTAAAAAAAATCAATGGCTTTTCTGTATGGGAACAATGAGAAAAGCACACCTGAAATCAGGAAAGCAACTCCATTACTAATAGCCGTCTCCCAATAAAATACCTAGGAATTAACTTAACCAAAGAAGTGAAGGAACTCTATGATGAAGACTTAAAGACAAAGCAGAACTTAGAAAGTGGCAAAAACTCCCATGCTCCTGGATTGGAAAGATCAACATCATGAAAATGGCTATTCTTCCCAAAGCTATCAACAAATTCAATCCAACACCTAACAATATTCCAACCTCATTCTTGAGGAAATAGAAGAGACAATCCAAAAATTCATATGGAACAATAAAGGACCTAGAATAGCAAAACAATCCTCAACAGAAAGACCAGTGCTGGAGGAATATCAATATCAAATTTCGAACTCTACTAAAAAGCCATACTAATCAAACATCTTGTTACTGGCACAAGAAGAGACTTCACGACTAATGGAATAGAATGGAAAAGCCAGAAATGAACCCACAGACCTATAGCCACTTCATCTTCGATAAGAGAGTTAAAAAATAGAATGGAAGAAAGACAGCCTCTCCAGTAAATGGTGCTGGGAAAATTGGTTAATCACTTGTAGAAAACTAAAGCTAGATCCTTATATACCACACTGCACCAGAATCAACTCCAAATGGATCAAAGACCTCAGAGTACTCTGAAAACATTACAGTATGGAATAAGAGAAACCCTTGGTCTCCTTGGTATAGGCTGAAATTTTCTTAATAGAGACACAGAAACCCAACAAATCAAAGAGAGGTTGGGAATTCATGCAAATGGGATTGCATTAAATTACAGAAATTCTGCATGGCAAAGGACATAGTTAGCATGATTAATAGAAAGCCCACAGATTGGGAGAAGATCTTCACCATCCATACAATGGACAAGGGTCTCATATCTAAAATTTAAAATGACCCAACAATCCTACGTTTGGGCATTTACCCAAATGATCACAAATAAGACCATATTAAAGCTATCAGCACAACTATGCTTATTGCACCATTATTTAACGTAGCTAAGATATGGAACCAACCCAGATGCCCCTCAGTAAATGAAAGGATCAAGGAAATGTTTGATATATACACAATGGAATTCTATGCCTCCATCAGAAAGAATGATATTGCCCCATTAGTTAGGAAATTGAAAGACTTGGAAAAAAATACATTAAGTGAAGTAAGCCAGGCCCAAAGAAACATAGGTCCCATGGTTTCCCTTATTTGCAATAACCAGCATATATCTGAGACAAGCAGAAATGGTCAGATACGTTGAAATTAGGCGAAATGAACCCCAAGATAAGGACTCAAATGTTTTTTCTTTCTTGCAATTGTTTCTAATATAGTTATATGTTTTTGTTGCTCTGTATGTCCCTGTCCAATGGAACAAGCCCTGTTTTCACTGTATTTGATGTTGGTATACCTTGTGTAGGGCAAAGGAAAAAAACAAATTCTTTAAACAGGGATACAAGTGGACCCATTGCCACAGAGAGATGTACAAGACATTATGTTGAAAGGAACTGTACAACTGTGGCGCAAGATGTGTTTGTGTGTGTGTGTGTGTGTGTGTGTGTGTGTGTGTGTGTGTGTAGGTGTGTGTGAACACATGCGTGTGAGTGAGTGTGTTGCGTTTGCTTGCGTGTCTGTATGGGTGCATGTGTGTATGTATGTATGTTTGGAATTGGGGTGGGAGGGAGATGGGAAGTGATGGGAAGGGGAAACAAAGGAGGAGGCAACAATGCTTGATAAGAAACATATCCATAACTCCTCTGTACAGTACCTTCCAAATTAAAAAAAAAAGAATTTGGATGTTGACAACTTTGGACCTTTGAATCTCAAGGTTAGTGACCTGCACATGTAAGCTTCTCCCACAAGATCATTTTGAACAACTGATCACTAATTGTTGATCCCATAACTTGGCCTATTAAAATGTATATACACAACATGACACAAACGGGAAAAATGCCCACAGTGTTGGGTGTTGTGTGAACATTCTCGAAATGGCTCCATGGTACATTCATCATGGTTCTGAGCTTATATTCATCTCCAGGCTGGGTTAGTAGAACTCTGTATGCATCTGTCACGTTATCACCAAGAGCAAGACCAGAGAAGCTGAGATTCACTAGTCTACCTCTGGCTAGGCAGTGATGTGAGTTTCAAGTGCGCAGTACCAAAATTGTGATTTCATGAACAGTAATGCATGCCTATCTTCCTGGCTGAAAATTATTAGCATGGCTGATGTCTACACCAACAATGAAAGGACATAAAAAAGGCCTAGAGCAAGTGAGAACAAAATTATTTTTATAAAGCCATTCTTAATCATTCTCCCATGATTTTTCTGTAGTGTTGTTCAAAAAGAGCAAAATGTATAGATATATTGGTTCTCTATTGAATACTTCCTTCTACAAGCATAAAGATATTTGTAATCTACCTGTATCATTTCAAACTTTACGTACTGATGGTGAAACTCAGGTGAATTTTCAGAGAGCACAGATGTTTGGGCTGCTTAATTCAAGTTAATGATCAAATTTATGGGTAATGTGGTAAGAAATGACTTTTTAGGTAAGTATAATAGTGGGATGTATGGGAAGAAAGAAAAACAGAAGAAAAGGTGCAGATGGAGGATACTGAGAGTAGAGGAGCGTCTGCATATCCACACCAACTTTCCTGTAAAGGTATTGGAGATGGGCAGGAATGGTGGCATGAGCTGGCTCTGCTGGCCTGGCAAATCATGATGGGACTCATTCGGGCCTTCACCTTTGGTTATGAATGTTTACAAATTCTATATCATTTTGTGCCTTTGTGCAACCTTCCTTAAAGAAGGCAGTGCTGGTTGCTTGTTTGGCAAATATGTAGCAGGACTTGTTGGTGCTCATAGTTGTATTGTCATGGCGATTTACAGTGATACAGTAAATCAGATCACTCATTAGTCACATTGGGCATGGGTGTTCAGGTGGGAAGATGAGAGGAGCTGAGGTGAGAAGACAAAGTAAACAGACAGAACACACAGACATGTGTCTTTTCATTTCCCACATGCTTGATGTGTGAGGCCCCTCGTGGTTCTTGGGTGATTGTGGTGCTGGTGATGCAGTGCTGTGGGCTCACAGTGAAGCTGCCTCCCTGGGTGATGCTGGCTGTGTCCTACCTTTAACACTGAGGCGACCACAAACACGGATTCCTGGTGCAGGTCCAGTCGGGCTCCAGACATGAGTTTTTCTTTGAGGGCTCTGAAGGCTTTGACGCTGCCTGACTTTCTGAAGATGCCCTCGGTGAGCCGCCCCTCCTGACTGAGGAAGGAAATCATCTCCTGTGTGGAGGAGAGGAAAGAAAGCCTGGGTCCTCCATGTCAAACGGCACAGAGCACCACCTCACATTTCTCTAAGTAAGATGTCTAAGTGTGCAAGGCTCCAGTGCTCAAGGTAGGTGACCTCATTAATAATTATGTTTCGTTGTTGGAAATATATTTTGTTGTTGTTCTTTTATTCTAGGGTCAGACTCAGAAACATTGAACAGTGAATGGATTTGTCTGTGTAATGAACTGACTGCTAAAACTTCTACTTAATGCTTCCAGCTTCGGCTGGCCCAGCCCCCTTCTTACACACCTGTCCCCTCACACCTTCCCAAGAATGCTAGCTTCCTGTGCATTTCTTCTCTTTTAATTTCCCATTTATAAATTCTGTAGTTGCTAGATTCTTCACATCACATTCATACTTAGTCCATTAGGAAGTTTTCCCTGATTGTATTCATCACTGGGGCCTTGCTCTCTTTGGTTCTATTTTGGTGTCCCCTGTTTTCAGAGTTGAGGACTTGTAGTGTGACCTTGGACACAGTCCCTTCTTAAGCCCTAAGCCCTTTCCCTCCCTCAATCCTTTATTCAATCTTTTGGTCCTTACCTCCATCTTTTCTGTCCTCTTCTCCTTTCCTTCCTTCCCACCTTCCTTCCTTCTTACGTTCACATATGTCCCCTGTTAAGTTCCAATGCCCACTAGCCAGGCTGCCTTTGTTTCCTCTGACCCAAAATTCTTTATTTTAGTTTATTTTTTTTAGTGTGAAAATTCTGTACACAGGGATTACAATTACATGGGCAAGGTCATGAGTACATTTCTTGTCAAGTATTGTAGCCTCCTCCTTTGTTTCCCCTTCCCATCACTTCCCATCCCTCCTTTTTGCTAGATATTTTGGAATAGTAATAAGTGGACATTTCCTCCTGTGCTGGCCTGAAATTTTAGTCTTCCAGGTTCTAGTGTCCCAATGACCTGGGATTATAATAATGTACATCCTTCCTACAGCAGTATGTCCATTTTTGGATTTTCTATGATTTTTGTAAATATGAGATTAGAACTAGGGTGATCCTGTCTGCCTCCTTAAATTTCTTGGTAAAATGTGAGACCAGGGCATTCTCTGTTGCATCCAAGGGAAAATTCCCATCATGTGTTAGTGATTGTACACATGATAGACATCCATTCATCCAATCCTCACACATACACTATAGTAAATTAGGATTTTGTGTGTGCATGTATGAATGTCCTGAAGCTTTGAAGTCATGTCTTGAGTGCTGTCAATAAACTCTGATGCTCAGGTTTTGGCCTAAAACTTCAGCTGAAGTTCTGCTTCTGGTTTTTCAGTGCTTCATTAAAAACAAGAGTCTCATGAACATTCCAGTCTGGGCTAGCTATGGAGCAGAAATCTCAGATGTCACACTCAATCTCACACTTCTGTGGAGCTAGGATTACAGGTGTGACCCATTGTTGCCTGGTTAATATACCAGGAAGAAACAGTGAAAACAATATCAATGGTTTTTCAATGATACTCTACCTTGTCACTTAGATTTTGTTGGTTTCTCTTAGAGTTTGAAGCTTCTTTTTCAACCAAATGAAACAAAGTAATATCTTTCTTTTCCTTTTTGCATACATCACCTAAGAGTCACCATTGTAGCCAGTTTAAAGCACACAGTCCATTGGCATTCAGTACAAACACAATACTGTGTGACCAGCCTCCTCAGAACTTTTCCATTTTCCTCCATAGAAAGGACAGATCTTTTAAACACTATCTGTCCATCCTCCTCTCTGAAAACCAACAACCACCAGTGTGCTTTTCTGATGTTAGGAAATATTAAAATATGATCTTGTCTAATATATGTAAATAACTAGACTGAGGAATGTCTGAGGAATGTCTATGTATGTGACTGGAGACATTTGCAAGTTGGAAGAATAAAGCTGGAAGGGAGCATGAAGGAGGGAGACTCACAGCTTCACATGCACAGTGCCTGGAACTACAATTCTGCAGCAGGCAATGAGGCTTCTGGTGTACCAGTCCCCCACTGAAGGGAATACTTACCTGTTGGGCTTGACTTAGGGAATTGTACATTGTGACATGTTTATATCTTGTAGCAATAGTAACAAAGCACCCCCACCCATTGTCTGATGCTTTGCTGAATTGGACCTGGGGCTCCATGAGAACACTCCTCTCCCTCCCCTGCACACTCAGGAGGTTCCTCTCCTCAGGAGGGCAGCAGATACCAAACTGGGACCTACCAGAAGAGGGGAGGGTAGATTACCATCCTTACAAGCAGCCTCCAGGGAAGTCCCAAAGAGCAGTCTTGACTTTACACGTGAAGATTTCAGGGGTCTGTTCTCCTTGGCTGTGCTGGACCCCCGACCAAAAAGCCAGTTGATGAAAGATCTTCCCCTTCCTTCTTTCTTCTGCTCTGACTCTAAAGAAGCAAAAGTTTTCAAGGGATCACTTTAATTTCCTAGAACCTAAGCTTCTGTGTCAAATTATCCACATTCTCTAATGGCTTAATTCCCTTTACTATTGAGTCTTTGCCCAAATCAGTAAACTGTTGGTTATGGCTAGGGGCCTGAGCGCACACAGTTTATCTTTCTGATTATTGTGGCCAGCTCTCTTGCACCTACAAAGTTCCTGAGTTGAAGTAGGGCTGTCCGGTGTATCTTTCTCTTTTGAAAGGGAAAGCTACCATTCCAGTGGAGTTTTATAACCATTCACATTGAGAGCCATTCTCCTCCTATTTGAATTTCTGCATGTGTCCCATTGATCACTTCCTGTATCAGGTTATCTCCCCTTTTCACACAGCGTGCCTGCCAGGTGAAAGACTACGAGTTTTCTGGACCTTTGTTTGTGGGGTTTTTTTACTTTAATATAGTTGTGAAGATATCGTAAAGAGGGTTTACAATTACATGAGTAAGACAATGAGTACATTTCTTTTTTTGTCATGCTCTTCATATATGTATATACATGTTCATATACATATAGAATAAAGATAATGTACAAAGGTGTTAGTTACATGAGCAAGGTCCATTTCTTGGCAAGAATTGTTAAATCTTCCTTTGTTGCTCTCCAACTGTTTCTTCTCTCCCTCTCCTGCTCCATTCCTCTCTCCAAAACATTATAAATTTTATTTCCAAGTATCTTTTCAGTAACATTCTTGAAGTGGGTCAACCTGTGTCCTTGTTATTTCCATACCCTCCCCAAAGTAGATAAATTTATAGAAGGTGCACAGTGTCAAATTCATCCACAGTGACCCCAAGGGATATACCATAGAGGGATGAACATACAAAGGAAACACTAATCTCATTGTACATGGCAAATAACAACAACAAAGAAAGACCACTTCTGTTCACATCTTGGTGTTCATTTCCCTTAACATCATCTTATATAGTCATATTACAGAGTTTTTTGGTTGTGCTCATCTGATAAAATTACCCTAGACATATACTAATTATTGCCAATGAGGGAAACTGTGGTTGTCTTCCACTGTTCTCTGCTTAGCTACTCAAGGGCTTGCAATCTGAGGTTGGTGGTTCAAAGCCAACCCCGGCAGGAAAGTTGGTAAGGCTCTTTTCTTCAAAAAATCACCAGAAAACTGGAAGTGGCACTCTTGGGCAAGTGCTAGAGTGTTCGTCTTGAGTTGAAGACCTGAAGGATAGAGCCCAGTCCCAGAGTTCAAGCCCCACAACTGACCAAAAAAATGCAAATGTTTTCCTTTTGGGTGACTCTAGTCACATTCTAGTTTTCACCTAAGGAAAAAACTCTAATTCAAGCTTGCTGTATACATTGAATATTCTCCAGAAACTTTGGAGGATGTTGACATCTTTTCTTCTCTTTATGTCCTCCCACAGGCTACCTAGTGATCTCTGGAGCCTTGTGCCTGACATGAGCTTTCTCTTCCAAAGGAGCCCTTTACGTCAGAACCAGAGTTCTATTCCAGCTTTTTCATGGACATTTGGAAATAAGACTCTCAGGACTTTCCTTTGCACACTGACTTTACTCTGAGATAATCTGATCGCAGCCTCCTCAGTAGCAGGAATTACAGCTTGAGCCATATGTACCCTGCTTCCATTTACTTAAATGTGTTTTTTATGCATGTCAAATGCTTTAAGAGACCGTAGAGGTCCTGAATTGTACAGAAGATAGAGAACTATGTAACCATATAGAAGTGAGAGGACTCACCGTTAAGTTGCTGGCCCTGGGCTGGCTGCCTTGACTTCAGAATGAACCGGCCTCCTGTGGCTAGATAGCACTGCTCCAGGATAGGACTCTGAGCAGTGTGAGTCTCATGTGGCCTTGGTCCTCGTGGCTGGTATGCAGTCTCTCCATACTGACTCATTTTAATCACATAGGGATTTTCATGCCCTATGGTGAGAAAACACAGCAGGGACTTTCATTGGAATAGGAGCCCAGATTTTGACAATGAATTTCCAATCTGCTTTCTACTTCATGAAAACAAAACCCCTTATTTTAATCAAGAAAGCTCATGTTTCTTATCTTTATGTAGTGGTACAAAGCAGTTACTACTCAACAAATCGTTCAGGAATGGAAGACGTCTTGGCCAATATCATCCAAAAATGCTATACTTCAAGTGAATAAAGCCAACTACCTAGTTTTCTCCTCAAACCAAGATTTGCCACATGAAGAAATGAACCTACACACACACACACACACACACACACACACACACACAAATCAAGTGTTGTCTGCTCAGCATTTATTGAAAAACGTACAATCTAATTGTATAGGCAATAGTTACCCTTAGTAATATTAAGCTTAACTCTTAAAGAATCAGTATTGGAGAATTAGAAATCCAACTTTGACGCCATTCCCTCCCATTTGAAACTTTCTTTGATACTTACCAATGAAGACAAAGGGAACTTCTTCATTTTCAGAATGGAGCCACAACTGGTAGTCATTCTCGGAGCCCTGGGGGAGAGAAGGACTGAGTGTCACACAAAGCCACTCACAGTCGACCTCAGAAGGACACAGAGCCTTACACAGCTGTGTGTCTAACAAGGAAAGCTCTGCTTTTGTCTTTTAGGGGGTTAGTGATGGGCTGGCTTCCTGAGTAGCTAGGACTACAGACATCAGCCACACCTGCCTATCCTGAAACTTTCTTACTCAGAGTATTACACTAGCTCATCATAGATAGACTTTTATATATAACAGAAATATATGGAGTTAGCAGGTACAAATTATATATCAACTTCCTTGTGTGTTCAATTGCACTTGGCATGACATTAAGAATGAGATTGTAAGAACCCAAGTATAGATTCATCTCAAGTCCAGCTGCCTGCAGGTTCTCAATCTTGAGGCCAGGAGAAGACCGATGTTAGTAGCACAGTAGTACACACATGAGCATAATCTATTCATCTCCATTAAGAAATAGGTTTTTAATTTTAAAAGAGCTTACAGATCACTTACTTTTATTCCAATGTTGGAGAGTGACTTTCTGATAACATCCTTCACTGTATCTGAGTTTTTTGCTAAGACAGTTATTGGCTATAAAACATATGTGAAAAAAGGTACATATTAAGAAAACAAACAGTATCATTGTATAATTATCACCAATTAGTTTCCTGATGAGTCAAGCAAAATGTGATTTCAGGTATTTAAAGGCGACAACTGTATAGTGCACAAAGCCTTGAGTAGAACTGTTTCTTTATTTATTTGTATAACATGAAGCCAGGAGAAAACACCTCAGACACATGGAAACAAACTGCACATAGGTCAAATCTGAATGACAGCTGAAGAGACACCAGAGCATATGGAGAACAAAAGGTACTGGAAAACCATTAATATATTGAGAGGGGAAAATTGTGAAGGCCTAAAATTCAGTGAAATGTCTTTCAAGAGACAAGGTCAAATAGGAACCTTGTTAGGTAGGACATGGTACCACAGAGCTGCCCTGGACCCACAAGCATGAATATGGAGCCTTCCCACAAGCTGATTATCAATCAATAGGCAGATACTCAGCTCTTCAGGAGAAATGACATGCACCTGCAATCTTTACTTCAGGAAACTTAGACCTCAGTAAAGCCCACTTTTATCATGTAGTGCTGAGCTAACAGATTGTTCTCTAAGCATTTTTGCTATTGGAGTGAGTCAGGTACAGACAAGTCTGTGTTATCCACTGAGAACCATGCAGCCTTCTCTCCCTCCAGTGATGACTATGGAACTTGAAACAGATCAATCATTTTCAAGACATTTACTAGCATCCACTTAGTAATGTTGTGTCCTTCTGCTTTCCCCTCTCAATACTAACTTGTGTATGTATATGGACACATGTGTACTTATGTGATGAACATGTGCCTATGTAAATAAACACACAATACTGAAATTTAGTAAAGAAGAGAGAGTATAGATATAAAGAATACCATTACTCTTCAGAAGTAGTCATGTAGGCTGACAATGTCTTAGAACAACTTATAGAGGAAAAAAATATCTTAAAACTTAGGTTAAATGTTTCTACATAAGAAAATTGAGGTAACAGAATCTGACCTTCTATATAATATTTGGCATTGTTCCATCGTTTAGGAATTCCACAAAAACAAATGGAATTCATGATAACCACTCCAAATATAAATAAAAAATAACATAACAAGTACTCTTATTCCAGGAAGACTATCCACACTTACTGATAAAATTGACCTTGATTACAATAAAACTGTGATAATTTATGTATATTAAATGTGAAAATTTCCTTCAAAATTTATACATGTTGCCGGGCGCTGGTGACTCACGCCTGTAATCCTAGCTACTCAGGAGGCTGAGATCTGAGGATCGCGGTTCAAAGCCAGCCCGGGCAGGAGAGACCGTGAGACTCCTATCTCCAATAAAAAAACCACCAGAAAACCAGAAGTGGGGCTGTAGCTCAAGTGGTAGAGTGCTTGCCTTGAGCTGAAGAGCTGAGGGACAGTACCCAGGCTGAGAGTACAAGCCCCACGACCGATAAAAAAAAAAAAAATTTATACATGTTAGCTAAAGAAAGTGAATAAAGATTCTTACTATAAGGTAAACATGTATTTAATAAATGAAAGTCATACATGTCCACATGATAAAGCAATTTTTTTAAAGGACATTCCTTTTGTGTTTTTGCTTTTGCTTTTGTTGTTGTGAATGTTGGATATGGGGCCTGAATTCATGCCCTGGAGTCCTTCTCTGACATCTTTTTGCACGTGGCTAGTGCTCTAGCACTTTGAGCCCACAGCTCTACTTCATATACAGGAAGCTATGATACAATGAACAGAAAACTAAATTGTTCCAAGTGGAAGATAATTGTTCAGAACATAGAGTACTGACCTAGACTCATTGCTCTAATCTTTATATTTGTAGATATAAGTAAATCAAGCTCATCTCTCAATTTTGACCTTTCTTAAATTCTTAATTTTCTTCCTCTCATTGTTCTTAAAAGTTTCCTTACCATTGATAATTTATAAAAATCTCCTACCTTTCTAGCGTAAGCATGTAACTATAAATTTCCACTTTATCCTACATAACACTTACAAAGTGATTGTTCTTAACTTCATGGGTGAAGATCTGAAGAGGAATGCTATCCTCATCTTCTTCCTCCTTTGCAAGGTTGATATACCTGATTCATTCAACCCAGAGTAGCACAATTATTAGCTGGTAACTTTTTTTTCAAATCCATCTTTATTGTTGATATTTTTCAATCTGTATTTCATAGTTTACAAACACTTATGGAGCCATTACAGATTTTAATCAACACAATAGCATTGTTGGGAAATAGGATTTGAAAGAAAACATTATTCTGGAAGGTGACCTTTGGGAAGGCATCATATTCAGTGTTTCAAACTTCACCATCTAGATGGGAGGGCCGAAGCCTGCCTGGAAAACTAAAAGCAACAGTGGCTCTGAGCTAGCTCAATGGAACTCGGGAATATAGATGGGGTCAAACGTGGCCCTTGCACTCAATGTCTGTGTACCGTTTCTCTGCTGCAGGCCGTGACACTAACACTGTAGCCACAGCACCACTTCTGGCTCTTTTGACAGTTAAGTGGAGATAAGTGTCTCTTGTCTATCTTACGCAGAATGGCTTCAACCTGCAGTCCTTATATCTCAGCATCCTGAGCAGTGGGATAATAGGATTGAGACACTGGTGCCTGATAACCTGTATATATTTTCAGAAAATTTTAGCTCAAGTTCATCAATACAATGAAGGGAGATTTCGGGTGGATGTCCTGAATGTCTTTAAAAATAAAGACTGTTTATGATTTAGAACTGCAGCCATGGCAAAAAATTTCCATAGAAAATGGGGCAGAATGTATTGAAGATATTGGTTTTCAGGTACCCATTCCCTAACAAACTAAAAATTAAATAAAAGCACTTGCTTAATACCTTTGCAGAAAACTGATCCATTTTTCTTTTTGTTCACAAGAACTGCAAAATAAAAGCAGAGACAATATTAAATTACATCTCATATACAATGTCTTTACAGTCATTAAAGGTAAAAGTACTATCAATTCATTGATGTCCAAGCAAATCCAGAACTGATCCTACTCATAAATGGGGTTTGATGGATTCTTGGGCTTGTAAGGGTGATCTTACTGTAATGTGAGGCAGACTGCTGTAGAAGAAAAATGGATTGAATGGAATCCCTGCCACTGTGTGATGCAAGCCTCCTGACCATACTTCAATCTCACACTAGGGCTACCTTCCATTTCTCCTTGGATAAAACTGACAGAGCTGGATGTGCTTTTCCAATACTTTACAAAATAATCATTCAGATCAAGGCACCCAGAAGAAACATGGCATTTACATGGAATCAACAGTATGCATTTCCAAGGAATAAACAGGGAAAATGAAAACGGTTTGACAGTTTTACTTCCTTAGAGACTTTCCTGAATTCTACTACATTTTATTAGAACCTAGAGAACTCATTTGACATTACTAGGAACAATGCTGAAGGTTACTGAAAGTCATTAGGAATGATATCTGACATAGCTAAGTGATTAATGAAGGATAACTCTTTTGCTATTTCCCTGCTGCTTTCAGGGTGCAGTGGTCAGTCTTACCCAAAGGTGGCCTTGAAGTTCTCAACGGGCCAGCCCAAAAGAAGGGACTTTCTGGAGTGATCACCACCCTTGTCCAAATTGACCCCACAGTCAGCCATCCACAGGGCACGCAGTGGGACCACAGTTTTAATCTTGAAGCATTTCTGATACCTAAAAAGGGCAACAAACACCATCTCTCTTAGTTATCTTAGATGTGTCGTGTCAAGAACTAGATACTCTACCATACTATTCTCTCTTGTTTCATAATTTTGAACTCCTCATACAAGATTATCTATCTATCACTTTCTTGATTATGTTGTGTTATGAGTGTTTGAGACCTGGCCTTCATATATAGTGTAGCCTGGACCCTAACTCTAGTTTCTGCCTCAAAAATCTATGTGCTGTGACTAGAGGATCAACAGCATGCCAGGTGGTGTCTTCATTGTTGAAAATATTCCCAACCATTACACAACACAGGAGCTTCATGAACATGGGAGAAATAAACAAAGTATCTGAACTTTGGAATACAAAATTGACAAAGCACCTGTGGATTAAATGCAGATATCTAAATGTCATTTGCTAGTGTGAAGCATTTGTGCTGAGCATGACAGGGAGCAGTCCATACGTACTTGGCATTAGTCACAAGTAATAAGTCAGTGAAGAGGAAGAGATGCTGCTTCTTCCTCTTGCATCCTTTTTGCATCTGCACCGGGCTGTGGATGAGCAGGGTTCTGCAGGGCTTCTCCAGGGACAAAGGTCTGTCCTCCTGACTTTTCTGCTCAGGATGATGGCTCTCCTGCTGCAAAGCAACACCACAGCACAGTCAGTGCTCCAGCATGGGATACAGCTTTATGCCCAACTTTCGTGGTGCACAATGCAACATTTCCTCAACTGACACTTGGAAACTAACATGCAAGGCACTTTGTGGCTCAAAAGCAAGCAGAAAAGTAGGTCATTCTGAAAATGGTTGCAGGCAGATATAGAAACAGAGCCTTGGACTTCTTCCACTGAAAGGGATGGGCATAGAAGCAGGCAGGAAGCGTACTCTACTGTTTAAGAAGAGGAAGTAAGGAAGCTAGTAAGGAAGCAGCGAGTTAGGTGAAATGAAAGAGCAAAGGAGACCTACCAAATTCTATTATCGTTTTTATTTTTTTTGGATAATATTAGAGTTGAGCTCTGGGTCTGGGCTCTGTCTCTGGTTTCTTTTGCCCAAGTCTACCACTCTCCACCTGAGGCACAACATCACATCAGGACTATTGTGAGTAGACTCCTGGATCTCAGAGTTTCATGGACTTTTTTGCCTGGGCTGGCTTTGAACCACAGTCTTCAGATCTAGCATTCTGAGTAGCTAGAATTACAGGGGTGAGTCACTAGTCCCAAGCTGACCTAGCAAATTCTGTATCTAAACACCCTCAGCATTGAAATGGATCCGGCAGAGGCAACTCTGTGCTTCCCTACAAGGACTATCCAGACTCCACCCTTCCTAATAGATCAACAGGATATTCCATGTTTATTCTTTTTGTAGGGGGTGTTAGGGAGGGTCCTGTCAGGTTCCAGAACTCTAGGCCTGGGCACTGTCCCTCAGCTCTTCAGCTCAAGGCTAGCACTCTACCACTTGAGCCACAGTGCCACTTCGGTTTTTTTTCTGTTTATGTGGTGCTGAGTAATCGAACCCAGGGACTCATGCATGCAAGGCAAGCACTCTACCACTGAGCCACCTTCCCAGCACTTCTGTTTATTCTTAAAAACACTTACAGAGCCAGCCTTCTGGAAATCGTTGGCAAAGTCCTGCAATGGATTACACTTCTGAAGTTCCTTCTGTTTTTGAATGTTGCTATAGTGATAAATTGGATAATAATGAAAAAGAGCACAAGGAATTAGCTAGTTGTTTGAAAATATAGAATATTGTTTGACAGAAAAAAGCATGAGATCCAGAATACAAGTGATAGCCAAGGAAATGACATTTGGAAGCAGATCCATTGTTTTTAAAAATTTACTATGTGAAGAGGAGGAATAATAACTTCCTGTGTTCTACTAGAATCCTAATTGCTTTGAGTAATATATATGCATATATAAGTCCATATGTATGTGTATATATGTTTATACACACACACACACACACACTAACACACACACACACACACACACACACACACTCATATACATAGTTCCAGTTGTGGACCTTGAATCTTGGACCTGAATATTGACCCTGAGCTTTTTAGCTAAAGGCCATCACACTAATAATTGATCCACACTCCACTTTCAACTTATTGGGAGTTTCTGGAAGATAAGGGCCTCAATAAACTTTCATGCCTGGGCTGGTTTGGAACCACAATCCTCAGGTCTCAATCTCCTGAGTAGCCAGGATGACAGTGCCTAGTCACTTACATATGTCTATCAGTAGAAGCCTAGGAGAACTGAGGGCTTACAACCAAATTTTCTTATGAAATAAAAAGGGCACTCTGTTTATAAATTTACCCGGGACACATAATTTCTATCAATATGGGGAGAATCCATTGGAAACATTTTTTGTAGGGACTTTTATTCATTCACTAACAAATTTTTAAAAAAACTATAAACACTACTAACCTTTGAAGTAAAGAGCAAAATGTTTCTTTTAGCTCTGAAGACCTGTGATTTAAAAGAGAGAAAATATTATGCTACACTTCACATTCATGCTTTGATTTTAAGTCTATCCTGAAAGAGACAGGCAGTCTGGGAGTATCATTGTGAATGTGAGTGGAATAAGAACCGACTCATAACTGGGGTTTGATGGACTCTGCCTTTTCCTGGTGATCTGACTGTGATGTGAATTTGACTTTGGTGTGGAAGAGAACTTGGATTGACATGGAGAAACTTATTTTCTAACGTGTGGTGCAAGCCACCTGACCATAGGTGAGTCTCACCCTAGCAATGCCTTCAGTCCACAATGATCAAACCAGACAGAGCACATATGCTATTCAACTATGAAAATGGTATGCACATTCAAACCTATGGAAGAAATTGGTCATTTTGACAGAATATTTTTAATCCAGCTAGACAAGTTAAAAATATGGAAGTAAAATTAAAAATATGGAAAAGTTGCAGTGTTTCATTTCCTTATAGAAATTTTAGAACTACAATGTGCTGTGTTATTTCCTAGGAAGCTTACACTTTATTACCCATCACACTATGTTTTTAATGATGAATGATAAGATTGCTGCTTACTGTTCTCTGTACCATCACCTTTCATTTTTATATTTCTGTCCTGTGAAGGGATTGAAAGCCAGCACTGGAAATATTACTCACCCCTTATAACTTTTCCTACACCCCTTATAACTTTTCCTATTATGGAATACATCTGTTTTAAAAACACACTGCACTTTTAATTTGTAACTATTTTCGGGGTGTTATAAACCACATCACTATAAACAGTATTGCTTTAATTTTTCTATGAAATTATACTCACTCTTTCCCTTTCTCTCTCTCTCTCTCTCTCTCTCTCTCTCTCTCTCTCTCTCTCTCTCTCTCTCTCTCTCTCTCTCTCTCTCTCTCTCTCTCTTTCCCTCCCTCCCTCTCTCTCTCTCTCTCTCCTTCTCTGTCTCTGTGTGTGTGCATGTGTGTGTGTACTTTTGTGAACACCAGGAATAGAATTATTGGGGCATGTATCAATCCAATAACTTTCTCCTTATGAACAAGCAGACTTTTTGCAATGTCTGCATATTTTTTATTTACATCATTAATAGTTCTTCTACTGAACAATTTTAGTCTGTCCTGTAATGTGTTTCATCAGAAGAGGTACCCATCTTAGATGACCCCTAACCTGCCTACATGTATATACATAAAGTCTATTTCCTGAGGCCATGTTGCCCATCTGCCAAGGACCAAGGACGCTGGACAGTGCAATAGCTTTAGAACTCTTAGAGTTTATGAGGACCTCATTGCCATATTTTAATTTTTCTTTAAAATATAGTTTCTAGGAACACCTCTATTTCCAGATTTTACCAGCTTCCATTAATCTGGATCCTGGAGTTCCCCTGCACAAGAAGAACAGAGAACCTTCACAGAAATATGCCATGGAGAAGACCTGCAGAGATGGACACACAGGTGTCCAGTTTCCCAATCATTTTTTATCATTTTCAAGACATATCAATCAGAGAATTAATAAGCTGACGATTTTGGAGCCATTTTTCTTCTTTATCTCAAACTTCTTAGGATGTGTGAGACCTTGGCTGTGAGGAAAGGTAACCTGGGTGCATGCAGTGTGATCTCATATATAAAACAGGTAGAAATGTGAGTTGCAGTTTGAGACCAAGAATAAAACACTTGACATCTTCCTTGTGAATCCTCCTGTTTCGACGTGTCTAAATGCATTCTATGTCTTCATGCAAGTCTAGGCATGTGTGCTGGGAAAACTGGCCCGTACTTTATCAGTAAATCCTGCTTCAGATTTCCCACACACCAAATAGCATGCAGTCTACTTACAAAGAAGTAATATGTCAGTCTGCTACAGAGCAAGCCAAGCACTTTTTATTTAATGATCTATAGCTATTTATGGAATTAAAATCTGTCTCTACAGAGAATTACTGGGAGTGCAAAATAAAGTTTTCAAAAAATACTTTCAGGATTCACTAACACTTGCTGAATGACTTCTATTACTGTGATTCAATATGTAGGTCACACCTGGTCTTCCAGAGTCTGAACATCCTCTCTCCCCCAACTGCTCACATCCACTTCAATATTGATCCATTCGAATATATTAGAATCTAAAATTGTCTGGAAGTGTTTGTATTAAAGGTTATTATTAAATTCGAAGGTGAAAGATCAGCCTAGAAAACAATCAAATTACAATCTTTTTCCTTCTAGTAAATTTTAGATGCAAATAAGTTATATCTTCCATTGTTGCTGGAAAATATGTATGTGGCTTTCTGATAGCAGAACTCAAAGTATGCACATGGCATAGCTGTCAGTCTTACCGGAAAGTGACCTTGTATTTCTCCTTGGGCCAACTCAAGACAAAGGACTTTGTGGAACTCCCATCATCGTTTGCTACGTTGTCCCCACATTCTGCCATAGACAGGTTATGCAGTGGAATTGCATCTTTTATCTTAAAGCATTTCTTATATCTGCAAAGAGAATTACACACCATCACTCTTATTTTATTTCTTCTTTTGTAGGGAGTCAATGGGTTTGAACTCAGGGCCTTGTGAAGGACTCTGACTTTGTTTATGAAGCCTAGCACTCTATCACTGGGGTCTTATCCCTACTTCTAGCTTTTGGGAGGGTAATTGTATGGACATCCGTGCCAGACTGGATTTGACTCACATTCCTCAAGTTTCAGCCTCCTGAGTGGCTGGGATTACAGTTGTGAGCATGCTACCCTGGGCTGCTTAGGTGTTTTCTTACATGTTAGGAAGTGTCACTCAGCTAAACTGAAATCACTACTCTCCCAAGATCTTCTTATGTTTGGTCATATTTAAATTGGATAAAGATTGTCACATCATTATGGTTTTTTTTTGCTTTATTTGTTTTAGATAGGGCCTTTGTATGTTGTCTAGCCTAGGCTCTAACTCTGTATCCTCCTGCCTCAAACCCTTTGTGCTGGAACAGACGGGGGGGATGGACCACAAGGCCATGTTGCTTTCTTCAGTCCTCACTATGGTCTTGAGAAATCAGCAAGGAATCTAAACTTCTATAAAAAGAAATGCATAAAAATTCTAAGTTGTCTTAAGGTAAGGGTTATATAAAGTCATTGCTGAGTGAAAAGCATTGCGTGCTTTGCAGGAGAGCATGCAGTCCATACGTACTTGGTGTTAGACACCAGCAACACATTACTGAAGAGGAAGAGGTGCCGCTTCTTCCTCCTCCTGCCTCTTCTCATTTGCACTGGGCTGTGGATGAGCAGGGCTCTGTCATTGTCCTCCAGGGACACAGGTGTGTCCTGCTGAGCATCCTCCTCAGATACATGGCTTTCCTGTGCACACCAACACCACACACAGTCAGTGTAAACATATGTCCCAGAGTTTTATGCCCAATGGATGGGAACACACAGTGCCACAGGTGGCCCTCTCAATCCTCACCAGTCTTTGTCACTGATAGCAGGAGGCTTTGTGCTTTAGATTTTAAAGCAAACAGAAAATCTTAATCACTTTTTAAGATATAAGGAGGACAGATTATTCTAAGGAACAAATCCTGGCCTTTTTTTTCTCTAAGAGATGGGGAAAAGAACAAGGCAGGAAGCTAATGCACCTGTCCCAGAAAAGGAGAAGAATCTGGCAAAGGAGCAGTGAGCCAGCAGAAATGTTAGGGCAAGGCTAAGCAGATGACCACAGCAAACTGACCAAACATCAAGTTAAAGGTGAGAAGAGCATTTTTATGGCATAATATGATTATCCACAAAGAATTTCAAATTGCTTTTGTTCCACCACGAAAATTGGCATAACTGTACCTACTTGGAAGGTTATTGCCACGTTATTTATATCATTATTCAGTATTGGAGCAAGAGAATGTTGAGAAAGAGCATCACGAAATACATGACACCATTAAGAATTCCTAAATGTGAGGAAGTCCTTAGATTTGATGGTGGTACTGTGTCTCTTGTCAGTAGAGCTGTGGCTCTGTAGGTAAGGGTCACTACATCTATAGTGTGGAAACTTCTGCTCACTGGCTCAGGTGTGGAAAGAGCTTCATCCACACCATCTCCCATTAGCCTCACTCCCATCTCCTCTGAGAATATGCGCACACCTGTTTTCACCCCAAGCTGAACAGTGTGAATAGGGGTCACTTTTTATGAACAGTGTTGAAGGTCAGAGTCAGTGCAAAAGGTCAGGAGAAGGAAGACAGAACACTTTCCAGGGCCCCCTCTAGAAGAAATCTCCAAACAAGTATTTAACAGACTACCTCGTGCAGGGAAGCCACGCATGGTGTGTGTGGAGATTGCAGTGAACACTTGTGTTTGTCCATTTTGTGGCTCTGGACAGCAGACATGACTGCAGCTCCAACAGCGACCGCAGTCAACTGCCTGGAATCTGAGCGTTGGTAGTTCCTCGTTCTGTGATGTCACGGTTCTAAGGCTCATGCCATAAGTGCCAGGCGGACATACCCTCTGCCCTCTTTCAGCTCTTTTCAACTCCTTAATATAATCATATATATATATATATATATATAAATGTTTGCTATTGTTAAACTACTACACATACTACATATATTTTTCTGTTTCCATTTAATATAGCCATGCATCATAACACAGTTTATTCATTGACATTTCAGTGCTCTAAATATGCATGGGCCTAGATATTTAACAAAGACAAGATGTTCAATCATGAAGGATGAATATCCAAATCATGGTATTCTGAAACTTGGCCTGTGGTCAGTGCCCTGGACTGGCTCACATCTCAGTGACCAGGAGCACTGTGGAGAGAGCTTGTGCTGAGCCAGGATGCTGGGCAGAGTGGACACAGCAGGTGATCTCTTGTAGGTGCACTCCTCTCCAGAGAACTAACCAGATCTCCAGAGATTTTCTCATTTGGAGGCCAGCTTCCTAGTCACTGGATGATCTTTACATGGGTCTCTCTTCAAAAAGACCCCAACATCTCTCCTCACTGACCCTGGGACCAAGCTTTTTTTATTATCAGGAAACTTTGTGCAAATCCAAATCCAGTCCAGCAGAACTTCCATGTAGTCACAGTAGAGGCCCAGGTGATTCCTCTGGAGACAGACTATTTATTTCCCCTTCCACAGCCACGCCCACCACCTTCCCACACCTTCCACTAATCCAAACCCTAGTCAGTGCTCATGTGATCTATACTCTACAGTTTTGTCTTTGGAAAAATGTTGTATTACCTGGATCATACAAGAGAATTCATTTTAACATTTTCTTTTATTTTCATAAGTGCATATTCATCTTTATTATTGAAGGTATTTATCAGTTCATTTCTTTTAAGCAATTTAGTAATGTTCTTTAATACATTTTTCTTCTTCCTTTCTTCCATCCTTCCTTCCTTTCTTTCTGTCCTTCTTGCTTTCTTTCTTTCTTTCTTTCTTTCTTTCTTTCTTTCTTTCTTTCTTTCTTTCTTTCTTTCTTTCTTTCTTTCTTTCTTTCTGTCCTTCTTTCTTGCTTTCTTCTGTTCTCTGTGTCTTTTTTCTTTCTATATTTTGTTTTACTTTTTCCCTGTCTCTCTTCTCTCTGTTTCTGTGTATTTCTCTTTCTTTCTTTCCTGCTGCCTTTCTTTCTCTCTTTCCTTTTCACAAGTCCTTTGACTTGAACTCATGGCCATGGGGATTTTCATGATATCACTCTGATCACGTAAGCCACAGCTCCACTTCCTGCTCTTTTTTCTTGGTAGTTATTAGCAATCAGAGTCTCTTGGATTTTCCTGCCCAGCCATCTTCAAATCTGATCCTAATTAAGCGTATATATCAGACAGACACTGCCCCATTCTATTAGCTATTTCATTACTGAAAGTGGTCTCATTTTTGTGTTTGTACATTCATAGAATGCACTTTGGTCCCATGCTTTGTTATTCTAAAGCCTCTTCTCCACATTTGAGTAGGTTTCCTCTTCCTATCTTCATCATGTGGATAATTTTCTTCAAGGACACACAACAGTTGCTTTGACCTTGTGCCCATTGTAGGAATTTGTGTTGCCTCCACTTTGACTTCCTGCAAAAAAGCTGCTCCAACCATCTGCATCCAGCCAGGTGTGAAGCCCTTGTTCCCACGCACAAGGCATGGATAGACCCTCACAATCCCTGGGACGTATGCTTCCTGTCAGGTTTAGATGCTGGAGAAGCTCTGTCCTGTGCAGTCGTGGATTCAGTTACCATGTCTCAAGACTAGCATAAAAGCAAACAAAACAACTTGGTTGGAATGGAGATTCAAAGGAAAGCACAAGAGCTGTGAAACTCCTGAAGAAGTGAGGAGAAGCCAGACTTATTCAAGTCTCTTAGTTTCTTAAGATTTCATTAAAGCCTTTGAATACCAAAACACAGTGAGATTCAGCACACTGCTCAAATTCTGTGCAATTTACAAAGTATGCATTGTTTGTTTCTGGAATTCTCCTTTCATGTGTTCAGACAATTGACTGAGGTGCACTGAAAGTGTGCTAAAGAGAACTGCTGATTTGGGGTATAATATCACAGAAATTATGTGTCTTAGCAAAGAGGGTAGAATGAGTCTCACCTAACTAAATCACCTGTCTACATTGGGATAGAGAGGAAACATGCCACAAACAACCCTAGATTTCAATGTAGAAGGTCTTGAAAGGGAGGAAAACATCCACAAATCAGCTGAACGCAAGTAGTTGAAGCCCATAATGTTAATTTCAACTACTCAGCACACTGAGGTCTGAGCATCTTGACATGAAACCAGCCTGGATGAGGAAGATTTTGAGACTTTTATCTCTGGTTAACAACCAAGGAAGCCAGTTGCCAGGTGCCGGTGGTGGCTGATGCCTGTAATCCTAGCTACTCAAGGGGCTCAGATCTGAGGATCCAGATTTGAAGCCAGCCTTGGCAGGAAAGTGTTTGAGACTCTTACCTCCAATTAGTGGCATCAAAACCTGGAAATGGTGCTGTGAATCAACTGGTAAAGTCCTAGTCTTCAACAAAATTATCCCAGGGACATCTCCCAGCCTCTGAGTTCTAGACTTATTCCTGAAAAAAAAAGAAAAGAAAACCACAACAAAAAACTCCCAAATTTTAAGGGAAGTAAGCCAGGCCCAAAGAAACATAGGTCCCATGGTTTGCCTTATTTGCAATATCTAGTATATGTATGAGTCAGGCGGAAAAGATCAGATAATGTGATGTTAGGAAAATGAACCCTTAGATATGTATTTTAACGTTTTTTCTTTCATGCATGTGTTTGTAAAGTATTTATAAGATTATTTCTTTGTTGCTTTGTATGTCCCTCCCCCAAAGTATAACCCCTGCTTTCACTATGTTTGATGTCAGTATAACTTGTGGAGGAGATGGGGAAAAACAAGTCGTTTAAGGATACAAGTGGACCTGTTGCAACAATGAGAAGTACAAGTTGTCATGTTGAAAACAAGCTTTACAATGTTGGTGCAGGACGGGTGGGGGGGGAAGGGAGGATGGAGGGGAGGGGGGAGGCTGGGAAGGGATATGAAGGCTAAACAAAGGAGGAGGCTGCAATGCTTGGTAAGAAATGTATGAATTATCCTGCCCATGTAATTGTAACCCCTCTGTACAATATGTTCACAAATAAAATTAAAAAAAACTCCCAAAGTGTAGCTGAGGCTCAAGGGGTAAACCACTTTCTACAAGCAATAAATCTCAGAGCCAGGCCCTGAGTTGAAGACAAGACATCCAACCATACACACACAATCTAGAAACGATGAGCAAATTGGCCTATAGATTCCTTCCTAGGAAGACGATACATAGCTTGAATGAAATATTAGATTGTTGTTTTAATAGAGTACGCATTTGATGTGTGATTCAAAGATACCTTCCTCAAGGCATCTCTACACATGCCCAGAATTCACAGAGTTCCTTTCTGTGCAGGTTATCTTTTTCTCTTTTTCCCATAAGGCCTCCCAAAATCTAAAAATAAGGATATACTTATTTGACTAAAGTAAAAAGTTTGCTTTGTTACTTCCCTTGTTTGTTTGCTGACGCTCTAGCTTTGGGGCACCGAATTTCATAGATTTAACTCCAGGCAAATAGTTAGCAGGTCTCTAATATAAGAGTAAGATGAACCAGAAAGGTTTGAGCTGCTGTGCATTAAGGGAGCTGCCCTTCTCAGGTGTGGAAAGGGAAAATGCTTGTTTCTGACACCTCTTGGGATTTCAGAACTAGGCTTCATCAAACTGTGTGAAAAAATCCACCAAAAGGTCAGCATCACAGTAATATACAGTCTATGAACGAATGTCAGTAGGTCCCATGCATTTGTATGTTTGTCAATAGTTCAGTTGTAATTGATTCTGTACAGTTATTCAGTGGAGGTGAGGCTTTCGCTGTTGACCACAACTGTGAGTGTGTTGAGTGCAGTCACTGATGAAAACTTGGGTATGGAGGGGGTGACTCTCCTCTGGACCTCGACTGTGCCAGGTCGACACATCCTCTTCCTTCCCGATTAGCTCCTATCTATTCAAAATCCTTTGAGATAACTGTAGATAATTTTGCTATTGTAAAATATAATACCTATACTATATACATTTTTCTATTGCTCTTTAATACAGCCATAATGAGTGCTACACTGCCTCATAACCCAGTGTATTGTAGGAATTGCAAATCTACAATAATTCCAAAGACTGGGTTTTTAATAGAGAATTTTAATTAGTAGTAATAAAGACTGAATGCCCAAATCAGGCTTTCCTATCTTCGGCGATAGCTCAAGGACCAAGAGCACCCTTGAGAGAGCCTAGGCTGAGCTAAGAAGCTGACAGACTGCATAGATCAGGGGTGGTCATTAGTACAAACCTCTCAGGAGAACTAACCACACCTGTAGTACTCTAATCCTTCAGAGAGCAGCACCCAGTTACTTCATGATCTTTTGCAGGGGTCCCTCATAATTAAGAACCCAACCTCTCTAAACACTGCCTTCTGGAACCAAGTTTTCCACAAGGAGTCCTCAGGTATAAGTTCTCAGATTCTATCACTTGGTATTATCTGATAGTGCAATTTTTCTTGCTCTCTTTCTCTCTGTTTGTTCTTTTGCCAGTCATTTGACTTGAACACAGTGCCAGGGCACTTTCCGTAAGCTAAATTTGCTTAAGGCTAGCACTCTAACCACTTTAGCCACAGCTCCACTTCTATTTCTTTCTAGTTGTTATTGTTTTTGTTGTTGTTTTTTGAAGATCACAGTCTCTCTCAGAAATCCTTGGCCAGTTGTTCTTTAAACCATCACACTTAGACTTCAGCCTCCTGAGTACCGGGGATTCTAGGAGAGATACTGACACCCACTTATTTCTCTTTTCAATTAGCTTAAAACTAATTGGCAATAGTTTCATTTTGGTTTTCTATACATTCATATAATACACACTATTTAATTATATTCTTCTACTATTCAGAACCCTTTTCATACACACTTTTAGCGAGTTCCTTTCACTATTTTCGTCCTCTCAGATAATATTCCTCAATGACCCAGGAGAGGCTGTTTGACCTTGTGCCCATGGAGGATTCTGTGTTGCTTCCATTTATTTTATTTCAAATGAACTGCTCTTTGGATCTGCACACAACAGGGATGGGAACCTCTCATCCACATTCCCCAACTTGAAGCCTCTCAGAATCCTTGCAAGGTGCATCGTGTAGAACACCTGTCTAGCCAGGCCATGGATGCAGACACCATGCCTCAAAGCAAACAAAGAAAATACTTATTCATTGAAGATATTAAAAGAAGGTATAAGAAGGGCAACTATTCCAGAGTGGTAAGTAGAAGACAGAAATTCAAATTCATCAGCCCCTCCAGATTTCATTTAAAGCCTCCCACAACCAAACTAAATTTGAGGGAGAATGTGGATGTCACATGCAGAGTCTCTATCCACTTCCACATTGTTATGACAACATGTTTATTGTAAAAAGGAATGGAGTTCACGGGGATATTTCCATAAATCTGACAACCTGCCCTGACCAAATAATACCTAACATTTGGGCATCTAACTTCCTTTCCACCAGTAGTAACTACATTATATTGACAAAATGTTAACATTGGAGGTCACAGGAAAATACATGTTTTCCAGAGAGTGGTAAACTGTCTCACCTAAATCAAATATCTACATTAGCAAAGAAAGAACAGAAGTCAGATACACTTGTAGGCTGCACTGTAGATGCTGTTGATAGGGATATTAAAAAAATGCAGAACTCTACTGAGCCAAGGTGGTTTAAGCCAATATTTCTAGCTTCTCAGCATGTTGACATCTGAGCATCAGGGTAAGAAGCCAGCCTGGATGTGGAAGACTTGAAGACTCTTATCTAAGTTATCTACCAAAAAACCTGAAAGTGGAGCTGAGATTCCGGTGGTAGACTGTTGTCTTTGTGATAAAGCTCAGAGACAGCAATAGTCCCTGTGTTCAAGGCCGAGGACATGAACCCACTTGCACACTCAGTCTCTCTCTCTCTCTCTCTCTCTCTCTCTCTCTCTCTCTCTCTCTCTCTCTCTCTCTCTCTCTCTCTCTCTCTCTTTCACACACACACACACACACACACATACACACACACACACATGAACATACAAAATGAACAAATCTACTGAAGAATTCTGAAGGAAAAGCAAAGTGTTAAAAAAAAAACCTGTAGAACAACACACACATACACACACACAAATATGGGAATTCAAAGACAATTTGCAAAATGTGAGCAAATCGGTAAAATAGAGGCATAGTTGTGATATGTCCAGCATCATTACTGAACTTCTACCAAAAGGAATAAAATGACCTGTAATTAAAAACACAGAGGAGTTCTTCCTGAAATGTTTCTCTATGACTTTTCATTTTCATGCCTGTTAGAATGTCCCAAAAATACCCAAAAGCATTTCCTTATTTGAATAATAAAAGTTGTAACAAGATCCAAGTTGATGCATGAATGGAATACAATAAATGAAAGTATGTGCTTTGTAATGTTGGAAAGTATGTTTACATTTCCCTTATATTTGCTTTAATGGAGGGTGGTTTTCACAAAACTGAGTCCAGGAAAACAGCAGGCGACACTGTGATGTATAAATAAAGATTTAGCTGCTGTGCAGTAAATGAGCTGCCTGATACAGGTGTGGAAATTTAAAACTTTTGTTTCTGAAATGTCTTTTGCTTCTTCAATCATGTTTCATCAAATCATGTGAAATAAGTCTACCAAAAAAGTAGACTTACTATATGATGGGAGTCTAAAATTGAATGCTAGGAGATAATGAATATTGTCTTGTTTATTTTCAAAAGTACAGTTCTAATTTGATTCTGTATTTTTAATCAGTGGAAGTCAGACTTTCCTTGTTGACGAGAGCATGTCTGTGTTGAGCGCAGACACTGGTGAGAATGTGGAGCAGGGGGAGAAGAGATGACCTTCTGGCCCTTGTCTGTGCACACTTGTGTCCGTGAGATGATCTGTTTCCTGTCTCATCCTAAAGAGTTGGTTTTGAGGCTCTTCAAGGTTATATGTCACTCGCATTACTACCTCGGATGGGGATAATTTTCTGACCATTGTTGTGATGTAAACTTTGTTTCAGAATTTTGGGTTTTCTAAGTCTGTGATGGCTTCTTACTTCCTTTTGATATTGATCAAGAAGAATGCAACACAAGCACAGGATGTTTCATTGCTTTATGTCATTCTGGGTGTGTGTATGTTTGTATGCGAACGCATGCATATTTAGCTTCAGCTCATGGTGTAGCACTGGTGACTGACCTTAATAGGCAATGGAGGTATCATGGACTTAACTCCTAGGACTGGCTTGGAAGGCCAATCCTCAGATCTCAGCCTCTCCATTAACTGTGATTAAAGGCATAAATCCCATTGCCAGGCTTCTCTTCAGTCTTTACCACTAATATTTAACCTAACTCTTCATGTTGTGATTGGATCCCATTTACTCAGGAAAATGAATATTTTTTTTGAAATTTGGTGAAAGATTTATTTCCATTTAAATCTCCAATAGGTTTTTTTTTATTGTGAACATACTGTACAGAGGGATTACAATTACATGGGCAAGATAATGAGTACATTTCTTATCAAGCATTGAAGCCTCCTCCTTTGTTTTCCCTTCACATCCCTTCCTAGCCTTCCCCCGCCCTCCCTACCCAATCCTCCCCCCCTAACCAATCCTCCCCCCCCCCGCCACCAAAGTTGTAAAGTTCATTTTTGACATGACATCTTGTACTTCTCATTGTTGCAACAGGTCACCTGTATCCTTAAACGACTTGTATATGTATGAGTCAAGAAGAAAAGGGCAGATAAATTGATGTTAGGAAAATGAACCCTTAGATATGTATTTAAATGTTTTCTTTCTTTAATGCATTTGTTTCTAAGGCATTTATAAGATTATTTCTTTGTTGCTTTGTATGTCCCTCCCCCACACTATAACGCCTGCTTTCACTATATTGATGTCGGTATAATTTGTGGAGAAGGGGAAGAGGAAAATGAATATTTTAAAGAATAAACAGCTACAAGGGTTTTCTCCAACCCTTTTCTGCTGAGGCATCTATTCTTGGTGACATTGTCTCACCTCTTCAAGGGATAAGATGGTGGGGACAAGGATTCCTTTAGGGATAAATTTCTGCCTTTATTCCACAGATAGCTTATACTTTGCTATTATCTCATTCAGCCCTTCTAGGAAATACAACTTTGGGAACACTGGCCTGAAGAATGGATAACTGAAGACTGATGGAAAAAATACAGCATATGTATTAGTGATGCTGCTTGCATATGAATTTTCAGGACTTTCACCTACAGGAAGAAGCCTGCATAATAAACAACACCATCCTGTCTTATTACTTTAGATTTTGTCTTGGATTCCCCTCCACAGTCTTTACCTACATTGACTCCTGGCTTGTCTGTGGGACACCTGGCTGTGGTAATAGTGACAGGAACAGAACAGAACAGTCTTTGTCCACTTTGAGTCTAGGAAAGTGTATGTCTTCCATATGAAGACTCAGCTGCTTGTAGAACATGTGGAATCCAACCAGAGCTGGCACAAAATATAAAGGCCTGTGTCAGCCCCTCTCTAGGGGCAGCAGATATAGCAACACACATGTCACTGGCTGAACCAGAACAACTGCCAGCTGAGCCAACACCCTCAAACCAATATGCGGATGAACCAAGAACATGACTGGCCAACACACAGAATTCTGCTTTCATTTTATTATATCAACAATTCGCATAAGAGAAAACAATATAAGTGAAAAACTTAGCGTACTATGGGGATAGGTATGTCTTTACATTTGGAAAGATGGGAAGAGGAAGTGGGAGGCAAAAGAAGGTGAGCTTGTCTTCAGTGGTGCTCACACAATCATAGCTTCATTGTCAGTCTAAAAGAAACAAGAAGAAAACAAGAAATCTTGCTATGAATGGTCTCCAATTCTTCTCTCAAATCCTGACAAATACAACTACTCTAAAGACTTTCTCAAAGCAATGAGATAAACACCACAAAAACATGAAAGGGCAAAATAGAAATATGTGATAGAAATGCTGAGGTTCTGAATCTAAGCTCAATTTCTGTGATGAATCCTGGGGAAGAAGCTATACTTAGCTACCATTAACATATCAGACCTGGATTTTCTAAGAAACCTCTATTAAATTTATTCAATTGGGAAAATTAATTTTTCACAAATTATCTGACAGGAATCCTCAGATTCTGACATGATCCTGCTTGATTTGAGAGCTGAAAGAAACTAATTGTGAGATTGCACAATTTGATTGCCCGTTGAAAACAGACACGGCCATGGTTTTGGTCTCCTGACAGGGTAATGAGCTGTGATCACCTTTGGGAAGAGAAAGAGGTGGTGACCTGGCCTGCACCATTCCCTTTAGGACAGAATCTTCTGCATTAGCCATGGCCTAAAGCATCTCCCAAGTCTGGGCAGCCTCCCTGTGGTCCTCCCCAAGGGCAGTTCAACTGTTCATTTAAATTGTTCCTGCTTCCTGAGGCCACCTCACATTTCCACAGTACCTGGACTCTCCTAAGAAATGGGAGTGAAGTCTTTGGCAAATATTTTGGGAGTATTTTCAATCAAAAACTGCACCAGGGAAACCTGTAACAAAAAAAGATACACATAGACTACTCTTGTCATCTGGCATTTATGAATCCTCTGATCTGTGATTCTTGGAGCAAACACACAAAGGCTTGAGGAATGTGGGGAGAAACTCAGAATTTAAATTAGAAGCGATGTATAAGCCACTTTTGTCAGAGACATAATTTACAAACTATGGATGGTGTTTATAGACCAGAGCTTGAAACACAATGAATGGACGAGAGGCACAGTGAGTCACTTTGCTTAACTGCCAACATCTTTGTAATATCCAAAATTATATCTTCTTTATAGTGTCATTGTTATATCTCTAAATAGTTTGTTTTCCTTACAGTTGTATATAGTAATATTTAAAAGAAAATCATTGAATAGAATGAACTCCTGAATTTCCCTTCCAAAGTGCCCTGCCTTAAACTCAGGCCAGCTTGTGTGTGGAGCTGTGGGGAAGGAAGAGCCCCTGCAGAGGAGCTCTGTGTCATGCAGCTGCAATCCCTGCTCCACACTGCTGGGCCTCAACCCTGTGGCAGGGTGAGCCTGGCAACTCCACTGGTCTCATATACCCTCTGTTTATGTGGAGACATTTTAGAATAGTTCACTAGTTTCTATTTTGTGTAGTGAATGAGCAATACCATGTATAGTTTATATATTAGGCATCTCTCAAAAGACCCTGAAGAATGTTTCCCTTCAGGTAGATGCATTTGGGAGGAACAGTTGCAGACCTTTCATTAGTGGGAGGTAATCATAAGGAGCTGAGCTCAGAGAATACTGAAGGATTCTAGTCTGTTCCTCTCATCTCTCTGTCTCACTCTATGGACTAGATCAGTGCAAGTTATTAGATGATACTCTTTACTAACAGGAATCTGATGACTTATCAACAGGTACCAATATTTCTCTAATTGAAAACAACTGAAAGTGGGAGCCTATGCATAGGACAGAGATCCTAGCCTTCATGGTTTAATCCCTTTCTTAAGGGGAAGTGTCTGGACCTGAACAGAGCACTGGGCAGAGGAAAACACTAACTGGAAAACCATCCCAAGATCACAGATTCACAATGGCAAGAAGAGAGCAGAACGTTGGTGGTTGGACTCATTGTCACCATTGTCATCCTCCTTTCTTCCCTAGGGTTTGGTCAGCCTCCACTCCTCAATACTGAAGGGAAAGAGAAAGGACCACACTGCTGCTTTCTCCTTGCTGCACATGTTTGTAAACCTCACCACAGATAGGGTGAACACCTCTTTTCCTGAGGTCTGCAGTCCATTGTGTCCTTAAATCCTGGGCTGTCAGGCATGCCTTTCCAGATCCAACCAGCCACTCTGCTTGTCAGGATGAAGCTAGGAGAGGCCATTACCTTTCTCATGAGTTGCATATCAAATCCTGCCCTGGCATCAGTGGGCGGGAACATCAAGCTTGGGGCTGTGCACACAGCTAGGTTGTAGGCGGTCATCAGGTTTAGGAAGCAATTCTGGTGGATTTGGCTTAACATTCCAAACAGATGTTTCAGCAGCAGTTGGTTGACTCTGGGCAGCATTTCTAAAAGACTGAACGCAGAAAAACACACTTTCAGGTAAGCAATTACTTGTAGCAGATTCTACACACACAAAGTGCCTTTTCTATCAGTTGGACTGAACTAATTGAAAGTATAAAGCGAGAAGGATATATTTTAACCTACTGCATAAAATCTATCCTTGAGATGACTACACTACTCATTATCTTGGAACAGATATATTTAGATCAATAGAAAGATAGTGTCTTTTGAAATAAACATTGTATTGGTTCACATTGTACTCAACAAAAATCTTCCTGAAAAATAAACAGTTAAATTATCTCTGAAATGGCAATGATGAAGTCAGGTTTAGTGATCACATCCCAAAGTACATACTATAATGAGAGACTTATTCCAAGAAAAAATGAATATAAAAAATTTCATTGAAGCGATATAGACTTTGATGTTTATGTTAGTATTTGACCAAGCTGAGATCTTGCCCTCCCTACATGGGTCCATCAGTATAATCTGCTATCCATCAGTGTTGACTTTCCTTATGTATACATGGGAAAGAAGCTATGCAAACAATACCACAGGAAAAAACTCATTCACACACAGATTATAATTGCCTGTCTCTATGAAGTCTTGCATGGATGAGACCAAATGAAAATTTTACCTGACTCACAATTATTTCAGCACCTTAAACTCTCTACACCATGAGGCTAGTTTCCCTAAGAGTGGAAACGTTGGATTTTTGAATCCTACCCAGAGCAGACTCATTTCCTGAATCCTACCTCTGGGCCAGAATGATTTTCTCCTCTTCACAGTCTTCATCCATGAGACTAAGCCATGTCTCATACATGCCAGTGTGAAACACACCTCCTTGCACATTGCGAAGAAAATCCTTCCAGAGACAAAAGCAGGATATTCTGATGCAACAAACTATGTCACACAATTATAACATGCAGGTGGAAGAAATGGATTGACCCCCATCCCTTCTCAATGAGTGAATCTGTGACCTACACTGCCCTCTCTTCACTTCCCACATAGACAGGTGCCAGCAGCCTCCCCACCTGAACTGAAAGCACAAAGCAGAGCATGGCAGTGCTGCTGAGGCAGGAAGGATTAGGGACCTGGTGAAGACAACTTAGAAACAGGTATTTGGAAACATGCATGTGCTATATGTGCTTCAAACTGAAAGAAGAGGATCGCTTCTTTTCTCAAGGAACAGACTCTGTTTCATAACAGACTACACCCCTTCCTGACAGGAATGCCCTCTTAATAAAAAAGTACTCCCACACATCACAAACCAGAATGGAAAACAAGAGCCAGTAACATCAAAAGAACTAAGTGAACAGTGCCTAGTTTAAGAAAATTCTCAAACACCCACCTGCATTAGGTACTGTGGGAGTGAGGACCCATCTCCTCTTTCTCTGAAAACTGCTACTTGACTGGAACAATCTACTCTAAAGGACAATGCTGGGTATGCAGTGGTTCTAAATCCTATTGCTGAGCAGAAATAGGCCCACACATTTCACCTGTTTCTTTGCAGTTTTAATTGAATAAGTAGTGTATTTGTGAATTAAATACTTCTGTACATATCATATGGGAAGGACTAGGTATACAGTATGTTAGTTCTGAATTTTGGCTTAAAATTCCCCAACACTCTGCAATGAATGAAATACATCATCTTACACCTGTGAGTACCAGTTAGTTACCTTTCCTTTTACATCCACGAACAGTACCTATATTAGGTTCCTTTCAGCCTGTTGGATAAAAGCACTTGTCCATCCTCATCAACATGCATCAATAAGAATTTAGATGTTACCCCACTTTATGCTGAAGGTTTTGGGAAAATTACGAATCCAGGGAACATTCCTCAATACAATAAACGCTGTAAATGATAAACCGACAGCCAGCATTATACTTAATGTTGAAAAACTAAAGACATTTCCTCTTAACTCAGGAACAAGACAAGGATCTCCACTCTCTCCACTTCTCTTCAATCTAGTATTAGAATGCCTAGCTACAGCAATAAGACAAGATGCAGACATAAAGGGGATCCAAATAGGGAAAGAAGAAATAAAACTCTCCCTCTTTGCAGATGACATGATCTTGTATTTAAAGAATCCCATAGACTCCACTCCCAAATTACTCAAGCTGATTCAAAACTTCAGAAAAGTAGCAGGGTATTAAATTAACCCCACAAAAACAATGGCTTTTCCGTATGCCAACAATGAGAAAAGTGTGGCTGAAATTAGGAAAGCAACTCCATTTGTAATAGCCCCACAAAAAATAAAATACCTAGGAATTAACTTAATCAAAGAAGTGAAGGACCTCTAATATGAAAACTTTAAAATCTTGAAAATGGAAATCCAAACAGAACTTAGAAAACGGTAAAACCTCCCATGCTCCTGGATTGGAAAGATTAACATCGCTACCAGCACAACTATGTTTATTGCAGCCTTATTTACCATAGCTAAGATATGGAACCAACCCAGATGCCCCTCAGTAGATGAATGTATCAAGAAAATGTGGTATATATACACAATGGAATTCTATGCCTCCACCAGAAAGAATAACATTGCTCCATTTGTTAAGAAATGGAAAAACTTGGAAAAAATTATATTAAGTGAGGTAAGCCAGGCCCAAAGAAACATAGGTCCCATGGATTTCCTTATTTGCAATATCTAGATATGTATGAGTCAAGCAGAAAAGGTCAGATAATGTGATGTTAGGAAAATGAACCCTTAGATATGTATTTTAATGTTTTTTCATGCAATTGTTTCTAATGCATTTATAAGATTATTTCTTTGTTGTTTTGTATGTCCCTCCCCCACAGTATAACTCCTGCTTTCACTATATTTGATGTCAGTATAACTTGTGGAGGAGATGGGGAAAAACAAGTCGTTTAGGGATACAGGTGGACCTGTTGCAACAAAGAGAATTACAAGTAGTCATGTCAAAAGGGAGCTTTACAAAGTTGGTGGAGGGGGCTGGGGGGGGGAAGATTGGTTGTGGGGGTGGGGAGGGAGGCTGGGAAGGTATGTTAAGGGTAAACAAAGTAGGGGGCTGCAATGCTTGATAAGAAATGTACGCATTATCCTGCCCATGTAATTGTAACCCCTCGGTACAGTATTTTCACAATAAAAAATTGAAAAAAATCAATGGATTTTCTGTATGCAAATAATGAGAAAAGCACACCTGAAATCAGGAAAGCAACTCCATTACTAATAGCCGTCTCCCAATAAAATACCTAGGAATTAACTTAACCAAAGAAGTGAAGGAACTCTATGATGGAGACTTATAGACAAAGCAGAACTTAGAAAGTGGCAAAAACTCCCATGCTCCTGGATTGGAAAGATCAACATCATGAAAATGGCTATTCTTCCCAAAGCTATCAACAAATTCAATCCAACACCTAACAATATTCCAACCTCATTCTTGAGGAAATAGAAGAGGCAATCCAAAAATTCATATGGAACAATAAAAGACCTAGAATAGCAAAACAATCCTCAACAGAAAGACCAGTGCTGGAGGAATATCAATATCAAATTTCGAACTCTACTAAAAAGTCATACTAATCAAACAGCTTGGTACTGGCACAAGAAGAGACTTCACGACTAATGGAATAGAATGGAAAAGCCAGAAATGAACCCACAGACCTATAGCCACTTCATCTTCGATAAGAGAGTTAAAAAATAGAATGGAAGAAAGACAGCCTCTCCAGTAAATGGTGCTGGGAAAATTGGTTAATCACTTGTAGAAAACTAAAGCTAGATCCTTATATACCACACTGCACCAGAATCAACTCCAAATGGATCAAAGACCTCAGAGTACTCTGAAAACATTACAGTATGGAATAAGAGAAACCCTTGGTCTCCTTGGTATAGGCTGAAATTTTCTTAATAGAGACACAGAAACCCAACAAATCAAAGAGAGGTTGGGAATTCATGCAAATGGGATTGCATTAAATTACAGAAATTCTGCATGGCAAAGGACATAGTTAGCATGATTAATAGAAAGCCCACAGATTGGGAGAAGATCTTCACCATCCATACAATGGACAAGGGTCTCATATCTAAAATTTAAAATGACCCAACAATCCTACTTTTGGGCATTTACCCAAATGATCACAAAGGAGACCATATTAAAGCTATCAGCACAACTATGCTTATTGCACCATTATTTACCATAGCTAAGATATGGAACCAACCCAGATGCCCCTCAGTAAATGAAAGGATCAAGGAAATGTTTGATATATACACAATGGAATTCTATGCCTCCATCAGAAAGAATGATATTGCCCCATTAGTTAGGAAATTGAAAGACTTGGAAAAAAATACATTAAGTGAAGTAAGCCAGGCCCAAAGAAACATAGGTCCCATGGTTTCCCTTATTTGCAATAACCAGCATATATCTGAGACAAGCAGAAATGGTCAGATACGTTGAAAT
Organism: Dipodomys merriami; assembly: GCF_024711535.1. Taxonomy (NCBI): domain Eukaryota; kingdom Metazoa; phylum Chordata; class Mammalia; order Rodentia; family Heteromyidae; genus Dipodomys; species Dipodomys merriami. The sequence continues at coordinate 30,632,139 of NW_027202826.1, read as the reverse complement.
TAGGCGAAATGAACCCCAAGATAAGGACTCAAATGTTTTTTCTTTCTTGCAATTGTTTCTAATATAGTTATATGTTTTTGTTGCTCTGTATGTCCCTGTCCAATGGAACAAGCCCTGTTTTCACTGTATTTGATGTTGGTATACCTTGTGTAGGGCAAAGGAAAAAAAGAAATTCTTTAAACAGGGATACAAGTGGACCCATTGCCACAGAGAGATGTACAAGACATTATGTTGAAAGGAACTGTACAACTGTGGGGCAAGATGTGTTTGTGTGTGTGTGTGTGTGTGTGTGTGTGTGTAGGTGTGTGTGAACACATGCGTGTGAGTGAGTGTGTTGCGTGTGCTTGCGTGTCTGTATGGGTGCATGTGTGTATGTATGTATGTTTGGAATTGGGGTGGGAGGGAGATGGGAAGTGATGGGAAGGGGAAACAAAGGAGGAGGCAACAATGCTTGATAAGAAATATATCCATAACTCCTCTGTACAGTACTTTCCAAATTAAAAAAAAAGAATTTAGATGTTGACAACTTTGGACCTTTGAATCTCAAGGTTAGTGACCTGCACATGTAAGCTTCTCCCACAAGATCATTTTGAACAACTGATCACTAATTGTTGATCCCATAACGTGGCCTATTAAAATGTATATACACAACATGACACAAACGGGAAAAATGCCCACAGTGTTGGGTGTTGTGTGAACATTCTCGAAATGGCTCCATGGTACATTCATCATGGTTCTGAGCTTATATTCATCTCCAGGCTGGGTTAGTAGAACTCTGTATGCATCTGTCACGTTATCACCAAGAGCAAGACCAGAGAAACTGAGATGCACTAGTCTACCTCTGGCTAGGCAGTGATGTGAGTTTCAAGTGGGCAGTACCAAAATTGTGATTTCATGAACAGTAATGCATGCCTATCTTCCTGGCTGAAAATTATTAGCATGGCTGATGTCTACACCAACAATGAAAGGACATAAAAAAGGCCTAGAGCAAGTGAGAACAAAATTATTTTTATAAAGCCATTCTTAATCATTCTCCCATGATTTTTCTGTAGTGCTGTTCAAAAAGAGCAAAATGTATAGATATATTGGTTCTCTATTGAATACTTCCTTCTACAAGCATAAAGATATTTGTAATCTACCTGTATCATTTCAAACTTTACGTACTGATGGTGAAACTCAGGTGAATTTTCAGAGAGCACAGATGTTTGGGCTGCTTAATTCCAGTTAATGATCAAATTTATGGGTAATGTGGTAAGAAATGACTTTTTAGGTAAGTATAATAGTGGGATGTATGGGAAGAAAGAAAAACAGAAGAAAAGGTGCAGATGGAGGATACTGAGAGAAGAGGAGCGTCTGCATATCCACACCAACTATCCTGTAAAGGTATTGGAGATGGGCAGGAATGGTGGCATGAGCTGGCTCTGCTGGCCTGGCAAATCATGATGGGACTCATTCGGGCCTTCACCTTTGGTCATGAATGTTTACAAATTCTATATGATTTTGTGCCTTTGTGCAACCTTCCTTAAAGAAGGCAGTGCTGGGTGCTTGTTTGGCAAATATGTAGCAGGACTTGTTGGTGCTCATAGTTGTATTGTCATGGCGATTTAAAGTGATACAGTAAATCAGATCACTCATTAGTTACTTTGGGCATGGGTGTTCAGGTCGGAAGATGAGAGGAGCTGAGGTGAGAAGACAAAGTAAACAGACAGAATACACAGACATGTGTCTTTTCATTTCCCACATGCTTGATGTGTGAGGCCCCTCATGGTTCTTGGGTGATTGTGGTGCTGGTGATGCAGTGCTGTGGGCTCACAGTGAAGATGCCTCCCTGGGTGATGCTGGCTGTGTCCTACCTTTAACACTGAGGCGACCACAAACACGGATTCCTGGTGCAGGTCCACTCGGGCTCCAGACATGAGTTTTTCTTTGAGGGCTCTGACGGCTTTGACGCTGCCTGACTTTCTGAAGATGCCCTCGGTGAGCCGCCCCTCCTGACTGAGGAAGGAAATCATCTCCTGTGTGGAGGAGAGGAAAGAAAGCCTGGGTCCTCCATGTCAAACGGCACAGAGCACCACCTCACACTTCTCTAAGTAAGATGTCTAAGTGTGCAAGGCTCCAGTGCTCAAGGTAGGTGACCTCATTAATAATTATGTTTCGTTGTTGGAAATATATTTTGTTGTTGTTCTTTTATTCTAGGGTCAGACTCAGAAACATTGAACAGTGAATGGATTTGTCTGTGTAATGAACTGACTGCTAAAACTTCTACTTAATGCTTCCAGCTTCGGCTGGCCCAGCCTCCTTCTAACACACCTGTCCCCTCACACCTTCCCAAGAATGCTAGCTTCCTGCGCATTTCTTCTCTTTTAATTTCCCATTTATAAATTCTGTAGTTGCTAGATTCTTCACATCACATTCATACTTAGTCCATTAGGAAGTTTTCCCTGATTGTATTCATCACTGGGGCCTTGCTCTCTTTGGTTCTATTTTGGTGTCCCCTGTTTTCAGAGTTGAGGACTTGTAGTGTGACCTTGGACACAGTCCCTTCTTAAGTCCTAAGCCCTTTCCCTCCCTCAATCTTTTATTCACTCTTTTGTTCCTTCCCTCCATCTTTTCTTTCCTCTTCTCCTTTCCTTCCTTCCCTCCTTCCTTCCTTCTTACGTTCACATATGTCCCCTGTTAAGTTCCAACGCCCACTAGCCAGGCTGCCTTTGTTTCCTCTGACCCAAACTTCTTTATTTTATTTTATTTTTTTAGTGTGAAAATACTGTACACAGGGATTACAATTACATGGACAAGGTCATGAGTACATTTCTTGTCAAGTATTGTAGCCTCCTCCTTTGTTTCCCCTTCCCATCACTTCCCATCCCTCCTTTTTGCTAGATATTTTGGAATAGTAATCAGTGGACATTTCCTCCTGTGCTGGCCTGAAATTTTAGTCTTCCAGGTTCTGGTGTCCCAATGACCTGGGATTATAATAATGTACATCCTTCCTACAGCAGTATGTCCATTTTTGGATTTTCTATTATTTTTCTAAATGTGAGATTAGAACTAGGGAGATCCTATCTGCCTCCTTAAATTTCTGGGTACAATGTGAGACCAGGGCATTCTCTGTTGCATCCAAGGGAAAATTCCCATCATGTGTTAGTGATTGTACACATGATAGACATCCATTCATCCAATCCTCACAATACACTATAGTAAATTAGGATTTTGGGTGTGCATGTATGAATGTCCTGAAGCTTTGAAGTCATGTCTTGAGTGCTGTCACTAAACTTTGATGCTCAGGTCTTTTGGCCTAAAACTTCAGCTGAAGTTCTGCTTCTGGTTTTTCAGTGCTTCATTAAAAACAAGAGTCTCATGAACATTCCAGTCTGGGCTAGCTATGGAGCAGAAATCTCAGATGTCACACTCAATCTCACACTTCTGTGGAGCTAGGATTACAGGCGTGACCCATTGTTGCCTTTTTAATATACCAGGAAGAAACAGTGAAAACAATATCAATGGTTTTTCAATGATACTCTACCTTGTCACTTAGATTTTGTTGGTTTCTCAGAGGTTGAAGCTTCTTTTTCAACCAAATGAAAGCAAAGTAATATCTTTCTTTTCCTTTTTGCATACATCACCTAAGAGTCACCATTGTAGCCAGTTTAAAGCACACAGTCCATTGGCCTTCAGTACAAACACAATACTGTGTGACCAGCTTCCTCAGAATTTTTCCATTTTCCTCCATAGAAAGGACAGATCTTTTAAACACTATCTGTCCATCCTCCTCTCTGAAAACCAACAACCACCAGTGTGCTTTTCTGATGCTAGGAACTATTAAAATATGATCTTGTCTAATATATATAAATAAATAGACTGAGGAATGTCTGAGGAATGTCTATATATGTGACTGGAGACATTTGCAAGTTGGAAGAATAAAGCTGGAAGGGAGCATGAAGGAGGGAGACTCACAGCTTCACATGCACAGTGCCTGGAACTACAATTCTGCAGCAGGCAATGAGGCTTCTGGTGTACCAGTCCCCCACTGAAGGGAATACTTACCTGTTGGGCTTGACTTAGGGAATTGTACATTGTGACATGTTTATATCTTGTAGCAATAGTAACAAAGCACCCCCACCCATTGTCTGATGCTTTGCTGAATTGGACCTGGGGCTCCATGAGAACACTCCTCTCCCTCCCCTGCACACTCAGGAGGTTCCTCTCCTCAGGAGGGCAGCAGATACCAAACTGGGACCTACCAGAAGAGGGGAGGGTAGTTTGCCATCCTTACAAGCAGCCTCCAGGGAAGTCCCAAAGAGCAGTCTTGACTTTACACGTGAAGATTTCAGGGGTCTGTTCTCCTTGGCTGTGCTGGACCCCCGACCAAAAAGCCAGTTGATGAAAGATCTTCCCCTTCCTTCTTTCTTCTGCTCTGACTCTAAAGAAGCAAAAGTTTTCAAGGGATCACTTTAATTTCCTAGAACCTAAGCTTCTGTGTCAAATTATCCACATTCTCTAATGGCTTAATTCCCTTTACTATTGAGTCTTTGCCCAAATCAGTAAACTGTTGGTTATGGCTAGGGGCCTGAGCACACTCAGTTTATCTTTCTGATTATTGTGGCCAGCTCTCTTGCACCTACAAAGTTCCTGAGTTGAAGTAGGGCTGTCCGGTGTATCTTTCTCTTTTGAAAGGGAAAGCTACCATTCCAGTGGAGTTTTATAACCATTCACATTGAGAGCCATTCTCCTCCTATTTGAATTTCTGCATGTGTCCCATTGATCACTTCCTGTATCAGGTTATCTCCCCTTATAACACAGCGTGCCTGCCAGGTGAAAGACTACGAGTTTTCTGGACCTTTGTTTGTGGGGTTTTTTTACTTTAATATAGTTGTGAAGATATCGTAAAGAGGGTTTACAATTACATGAGTAAGACAATGAGTACATTTCTTTTTTTTGTCATGCTCTTCATATATGTGTATACATGTTCATATACATATAGAATAAAGATAATGTACAAAGGTGTTAGTTACATGAGCAAGGTCCATTTCTTGGCAAGAATTGTTAAATCTTCCTTTGTTGCTCTCCAACTGTTTCTTCTCTCCCTCTCCTGCTCCATTCCTCTCTCCAAAACATTATAAATTTTATTTCCAAGTATCTTTTCAGTAGCATTCTTGCAGTGGGTCAACCTGTGTCCTTGTTATTTCCATACCCTCCCCAAAGTAGATAAATTTATAGAAGGTGCACAGTGTCAAATTCATCCGCAGTGACCCCAAGGGATATACCATAGAGGGACGAACATACAAAGGAAACACAAATCTCATTGTACATGGCAAATAACAACAACAAAGAAAGACCACTTCTGTTCACATCTTGGTGTTCATTTCCCTTAACATCATCTTATATAGTCATATTACAGAGTTTTTTGGTTCTGCTCATCTGATAAAATTACCCTAGACATATACTAATTATTGCCAATGAGGGAAACTGTGGTTGTCTTCCACTGTTCTCTGTTTAGCTACTCAAGAGGTTGCAATCTGAGGTTGGTGGTTCAAAGCCAACCCAGGCAGGAAAGTTGGTGAGGCTCTTTTCTTCAAAAAATCACCAGAAAACTGGAAGTGGCACTCTTGGGCAAGTGCTAGAGTGTTCGTCTTGAGTTGAAGACCTGAAGGATAGAGCCCAGTCCCAGAGTTCAAGCCCCACAACTGACCAAAAAAATGCAAATGTTTTCCTTTTGAGTGACTCTAGTCACATTCTAGTTTTCACCTAAGGAAAAAACTCTAATTCAAGCTTGCTGTATACATTGAATATTCTCCAGAAACTTTGGAGGATGTTGACATCTTTTCTTCTTTTTATGTCCTCCCACAGGCTACCTAGTGATCTCTGGAGCCTTGTCCCTGACATGAGCTTTCTCTTTCAAAGGAGCCCTTTACTTCAGAACCAGAGTTCTATTCCAGCTTTTTCATGGACATTTGGAAATAAGACTCTCAGGACTTTCCTTTGCACACTGACTTTACTCTGAGAAAATCTGATCGCAGCCTCCTCAGTAGCTGGAATTACAGCTTGAGCCATATGTACCCTGCTTCCATTTACTGAAATGTGTTTTTATGCATGTCAAATGCTTTAAGAGACCATAGAGGTCCTGAATTGTACAGAAGATAGAGAACTATGTAACCATATAGAAGTGAGAGGACTCACTGTTAAGTTGCTGGCCCTGGGCTGGCTGCCTTGACTTCAGAATGAACCGGCCTCCTGTGGCTAGATAGCACTGCTCCAGGATAGGACTCTGAGCAGTGTGAGTCTCATGTGGCCTTGGTCCTCGTGGCTGGTATGCAGTCTCTCCATACTGACTCATTTTAATCACATAGGGATTTTCATGCCCTATGGTGAGAAAACGCAGCAAGGACTTTCATTGGAATAGGAGCCCAGATTTTGACAATGAATTTCCAATCTGCTTTCTACTTCATGAAAACAAAACCCCTTATTTTAATCAAGAAAGCTCATGTTTCTTATCCTTATGTAGTGGTACAAAGCAGTTACTACTCAACAAATCGTTCAGGAATAGAAGACGTCTTGGCCAATATCATCCAAAAATGCTATACTTCAAGTGAATAAAGCCAACTACCTAGTTTTCTCCTCAAACCAAGATTTCCCACATGAAGAAATGAACCTACACACACACACACACACACACACACACACACACACACACACACAGACACACACTCACACAAATCAAGTGGTGTCTGCTCAGCATTTATTGAAAAACGTACAATCTAATTGTATAGGCAATAGTTACCCTTAGTAATATTAAGCTTAACTCTTAAAGAATCAGTATTGGAGAATTAGAAATCCAACTTTGACGCCATTCCCTCCCATTTGAAACTTTCTTTGATACTTACCAATGAAGACAAAGGGAACTTCTTCATTTTCAGAATGGAGCCACAACTGGTAGTCATTCTCGGAGCCCTGGGGGAGAGAAGGACTGAGTGTCATACAAAGCCACTCACAGTGGACCCAAGAAGGACACAGTGCCTTACACAGCTGTGTGTCTAACAAGGAAAGCTCTGCTTTTGTCTTTTAGGGGGTTAGTGATGGGCTGGCTTCCTGAGTAGCTAGGACTACAGACATCAGCCACACCTGCCTATCCTGAAACTTTCTTACTCAGAGTATTACACTAGCTCATCATAGATAGACTTTTATATATAACAGAAATATATGGAGTTAGCAGGTCCAAATTATATATCAACTTCCTTGTGTGTTCAATTGCACTTGGCATGAGATTAAGAATGAGATTTTAAGAACCCAAGTATAGATTCATCTCAAGTCCAGCTCCCTGCAGGTTCTCAATCTTGAGGCCAGGAGAAGACCGATGTTATTAGCACAGTAGTACACACATGAGCATAAATGTATCTCTATTCATCTCCATTAAGAAATAGGTTATTAATTTTAAAAGAGTTTACAGATCACTTACTTTTATTCCAATGTTGGAGAGTGACTTTCTGATAACATCCTTCACTGTATCTGAGTTTTTTGCTAAGACAGTTATTGGCTATAAAACATATGTGAAAAAAGGTACATATTGAGAAACAAACAGTATCATTGTATAATTATCACCAATTAGTTTCCTGATGAGTCAAGCAAAATGTGATTTCAGGTATTTAAAGGCCCCAACTGTATAGCGCACAAAGCCTTGAGTAGAACTGTTTCTTTATTTATTTGTATAACATGAAGCCAGGAGAAAACACCTCAGACACATGGAAACAAACTGCACATAGGTCAAATCTGAATGACAGCTGAAGAGACACCAGAGCATATGGAGAACAAAAGGTACTGGAAAACCATTAATATATTGAGAGGGGAAAATTGTGAAGGCCTAAAATTCAGTGAAATGTCTTTCAAGAGACAAGGTCAAATAGGAACCTTGTCAGGTAGGACATGGTACCACAGAGCTGCCCTGGACCCACAAGCATGAATATGGAGCCTTCCCACAAGCTGATTATCAATCAATAGGCAGATACTCAGCTCTTCAGGAGAAATGACATGCACCTGCAATCTTTACTTCAGGAAACTTAGACCTCAGTAAAGCCCACTTTTATCATGTAGTGCTGAGCTAACAGATTGTTCTCTAAGCATTTTTGCTATTGGAGTGAGTCAGGAACAGACAAGTCTGTGTTATCCACTGAGAACCATGCAGCCTTCTCTCCCTCCAGTGATGAATATGGAACTTGAAACAGATCAATCATTTTCAAGACATTTACTAGCATCCACTTAGTAATGTTGTGTCCTTCTGCTTTCCCCTATCAATACTAACTTGTGTATGTATATGGACACGTGTACTTATATGATGAACATGTGCCTATGTAAGTAAACACACAATACTGAAATTTAGTAAAGAAGAGAGAGTATAGATATAAAGAATACCATTACTCTTCAGAAGTAGTCATGTAGGCTGACAATGTCTTAGAACAACTTATAGAGGAAAAAAATATCTTAAAACTTAGGTTAAATGTTTCTACATAAGAAAATTGAGGTAACAGAATCTGATCTTCTATATAATATTTGGCATTGTTCCATCGTTTAGGAATTCCACAAAAACAAATGGAATTCATGATAACCATTCCAAATATAAATAAAAAATAACATAAGAAGTACTCTTCTTCCAGGAAGACTATCCCCACTTACTGATAAAATTGACCTTGTTTACAATCAAACTGTGATAATTTATGTATATTAAATGTGAAAATTTCCTTCAAAATTTATACATGTTAGCTAAAGAAAGTGAATAAAGATTCTTACTATAAGGTAAACATGTATTTAATAAATGAAAGTCATACATGTCCACATGATAAAGCAATTTTTTTAAAGGACATTCCTTTTGTGTTTTTTCTTTTGCATTTGTTGTTGTGAATGTTGGATATGGGGCCTGAATTCATGTCCTGGAGTCCTTCTCTGACATCTTTTTGCACGTGGCTAGTGCTCTAGCACTTTGAGCCCACAGCTCTACTTCATATCCAGGAAGCTATGATACAATGAACAGAAAACTAAATTGTTCCAAGTGGAAGATAATTGTTCAGAACATAGAGTACTGACCTAGACTCATTGCTCTAATCTTTATATTTGTAGATATAAGTAAATCAAGCTCATCTCTCAATTTTGACCTTTCTTAAATTCTTAATTTTCTCCCTCTCATTGTTCTTAAAAGTTTCCTTACCATTGATAATTTATAAAAATCTCCCACCTTTCTAGCGTAAGCATGTAACTATAAATTTCTACTTTATCCTACATAACACTTACAAAGTGATTGTTCTTAACTTCATGGGTGAAGATCTGAAGAGGAATGCTATCCTCATCTTCTTCCTCCTTTGCAAGGTTGATATACCTGATTCATTCAACCCAGAGTAGCACAGTTATTAGCTGGTAACTTTTTTTTCAAATCCATCTTTTTTGTTGATATTTTTCAATCTGTATTTCATCGTTTATAAACACTTATGGAGCCATTATAGATTTTAATCAACACAATAGCATTGTTGGGAAATAGGATTTGAAAGAAAACATTATTCTGGAAGGTGACCTTTGGGAAGGCATCAGATTCAGTGTTTCAAACTTCACCATCTAGATGGGAGGGCCGAAGCCTGCCTGGACAACTAAAAGCAACAGTGGCTCTGAGCTAGCTCAATGGAACTCGGGAATATAGATGGGGTCAAATGTGGCCCTTGCACTCAATGTCTGTGTACCGTTTCTCTGCTGCAGGCCGTGACACTAACACTGTAGCCACAGCACCACTTCTGGCTCTTTTGACAGTTAAGTGGAGATAAGTGTCTCTTGACTATCTTACGCAGAATGGCTTCAACCTGCAGTCCTTATATCTCAGCATCCTGAGCAGTGGGATAATAGGATTGAGACACTGGTGCCTGATAACCTGTATATATGTTCAGAAAATTTTAGCTCAAGTTCATCAATACAATGAAGGGAGATTTCGGGTGGATGTCCTGAATGTCTTTAAAAATAAAGACTGTTTATGATTTAGAACTGCAGCCATGGCAAAAAATTTCCATAGAAAATGGGGCAGAATGTATTGAAGATATTGGTTTTCAGGTACCCATTCCCTAACAAACTAAAAATTAAATAAAAGCACTTGCTTAATACCTTTGCAGAAAACTGATCCATTTTTCTTTTTGTTCACAAGAACTGCAAAATAAAAGCAGAGACAATATTAAATTACATCTCATATACAATATCTTTACAGTCATTAATGGTAAAAGTACTATCAATTCATTGATGTCCAAGCAAATCCAGAACTGATCCTACTCATAATTGGGGTTTGATGGATTCTTGGCCTTATAAGGGTGATCTTACTGTAATGTGAGGCAGACTGCTGTAGAAGAAAAATGGATTGAATGGAATCCCTGCCACTGTGTGATGCAAGCCTCCTGACCATACTTCAATCTCACACTAGGGCTACCTTCCATTTCTCCTTGGATAAAACTGACAGAGCTGGATGTGCTTTTCCAATACTTTACAAAATAATCATTCAGATCAAGGCACCCAGAAGAAACATGGCATTTACATGGAATCAACAGTATGCATTTCCAAGGAATAAACAGGGGAAATGAAAAGGGTTTGACAGTTTTACTTCCTTAGAGAATTTCCTGAATTCTACTACATTTTATTAGAACCTAGAGAACTCATTTGACATTACTAGGAACAATGCTGAATGTTACTGAAAGTCATTAGGAATGATATCTGACATAGCTAAGTGATTAATGAAGGATAACTCTTTTGCTATTTCCCTGCTGCTTTCAGGGTGCAGTGGTCAGTCTTACCCAAAGGTGGCCTTGAAGTTCTCCAGGGGCCAGCCCAAAAGAAGGGACTTTCTGGAGTGATCACCACCCTTGTCCAAATTGACCCCACAGTCAGCCATCCACAGGGCACGCAGTGGGACCACAGTTTTAATCTTGAAGCATTTCTGATACCTAAAAAGGGCAACAAACACCATCTCTCTTAGTTATCTTAGATGTGTCGTGTCAAGAACTAGATACTCTACCATACTATTCTCTCGTTTCATAATTTTGAACTCCTCATACAAGATTATCTATCTATCACTTTCTTGATTATGTTGTGTTATGAGTGTTTGAGACCTGGTCTTCATTTATAGTGTAGCCTGGACCCTAACTCTAGTTTCTGCCTCAAAAATCTATGTGCTGTGACTAGAGGATCAACAGCATGCCAGGTGGTGTCTTCATTGTTGAAAATATTCCCAACCATTACACAACACAGGAGCTTCATGAACATGGGAGAAATAAACAAAGTATCTGAACTTTGGAATACAAAATTGACAAAGCACCTGTGGATTAAATGCAGATATCTAAATGTCATTTGCTAGTGTGAAGCATTTGTGCTGAGCATGACAGGGAGCAGTCCATACGTACTTGGCATTAGTCACAAGTAATAAGTCAGTGAAGAGGAAGAGATGCTGCTTCTTCCTCTTGCATCCTTTTTGCATCTGCACCGGGCTGTGGATGAGCAGGGTTCTGCAGGGCTTCTCCAGGGACAAAGGTCTGTCCTCCTGACTTTTCTGCTCAGGATGATGGCTCTTCTGCTACACAGCAACACCACAGCACAGTCAGTGCTCCAGCATGGGATACAGCTTTATGCCCAACTTTCGTGGTGCACAATGCAACATTTCCTCAACTGACACTTGGGAACTAACATGCAAGGCACTTTGTGGCTCAAAAGCAAGCAGATAAGTAGGTCATTCTGAAAATGGTTGCAGGCAGATATAGAAACAGAGCCTTGGACTTCTTCCACTGAAAGGGATGGGCATAGAAGCAGGCAGGAAGCGTACTCTACTGTTTAAGAAGAGGAAGTAAGGAAGCTAGTAAGGAAGCAGCGAGTTAGGTGAAATGAAAGAGCAAAGGAGACCTACAAAATTCTATTATCGCTTTTATTTTTTTTGGATAATATTAGAGTTGAGCTCTGGGTCTGGGCTCTGTCTCTGGTTTCTTTTGCCCAAGTCTACCACTCTCCACCTGAGGCACAACATCACATCAGGACTTTTGTGAGTAGACTACTGGATCTCAGAGTTTCATGGACTTTTTTGCCTGGGCTGGCTTTGAACCACAGTCTTCAGATCTAGCATTCTGAGTAGCTAGAATTGCAGGGGTGAGTCACTAGTCCCAACTGACCTAGCAAATTCTGTATCTAAACACCCTCAGCATTGAAATGGATCTGGCAGAGGCAACTCTGTGCTTCCCTACAAGGACTATCCAGACTCCACCCTTCCTAATAGATCAACAGGATATTCCATGTTTATTCTTTCTGTAGGGGGTGTTAGGGAGGGTCCTGTCAGGGGCCAGAACTCTAGGCCTGGGCACTGTCCCTCAGCTCTTCAGCTCAAGGCTAGCACTCTACCTCTTGAGCCACAGCGCCACTTCGGCTTTTTTTCTGGTTATGTGGTGCTGAGTAATCGAACCCAGGGACTCATGCATGCAAGGCAAGCACTCTACCACTGAGCCACCTTCCCAGCACTTCCTGTTTATTCTTAAAAACACTTACAGAGCCAGCCTTCTGGAAATCGTTGGCAAAGTCCTGCAATGGATTACACTTCTGAAGTTCCTTCTGTTTTTGAATGTTGCTAAAGTGATAAATTGGATAATAATGAAAAAGAGCACAAGGAATTAGCTAGTTGTTTGAAAATATAGAATATTGTTTGACAGAAAAAAGCATGAGATCCAGAATACAAGTGATAGCCAAGGAAATGACATTTGGAAGCAGATCCATTGTTTTTAAAAATTTACTATGTGAAGAGGAGGAATAATAACTTCCTGTGTTCTATTAGAATCCTAATTTTTTGAGTAATATATATGCATAGATAAGTCCATATGTATGTGTATATATGTTTATACACACACACACACACACTCACACACACACACACACACAAACACACATACACACACTCTCATGTACATAGTTCCAGTTGTGGACCTTGAATCTTGGACCTGAATATTGACCCTGAGCTTTTTAGCTCAAGGCCATCACACTAATAATTGATCCACACTCCACTTTCAACTTATTGGGAGCTTCTGGAAGATAAGGGCCTCAGTAAACTTTCATGCCTGGGCTGGTTGGGAACCACAATCCTCAGGTCTCAATCTCCTGAGTAGCCAGGATGACAGTGCCTAGTCACTTACATATGTCTATCAGTAGAAGCCTAGGAGAACTGAGGGCTTACAACCAAATTTTCTTATGAAATAAAAAGGGCACTCTGTTTATAAATTTACCCGGGACACATAATTTCTATCAATATGGGGAGAATCCATTGGAAACATTTTTTGTAGGGACTTTTATTCATTCACTAACAAATTTTAAAAAAAAACTATCAACACTACTAACCTTTGAAGTAAAGAGCAAAATGTTTCTTTTAGCTCTGAAGACCTGTGATTTAAAAGAGAGAAAATATTATGCTACACTTCACATTCATGCTTTGATTTTAAGTCTATCCTGAAAGAGACAGGCAGTCTGGGAGTATCATTGTGAATGTGAGTGGAATAAGAACCGACTCATAAGTGGGGTTTGATGGACTCTGCCTTTTCCTGGTGATCTGACTGTGATGTGAATTAGACTTTGGTGTGGAAGAGAACTTGGATTGACATGGAGAAACTTATTTTCTAACGTGTGGTGCAAGCCACCTGACCATAGGTGAGTCTCACCCTAGCAATGCCTTCAGTCCACAATGATCAAACCAGACAGAGCACATATGCTATTCAACTATGAAAATGGTATGCACATTCAAACCTATGGAAGAAATTGGTCATTTTGACAGAATATTTTTAATCCAGCTAGACAAGATAAAAATTTGGAAGAAGAATTAAAAATATGGAAAAGTTGCAGTGTTTCATTTCCTTATAGAAATTTTAGAACTACAATGTGCTGTGTTATTTCCTAGGAAGCTTACACTTTATTACCCATCACACTATGTTTTTAATGATGAATGATAAGATTGCTGCTTACTGTTCTCTGTACCATCACCTTTCATTTTTATATTTCTGTCCTGTGAAGGGATTGAAAGCCAGCACTGGAAATATTACTCACCCCTTATAACTTTTCCTACACCCCTTATAACTTTTCCTATTATGGAATACATCTGTTTTAAAAACACACTGCACTTTTAATTTGTAACTATTTTCGGGGTGTTATAAACCACATCACTATAAACATTATTGCTTTAATTTTTCTATGAAATTATACTCACTCTTTCCCTTTCTCTCTGTCTCTCTCTCTCTCTCTCTCTCTGTCTCTCTCTCTCTCTCTCTCTCTCTCTGTCTCCCTCTCTCTCTCTCTCTCTCTCTGTCTCTCTCTCTCTCTCTCTCTCTCTCTCTCTCTCTCTCTCTCTCTCTCTCCCTCCCTCCCTCTCTCTCTCTCTCTCCTTCTCTGTCTCTGTGTGTGTGCATGTGTGTGTGTACTTTTGTGAACACCAGGAATAGAATTATTGGGGCATGTATCAATCCAATAACTTTCTCCTTATGAACAAGCAGACTTTTTGCAATGTCTGCATATTTTTTATTTACATCATTAATAGTTCTTCTACTGAACAATTTTAGTCTGTCCTGTAATGTGTTTCATCAGAAGAGGTACCCATCTTAGATGACCCCTAACCTGCCTACATGTATATACATAAAGTCTATTTCCTGAGGCCATGTTGCCCATCTGCCAAGGACCAAGGACGCTGGACAGTGCAATAGCTTTAGAACTCTTAGAGTTTATGAGGACCTCATTGCCATATTTTAATTTTTCTTTAAAATATAGTTTCTAGGAACACCTCTATTTCCAGATTTTACCAGCTTCCATTAATCTGTATCCTGGAGTTCCCCTGCACAAGAAGAACAGAGAACCTTCACAGAAATATGCCATGGAGAAGACCTGCAGAGATGGACACACAGGTGTCCAGTTTCCCAATCATTTTTTATCATTTTCAAGACATATCCATCAGAGAATTAATAAGCTGACGATTTTGGAGCCATTTTTCTTCTTTATCTCAAACTTCTTTGGATGTGTGAGACCTTGGCTGTGAGGAAAGGTAACCTGGGTGCATGCAGTGAGATCTCATATATAAAACAGGTAGAAATGTGAGGTGCTGTTTGAGACCAAGAATAAAACACTTGACATCTTCCTTGTGAATCCTCCTGTTTTGACCTGTCTAAATGCATTCTATGTCTTCATGTAGGTCTAGGCTTGTGTGCTGGGCAAACTGGCCTGTACTTTATCAGTAAATCCTGCTTCAGATTTCCCACACACCAAATAGCATACAGTCTACTTACAAAGAAGTAATATGTCAGTCTGCTACAGAGCAAGCCAAGCACTTTGTATATAATTATCTATAGCTATTTATGGAATTAAAATCTGTCTCTACAGAGAATTACTGGGAGTGCAAAATAAAGTTTTCAAAAAATACTTTCAGGATTCACTAACACTTGCTGAATGAATTCCATTACTGTGATTCAATATGTAGGTCACCCCTGGTCTTCCACTGTCTGAACATCCTCTCTCCCCCAACAAGATTCTGTAAACCCATTGAAATTCACTGCTCACACCACTCCAATATTGATCCATTCGAATATATTAGAATCTAAAATTGTCTGGAGGTGTTAGTATTAAAGGTTATTATTAAATTCGAAGGTGAAAAATCATCCTAGTAAACAATCAAATTACAACCATTTTTCTTGTAAAAAATTTTAGATGTAAATAAGTTATATCTTCCATTGTTGCTCGAAAATATGGATGTGGCTTTTTCATAGCAGAACTCAAACTATACACATGGCATGGCTGTCAATCTTACCGGAAAGTGACCTTGTATTGCTCCTTGGCCCAACTCAAGACCAAGGCCTTTGTGGAACGTCCATTATCCTTTGCTACTTTGTCCCCACATTCCACTATACACAGGTTATGCAGTGGAATTGCATCTTTTATCTTCAAGCACTTCTTATAGCTGCAAAGAGAATTACACACCATCACTCTGATTGTATTACTTCTTTTGTGGGCGAGTCAGTGGGTTTGAACTCAGGGCCTTGTTACCATCTCTGACCTTTGTTTATGAAGGCTAGCACTCTATCACTGGGGTCCTATCCCTGCTTCTAGCTTTTTGGAGAGTAATTGTATAGACATCTCTGCCAGACTGGATTTGACTCACATTCCTCAAGTTTCAGCCTCCTGAGTGGCTGGGATTACAGTTGTGAGCATGCTACCCTGGGCTGCTTAGGTGTTTTCTTACATGTTAGGAAGTGTCACTCAGCTAAACTGAAATCATTACTCTCCCAAGATCTTCTTATGTTTGGTCATATTTAAATTGGATAAAGATTGTCACATCATTATGGTTTTATTTGCTTTATTTGTTTTAGATAGGGCCTTTGTATGTTGTCTAGCCTAGGCTCTAACTCTGTATCCTCCTGCCTCAAACCCTTTGTGCTGGGAGAGACGGGGGATGGACCACAAGGCCATGTTGCTTTCTTCAGTCCTCACTATGGTCTTGAGAAATCAGCAAGGAATCTAAACTTCTATAAAAAGAAATGCATAAAAATTCTAAGTTGTCTTAAGGTATGGGTTATATAAAGTCATTGCTGAGTGAAAAGCATTGCGTGCTTTGCAGGAGAGCATGCAGTCCATACGTACTTGGTGTTAGACACCAGCAACACATTACTGAAGAGGAAGAGGTGCCGCTTCTTCCTCCTCCTGCCTCTTCTCATTTGCACTGGGCTGTGGATGAGCAGGGCTCTGTCATTGTCCTCCAGGGACACAGGTGTGTCCTGCTGAGCATCCTCCTCAGATACATGGCTTTCCTGTGCACACCAACACCACACACAGTCAGTGTAAACATATGTCCCAGAGTTTTATGCCCAATGGATGGGGACACACAGTGCCACAGGTGGCCCTCTCAATCCTAACCTGACTTTGTCACTGATACCAGGAGGCTTTGTGCTTTAGATTTTAAAGCAAACAGAAAATCTTAATCACTTTTTAAGATATAAGGAGGACAGGTTATTCTAAGGAACAAATCCTGGCCTTTTTTTCTCTAAGAGATGGGGAAAAGAACAAGGCAGGAAGCTAATGCACCTGTCCCAGGAAAGGAGAAGAATCTGGCAAAGGAGCAGTGAGCCAGGAGAAATGTTAGGGCAAGGCTAAGCAGATGACCACAGCAAACTGACCAAACATCAAATTAAAGGTCAGAAGAGCATTTTTATGGCATAATATGATTATCCACAAAGAATTTCAAATTGCTTTTGTTCCACCATGAAAATTGGCATAACTGTACCTACTTGGAAGGTTATTGCCACGTTATTTATATCATTATTCAGTATTGGAGCAAGAGAATGTTGAGAAAGAGCATCACGAAATACGTTACACCATTAAGAATTCCTAAATGTGAGGAAGTCCTTAGATTTGATGGTGGTACTGTGTCTCTTGTCAGTAGAGCTGTGGCTCTGTAGGTAAGGGTCACTACATCTATAGTGTGGAAACTTCTGCTCACTGGCTCAGGTGTGGAAAGAGCTTCATCCACACCAACTCCCATTAGACTCACTCCCATCTCCTCTGAGAATATGCGCACACCTGTTTTCACCCCAAGCTGAACAGTGTGAATAGGGGTCACTTTTTATGAACAGTGTTGAAGGTCAGAGTCAGTGCAAAAGGTCAGGAGAAGGAAGACAGAACACATTCCAGGGCCCCCTCTAGAAGAAATCTCCAAACAAGTATTTAACAGACTACCTCGTGCAGGGAAGCCACGCATGGTGTGTGTGGAGATTGCAGTGAACACTTGTCTTTGTCCATTTTGTGGCTCTGGACAGCAGACATGACTGCAGCTCCAACAGCGACCGCAGTCAACTGCCTGGAATCTGAGCGTTGGTAGTTCCTCGTTCTGTGATGTCACGGTTCTAAGGCTAATGCCATAACTGCCAGGCAGACATACCCTCTGCCCTCTTTCAGCTCTTTTTAATTCCTTAATATAATCATATATATATATATATATATATATATATATATATATAAATGTTTGCTATTGTTAAACTACTACACATACTACATATATTTTTCTGTTTCCATTTAATATAGCCATGCATCATAACACAGTCTATTCATTGACATTTCAGTGCTCTAAATATGCATGGGCCTAGGTATTTAACAAAGACAAGATGTTCAATCATGAAGGATGAATATACAAATCATGGTATTCTGAACCTTGGCCTGTGGTCAGTGCCCTGGACTGGCTCACATCTCAGTGACCAGGAGCACTGTGGAGAGAGCTTGTGCTGAGCCAGGATGCTGGGCAGAGTGGACACAGCAGGTGATCTCTTGTAGGTGCACTCCTCTCCAGAGAACTAACCAGATCTCCAGAGATTTTCTCATTTGGAGGCCAGCTTCCTAGTCACTGGATGATCTTTACATGGGTCTCTCTTCAAAAAGACCCCAACATCTCTCCTCACTGACCCTGGGACCAAGCTTTTTTTTTATCAGGAATCTTTGTGCAAATCCAAATCCAGTCCAGCAGAACTTCCATGTAGTCACAGTTGATGCCCAGGTGATTCCTCTGGAGACAGACTATTTATTTCCCCTTCCACAGCCACGCCCAACACCTTCCCACACCTTCCAATAATCCAAACCCTAGCCAGTGCTCATGTGATCTATACTCTACAGTTTTGTCTTTGGAAAAATGTTGTATTACCTGGATCATACAAGAGAATTCATTTTAACATTTTCTTTTATTTTCATAAGTGCATATTCATCTTTATTATTGAAGGTATTTATCAGTTCATTTCTTTTAAGCAATTTAGTAATGTTCTTTAATACATTTTTCTTCTTCCTTTCTTCCATCCTTCCTTCCTTTCTTTCTGTCCTTCTTTCTTTCTTTCTTTCTTTCTTTCCTTCTTTCTTTCTTTCTTTCTTTCTTTCTTTCTTTCTTTCTTTCTTTCTTTCTTTCTTTCTTTCTTTCTGTCCTTCTTTCTTGCTTTCTTCTGTTCTCTGTGTCTTTTTTCTTTCTATATTTTGTTTTACTTTTTCCCTGTCTCTCTTCTCTCTGTTTCTGTGTATTTCTCTTTCTTTCTTTCCTGCTGCCTTTCTTTCTCTCTTTCCTTTTCACAAGTCCTTTGACTTGAACTCATGGCCATGGGGATTTTCATGATATCACTCTGATCACGTAAGACACAGCCCCACTTCCTGCTCTTTTTTCTTGGTAGTTACTAGCAATCAGAGTCTCTTGGATTTCCCTGCCCAGACAACTTCAAATCTGATCCTAGTTAAGCGTATATATCAGACAGACACTGCCCCATTCTATTAGCTATTTCATTACTGAAAGTGGTCTCATTTTTGTGTTTGTACATTCATAGAATGCACTTTGGTCCCATGCTTTGTTATTCTAAAGCCTCTTCTCCACATTTGAGTAGGTTTCCTCTTCCTATCTTCATCATGTGGATAATTTTCTTCAAGGACACACAACAGTTGCTTTGACCTAGTGCCCATTGTAGGAATTTGTGTTGCCTCCACTTTGACTTCCTGCAAAAAAAGCTGCTCTAACCATCTGCATCCAGCCAGGTGTGAAGCCCTTGTTCCCACGCATAAGGCATGGATAGACCCTCACAATCCCTGGGACGTATGCTTCCTGTCAGGTTTAGATGCTGGAGAAGCTCTGTCCTGTGCAGTCGTGGATTCAGTTACCATGTCTCAAGACTAGCATAAAAGCAAACAAAACAACTTGGTTGGAATGGAGATTCAAAGGAAAGCACAAGAGCTGTGAAACTCCTGAAGAAGTGAGGAGAAGCCAGACTTATTCAAGTCTCTTAGTTTCGTAAGATTTCATTAAAGCCTTTGAATACCAAAACACAGTGAGGTTCAGCACACTGCTCAAATTCTGTGCAATTTACAAAGTATGCATTGTTTGTTTCTGGAATTCTCCTTTCATGTGTTCAGACAATTGACTGAGGTTCACTGAAAGTGTGCTAAAGAGAATTGCTGATTTGGGGTATAATATCACAGAAATTATATGTCTTAGCAAAGAGGGTGGAATGAGTCTCACCTAACTAAATCACCTGTCTACATTGGGATAGAGAGGAAACATGCCACAAACAACCCTAGATTTCAATGTAGAAGGTCTTGAAAGGGAGGAAAACATCCACAAATCAGCTGAACGCAAGTAGTTGAAGCCCATAATGTTAATTTCAACTACTCAGCACACTGAGGTCTGAGCATCTTGACATGAAACCAGCCTGGATGAGGAAGATTTTGAGACTTTTGTCTCTGGTTAACAACCAAGGGGGGGGAGTTCCGGGAAGATGGCGGAGGAGAAGCTGGAATCTGAACAAGCTCTTGCATAGAAAGCAGCTTTAGAGTTCCAGTGAACAGTCCTAAGCCAGAGAATCACACCAAGTGTGCCATCACAGGACAGAGAGTTAGACAAGAGAGGGGAAGCCAAGGCAAGTGGTCGCCAGCAGCCGCCACGGCGGCGGCGGCGGCGACAGGGTTGCAAGCGGCAGAGACCACAGCCGGGGGCCATACCTGAGCGCTCACACAGAGAGTCCGGGACGAAGGAGCCAGACGCATCGGCCGAGCGGATTCTACTCAACACCAGCAAGAACCAACAAAGAGCGGACATCTTCACCCTGCAGCTTGCAGACCAGAGACGACCCAGGATCCAAGACTCGGCACCAGAGACGACCCAGGACCCAAGACTCAGCGTGAGTACAAGCCCGACATCCTCACTCCTCAGGGAGCAGAGGAAGGAAGGCCACCCCTCCCCCCCCAGCACCGGTGATCTCCATCTTGGATACCGACAAAGCTCGGAGTTGCTGCTAGCTTCAGCTCAGGCCTTGGAATAAAATGAGTCATTTAGCAGGTCACAAGAACTTAACGCCGAAGTGACCTGCCAGACTCAGCTCCATCCAGGGAAAAGTCACCCAGCACAGGCGCCAGCCTAGCCTCACTGGGTAACCAGAGCCAGAGGCTGCCCCTCCCTCTAGCAGCCACCACAATCAATTGAAAAACAGAAACCCTGAGAATGGCTCCAGGCTGGGCGCTGTGAGTTATCACAAAATAGCCCCAGGGAAAAGCTACTGTTTGCTGAAAGGCCTCAACTCCACCCAGAACCTAGCCTCATCACCACATCCCCCTCTTTTGTGACTCTCAAAGCAGACCACCCTCCCAGAAAACTAACCTGGGAGGGGGATCTCAAAATCTTGGGTAAAGCAGAGCATTTTTCTGCCTCTTCCAACCAACTGACTTAAGAAACCAATCAAGCCACAGGACCTCAAGCTGACCAGAGACTCCAAGAGACTGGTTGCAGACAAAAGGGAGATACAGGATTCTTCCCACTCCTCCCCCCCCAAAAACAAAAAAACAAAAAAAAAAAAATCAAAAGACTTTTTTTTTTCTTCTTTTTTTTTTTCTTTTTTTTTTTTTTCTCTTTTTTTTCTTCTTCTTCTTTTCTTTTTTTTGCTTGTTTTTTGTTTTTTGTAACCTTATATATATATATATATATATATGTATATAAATTTTTTTCCCTTCTAAAACTTTTATCAATCTTTAATTTTTGCCTCTTCTGAAAAAATAATTGTTTTCCAGTAACTTTTTTTTCTCATCTTATAATTTTTATTTCAGAATTACGTGAATGAGAGTTTTCCTTTCTTTTCTTGTCTTCTTTCTCTTTTTCTTTCTTTCTTAATTATCTTTTTGTTTTTTATCTAGCTCTACTGAACTTCTGATCTTTTCTTCTCCCTTAAAGCTTTTCACATCTCCTCAATGTCCCTCCCCTTCTCTGAACATATTCACATTCCTCTCTAAATAGACGGTCTTTTAACCTCTATAATAACATTAATTTTTACGTTTCTATTCTTTTTCTGGTCTCTCTTTATACCCCTTTCCGTCTCTTCTTTTTCTCTCTCTCTCTACTTGCATCCTACCCAACCCATTTCCTGCACTGTGAGTAGGACATAGTTAACTCTCCTTGTGCCTCCCCACACCAATCTATTCCTATTTTTTACCCACATCTCTCACTAATCCTAATAATTTCTGGTTTTCCAAATTCTTTTCTGCGGTTCGAAGTCCTTTAACATATAGTCGTTTGATGTTGAATAGATGTATCTGTTGAACTAGATTGTATCTGTAGACTATTGACTGTACAAATGCAAACTTTGGTTGATGGTTGCCTTAAGATAGTGTTCTAGCAAAAAACTGGTGCAATCTTTATCTCAAATGGGCCTAGTAAGCCGGAAAAACACAAGAAAAATGGCAAATTCGGGTATCTCAATTCCCAACCTTGATAATCAGGGATTAGAACATATAAAGAATAACCAAGAGGAGAGTTCCCAAATAGCTCTACAAACACTAATAGCAAACATGATAAATGAGAAGTTTGACAATGTACAAAGGACTCTGTATGAGCGTGATAGGGAGAGAGAGGAGGCATCCCAGAAGTTTATACAGGAATATCATAAGCGTGAGGAAGCTTCTCAAAAACTGATACAGGATTTGCATGAACAACTTGAGAATACTCAAAGAGAAAGGGAGGAATGGCGTGAGCAGGCAGAGAACACTCAAAGAGAACTGCAGGAATCCCACAGAAGGGAGGAAACTAATCAAAGAGTAATTCACGAATTAAGAGACCAGGTAGAGAATACACAAAGATCACTAAAGACATTCATGGAATCCATTAACAAAGAGCTGAAGGAAGTCAGGGAGACCACAAAGGGAATGTTGAATGGAACCCAACAGAAGGAATGGGAGTCCAAAGAAACCATAACCAATCAACTAAGTGATTTGAGAACAAACACTGAACACCAAATTAAGGAAGTAAAGAAATTCATACAAGACCTAAAACAGAGCTTCAACAAAGAACTTGAAGCCATCAAAGCTGACCAAGTAGAAGGAAAAGAGATAAAAAACAAAGTAGAGAGTCTTGACAGCAGGTTAGACCATGCAGAAGATCGAATCTCAGGGATTGAAGACAGCCTAGATATTATAGAGAAAGAACATACAACCATCCAAGACAAGTCCAAGAAATATGATAGGTCTATCCAACACCTGGAGGACACCATCAGAAGGCCCAATTTAAGGATAATGGGTGTAGAGGAGCACCTAGAAACAGAAGTTAATGGTCTAGGAAATTTGTTTAACAGGATCCTAGCAGAGAACTTCCCAAACATACAAAAAGATAGGCCTATTCAGATACAAGAAGCTTTTAGAACCCCAAATAGACCAGACCAGAATAGGACATCCCACCGTCACATTATAATCCACACAGGATCAACCCAGACCAAGGAAAAGATCCTTAAAGCTGTCAAGGAGAAAAGATTAATCACCTATAAAGGGAAACCAATTAGAATTACCTCAGATTTCTCAGCAGAGACAATCAAAGCAAGAAGAGCCTGGAATGACGTATGCCATGCCCTAAAAACAAACAACTATCAACCAAGAATACTGTACCCAGCTAAACTCTCCTTCATAACTGAAGGCCAAATAAAAACCTTCCATAGCAAAGAAAAATTGAAACAATACATCTCCACCAAACCAGCCCTGCAAAAGATTCTTAAAGATGTCCTACACATAGAAAACCAACAAGAACGCAACAAAGGCCAAGAAACTGCACACAAATGGAGAATCCAAGAACCTTAGGAAGAACCCAGTTTTCACAGCCCCCAAGAAGGTGGATAACATGGCAGGAACTCCCAAATACCTCTCAGTCCTATCTCTTAACGTTAACGGACTGAACTCTCCAATTAAGCGACATAGACTGTCTAGTTGGATAAAAAACAAGACCCTTCTATCTGCTGCCTGCAGGAGTCACATCTTGCCCGTAAAAACAAACATATTTTCAAGGTTAAAGGCTGGAACAAAATCTACCAAGCAAACGGCCCTCATAAACAGGCGGGAGTTGCAATCCTAATATCAGATAAAATAGACTTCAAATTAAAATTCGTGAGAAGAGATAAAGAAGGTCGCTACATACTAATTAAAGGATCTCTCCTTCAGGAGGATATAACAATTCTAAATATCTATTCGCCAAACAATGGAGCACCCAAATTTATCAAAGAAACACTACTTTCCCTCAAATCCCAGATAGATCCAAAGACATTAATCGTTGGGGATTTTAACACACCACTCTCCCCACTAGATAGATCAACTCGGCAAAAACTCAACAGAGAAACCGCAGATCTAAACAGCTGCATAGATCAACTAGACTTAACAGACATTTACCGAACATTTCACCCAGCAGCATCAGAATACACGTTCTTCTCAGCAGCACATGGAACGTTTTCTAAAATAGACCACATTTTAGGCCACAAAGCAAACTTGTCTAAATTCAGAAACATTGAAGTTATACCTTGCATTCTCTCTGACCACAAGGGAATAAAATTAGAACTCAACACCAACAGCCACCAAAGAAAGTCCGGTATCACATGGAGGCTGAACAACACACTACTGAATCATGAGTGGGTCATGGAAGAGATTAGAAAGGAAATTCAAATGTTCATGCTATTCAACAAAAATGAACACACAAATTACCAGCTCCTCTGGGACACAGCAAAGGCAGTACTCAGAGGAAAGTTTATATCTCTGAGCTCCTACATCAACAAATTGGAGAGATCGGAAACTAACAATTTAATGACACATCTAAACCTCCTTGAAAAAGAGCAGCAAGATAAACCCCAATCCAGTAGACGGAAAGAAATAATCAAAATTAAATCAGAATTAAATGAATTAGAATCCAAAAAAACTATAGAAAGAATCAACAAAACAAAGAGTTGGTTCTTCGAAAAACTTAACAAAATCGACAGACCCTTAGCAAACCTTATCAGAAAAAGGAGAGAGCACACCCAAATTAATAAACTCAGAGATGAGAATGGAAACATCACCACGGAAACAACCAAGATTCAGAACATTATAAGGGAATACTTCTCAAAACTTTATGCTAATAAGTTTGAGAACTTGACAGAAATGGACCTTTTCCTAGCAAATATTGACATGCCAAAACTAAACCAAGATGAGTTAAACCAGCTTAACAGGCCCATATCAAGCATTGAAATAGAAACAGCAATAAGAGACCTCCCAGCTAAGAAAAGTCCAGGACCAGATGGTTTTACAGCGGAATTTTACAAGGCCTTCAAAGCAGAGCTCACACCAATACTCCTCCAACTCTTCAATGAAATTGAAAGAGAAAGCTCACTACCAAACACATTCTATGAAGCCATCATAACCCTCATCCCAAAACCAGGCAGGGACTCATCAAAGAAAGAAAACTATAGACCCATTTCTTTGATGAACATTGATGCAAAACTTCTCAACAAAATTTTGGCCAATCGACTTCAACAATTCATCCAAAAAATCATACACCATGATCAAACAGGATTCATTTCAGGGATGCAAAGCTGGTTCAATATACGCAAATCAATTAATATTATTCATCACATCAACAGGAGCAAGAATAAGAACCACATGGTTATCTCAATAGATGCAGAAAAAGCATTTGACAAGATCCAACACCCCTTTATGATGAAGGGTCTGGAAAAATTAGGAATCCATGGAACATTCCTCAATACAATAAAGGCTGTATATGACAAACCTACAGCCAGCATTATACTCAATGGTGAAAAACTAAAGCCATTTCCTCTTAACTCAGGAACAAGACAAGGATGCCCACTCTCTCCACTTCTCTTCAATCTAGTATTAGAATGCCTAGCTACAGCAATAAGGCAAGATGCAGACATAAAGGGGATCCAAATAGGGAAAGAAGAAATAAAACTTTCCCTCTTTGCAGATGACATGATCTTGTATTTAAAGAATCCCATAGACTCCACTCCCAAATTACTCAAGCTGATTCAAAACTTTGGCAAAGTAGCAGGTTATAAAATTAACCCCCAAAAATCAATGGCTTTTCTATATGCCTACAATGAGAAAAGTGTGGCTGAAATTAGGAAAGCAACTCCATTTGTAATAGCCCCACAAAAAATAAAATACCTAGGAATTAACTTAACCAAAGAAGTGAAGGACCTCTATGATGAAAACTTTAAAATCTTGAAAAAGGAAATCAACACAGAACTTAAAAAATGGCAAAACCTCCCATGCTCCTGGATTGGCAAGATTAACATCGTGAAAATGGCAATACTTCCCAAGGCTATCTACAAATTCAACGCGATACCTATCAAAATTCCACCCTCATTCTTCAAGGAAATAGAGGAGGCAATCCAAAAATTCATATGGAACAATAAAAGACCCCGAATAGCAAAAACGCTCCTCAACGGAAAGAACACTGCTGGAGGAATATCAATACCAAATTTCAAACTCTAATATAAAGCCATAGTAATCAAAACAGCTTGGTATTGGCATAAGAACAGACCTCAGGACCAATGGAATAGAATTGAAAACCCAGAAATGAACCTACAGACCTATAGCCATCTAATCTTCGATAAGGAAGCTAAAACAATAGAATGGAAGAAAGACAGCCTCTTCAGTAAATGGTGCTGGCAAAATTGGTTAACTACTTGTAGAAAACTAAAGCTAGATCCTTATATATCACCCTGCACCAGAATCAACTCCAAATGGATCAAAGACCTTGAACTCAAAGCAGACACTCTGAAAACATTACAGGATGGAATAGGAGAAACCCTAGGTCTCCTTGGCTCAGGTCGAAATTTTCTGAATAGAGACCCGGAAGCACAACAAATCAAAGAAAGGTTGGACAAATGGGATTGCATAAGATTGCAGAGCTTCTGCAGGGCAAATGACATAGCTGGCAAGATCAATAGAAAGCCCACCGATTGGGAGAAGATCTTTACTAGCCATACAACGGACAAAGGTCTCATATCAAAAATATACTTGGAACTCAAAAAATTAAACCACCCAACAACAAATCCTCAAAGAAACAACTGCCCAATAAATAAGTGGGCGAAAGACTTAAAGAGAAGCTTCTCTGAAGAAGAAAGAAGGATGGCCAATAGACACATGAAGAAATGTTCAACATCCCTAGCCATAAAAGAAATGCAAATCAAAACAACATTGAGATATCACCTCACTCCAGTTAGAACAGCAAAAATCAAGAACTCTAATAACAACAGATGCTGGAGGGGATGTGGACAGAAAGGAACCTTACTTCATTGTTGGTGGGAATGTAAACTTGTTCAACCACTTTGGAAAGCAGTATGGAGGTTCCTCAAAAGACTTCACATAGATCTCCCCTATGATCCAGCAATCCCACTTTTGGGCATTTACCCAAATGTTTACAAACAAGACCACACTAAAGCTACCAGCACAACTATGTTTATTGCAGCATTATTTACCATAGCTAAGATATGGAACCAACCCAGATGCCCCTCAGTAGATGAATGGATCAAGAAAATGTGGTATATATACACAATGGAATTCTATGCCTCCATCAGAAAGAATGACATTTCCCCATTTGTTAGGAAATGGAAAGGTTTGGAAAAAATTATATTAAGTGAAGTAAGCCAGGCCCAAAGAAGCATAGGTCCCATGGTTTCCCTTATTTGCAATATCTAGTATAGGTATGAGTCAAGCGGAAAAGGCCAGATAATGTGATGTTAGGAAAATGAACCCTTAAATATGTATTTTAATGTTTTCGTTTCTTTCATGCATGTATTTCTAATGCATTTATAAGATTATTCCTTTATTGCTTTGTATGTCCCTCCCCCACAGTGTAACCCCCGCTTTCACTATATTTGATATCAGTATATCATGTGGAGGAGATGGGGACAAACAAATCGTTTAAGGATTCAGGTGGACCTGTTGCAACAATGAGAAGTACAAAATGTCATGTCAAAACCAGCTTTACAATTTCGGTGTGGGGGGGGGAGGGGGGTATAATTGGGTGGGGGGAGGGGGGTAAAATTGGGTGGGGGGAGGGGGGAGGCAGGGAAGGGAAGTGAAGGGTAAACAAAGGAGGAGGCTGCAATGCTTGGTAAGAAATGTATGCATTATTCTGCCCATGTAATTGTAGCCCCTCTGTACAGTATGTTCTCAAATAAAATAAAATACAATTTAAAAAAAAAAAAAAAACAACCAAGGAAGCCAGTTGCCAGGTGCCGGTGGTGGCTCATGACTGTAATCCTAGCTACTCAAGGGGCTGAGATCTGAGGATCCAGATTTGAAGCCAGCCTTGGCAGGAAAGTGTTTGAGACTCTTACCTCCAATTAGTGGCATCAAAACCTGGAAATGGTGCTGTGAATCAACTGGTAAAGTCCTAGTCTTCAACAAAATTATCCCAGGGACATCTCGCAGCTTCTGAGTTCTAGACTTATTCCTGAAAAAAAAAGAAAAGAAAACCACAACAAAAAACTCCCAAAGTTTAAGTGAAGTAAGCCAGGCCCAAAGAAACATAGGTCCCATGGTTTCCCTTATTTGCAATATCTAGTATATGTATGAATCATTTTTCTATTGCTCTTTAATACAGCCATAATGAGTGCTACACTGCCTCATAACCCAGTGTATTTGTAGGAATTGCAAATCTACAATAATGCCAAAGACTGGGATTTTAATAGAGAATTTTAAGTAGTAGTAATAAAGACTGAATGCCCAAATCAGGCATTCCTATCTTCGGCGATAGCTCAAGGACCAAGAGCACCCTTGAGAGAGCCTAGGCTGAGCTAAGAAGCTGACAGACTGCATAGAGCAGGGATGGTCATTAGTACAAACCTCTCAGGAGAACTAACCACACCTGTAGTACTCTAATCCTTCAGAGAGCAGCACCCCAGTTACTTCATGATCTTTTGCAGGGGTCCCTCTTAATTAAGACCCCAACCTCTCTAAACACTGCCTTCTGGAACCAAGTTTTCCACAAGGAGTCCTCAGGTATAAGTTCTCAGATTGTATCACTTGGTAATATCTGATAGTGCAATTTTTCTTGCTCTCTTTCTCTCTGTTTGTTCTTTTGCCAGTCATTTGACTTGAACACAGTGCCAGGGCACTTTCCGTAAGCTAAATTTGCTTAAGGCTAGCACTCTAACCGCTTGAGCCACAGCTCCACTTCTATTTTTTTCTAGTTGTTATTGTTTTTGTTGTTGTTTTTTGAAGATCACAGTCTCTCTCAGAAATCCTTGGCCAGTTGTGCTTTAAACCATCACACTTAGACTTCAGCCTCCTGAGCAGCGGGGATTCTAGGAGAGATACTGACACCCACTTATTTCTCTTTTCAATTAGCTTAAAACTAATTGGCAATAGTTTCATTTTGGTTTTCTATACATTCATATAATACACACTTTTTAATTATATTCTTCTACTATTCAGAACCCTTTTCATCCACACTGTTAGCGAGTTCCTTTCACTATTTTTGTCCTCTCAGATAATTTTCCTCAATGACCCAGGAGAGGCTGTTTGACCTTGTGCACATGGAGGATTCTGTGTTGCTTCCATTTTTTTTATTTCAAATGAACTGCTCTTTGGATCTGCACACAACAGGGATGGGAACCTCTCATCCACATTCCCCACCTTGAAGCCTCTCAGAATCCTTGCAAGCATATGCTTCTTGTCAGGTGCATCGTGTAGAACACCTGTCTAGCCAGGCCATGGATGCAGACACCATGCCTCAAAGCAAACAAAGAAAATACTTATTCATTGAAGATATTAAAAGAAGGTATAAAAAGGACAACTATCCCAGAGTGGTAAGTAGAAGACAGAAATTCAAATTCATCAGCCCCTCCAGATTTCATTTAAAGCCTCCCACAACCAAACTAAATTTGAGGGAGAATGTGGATATCACCTGCAGTCTCTATCCACTTCCACATTGTTATTACAACATGTTTATTGTAAAAAGGAATGGAGTTCACGGGGATATTTCCATAAATCTGACAACCTGCCCTGACCAAATAATACCTAACATTTGGGTATCTAACTTCCTTTCCACCAGTAGTAACTACATTATATTGACAAAATGTTAACATTGGAGGTCACAGGAAAATACATGTTTTCCAGAGAGTGGTAAACTGTCTCACCTAAATCAAATATCTACATTAGCAAAGAAAGAACAGAAGTCAGATACACCTGTAGGCTGCACTGTAGATGTTGTTGATAGGGATATAAAAAAAATGCAGAACTCTACTGAGCCAAGGTGGTTTAAGCCAATATTTCTAGCTTCTCAGCATGTTGACATCTGAGCATCAGGGTAAGAAGCCAGCCTGGATGTGGAAGACTTGGAGACTCTTATCTAAGTTATCTACCAAAAAACTTGAAAGTGGAGCTGAGATTCCTGTGGTAGACTGTTGTCTTTGTGATAAAGCTCAGAGACAGCAATAGTCCCTGTGTTCAAGGCCGAGGACATGAACCCACTTGCACACTCTCTCTCTCTCTCTCTCTCTCTCTCTCTCTCTCTCTCTCTCTCTCTCTCTCTCTCTCTCTCTCTCTCTGTCTATCTCTCTCACGCACACACATACACACACACACACATGAACATACAAAATGAACAAATCTACTGAAGAATTCTGAAGGAAAAGCAAAGTGTTAAAAAAAAACCTGTAGAACAACACACATACACACACACACACACACACACACACACACACACACACACACATATGGGAATTCAAAGACAATTTGCAAAATGTGAGCAAATCGGTAAAATAGAGGCATAGTTGTGATATGTCCAGCATCATTACTGAACTTCTACCAAAAGTAATAAAATGACCTGTAATTAAAAACACAGAGAATTTATTCCTGAAATGTTTCTCTATGACTTTTCATTTTCATGCCTGTTAGAATGTCCCCAAAATACCCAAAAGCATTTCCTTATTTGAATAATAAAAGTTGTAACAAGATCCAAGTTGATGCATGAATGGAATACAATAAACGAAAGTATGTGCTTTGTAATGTTGGAAAGTATGTTTACATTTCCCTTATATTTGCTTTAATGGAGGGTTGTTTTCACAAAACTGAGTCCAAGAAAACAGCAGGCGACATTGTGATGTATAAATAAAGATTTAGCTGCTGTGCAGTAAATGAGCTGCCTGATACAGGTGTGGAAATTTAAAACTTTTGTTTCTGAAATGTCTTTTGCTTCTTCAATCATGTTTCATCAAATCATGTGAAATAAGTCTACCAAAAAAGTAGACTTACTATATGATGGGAGTCTAAAATTGAATGCTAGGAGATAATGAATATTGTCTTGTTTATTTTCAAAAGTACAGTTCTAATTTGATTCTGTATTTTTAATCAGTGGAAGTCAGACTTTCCTTGTTGACGAGAGCATGTCTGTGTTGAGCGCAGACACTGGTGAGAATGTGGAGCAGGGGGAGAAGAGATGACCTTCTGGCCCTTGTCTGTGCACACTTGTGTCCGTGAGATGATCTGTTTCCTGTCTCATCCAAAACAGTTGGTTGTGAGGCTCTTCAAGGTTATATGTCACTCGCATTACCACCTTGGATGGGGATAATTTTCTGACCATTGTTGTGATGTAAACTTTGTTTCAGACTTTTGGGTTTTTTAAGTCTGTGATGGCTTCTTACTTCCTTTTGATATTGATCAAGAAGAATGCAACACAAGCACAGGATGTTTCATTGCTTTATGTCATTCTGGGTGTGTGTATGTTTGTATGCGAACACATGCATATTTAGCTTCAGCTCATGGTGTAGCACTGGTGACTGACCTTAATAGGCAATGGAGGTATCATGGACTTAACTCCTAGGACTGGCTTGGAAGGCCAATCCTCAGATCTCAGCCTCTCCATTAACTGTGATTAAAGGCATAAATCCCATTGCCAGGCTTCTCTTCGGTCTTTACCACTAATATTTAACCTAACTATTCATGTTGTGATTGGATCCCATTTACTCAGGAAAATGAATATTTTTTTTGAAATTTGGTGAAAGATTTATTTCCATTTAAATCTCCAATAGGTTTTTTTTTTAATTGTGAACATACTGTACAGAGGGATTACAATTACATGGGCAAGATAATGAGTACATTTCTTATCAAGCATTGAAGCCTCCTCCTTTGTTTTCCCTTCACATCCCTTCCTAGCCTTCCCCTGCCCTCCCTACCCAATCCTCCCCCCCTATCCAATCCTCCCCCCCCCGCCACCAAAGTTGTAAAGTTCATTTTTGACATGACATCTTGTACTTCTCATTGTTGCAACAGGTCACCTGTATCCTTAAACGACTTGTATATGTATGAGTCAAGAAGAAAAGGGCAGATAAATTGATGTTAGGAAAATGAACCCTTAGATATGTATTTAAATGTTTTCTTTCTTTAATGCATTTGTTTCTAAGGCATTTATAAGATTATTTCTTTGTTGCTTTGTATGTCCCTCCCCCACACTATAACCCCTGCTTTCACTATATTTGATGTCGGTATAATTTGTGGAGGAGAAGGGGAAGAGGAAAATGAATATTTTAAAGAATAAACAGCTACAAGGGCTTTCTCCAACCCTTTTCTGCTGAGGCATCTATTCTTGGTGACATTGTCTCACCTCTTCAAGGGATAAGATGGTGGGGACAAGGATTCCTTTAGGGATAAATTTCTGCCTTTATTCCACAGATAGCTTATACTTTGCTATTATCTCATTCAGCCCTTCTAGGAAATACAACTTTGGGAACACTGGCCTGAAGAATGGATAACTGAAGACTGATGGAAAAAATATAGCATATGTATTAGTGATGCTGCTTGCATATGAATTTTCAGGACTTTCACCTACAGGAAGAAGCCTGCATAATAAACAACACCATTCTGTCTTATTACTTTAGATTTTGTCTTGGATTCCCCTCCACAGTCTTTACCTACGTTGACTCCTGGCTTGTCTGTGGGACACTTGGCTGTGGTAATAGTGACAGGAACAGAACAGAACAGTCTTTGTCCACTTTGAGTCTAGGAAAGTGTATGTCTTCCATATGAAGACTCAGCTGCTTGTAGAACATGTGGAATCCAACCAGAGCTGGCACAAAATATAAAGGCCTGTGTCAGCCCCGTTCTAGGGGCAGCAGATATAGCAACACACATGTCACTGGCTGAACCAGAACAACTGCCAGCTGAGCCAACACCCTCAAACCAATATGCGGATGAACCAAGAACATGACTGGCCAACACACAGAATTCTGCTTTCATTTTACTATATCCACAATTAGCATAAGAGAAAACAATATAAGTGAAAAACTTAGCGTACTATGGGGATAGGTATGTCTTTACATTTGGAAAGATGGGAAGAGGAAGTGGGAGGCAAAAGAAGGTGAGCTTGTCTTCAGTGGTGCTCACACAATCATAGCTTCATTGTCAGTCTAAAAGAAACAAGAAGAAAACAAGAAATCTTGCTATGAATGGTCTCCAATTCTTCTCTCAAATCCTGACAAATACAACTACTCTAAAGACTTTCTCAAAGCAATGAGATAAACACCACAAAAACATGAAAGGGCAAAATAGAAATATGTGATAGAAATGCTGAGGTTCTGAAACTAAGCTCAATTTCTGTGATGAATCCTGGGGAAGAAGCTATACTTAGCTACCATTAACAAATCAGACCTGGATTTTCTAAGAAACCTCTATTAAATTTATTCAATTGGGAAAATTAATTTTTCACAAATTATCTGACAGGAATCCTCAGATTCTGACATGATCCTGCTTGATTTGAGAGCTGAAAGAAACTAATTGTGAGATTGCACAATTTGATTGCCCGTTGAAAACAGACACGGCCATGGTTTTGGTCTCCTGACAGGGTAATGAGCTGTGATCACCTTTGGGAAGAGAAAGAGGTGGTGACCTGGCCTGCACCATTCCCTTTAGGACAGAATCTTCTGCATTAGCCATGGCCTAAAGCATCTCCCAAGTCTGGGCAGCCTCCCTGCTGCTCCTCCCCAAGGGCAGTTCAACTGTTCATTTAAATTGTTCCTGCTTCCTGAGGCCACCTCACATTTCCACAGTACCTGGACTCTCCTAAGAAATGGGAGTGAAGTCTTTGGCAAAGATTCTGGGAGTATTTTCAATCAAAAACTCCACCAGGGCAACCTGTAAGAAAAAAAGAGACACATAGACTACTCTTGTCATCTGGCAGTTATGAATCCTCTGATCTGTGATTCTTGGAGCAAACACCCAGAGGCTTGAGGAATGTGGGGAGAAACTCAGAATTTAAATTAGAAGCGATGTATAAGCCACTTTTGTCAGAGACATAATTTACAAACTATGCATGGTGTTTATAGACCAGAGCTTGAAACACAATGAATGGACGAGAGGCACAGTGAGTCACTTTGCTTAACTGCCAACATCTTTGTAATATCCAAAATTATATCTTCTTTATAGTGTCATTGTTATATCTCTAAATAGTTTGTTTTCCTTACAGTTGTATATAGTAATATTTAAAAGAAAATAATTGAATAGAATGAACTCCTGAAATTCCCTTCCAAAGTGCCCTGCCTTAAACTCAGGCCAGCTTGTGTGTGGAGCTGTGGGGAAGGAAGAGCCCCTGCAGAGGAGCTCTGTGTCATGCAGCTGCAATCCCTGCTCCACACTGCTGGGCCTCAACCCTGTGGCAGGGTGAGCCTGGCAACTCCACTGGTCTCATATACCCTCTGTTTATGTGGAGACATTTTAGAATAGTTCACTAGTTTCTATTTTGTGTAGTGAATGAGGAATACTATGTATAGTTTATATATTAGGCATCTCTCAAAAGACCCTGAAGAATGTTTACCTTCAGGTAGATGCATTTGGGAGGAACAGTTGCAGACCTTTCATTAGTGGGAGGTAATCATAAGGAGCTGAGCTCAGAGAATACTGAAGGATTCTAGTCTGTTCCTCTCATCTCTCTGTCTCACTCTATGGACTAGATCAGTGCAAGTTATTAGATGATACTCTTTACTAACAGGAATCTGATGACTTATCAACAGGTACCAATATTTCTCTAATTGAAAACAACTGAAAGTGGGAGCCTATGCATAGGACAGAGATCCTAGCCTTCATGGTTTAATCCTTTTCTTAAGGGTAAGTGTCTGGACCTGAACAGAGCACTGGGCAGAGGAAAACACTAACTGGAAAACCATCCCAAGATCACAGATTCACAATGGCAAGAAGAGAGCAGAACGTTGGTGGTTGGACTCATTGTCAGCATTGTCATCCTCCTATCTTCCCTAGGGTTTGGTAAGACTAGACTCTTCGATACTGTAGGGAAAGAGAAAGGACCACACTGCTGCTTTCTCCTTGCTGCACATGTTTGTAAACCTCACCACAGATAGGGTGAACACCTCTTTTCCTGAGGTCTGCAGTCCATTGTGTCCTTAAATCCTGGACTGTCAGGCATGCCTTTCCAGATCCAACCAGCCACTCTGCTTGTCAGGATGAAGCTAGGAGAGGCCATTACCTTTCTCATGAGTTGCATATCAAATCCTGCCCTGGCATCAGGGGGCGGGAACATCAAGCTTGGAGCTGTGCACACAGCTAGGTTGTAGGCGGTCATCAGGTTTAGGAAGCAATTCTGGTGGATTTGGCTTAACATTCCAAACAGATGTTTCAGCAGCAGTTGGTTGACTCTGGGCAGCATTTCTAAAAGACTGAACGCAGAAAAACACACTTTCAGGTAAGCAATTACTTGTAGCAGATTCTACACACACAAAGTGCCTTTTCTATCAGTTGGACTGAACTAATTGAAAGTATAAAGCGAGAAGGATATACTTTAACCTACTGCATAAAATCTATCCTTGAGATGACTACACTACTCATTATCTTGGAACAGATGTATTTAGATCAATAGAAAGATAGTGTCTTTTAAAATAAACATTGTATTGGTTCACATTGTACTCAACAAAAATCTTCCTGAAAAATAAACAGTTAAATTATCTCTGAAATGGCAGTTATGAAATCAGGTTTAGTGATCACATCCCAAAGTACATACTATAATGAGAGACTCATTCCAAGAAAAAATGAATATAAAAAATTTCATTGAAGCGATATAGACTTTGATGTTTATGTTAGTATTTGACCAAGCTGAGATCTTGCCCTCCCTACATGGGTCCATCAGTATAATCTGCTATCCATCAGTGTTGACTTTCCTTATGTATACATGGGAAAGAACCTATGCAAACAATACCACAGGAAAAAACTCATTCACACACAGATTATAATTCCCTGTCTCTATGAAGTCTTGCATGGATGAGACCAAATGAAAATTTTACCCGACTCACAATTATTTCAGCACCTTAAACTCTCTACACCATGAGGCTAGTTTCCCTAAGAGTGGAAACGTTGGATTTTTGAATCCTACCCAGAGCAGACTCATTTCCTGAATCCTACCTCTGGGCCAGAATGATTTTCTCCTCTTCACGGTCTTCATCCATGAGACTAAGCCATGTCTCATACATGCCAGTGTGAAACACACCTCCTTGCACATTGCGAAGAAAATCCTTCCAGAGACAAAAGCAGGATATTCTGATGCAACAAACTATGTCACACAATTATAACATGCAGGTGGAAGAAATGGATTGACCCCCATCCCTTCTCAATGAGTGAATCTGTGACCTACACTGCCCTCTCTTCACTTCCCACATAGACAGGTGCCAGCAGCCTCCCCACCTGAACTGAAAGCACAAAGCAGAGCATGGCAGTGCTCCTGAGGCAGGAAGGATTAGGGATCTGGTGAAGACAACATAGAAACAGGTATTTGGAAACATGCATGTGCTATATGTGCTTCAAACTGAAAGAAGAGGATCGCTTCTTTTCTCAAGGAACAGACTCTGTTTCATAACAGACTACACCCCTTCCTGACAGGAATGCCCTCTTAATTAAAAAGTACTCCCACACATCACAAACCAGAATGGAAAACAAGAGCCAGGAACATCAAAAGAACTAAGTGAACAGTGCCTAGGTTAAGACAATTCTCAAACACCCACCTGCATTAGGTACTGTGGGAGTGAGGACCCATCTCCCCTTTCTCTGAAAACTGCTACTTGACTGGAACAATCTACTCTAAAGGACAAGGCTGGGTATGCAGTGGTTCTAAATCCTATTACTTAGCAGAAATAGGCCCACACATTTCACCTGTTTCTTTGCAGTTTTAATTGAATAAGTAGTGTTTGTTGTGAATTAAATACTTCTGTACATATCATATGGGAAGGACTAGGTATACAGTATGTTAGTTCTGAATTTTGGCTTAAAAT
This sequence comes from Dipodomys merriami, assembly GCF_024711535.1. Classification (NCBI taxonomy): domain Eukaryota; kingdom Metazoa; phylum Chordata; class Mammalia; order Rodentia; family Heteromyidae; genus Dipodomys; species Dipodomys merriami. The sequence goes on along the minus strand of NW_027202826.1, from coordinate 30,595,048 downwards.
TCCCCAACACTCTGCATTGAATGAAATACATCATCTTACACCCGTGAGTACCAGTTAGTTACCTTTCCTTTTACATCCACGAACAGTACCTATATTAGGTTCCTTTCAGCCTGTTGGATAAAAGCACTTGTCCATCCTCATCAACATGCATCAATAAGAATTTAGATGTTACCCCCCTTTATGCTGAAGGTTTTGGGAAAATTACGAATCCAGGGAACATTCCTCAATACAATAAACGCTGTAAATGATAAACCTACAGCCAGCATTATACTTAATGTTGAAAAACTAAAGACATTTCCTCTTAACTCAGGAACAAGACAAGGATGTCCACTCTCTCCACTTCTCTTCAATCTAGTATTAGAATGCCTAGCTACAGCAATAAGACAAGATGCAGACATAAAGGGGATCCAAATAGGGAAAGAAGAAATAAAACTCTCCCTCTTTGCAGATGACATGATCTAGTATTTAAAGAATCCCATAGACACCACTCCCAAATTACTCAAGCTGATTCAAAACTTCAGAAAAGTAGCAGGGTATTAAATTAACCCCCCCAAAACAATGGCTTTTCCGTATGCCAACAATGAGAAAAGTGTGGCTGAAATTAGGAAAGCAACTCCATTTGTAATAGCCCCACAAAAAATAAAATGCCTAGGAATTAACTTAATCAAAGAAGTGAAGGACCTCTATGATGAAAACTTTAAAATCTTGAAAATGGAAATCCAAACAGAACTTAGAAAATGGTAAAACCTCCCATGCTCCTGGATTGGAAAGATTAACATCGCTACCAGCACAACTATGTTTATTGCAGCCTTATTTACCATAGCTAAGACATGGAACAAACCCAGATGCCCCTCAGTAGAGGAATGTATCAAGAAAATGTGGTATATATACACAATGGAATTCTATGCCTCCACCAGAAAGAATGACATTGCTCCATTTGTTAAGAAATGGAAAAACTTGGAAAAAATTATATTAAGTGAAGTAAGCCAGGCCCAAAGAAACATAGGTCCCATGGATTCCCTTATTTGCAATATCTAGATATGTATGAGTCAAGCAGAAAAGGTCAGATAATGTGATGTTAGGAAAATGAACCCTTAGATATGCATTTTAATGTTTTTTTTCATGCAATTGTTTCTAATGCATTTATAAGATTATTTCTTTGTTGTTTTGTATGTCCCTCCCCCACAGTATAACTCCTGCTTTCACTATATTTGATGTCAGTATAACTTGTGAAGGAGATGGGGAAAAACAAGTCGTTTAAGGATACAGGTGGACCTGTTGCAACAATGAGAATTACAAGTAGTCATGTCAAAAGGGAGCTTTACAAAGTTGGTACGGGGGGCTGGGGGAGGGAAGATTGGTTGTGGGGGTGGGGAGGGAGGCTAGGAAGGGATGTTATGGGTAAACAAAGTAGGGGGCTGCAATGCTTGATAAGAAATGTACGCATTATCCTGCCCATGTAATTGTAACCCCTCTGTACAGTATTTTCACAATAAAAAAAAAAATCAATGGCTTTTCTGTATGGGAACAATGAGAAAATCACACCTGAAATCAGGAAAGCAACTCCATTACTAATAGCCGTCTCCCAATAAAATACCTAGGAATTAACTTAACCAAAGAAGTGAAGGAACTCTATGATGGAGACTTATAGACAAAGCAGAACTTAGAAAGTGGCAAAAACTCCCATGCTCCTGGATTGGAAAGATCAACATCATGAAAATGGCTATTCTTCCCAAAGCTATCAACAAATTCAATCCAACACCTAACAATATTCCAACCTCATTCTTGAGGAAATAGAAGAGGCAATCCAAAAATTCATATGGAACAATAAAAGACCTAGAATAGCAAAACAATCCTCAACAGAAAGACCAGTGCTGGAGGAATATCAATATCAAATTTCGAACTCTACTAAAAAGCCATACTAATCAAACAGCTTGGTACTGGCACAAGAAGAGACTTCACGACTAATGAAATAGAATGAAAAAGCCAGAAATGAACCCACAGACCTATAGCCACTTCATCTTCGATAAGAGAGTTAAAAAATAGAATGGAAGAAAGACAGCCTCTCCAGGAAATGGTGCTGGGAAAATTGGTTAATCACTTGTAGAAAACTAAAGCTAGATCCTTATATATCACACGGCACCAGAATCAACTCCAAATGGATCAAAGACCTCAGAGTACTCTGAAAACATTACAGTATGGAATAAGAGAAACCCTTGGTCTCCTTGGTATAGGCTGAAATTTTCTTAATAGAGACACAGAAACCCAACAAATCAAAGAGAGGTTGGGAATTCATGCAAATGGGATTGCATTAAATTACAGAAATTCTGCATGGCAAAGGACATAGTTAGCATGATTAATAGAAAGCCCACAGATTGGGAGAAGATCTTCACCATCCATACAATGGACAAGGGTCTCATATCTAAAATTTAAAATGACCCAACAATCCTACTTTTGGGCATTTACCCAAATGATCACAAATAAGACCATATTAAAGCTATCAGCACAACTATGCTTATTGCACCATTATTTACCATAGCTAAGATATGGAACCAACCCAGATGCCCCTCAGTAAATGAAAGGATCAAGGAAATGTTTGATATATACACAATGGAATTCTATGCCTCCATCAGAAAGAATGATATTGCCCCATTAGTTAGGAAAGTGAAAGACTTGGAAAAAAATACATTAAGTGAAGTAAGCCAGGCCCAAAGAAACATAGGTCCCATGGTTTCCCTTATTTGCAATAACCAGCATATATCTGAGACAAGCAGAAATGGTCAGATACGTTGAAATTAGGCGAAATGAACCCCAAGATAAGGACTCAAATGTTTTTTCTTTCTTGCAATTGTTTCTAATATAGTTATATGTTTTTGTTGCTCTGTATGTCCCTGTCCAATGGAACAAGCCCTGTTTTCACTGTATTTGATGTTGGTATACCTTGTGTAGGGCAAAGGAAGAAAACAAATTCTTTAAACAGGGATACAAGTGGACCCATTGCCACAGAGAGATGTACAAGACATTATGTTGAAAGGAACTGTACAACTGTGGAGCAAGATGTGTTTGTGTGTGTGTGTGTGTGTGTGTGTGTGTGTGTGTAGGTGTGTGTGAACACATGGGTGTGAGTGAGTGTGTTGCGTGTGCTTGCGTGTCTGTATGGGTGCATGTGTGTATGTATGTATGTTTGGAATTGGGGTGGGAGGGAGATGGGAAGTGATGGGAAGGGGAAACAAAGGAGGAGGCAACAATGCTTGATAAGAAACATATCCATAACTCCTCTGTACAGTACTTTCCAAATTAAAAAAAAAGAATTTAGATGTTGACAACTTTGGACCTTTGAATCTCAAGGTTAGTGACCTGCACATGTAAGCTTCTCCCACAAGATCATTTTGAACAACTGATCACTAATTGTTGATCCCATAACGTGGCCTATTAAAATGTATATACACAACATGACACAAAGGGGAAAAATGCCCACAGTGTTGAGTGTTGTGTGAACATTCTCGATATGGCTCCATGGTACATTCATCATGGTTCTGAGCTTATATTCATCTCCAGGATGGGTTAGTAGAACTCTGTATGCATCTGTCATGTTATCACCAAGAGCAAGACCAGAGAAGCTGAGATGCACTAGTCTACCTCTGGCTAGGCAGTGATGTGAGTTTCAAGTGGGCAGTACCAAAATTGTGATTTCATGAACAGTAATGCATGCCTATCTTCCTGGCTGAAAATTATTAGCATGGCTGATGTCTACACCAACAATGAAAGGACATAAAAAAGGCCTAGAGCAAGTGAGAACAAAATTATTTTTATAAAGCCATTCTTAATCATTCTCCCATGATTTTTCTGTAGTGCTGTTCAAAAAGAGCAAAATGTATAGATATATTGGTTCTCTATTGAATACTTCCTTCTACAAGCATAAAGATATTTGTAATCTACCTGTATCATTTCAAACTTTACTTACTGATGGTGAAACTCAGGTGAATTTTCAGAGAGCACAGATGTTTGGGCTGCTTAATTCCAGTTAATGATCAAATTTATGGGTAATGTGGTAAGAAATGACTTTTTAGGTAAGTATAATAGTGGGATGTATGGGAAGAAAGAAAAACAGAAGAAAAGGTGCAGATGGAGGATACTGAGAGAAGAGGAGCGTCTGCATATCCACACCAACTTTCCTGTAAAGGTATTGGAGATGGGCAGGAATGGTGGCATGAGCTGGCTCTGCTGGCCTGGCAAATCATGATGGGACTCATTCGGGCCTTCACCTTTGGTTATGAATGTTTACAAATTCTATATGATTTTGTGCCTTTGTGCAACCTTCCTTAATTTAGGCAGTGCTGGGTGCTTGTTTGGCAAATATGTAGCAGGACTTGTTGGTGCTCATAGTTGTATTGTCATGGCGATTTACAGTGATACAGTAAATCAGATCACTCATTAGTTACTTTGGGCATGGGTGTTCAAGTGGGAAAATGAGAGGAGCTGAGGTGAGAAGACAAAGTAAACAGACAGAACACACAGACATGTGTCTTTTCATTTCCCACATGCTTGATGTGTGAGGCCCCTCATGGTTCTTGGGTGATTGTGGTGCTGGTGATGCAGTGCTGTGGGCTCACAGTGAAGCTGCCTCCCTGGGTGATGCTGGCTGTGTCCTACCTTTAACACTGAGGCGACCACAAACACGGATTCCTGGTGCAGGTCCAGTCGGGCTCCACACATGAGTTTTTCTTTGAGGGCTCTGAAGGCTTTGACGCTGCCTGACTTTCTGAAGATGCCTTCGGTGAGCCGCCCCTCCTGACTGAGGAAGGAAATCATCTCCTGTGTGGAGGAGAGGAAAGAAAGCCTGGGTCCTCCATGTCAAACGGCACAGAGCACCACCTCACATTTCTCTAAGTAAGATGTCTAAGTGTGCAAGGCTCCAGTGCTCAAGGTAGGTGACCTCATTAATAATTATGTTTCGTTGTTGGAAATATATTTTGTTGTTGTTCTTTTATTCTAGGGTCAGACTCAGAAACATTGAACAGTGAATGGATTTGTCTGTGTAATGAACTGACTGCTAAAACTTCTACTTAATGCTTCCAGCTTCGGCTGGCCCAGCCTCCTTCTAACACACCTGTCCCCTCACACCTTCCCAAGAATGCTAGCTTCCTGCGCATTTCTTCTCTTTTAATTTCCCATTTATAAATTCTGTAGTTGCTAGATTCTTCACATCACATTCATACTTAGTCCATTAGGAAGTTTTCCCTGATTGTATTCATCACTGGGGCCTTGCTCTCTTTGGTTCTATTTTGGTGTCCCCTGTTTTCAGAGTTGAGGTCTTGTAGTGTGACCTTGGACACAGTCCCTTCTTAAGTCCTAAGCCCTTTCCCTCTCTCAATCCTTTATTCACTCTTTTGGTCCTTCCCTCCATCTTTTCTTTCCTCTTCTCCTTTCCTTCCTTCCCTCCTTCCTTCCTTCTTATGTTCACATATGTCCCCTGTTAAGTTCCAACGCCCACTAGCCAGGCTGCCTTTGTTTCCTCTGACCCAAACTTCTTTATTTTATTTTATTTTTTTAGTGTGAAAATACTGTACACAGGGATTACAATTACATGGGCAAGGTCATGAGTACATTTCTTGTCAAGTATTGTAGCCTCCTCCTTTGTTTCCCCTTCCCATCACTTCCCATCCCTCCTTTTTGCTAGATATTTTGGAATAGTAATCAGTGGACATTTCCTCCTGTGCTGGCCTGAAATTTTAGTCTTCCAGGTTCTGGTGTCCCAATGACCTGGGATTATAATAATGTACATCCTTCCTACAGCAGTATGTCCATTTTTGGATTTTCTATTATTTTTCTAAATGTGAGATTAGAACTAGGGTGATCCTATCTGCCTCCTTAAATTTCTGGGTAAAATGTGAGACCAGGGCATTCTCTGTTGCATCCAAGGGAAAATTCCCACCATGTGTTAGTGATTGTACACATGATAGACATCCATTCATCCAATCCTCACAAATACACTATAGTAAATTAGGATTTTGGGTGTGCATGTATAAATGTCCTGAAGCTTTGAAGTCATGTCTTGAGTGCTGTCACTAAACTTTGATGCTCAGGTCTTTTGGCCTAAAACTTCAGCTGAAGTTCGGCTTCTGGTTTTTCAGTGCTTCATTAAAAACAAGAGTCTCATGAACATTCCAGTCTGGGCTAGCTATGGAGCAGAAATCTCAGATGTCACACTCAATCTCACACTTCTGTGGAGCTAGGATTACAGGTGTGACCCATTGTTGCCTGGTTAATATACCAGGAAGAAACAGTGAAAACAATATCAATGGTTTTTCAATGATACTCTACCTTGTCACTTAGATTTTGTTGGTTTCTCTTAGAGGTTGAAGCTTCTTTTTCAACCAAATGAAAGCAAAGTAATATCTTTCTTTTCCTTTTCGCATACATCACCTAAGAGTCACCATTGTAGCCAGTTTAAAGCACACAGTCCATTGGCCTTCAGTACAAACACAATACTGTGTGACCAGCTTCCTCAGAACTTGTCCATTTTCCTCCATAGAAAGGACAGATCTTTTAAGCACTATCTGTCCATCCTCCTCTCTGAAAACCAACAACCACCAGTGTGCTTTTCTGATGCTAGGAACTATTAAAATATGATCTTGTCTAATATATGTAAATAACTAGACTGAGGAATGTCTGAGGAATGTCTATGTATGTGACTGGAGACATTTGCAAGTTGGAAGAATAAAGCTGGAAGGGAGCATGAAGGAGGGAGACTCACAGCTTCACATGCACAGTGCCTGGAACTACAATTCTGCAGCAGGGAATGAGGCTTCTGGTGTACCAGTCCCCCACTGAAGGGAATACTTACCTGTTGGGCTTGACTTAGGGAATTGTACATTGTGACATGTTTATATCTTGTAGCAATAGTAACAAAGCACCCCCACCCATTGTCTGATGCTTTGCTGAATTGGACCTGGGGCTCCATGAGAACACTCCTCTCCCTCCCCTGCACACTCAGGAGGTTCCTCTCCTCAGGAGGGCAGCAGATACCAAACTGGGACCTACCAGAAGAGGGGAGGGTAGATTACCATCCTTACAAGCAGCCTCCAGGGAAGTCCCAAAGAGCAGTCTTGACTTTACACGTGAAGATTTCAGGGGTCTGTTCTCCTTGGCTGTGCTGGACCCCCGCCCAAAAAGCCAGCTGATGAAAGATCTTCCCCTTCCTTCTTTCTTCTGCTCTGACTCTAAAGAAGCAAAAGTTTTCAAGGGATCACTTTAATTTCCTAGAACCTAAGCTTCTGTGTCAAATTATCCACATTCTCTAATGGCTTAATTCCCTTTACTATTGAGTCTTTGCCCAAATCAGTAAACTGTTGGTTATGGCTAGGGGCCTGAGCACACTCAGTTTATCTTTCTGATTATTGTGGCCAGCTCTCTTGCACCTACAAAGTTCCTGAGTTGAAGTAGGGCTGTCCGGTGTATCTTTCTCTTTTGAAAGGGAAAGCTACCATTCCAGTGGAGTTTTATAACCATTCACATTGAGAGCCATTCTCCTCCTATTTGAATTTCTGCATGTGTCCCATTGATCACTTCCTGTATCAGGTTATCTCCCCTTATCACACAGCGTAACTGCCAGGTGAAAGACTATGAGTTTTCTGGACCTTTGTTTGTGGGGTTTTTTTACTTTAATATAGTTGTGAAGATATCGTAAAGAGGGTTTACAATTACATGAGTAAGACAATGAGTACATTTCTTTTTTTGTCATGCTCTTCATATATGTGTATACATGTTCATATACATATAGAATAAAGATAATGTACAAAGGTGTTAGTTACATGAGCAAGGTCCATTTCTTGGCAAGAATTGTTAAATCTTCCTTTGTTGCTCTCCAACTGTTTCTTCTCTCCCTCTCCTGCTCCATTCCTCTCTCCAAAACATTATAAATTTTATTTCCAAGTATCTTTTCAGTAGCATTCTTGCAGTGGGTCAACCTGTGTCCTTGTTATTTCCATACCCTCCCCAAAGTAGATAAATTTATAGAAGGTGCACAGTGTCAAATTCATCCGCAGTGACCCCAAGGGATATACCATAGAGGGACGAACATACAAAGAAAACACAAATCTCATTGTACATGGCAAATAACAACAACAAAGAAAGACCACTTCTGTTCACATCTTGGTGTTCATTTCCCTTAACATCATCTTATATAGTCATATTACAGAGTTTTTTGGTTCTGCTCATCTGATAAAATTACCCTAGACATATACTAATTATTGCCAATGAGGGAAACTGTGGTTGTCTTCCACTGTTCTCTGTTTAGCTACTCAAGAGGTTGCAATCTGAGGTTGGTGGTTCAAAGCCAACCCCGGCAGGAAAGTTGGTGAGGCTCTTTTCTTCAAAAAATCACCAGAAAACTGGAAGTGGCACTCTTGGGCAAGTGCTAGTGTGTTCGTCTTGAGTTGAAGACCTGAAGGATAGAGCCCAGTCCCAGAGTTCAAGCCCCACAACTGACCAAAAAAATGCAAATGTTTTCCTTTTGGGTGACTCTAGTCACATTCTAGTTTTCACCTAAGGAAAAAACTCTAATTCAAGCTTGCTGTATACATTGAATATTCTCCAGAAACTCTGGAGGATGTTGACATCTTTTCTTCTCTTTATGTCCTCCCACAGGCTACCTAGTGATCTCTGGAGCCTTGTCCCTGACATGAGCTTTCTCTTTCAAAGGAGCCCTTTACGTCAGAACCAGAGTTCTATTCCAGCTTTTTCATGGACATTTGGAAATAAGACTCTCAGGACTTTCCTTTGCACAATGACTTTACTCTGAGAAAATCTGATCGCAGCCTCCTCAGTAGCTGGAATTACAGCTTGAGCCATATGTACCCTGCTTCCATTTACTGAAATGTGTTTTTTATGCATGTCAAATGCTTTAAGAGACCATAGAGGTCCTGAATTGTACAGAAGATAGAGAACTATGTAACCATATAGAAGTGAGAGGACTCACTGTTAAGTTGCTGGCCCTGGGCTGGCTGCCTTCACTTCAGAATGAACCGGCCTCCTGTGGCTAGATAGCACTGCTCCAGGATAGGACTCTGAGCAGTGTGAGTCTCATGTGGCCTTGGTCCTCGTGGCTGGTATGCAGTCTCTCCATACTGACTCATTTTAATCACATAGGGATTTTCATGCCCTATGGTGAGAAAATGCAGCAAGGACTTTCATTGGAATAGGAGCCCAGATTTTGACAATGAATTTCCAATCTGCTTTCTACTTCATGAAAACAGAACCCCTTATTTTAATCAAGAAAGCTCATGTTTCTTATCTTTATGTAGTGGTACAAAGCAGTTACTACTCAACAAATCGTTCAGGAATAGAAGACGTCTTGGCCAATATCATCCAAAAATGCTATACTTCAAGTGAATAAAGCCAACTACCTAGTTTTCTCCTCAAACCAAGATTTGCCACATGAAGAAATGAACCTACACACACACACACACACACACACACACAGAGACACACACACACACACACAAACACACACAAATCAAGTGGTGTCTGCTCAGCATTTATTGAAAAACGTACAATCTAATTGTATAGGCAATAGTTACCCTTAGTAATATTAAGCTTAACTCTTAAAGAATCAGTATTGGAGAATTAGAAATCCAACTTTGACGCCATTCCCTCCCATTTGAAACTTTCTTTGATACTTACCAATGAAGACAAAGGGAACTTCTTCATTTTCAGAATGGAGTCACAACTGGTAGTCATTCTCGGAGCCCTGGGGGAGAGAAGGACTGAGTGTCACACAAAGCCACTCACAGTGGACCCAAGAAGGACACAGTGGCTTACACAGCTGTGCTTCTAACAAGGAAAGCTCTGCTTTTGTCTTTTAGGGGGTTAGTGATGGGCTGGCTTCCTGAGTAGCTAGGACTACAGACATCAGCCACACCTGCCTATCCTGAAACTTTCTTACTCAGAGTATTACACTAGCTCATCATAGATAGACTTTTATATATAACAGAAATATATGGAGTTAGCAGGTACAAATTATATATCAACTTCCTTGTGTGTTCAATTGCACTTGGCATGACATTAAGAATGAGATTTTAAGAACCCAAGTATAGATTCATCTCAAGTCCAGCTCCCTGCAGGTTCTCAATCTTGAGGCCAGGAGAAGACCGATGTTAGTAGCACAGTAGTACACACATGAGCATAAATGTATCTCTATTCATCTCCATTAAGAAATAGGTTTTTCAATTTTAAGAGACCTTACAGATCACTTACTTTTATTCCAATGTTGGAGAGTGACTTTCTGATAACATCCTTCACTGTATCTGAGTTTTTTGCTAAGACAGTTATTGGCTATAAAACATATGTGAAAAAAGGTACATATTAAGAAAACAAACAGTATCATTGTATAATTATCACCAATTAGTTTCCTGATGAGTCAAGCAAAATGTGATTTCAGGTATTTAAAGGCGACAACTGTATAGTGCACAAAGCCTTGAGTAGAACGGTTTCTTTATTTATTTGTAAAACATGAAGCCAGGAGAAAACAACTCAGACACATGGAAACAAACTGCACATAGGTTATGGAAACAAACTGCACATAGGTCAAATCTGAATGACAGCTGAAGAGACACCAGAGCATATGGAGAACAAAAGGTACTGGAAAACCATTAATATATTGAGAGGGGAAAATTGTGAAGGCCTAAAATTCAGTGAAATGTCTTTCAAGAGACAAGGTCAAATAGGAACCTTGTTAGGTAGGACATGGTACCACAGAGCTGCCCTGGACCCACAAGCATGAATATGGAGCCTTCCCACAAGCTGATTATCAATCAATAGGCAGATACTCAGCTCTTCAGGAGAAATGACATGCACCTGCAATCTTTACTTCAGGAAACTTAGACCTCAGTAAAGCCCACTTTTATCATGTAGTGCTGAGCTAACAGATTGTTCTCTAAGCATTTTTGCTATTGGAGTGAGTCAGGAACAGACAAGTCTGTGTTATCCACTGAGAACCATGCAGCCTTCTCTCCCTCCAGTGATGATTATGGAACTTGAAACAGATCAATCATTTTCAAGACATTTACTAGCATCCACTTAGTAATGTTGTGTCCTTCTGCTTTCCCCTCTCAATACTAACTTGTATATGTATATGGACACGTGTACTTATATGATGAACATGTGCCTATGTAAATAAACACACAATACTGAAATTTAGTAAAGAAGAGAGAGTATAGATATAAAGAATACCATTACTCTTCAGAAGTAGTCATGTAGGCTCACAATGTCTTAGAACAACTTATAGAGGAAAAAAATATCTTAAAAATTAGGTTAAATGTTTCTACATAAGAAAATTGAGGTAACAGAATCTGACCTTCTATATAATATTTGGCATTGTTCCATCGTTTAGGAATTCCACAAAAACAAATGGAATTCATGATAACCACTCCAAATATAAATAAAAAATAACATAAGAAGTACTCTTATTCCAGGAAGACTATCCCCACTTACTGATAAAATTGACCTTGTTTACAATAAAACTGTGATAATTTATGTATATTAAATGTGAAAATTTCCTTCAAAATTTATACATGTTAGCTAAAGAAAGTGAATAAAGATTCTTACCATAAGGTAAACATGTATTTAATAAATGAAAGTCATACATGTCCACATGATAAAGCAATTTTTTTAAAGGACATTCTTTTTGTGTTTTTTCTTTTGCTTTTGTTGTTGTGAATGTTGGATATGGGGCCTGAATTCATGCCCTGGAGTCCTTCTCTGACATCTTTTTGCACGTGGCTAGTGCTCTAGCACTTTCAGCCCACAGCTCTACTTCATATACAGGAAGCTATGATACAATGAACAGAAAACTAAATTGTTCCAAGTGAAAGATAATTGTTCAGAACATAGAGTACTGACCTAGACTCATTGCTCTAATCTTTATATTTGTAGATATAAGTAAATCAAGCTCATCTCTCAATTTTGACCTTTCTTAAATTCTTAAATTTCTTCCTCTCATTGTTCTTAAAAGTTTCCTTACCATTGATAATTTATAAAAATCTCCCACCTTTCTAGCGTAAGCATGTAACTATAAATTTCCACTTTATCCTACATAACACTTACAAAGTGATTGTTCTTAACTTCATGGGTGAAGATCTGAAGAGGAATGCTATCCTCATCTTCTTCCTCCTTTGCAAGGTTGATATACCTGATTCATTCAACCCAGAGTAGCACAATTATTAGCTGGTAACTTTTTTTTCAAATCCATCTTTATTGTTGATATTTTTCAATCTGTATTTCATCGTTTATAAACACTTATGGAGCCATTACAGATTTTAATCAACACAATAGCATTGTTGGGAAATAGGATTTGAAAGAAAACATTATTCTGGAAGGTGACCTTTGGGAAGGCATCAGATTCAGTGTTTCAAACTTCACCATCTAGATGGAAGGGCCGAAGCCTGCCTGGACAACTAAAAGCAACAGTGGCTCTGAGCTAGCTCAATGGAACTCGGGAATATAGATGGGGTCAAACGTGGCCCTTGCACTCAATGTCTGTGTACCGTTTCTCTGCTGCAGGCCGTGACACTAACACTGTAGCCACAGCACCACTTCTGGCTCTTTTGACAGTTAAGTGGAGATAAGTGTCTCTTGACTATCTTACGCAGAATGGCTTCAACCTGCAGTCCTTATATCTCAGCATCCTGAGCAGTGGGATAATAGGATTGAGACACTGGTGCCTGATAACCTGTATATATTTTCAGAAAATTTTAGCTCAAGTTCATCAATACAATGAAGGGAGATTTCGGGTGGATGTCCTGAATGTCTTTAAAAGACTGTTTATGATTTAGAACTGCAGCCATGGCAAAAAATTTCCATAGAAAATGGGGCAGAATGTATTGAAGATATTGGTTTTCAGGTACCCATTCCCTAACAAACTAAAAATTAAATAAAAGCACTTGCTTAATACCTTTGCAGAAAACTGATCCATTTTTCTTTTTGTTCACAAGAACTGCAAAATAAAAGCAGAGACAATATTAAATTACATCTCATATACAATGTCTTTACAGTCATTAAAGGTAAAAGTACTATCAATTCATTGATGTCCAAGCAAATCCAGAACTGATCCTACTCATAATTGGGGTTTGATGGATTCTTGGCCTTATAAGGGTGATCTTACTGTAATGTGAGGCAGACTGCTGTAGAAGAAAAATGGATTGAATGGAATCCCTGCCACTGTGTGATGCAAGCCTCCTGACCATACTTCAATCTCAGACTAGGGCTACCTTCCATTTCTCCTTGGATAAAACTGACAGAGCTGGATGTGCTTTTCCAATACTTTACAAAATAATCATTCAGATCAAGGCACCCAGAAGAAACATGACATTTACATGGAATCAACAGTATGCATTTCCAAGGAATAAACAGGGAAAATGAAAAGGGTTTGACAGTTTTACTTCCTTAGAGAATTTCCTGAATTCTACTACATTTTATTAGAACCTAGAGAACTCATTTGACATTACTAGGAACAATGCTGAAGGTTACTGAAAGTCATTAGGAATGATATCTGACATAGCTAAGTGATTAATGAAGGATAACTCTTTTGCTATTTCCCTGCTGCTTTCAGGGTGCAGTGGTCAGTCTTACCCAAAGGTGGCCTTGAAGTTCTCAAGGGGCCAGCCCAAAAGAAGGGACTTTCTGGAGTGATCACCACCCTTGTCCAAATTGACCCCACAGTCAGCCATCCACAGGGCACGCAGTGGGACCACAGTTTTAATCTTGAAGCATTTCTGATACCTAAAAAGGGCAACAAACACCAATTCTCTTAGTTATTTTAGATGTGTCGTGTCAAGAACTAGATACTCTACCATACTATTCTCTCTTGTTTCATAATTTTGAACTCCTCATATAAGATTATCTATCTATCACTTTCTTGATTATGTTGAGTTATGAGTGTTTGAGACCTGGCCTTCATATATAGTGTAGCCTGGACCCTAACTCTAGTTTCTGCCTCAAAAATCTATGTGCTGTGACTAGAGGATCAACAGCATGCCAGGTGGTGTCTTCATTGTTGAAAATATTCCCAACCATTACACAACACAGGAGCTTCATGAACATGGGAGAAATAAACAAAGTATCTGAACTTTGAATACAAAATTGACAAAGCACCTGTGGATTAAATGCAGATATCTAAATGTCATTTGCTAGTGTGAAGCATTTGTGCTGAGCATGACAGGGAGCAGTCCATACGTACTTGGCATTAGTCACAAGTAATAAGTCAGTGAAGAGGAAGAGATGCTGCTTCTTCCTCTTGCATCCTTTTTGCATCTGCACCGGGCTGTGGATGAGCAGGGTTCTGCAGGGCTTCTCCAGGGACAAAGGTCTGTCCTCCTGACTTTTCTGCTCAGGATGATGGCTCTTCTGCTGCACAGCAACACCACAGCACAGTCAGTGCTCCAGCATGGGATACAGCTTTATGCCCAACTTTCGTGGTGCACAATGCAACATTTCCTCAACTGACACTTGGAAACTAACATGCAAGGCACTTTGTGGCTCAAAAGCAAGCAGAAAAGTAGGTCATTCTGAAAATGGTTGCAGGCAGATATAGAAACAGAGCCTTGGACTTCTTCCACTGAAAGGGATGGGCATAGAAGCACGCAGGAAGCGTACTCTACTGTTTAAGAAGAGGAAGTAAGGAAGCTAGTAAGGAAGCAGCGAGTTAGGTGAAATGAAAGGGCAAAGGAGACCTACAAAATTCTATTATCGTTTTTATTTTTTTTTGGATAATATTAGAGTTGAGCTCTGGGTCCGGGCTCTGTCTCTGGTTTCTTTTGCCCAAGTCTACCACTCTCCACCTGAGGCACAACATCACATCAGGACTTTTGTGAGTAGACTACTAGATCTCAGAGTTTCATGGACTTTTTTGCCTGCGCTGGCTTTGAACCACAGTCTTCAGATCTAGCATTCTGAGTAGCTAGAATTACAGGGGTGAGTCACTAGTCCCAAGCTGACCTAGCAAATTCTGTATCTAAACACCCTCAGCATTGAAATGGATCCGGCAGAGGCAACTCTGTGCTTCCCTACAAGGACTATCCAGACTCCACCCCTTCCTAATAGATCAACAGGATATTCCATGTTTATTCTTTTTGTAGGGGGTGTTAGGGAGGGTCCTGTCAGGGGCCAGAACTCTAGGCCTGGGCACTGTCCCTCAGCTCTTCAGCTCAAGGCTAGTACTCTACCTCTTGAGCCACAGCGCCACTTCGGCTTTTTTTCAGGTTATGTGGTGCTGAGTAATCGAACCCAGGGACTCATGCATGCAAGGCAAGCACTCTACCACTGAGCCACCTTCCCAGCACTTCCTGTTTATTCTTAAAAACACTTACAGAGCCAGCCTTCTGGAAATCGTTGGCAAAGTCCTGCAATGGATTACACTTCTGAAGTTCCTTCTGTTTTGGAATGTTGCTATAGTGATAAATTGGATAATAATGAAAAAGAGCACAAGGAATTAGCTAGTTGTTTGAAAATATAGAATATTGTTTGACAGAAAAAAGCATGAGATCCAGAATACAAGTGATAGCCAAGGAAATGATATTTGGAAGCAAATCCATTGTTTTTAAAAATTTACTATGTGAAGAGGAGAAATAATAACTTCCTGTGCTCTACTAGAATCCTAATTTCTTTGGGTAATATATATGCATATATAAATAAGTCCATATGTATGTGTATATATGTTTATACACACACACACACACACACTCACACACACACACACACACTCATATACATAGTTCCAGTTGTGGACCTTGAATCTTGGACCTGAATATTGACCCTGAGCTTTTTAGCTCAAGGCCATCACACTAATAATTGATCCACACTCCACTTTCAACTTATTGGGAGCTTCTGGAAGATAAGGGCCTCAGTAAACTTTCATGCCTGGGCTGGTTTGGAACCACAATCCTCAGGTCTCAATCTCCTGAGTAGCCAGGATGACAGTGCCTAGTCACTTACATATGTCTATCAGTAGAAGCCTAGGAGAACTGAGGGCTTACAACCAAATTTTCTTATGAAATAAAAAGGGCACTCTGTTTATAAATTTACCCGGGACACATAATTTCTATCAATATGGGGAGAATCCATTGGAAACATTTTTTGTAGGGACTTTTATTCATTCACTAACAAATTTTTAAAAAAACTATAAACACTACTAACCTTTGAAGTAAAGAGCAAAATGTTTCTTTTAGCTCTGAAGACCTGTGATTTAAAAGAGAGAAAATATTATGCTACACTTCACATTCATGCTTTGATTTTAAGTCTATCCTGAAAGAGACAGGCAGTCTGGGAGTATCATTGTGAATGTGAGTGGAATAAGAACCGACTCATAACTGGGGTTTGATGGACTCTGCCTTTCCTGGTGATCTGACTGTGATGTGAATTTGACTTTCGTGTGGAAGAGAACTTGGATTGACATGGAGAAACTTATTTTCTAACGTGTGGTGCAAGCCACCTGACCATAGGTGAGTCTCACCCTAGCAATGCCTTCAGTCCACAATGATCAAACCAGACAGAGCACATATGCTATTCAACTATGAAAATGGTATGCACATTCAAACCTATGGAAGAAATTGGTCATTTTGACAGAATATTTTTAATCCAGCTAGACAAGATAAAAATTTGGAAGAAGAATTAAAAATATGGAAAAGTTGCAGTGTTTCATTTCCTTATAGAAATTTTAGAACTACAATGTGCTGTGTTATTTCCTAGGAAGCTTACACTTTATTACCCATCACACTATGTTTTTAATGATGAATGATAAGATTGCTGCTTACTGTTCTCTGTACCATCACCTTTCATTTTTATATTTCTGTCCTGTGAAGGGATTGAAATCCAGCACTGGAAATATTACTCACCCCTTATAACTTTTCCTACACCCCTTATAACTTTAATTTTTCTATGAAATTATACTCACTCTTTCCCTTTCTCTCTCTCTCTCTCTCTCTCTCTCTCTCTCTCTCTCTCTCTCTCTCTCTCTCTCTCTCTCTCTCTCTCTCTCTCTCTCTCTCTCTCTCTCTCTCTCTCTCTCTCTCTCTCTCTCTCTCTCTCTCTCTCTCTCTCTCTCTCTCTCTTTCTCTCTCCCTCTCTGTCTCTGTGTGTGTGCATGTGTGTGTGTACTTTTGTGAACACCAGGAATAGAATTATTGGGACATGTATCAATCCAATAACTTTCTCCTTATGAACAAGCAGACTTTTTGAAATGTCTGCATATTTTTTATTTACATCATTAATAGTTCTTCTACTGAACAATTCTAGGCTGTCCTGTAATGTGTTTCATCAGGTGAGAGGCACACATCTTAGATGACCCCTAACCTGCCTACATGTATATACATAAAGTCTATTTCCTGAGGCCATGTTGCCCATCTGCCAAGGACCAAGGACGCTGGACAGTGCAATAGCTTTAGAACTCTTAGAGTTTATGAGGACCTCATTGCCATATTTTAATTTTTCTTTAAAATATAGTTTCTAGGAACACCTCTATTTCCAGATTTTACCAGCTTCCATTAATCTGGATCCTGGAGTTCCCCTGCACAAGAAGAACAGAGAACCTTCACAGAAATATGCCATGGAGAAGACCTGCAGAGATGGACACACAGGTGTCCAGTTTCCCAATCATTTTTTATCATTTTCAAGACATATCCATCAGAGAATTAATAAGCTGACGATTTTGGAGCCATTTTTCTTCTTTATCTCAAACTTCTTTGGATGTGTGAGACCTTGGCTGTGAGGAAAGGTAACCTGGGTGCATGCAGTGTGATCTCATATATAAAACAGGTAGAAATGTGAGGTGCTGTTTGAGACCAAGAATAAAACACTTGACACCTTCCTTGTGAATCCTCCTGTTTTGACCTGTCTAAATGCATTCTATGTCTTCATGCAGGTCTAGGCTTGTGTGCTGGGCAAACTGGCCTGTACTTTATCAGTAAATCCTGCTTCAGATTTCCCACACACCAAATAGCATACAGTCTACTTACAAAGAAGTAATATGTCAGTCTGCTACAGAGCAAGCCAAGCACTTTGTATTTAATGATCTATAGCTATTTATGGAATTAAAATCTGTCTCTACAGAGAATTACTGGGAGTGCAAAATAAAGTTTTCAAAAATACTTTCAGGATTCACTAACACTTGCTGAATGAATTCCATTACTGTGATTCAATATGTAGGTCACCCCTGGTCTTCCACTGACTGAACATCCTCTCTCCCCCAACAAGATTCTGTAAACCCATTGAAATTCACTGCTCACACCACTCCAATATTGATCCATTCGAATATATTAGAATCTAAAATTGTCTGGAGGTGTTAGTATTAAAGGTTATTATTAAATTCGAAGGTTAAAAATCATCCTAGTAAACAATCAAATTACAACCATTTTTCTTGTAAAAAATTTTAGATGTAAATAAGTTATATCTTCCATTGTTGCTCGAAAATATGGATGTGGCTTTTTCATAGCAGAACTCAAACTATACACATGGCATGGCTGTCAATCTTACCGGAAAGTGACCTTGTATTGCTCCTTGGCCCAACTCAAGACCAAGGCCTTTGTGGAACGTCCATTATCCTTTGCTACTTTGTCCCCACATTCCACTATACACAGGTTATGCAGTGGAATTGCATCTTTTATGTTAAAGCACTTCTTATAGCTGCAAAGAGAATTACACACCATCACTCTGATTGTATTACTTCTTTTGTGGGCGAGTCAGTGGGTTTGAACTCAGGGCCTTGTTACCATCTCTGACCTTTGTTTATGAAGGCTAGCACTCTATCACTGGGGTCCTATCCCTGCTTCTAGCTTTTTGGAGAGTAATTGTATAGACATCTCTGCCAGACTGGATTTGACTCACATTCCTCAAGTATCAGCCTCCTGAGTGGCTGGGATTACAGTTGTGAGCACGCTGCCCTGGGCTGCTTAGGTGTTTTCTTACATGTTAGGAAGTGTCACTCAGCTCAACTGAAATCATTACTATCCCAAGATCTTCTTATGTTTGGTCATATTTAAATTGGATAAAGATTGTCACATCATTATGGTTTTATTTGCTTTATTTGTTTTAGATAGGGCCTTTGTATGTTGTCTAGCCTAGGCTCTAACTCTGTATCCTCCTGCCTCAAACCCTTTGTGCTGGGAGAGACAGGGGATGGACCACAAGGCCATGTTGCTTTCTTCAGTCCTCACTATGGTCTTGAGAAATCAGCAAGGAATCTAAACTTCTATAAAAAGAAATGCATAAAAATTCTAAGTTGTCTTAAGGTAAGGGTGATATAAAGTCATTGCTGAGTGAAAAGCATTGCGTGCTTTGCAGGAGAGCATGCAGTCCATACGTACTTGGTGTTAGACACCAGCAACACATTACTGAAGAGGAAGAGGTGCCGCTTCTTCCTCCTCCTGCCTCTTCTCATTTGCACTGGGCTGTGGATGAGCAGGGCTCTGTCATTGTCCTCCAGGGACACAGGTGTGTCCTGCTGAGCATCCTCCTCAGAAAGATGGCTTTCCTGTGCACACCAACACCACACACAGTCAGTGTAAACATATGTCCCAGAGTTTTATGCCCAATGGATGGGAACACACAGTGCCACAGGTGGCCCTCTCAATCCTAACCTGATTTTGTCACTGATACCAGGAGGCTTTGTGCTTTAGATTTTAAAGCAAACAGAAAATCTTAATCACTTTTTAAGATATAAGGAGGACAGGTTATTCTAAGGAACAAATCCTGGCCTTTTTTTTCTCTAAGAGATGGGGAAAAGAACAAGGCAGGAAGCTAATGCACCTGTCCCAGGAAAGGAGAAGAATCTGGCAAAGGAGCAGTGAGCCAGGAGAAATGTTAGGGCAAGGCTAAGCAGATGACCACAGCAAACTGACCAAACATCAAGTTAAAGGTCAGAAGAGCATTTTTATGGCATAATATGATTATCCACAAAGAATTTCAAATTGCTTTTGTTCCACCATGAAAATTGGCATAACTGTACCTACTTGGAAGGTTATTGCCACGTTATTTATATCATTATTCAGTATTGGAGCAAGAGAATGTTGAGAAAGAGCATCACGAAATACGTGACACCATTAAGAATTCCTAAATGTGAGGAAGTCCTTAGATTTGATGGTGGTACTGTGTCTCTTGTCAGTAGAGCTGTGGCTCTGTAGGTAAGGGTCACTACATCTATAGTGTGGAAACTTCTGCTCACTGGCACAGGTGTGGAAAGAGCTTCATCCACACCAACTCCCATTAGACTCACTCCCATCTCCTCTGAGAATATGCGCACACCTGTTTTCACCCCAAGCTGAACAGTGTGAATAGGGGTCACTTTTTATGAACAGTGTTGAAGGTCAGAGTCAGTGCAAAAGGTCAGGAGAAGGAAGACAGAACACATTCCAGGGCCCCCTCTAGAAGAAATCTCCAAACAAGTATTTAACAGACTACCTCGTGCAGGGAAGCCACGCATGGTGTGTGTGGAGATTGCAGTAAACACTTGTCTTTGTCCATTTTGTGGCTCTGGACAGCAGACATGACTGCAGCTCCAACAGCGACCGCAGTCAACTGCCTGGAATCTGAGCGTTGGTAGTTCCTCGTTCTGTGATGTCACGGTTCTAAGGCTAATGCCATAACTGCCAGGCAGACATACCCTCTGCCCTCTTTCAGCTCTTTTTAATTCCTTAATATAATCATATATATATATATATATAAATGTTTGCTATTGTTAAACTACTACACATACTACATATATTTTTCTGTTTCCATTTAATATAGCCATGCATCATAACACAGTCTATTCATTGACATTTCAGTGCTCTAAATATGCATGGGCCTAGATATTTAACAAAGACAAGATGTTCAATCATGAAGGATGAATATCCAAATCATGGTATTCTGAAACTTGGCCTGTGGTCAGTGCCCTGGACTGGCTCACATCCCAGTGACCAGGAGCACTGTGGAGAGAGCTTGTGCTGAGCCAGGATGCTGGGCAGAGTGGACACAGCAGGTGATCTCTTGTAGGTGCACTCCTCTCCAGAGAACTAACCAGATCTCCAGAGATTTTCTCATTTGGAGGCCAGCTTCCTAGTCACTGGATGATCTTTACATGGGTCTCTCTTCAAAAAGACCCCATCATCTCTCCTCACTGACCCTGGGACCTAGCTTTTTTTTTTATCAGGAATCTTTGTGCAAATCCAAATCCAGTCCAGCAGAACTTCCATGTAGTCACAGTAGATGCCCAGGTGATTCCTCTGGAGACAGACTATTTATTTCCCCTTCCACAGCCACGCCCACCACCTTCCCACACCTTCCACTAATCCAAACCCTAGCCAGTGCTCATGTGATCTATACTCTACAGTTTTGTCTTTGGAAAAATGTTGTATTACTGGATCATACAAGAGAATTCATTTTAACATTTTCTTTTATTTTCATAAGTGCATATTCATCTTTATTATTGAAGGTATTTATCAGTTCATTTCTTTTAAGCAATTTAGTAATGTTCTTTAATACATTTTCCTTCTTCCATTCTTCCATCCTTCCTTCCTTTCTTTCTGTCCTTCTTTCTTTCTTTCTTTCTTTCTTTCCTTCTTTCTTTCTTTCTTTCTTTCTTTCTTTCTTTCTTTCTTTCTTTCTTTCTTTCTTTCTTTCTGTCCTTCTTTCTTGCTTTCTTCTGTTCTCTGTGTCTTTTTTCTTTCTATATTTTGTTTTACATTTTCCCTGTCTCTCTTCTCTCTGTTTCTGTGTATTTCTCTTTCTTTCTTTCCTGCTGCCTTTCTTTCTCTCTTTCCTTTTCACAAGTCCTTTGACTTGAACTCATGGCCATGGGGATTTTCATGATATCACTCTGATTACGTAAGACACAGCCCCACTTCCTGCTCTTTTTTCTTGGTAGTTACTAGCAATCAGAGTCTCTTGGATTTCCCTGCCCAGACAACTTCAAATCTGATCCTAGTTAAGCGTATATATCAGACAGACACTGCCCCATTCTATTAGCTATTTCATTACTGAAAGTGGTCTCATTTTTGTGTTTGTACATTCATAGAATGCACTTTGGTCCCATGCTTTGTTATTCTAAAGCCTCTTCTCCACATTTGAATAGGTTTCCTCTTCCTATCTTCATCATGTGCATAATTTTCTTCAAGGACACACAACAGTTGCTTTGACCTTGTGCCCATTGTAGGAATTTGTGTTGCCTCCACTTTGACTTCCTGCAAAAAAAAGCTGCTCTAACCATCTGCATCCAGCCAGGTGTGAAGCCCTTGTTCCCACGCATAAGGCATGGATAGACCCTCACAATCCCTGGGACGTATGCTTCCTGTCAGGTTTAGATGCTGGAGAAGCTCTGTCCTGTGCAGTCGTGGATTCAGTTACCATGTCTCAAGACTAGCATAAAAGCAAACAAAACAACTTGGTTGGAATGGAGATTCAAAGGAAAGCACAAGAGCTGTGAAACTCCTGAAGAAGTGAGGAGAAGCCAGACTTATTCAAGTCTCTTAGTTTCGTAAGATTTCATTAAAGCCTTTGAATACCAAAACACAGTGAGGTTCAGCACACTGCTCAAATTCTGTGCAATTTACAAAGTATGCATTGTTTGTTTCTGGAATTCTCCTTTCATGTGTTCAGACAATTGACTGAGGTTCACTGAAAGTGTGCTAAAGAGAACTGCTGATTTGGGGTATAATATCACAGAAATTATGTGTCTTAGCAAAGAGGGTGGAATGAGTATCACCTAACTAAATCACCTGTCTACATTGGGATAGAGAGGAAACATGCCACTAACAACCCTAGATTTCAATGTAGAAGGTCTTGAAAGGGAGGAAAACATCCACAAATCAGCTGAACGCAAGTAGTTGAAGCCCATAATGTTAATTTCAACTACTCAGCACACTGAGGTCTGAGCATCTTGACATGAAACCAGCCTGGATGAGGAAGATTTTGAGACTTTTGTCTCTGGTTAACAACCAAGGAAGCCAGTTGCCAGGTGCCGGTGGTGGCTCATGCCTGTAATCCTAGCTACTCAAGGGGCTGAGATCTGAGGATTCAGATTTGAAGCCAGCCTTGGCAGGAAAGTGTTTGAGACTCTTACCTCCAATTAGTGGCATCAAAACCTGGAAATGGTGCTGTGAATCAACTGGTAAAGTCCTAGTCTTCAACAAAATTATCCCAGGGACATCTCCCAGCCTCTGAGTTCTAGACTTATTCCTGAAAAAAAAAGAAAAGAAAACCACAACAAAAAACTCCCAAAGTTTAAGTGAAGTAAGCCAGGCCCAAAGAAACTTAGGTCCCATGGTTTCCCTTATTTGCAATATCTAGTATATGTATGAATCAGGCGGAAAAGACCAGATAATGTGATGTTAGGAAAATGAACCCTTAGATATGTATTTTAACGTTTTTTCTTTCATGCATGTGTTTGTAAAGTATTTATAAGATTATTTCTTTGTTGCTTTGTATGTCGCTCCCCCAAAATATAACCCCTGCTTTCACTCTGTTTGATGTCAGTATAACTTGTGGAGGAGATGGGGAAAAACAAGTCGTTTAAGGATACAAGTGGACCTGTTGCAACAATGAGAAGTACAAGTTGTCATGTTGAAAACAAGCTTTACAATGTTGGTGCAGGGCGGGTGGGGGGGAAGGGAGGATGGAGGGGAGGGGGGATGCTGGGAAGGGACGTGAAGGGTAAACAAAGGAGGAGGCTGCAATGCTTGGTAAGAAATGTATGAATTATCCTGCCCATGTAATTGTAACCCCTCTGTACAATATGTTCACAAATAAAATAAAAAAAAAACTCCGAAAGTTTAGCTGAGGCTTAAGGGGTAAAGCACTTGCTTCAAGCAATAAATCTCAGAGCCAGGCCCTGAGTTGAAGACAAGACATCCAACCATACACACACAATCTAGAAACGATGAGCAAATTGGCCTATAGATTCCTTCCTAGGAAGACGATACATAGCTTGAATGAAATATTAGATTGTTGTTTTAATAGAGTACGCATTTGATGTGTGATTCAAAGATACCTTCCTCAAGGCATCTCTACACATGCCCAGAATTCACAGAGTTCCTTTCTGTGCAGGTTATCTTTTTCCCATAAGGCCTCCCAAAATCTAAAAATAAGGATATACTTATTTGACTAAAGTAAAAAGTTTGCTTTGTTACTTCCCTTGTTTGTTTGCTGACGCTCTAGCTTTGGGGCACCGAATTTCATAGATTTAACTCCAGGCAAATAATTAGCAGGTCTCTAATATAAGAGTAAGATGAACCAGAAAGGTTTGAGCTGCTGTGCATTAAGGGAGCTGCCCTTCTCAGGTGTGGAAAGGGAAAACGCTTGTTTCTGACACCTCTTGGGATTTCAGAACTAGGCTTCATCAAACTGTGTGAAAAAATCCACCAAAAGGTCAGCATCACAGTAATATACAGTCTATGAACGAATGTCAGTAGGTCCCATGCACTTGTATGTTTGTCAATAGTTCAGTTGTAATTGATTCTGTACAGTTATTCAGTGGAGGTGAGGCTTTCGCTGTTGACCACGACTGTGAGTGTGTTGAGTGCAGTCACTGATGAAAACTTGGGTATGGAGGGGGTGACTCTCCTCTGGACCTCGACTCTGCCAGGTCGACACATCCTCTTCCTTCCCGATTAGCTCCTATCTGTTCAAAATCCTTTGAGATAACTGTAGATAATTTTGCTATTGTAAAATATAATACCTATACTATATACATTTTTCTATTGCTCTTTAATACAGCCATAATGAGTGCTACACTGCCTCATAACCCAGTGTATTTGTAGGAATTGCAAATCTATAATAATGCCAAAGACTGGGTTTTTAATAGAGAATTTTAATTAGTAGTAATAAAGACTGAATGCCCAAATCAGGCATTCCTATCTTCGGCGATAGCTCAAGGACCAAGAGCACCCTTGAGAGAGCCTAGGCTGAGCTAAGAAGCTGACAGCCTGCATAGATCAGGGGTGGTCATTAGTACAAACCTCTCAGGAGAACTAACCACACCTGTAGTACTCTAATCCTTCAGAGAGCAGCACCCCAGTTACTTCATGATCTTTTGCAGGGGTCCCTCTTAATTAAGACCCCAACCTCTCTAAACACTGCCTTCTGGAATCAAGTTTTCCACAAGGAGTCCTCAGGTATAAGTTCTCAGATTGTATCACTTGGTATTATCTGATAGTGCAATTTTTCTTGCTCTCTTTCTCTCTGTTTGTTCTTTTGCCAGTCATTTGACTTGAACACAGTGCCAGGGCACTTTCCGTAAGCTAAATTTGCTTAAGGCTAGCACTCTAACCGCTTGAGCCACAGCTCCACTTCTATTTTTTTCTAGTTGTTATTGTTTTTGTTGTTGTTTTTTGAAGATCACAGTCTCTCTCAGAAATCCTTGGCCAGTTGTGCTTTAAACCATCACACTTAGACTTCAGCCTCCAGAGCAGCGGGGATTCTAGGAGAGATACTGACACCCACTTATTTCTCTTTTCAATTAGCTTAAAACTAATTGGCAATAGTTTCATTTTGGTTTTCTATACATTCATATAATACACACTTTTTAATTATATTCTTCTACTATTCAGAACCCTTTTCATCCACACTTTTAGCGAGTTCCTTTCACTATTTTTGTCCTCTCAGATAATTTTCCTCAATGACCCAGGAGAGGCTGTTTGACCTTGTGCACATGGAGGATTCTGTGTTGCTTCCATTTTTTTTATTTCAAATGAACTGCTCTTTGGATCTGCACACAACAGGGATGGGAACCTCTCATCCACATTCCCCACCTTGAAGCCTCTCAGAATCCTTGCAAGCATATGCTTCTTGTCAGGTGCATCGTGTAGAACACCTGTCTAGCCAGGCCATGGATGCAGACACCATGCCTCAAAGCAAACAAAGAAAATACTTATTCATTGAAGATATTAAAAGAAGGTATAAAAAGGACAACTATCCCAGAGTGGTAAGTAGAAGACAGAAATTCAAATTCATCAGCCCCTCCAGATTTCATTTAAAGCCTCCCACAACCAAACTAAATTTGAGGGAGAATGTGGATATCACCTGCAGTCTCTATCCACTTCCACATTGTTATTACAACATGTTTATTGTAAAAAGGAATGGAGTTCACGGGGATATTTCCATAAATCTGACAACCTGCCCTGACCAAATAATACCTAACATTTGGGTATCTAACTTCCTTTCCACCAGTAGTAACTACATTATATTGACAAAATGTTAACATTGGAGGTCACAGGAAAATACATGTTTTCCAGAGAGTGGTAAACTGTCTCACCTAAATCAAATATCTACATTAGCATAGAAAGAACAGAAGTCAGATACACTTGTAGGCTGCACTGTAGATGCTGTTGATAGGGATATAAAAAAAATGCAGAACTCTACTGAGCCAAGGTGGTTTAAGCCAATATTTCTAGCTTCTCAGCATGTTGACATCTGAGAATCAGGGTAAGAAGCCAGCCTGGATGTGGAAGACTTGGAGACTCTTATCTAAGTTATCTACCAAAAAACCTGAAAGTGGAGCTGAGATTCCTGTGGTAGACTGTTGTCTTTGTGATAAAGCTCAGAGACAGCAATAGTCCCTGTGTTCAAGGCCGAGGACATGAACCCACTTGCACACTCTCTCTCTCTCTCTCTCTCTCTCTCTCTCTCTCTCTCTCTCTCTCTCTCTCTCTCTCTCTCTCTGTCTATCTCTCTCACGCACACACATACACACACACACACATGAACATACAAAATGAACAAATCTACTGAAGAATTCTGAAGGAAAAGCAAAGTGTTAAAAAAAAAAACCTGTAGAACAACACACATACACACACACACACACACACACACACACACACACACACATATGGGAATTCAAAGACAATTTGCAAAATGTGAGCAAATCGTTAAAATAGAGGCATAGTTGTGATATGTCCAGCATCATTACTGAACTTCTACCAAAAGTAATAAAATGACCTGTAATTAAAAACACAGAGGAGTTCTTCCTGAAATGTTTCTCTATGACTTTTCATTTTCATGCCTGTTAGAATGTCCCCAAAATACCCAAAAGCATTTCCTTATTTGAATAATAAAAGTTGTAACAAGATCCAAGTTGATGCATGAATGGAATACAATAAACGAAAGTATGTGCTTTGTAATGTTGGAAAGTATGTTTACATTTCCCTTATATTTGCTTTAATGGAGGGTGGTTTTCACAAAACTGAGTCCAGGAAAACAGCAGGCGACACTGTGATATATAAATAAAGATTTAGCTGCTGTGCAGTAAATGAGCTGCCTGATACAGGTGTGGAAATTTAAAACTTTTGTTTCTGAAATGTCTTTTGCTTCTTCAATCATGTTTCATCAAATCATGTGAAATAAGTCTACCAAAAAAGTAGACTTACTATATGATGGGAGTCTAAAATTGAATGCTAGGAGATAATGAATATTGTCTTGTTTATTTTCAAAAGTACAGTTCTAATTTGATTCTGTATTTGTAACCAGTGGAAGTCAGACTTTCCTTGTTGACGAGAGCATGTCTGTGTTGAGCGCAGACACTGGTGAGAATGTGGAGCAGGGGGAGAAGAGATGACCTTCTGGCCCTTGTCTGTGCACACTTGTGTCCGTGAGATGATCTGTTTCCTGTCTCATCCAAAACAGTTGGTTGTGAGGCTCTTCAAGGTTATATGTCACTCGCATTACCACCTTGGATGGGGATAATTTTCTGACCATTGTTGTGATGTAAACTTTGTTTCAGACTTTTGGGTTTTGTAAGTCTGTGATGGCTTCTTACTTCCTTTTGATATTGATCAAGAAGAATGCAACACAAGCACAGGATGTTTCATTGCTTTATGTCATTCTGGGTGTGTGTATGTTTGTATGCGAACGCATGCATATTTAGCTTCAGCTCATGGTGTAGCACTGGTGACTGACCTTAATAGGCAATGGAGGTATCATGGACTTAACTCCTAGGACTGGCTTGGAAGGCCAATCCTCAGATCTCAGCCTCTCCATTAACTGTGATTAAAGGCATAAATCCCATTGCCAGGCTTCTCTTCGGTCTTTACCACTAATATTTAACCTAACTCTTCATGTTGTGATTGGATCCCATTTACTCAGGAAAATGAATATTTTTTTTGAAATTTGGTGAAAGATTTATTTCCATTTAAATCTCCAATAGGTTTTTTTTTAATTGTGAACATACTGTACAGAGGGATTACAATTACATGGGCAAGATAATGAGTACATTTCTTATCAAGCATTGAAGCCTCCTCCTTTGTTTTCCCTTCACATCCCTTCCTAGCCTTCCCCTGCCCTCCCTACCCAATCCTCCCCCCCTACCCAATCCTCCCCCCCCCGCCACCAAAGTTGTAAAGTTCATTTTTGACATGACATCTTGTACTTCTCATTGTTGCAACAGGTCACCTGTATCCTTAAACGACTTGTATATGTATGAGTCAAGAAGAAAAGGGCAGATAAATTGATGTTAGGAAAATGAACCCTTAGATATGTATTTAAATGTTTTCTTTCTTTAATGCATTTGTTTCTAAGGCATTTATAAGATTATTTCTTTGTTGCTTTGTATGTCCCTCCCCCACACTATAACCCCTGCTTTCACTATATTTGATGTCGGTGTAATTTGTGGAGGAGAAGGGGAAGAGGAAAATGAATATTTTAAAGAATAAACAGCTACAAGGGCTTTCTCCAACCCTTTTCTGCTGAGGCATCTATTCTTGGTGACATTGTCTCACCTCTTCAAGGGATAAGATGGTGGGGACAAGGATTCCTTTAGGGATAAATTTCTGCCTTTATTCCACAGATAGCTTATATTTGCTATTATCTCATTCAGCCCTTCTAGGAAATACAACTTTGGGAACACTGGCCTGAAGAATGGATAACTGAAGACTGATGGAAAAAATATAGCATATGTATTAGTGATGCTCCTTGCATATGAATTTTCAGGACTTTCACCTACAGGAAGAAGCCTGCATAATAAACAGCACCATTCTGTCTTATTACTTTAGATTTTGTCTTGGATTCCCCTCCACAGTCTTTACCTACATTGACTCCTGGCTTGTCTGTGGGACACTTGGCTGTGGTAATAGTGACAGGAACAGAACAGAACAGTCTTTGCCCACTTTGAGTCTAGGAAAGTGTATGTCTTCCTTATGAAGACTCAGCTGCTTGTAGAACATGTGGAATCCAGCCAGAGCTGGCACAAAATATAAAGGCCTGTGTCAGCCCCGTTCTAGGGGCAGCAGATATAGCAACACACATGTCACTGGCTGAACCAGAACAACTGCCAGCTGAGCCAACACCCTCAAACCAATATGCGGATGAACCAAGAACATGACTGGCCAACACACAGAATTCTGTTTTCATTTTATTATATCAACAATTAGCATAAGAGAAAACAATATAAGTGAAAAACTTAGCGTACTATGGGGATAGGTATGTCTTTACATTTGGAAAGATGGGAAGAGGAAGTGGGAGGCAAAAGAAGGTGAGCTTGTCTTCAGTGGTGCTCACACAATCATAGCTTCATTGTCAGTCTAAAAGAAACAAGAAGAAAACAAGAAATCTTGCTATGAATGGTCTCCAATTCTTCTCTCAAATCCTGACAAATACAACTACTCTAAAGACTTTCTCAAAGCAATGAGATAAACACCACAAAAACATGAAAGGGCAAAATAGAAATATGTGATAGAAATGCTGAGGTTCTGAAACTAAGCTCAATTTCTGTGATGAATCCTGGGGAAGAAGCTATACTTAGCTACCATTAACAAATCAGACCTGGATTTTCTAAGAAACCTCTATTAAATTTATTCAATTGGGAAAATTAATTTTTCACAAATTATCTGACAGGAATCCTCAGATTCTGACATGATCCTGCTTGATTTGAGAGCTGAAAGAAACTAATTGTGAGATTGCACAATTTGATTGCCCGTTGAAAACAGACACGGCCATGGTTTTGGTCTCCTGACAGGGTAATGAGCTGTGATCACCTTTGGGAAGAGAAAGAGGTGGTGACCTGGCCTGCACCATTCCCTTTAGGACAGAATCTTCTGCATTAGCCATGGCCTAAAGCATCTCCCAAGTCTGGGCAGCCTCCCTGCTGGTCCTCCCCAAGGGCAGTTCAACTGTTCATTTAAATTGTTCCTGCTTCCTGAGGCCACCTCACATTTCCACAGTACCTGGACTCTCCTAAGAAATGGGAGTGAAGACTTTGGCAAAGATTCTGGGAGTATTTTCAATCAAAAACTGCACCAGGGCAACCTGTAACAAAAAAAGAGACACATAGACTACTCTTGTCATCTGGCAGTTATGAATCCTCTGATCTGTGATTCTTGGAGCAAACACCCAGAGGCTTGAGGAATGTGGGGAGAAACTCAGAATTTAAATTAGAAGCGATGTATAAGCCACTTTAGTCAGAGACATAATTTACAAACTATGCATGGTGTTTATAGACCAGAGCTTGAAACACAATGAATGGACGAGAGGCACAGTGAGTCACTTTGCTTAACTGCCAACATCTTTGTAATATCCAAAATTATATCTTCTTTATAGTGTCATTGTTATATCTCTAAATAGTTTGTTTACCTTACAGTTGTATATAGTAATATTTAAAAGAAAATCATTGAATAGAATGAACTCCTGAAATTCCCTTCCAAAGTGCCCTGCCTTAAACTCAGGCCAGCTTGTGTGTGGAGCTGTGGGGAAGGAAGAGCCCCTGCAGAGGACTCTGTGTCATGCAGCTGCAATCCCTGCTCCACACTGCTGGGCCTCAACCCTGTGGCAGGGTGAGCCTGGCAACTCCACTGGTCTCATATACCCTCTGTTTATGTGGAGACATTTTAGAATAGTTCACTAGTTTCTATTTTGTGTAGTGAATGAGGAATACTATGTATAGTTTATATATTAGGCATCTCTCAAAAGACCCTGAAGAATGTTTCCCTTCAGGTAGATGCATTTGGGAGGAACAGTTGCAGACCTTTCATTAGTGGGAGGTAATCATAAGGAGCTGAGCTCAGAGAATACTGAAGGATTCTAGTCTGTTCCTCTCATCTCTCTGTCTCACTCTATGGACTAGATCAGTGCAAGTTATTAGATGATACTCTTTACTAACAGGAATCTGATGACTTATCAACAGGTACCAATATTTCTCTAATTGAAAACAACTGAAAGTGGGAGCCTATGCATAGGACAGAGATCCTAGCCTTCATGGTTTAATCCTTTTCTTAAGGGTAAGTGTCTGGACCTGAACAGAGCACTGGGCAGAGGAAAACACTAACTGGAAAACCATCCCAAGATCACAGATTCACAATGGCAAGAAGAGAGCAGAACGTTGTTGGTTGGACTCATTGTCACCATTGTCATCCTCCTTTCTTCCCTAGGGTTTGGTCAGCCTCCACTCCTCAATACTGAAGGGAAAGAGAAAGGACCACACTGCTGCTTTCTCCTTGCTGCACATGTTTGTAAACCTCACCACAGATAGGGTGAACACCTCTTTTCCTGAGGTCTGCAGTCCATTGTGTCCTTAAATCCTGGGCTGTCAGGCATGCCTTTCCAGATCCAACCAGCCACTCTGCTTGTCAGGATGAAGCTAGGAGAGGCCATTACCTTTCTCATGAGTTGCATATCAAATCCTGCCCTGGCATCAGGGGGCGGGAACATCAAGCTTGGGGCTGTGCACACAGCTAGGTTGTAGGCGGTCATCAGGTTTAGGAAGCAATTCTGGTGGATTTGGCTTAACATTCCAAACAGATGTTTCAGCAGCAGTTGGTTGACTTTGGGCAGCATTTCTAAAAGACTGAACTCAGAAAAACACATTTTCAGGTAAGCAATTACTTGTAGCAGATTCTACACACACAAAGTGCCTTTTCTATCAGTTGGACTGAACTAATTGAAAGTATAAAGCGAGAAGGATATACTTTAACCTACTGCATAAAATCTATCCTTGAGATGACTACACTACTCATTATCTTGGAACAGATGTATTTAGATCAATAGAAAGATAGTGTCTTTTAAAATAAACATTGTATTGGTTCACATTGTACTCAACAAAAATCTTCCTGAAAAATAAACAGTTAAATTATCTCTGAAATGGCAATTATGAAGTCAGGTTTAGTGATCACATCCCAAAGTACATACTATAATGAGAGACTCATTCCAAGAAAAAATGAACATAAAAAATTTCATTGAAGCGATATAGACTTTGATGTTTATGTTAGTATTTGACCAACCTGAGATCTTGCCCTCCCTACATGGGTCCATCAGTATAATCTGCTATCCATCGGTGTTGACTTTCCTTATGTATACATGGGAAAGAACCTATGCAAACAATACCACAGGAAAAAACTCATTCACACACAGATTATAATTGCCTGTCTCTATGAAGTCTTGCATGGATGAGACCAAATGAAAATTTTACCCGACTCACAATTATTTCAGCACCTTAAACTCTCTACACCATGAGGCTAGTTTCCCTAAGAGTGGAAACGTTGGATTTTTGAATCCTACCCAGAGCAGACTCATTTCCTGAATCCTACCTCTGGGCCAGAATGATTTTCTCCTCTTCACAGTCTTCATCCATGAGACTAAGCCATGTCTCATACATGCCAGTGTGAAACACACCTCCTTGCACATTGCGAAGAAAATCCTTCCAGAGACAAAAGCAGGATATTCTGATGCAACAAACTATGTCATACAATTATAACATGCAGGTGGAAGAAATGGATTGACCCCCATCCCTTCTCAATGAGTGAATCTGTGACCTACAGTGCCCTCTCTTCACTTCCCACATAGACAGGGGCCAGCAGCCTCCCCACCTGAACTGAAAGCACAAAGCAGAGCATGGCAGTGCTGCTGAGGCAGGAAGGATTAGGGACCTGGTGAAGACAACTTAGAAACAGGTATTTGGAAACAAGCAAGTGCTATATGTGCTTCAAACTGAAAGAAGAGGATCGCTTCTTTTCTCAAGGAACAGACTCTGTTTCATAACAGACTACACCCCTTCCTGACAGGAATGCCCTCTCAATTAAAAAGTACTCCCACACATCACAAACCAGAATGGAAAACAAGAGCCAGGAACCTCAAAGAACTAAGTGAACAGTGCCTAGTTTAAGAAAATTCTCAAACACCCACCTGCATTAGGTACTGTGGGAGTGAGGACCCATCTCCCCTTTCTCTGAAAACTGCTACTTGACTGGAACAATCTACTCTAAAGGACAAGGCTGGGTATGCAGTGGTTCTAAATCCTATTACTTAGCAGAAATAGGCCCACACATTTCACCTGTTTCTTTGCAGTTTTAATTGAATAAGTAGTGTTTTTTGTGAATTAAATACTTCTGTACATATCATATGGGAAGGACTAGGTATACAGTATGTTAGTTCTGAATTTTGGCTTAAAATTCCCCAACACTCTGCAATGAATGAAATACATCATCTTACACCCGTGAGTACCAGTTGGTTACCTTTCCTTTTACATCCACGAACAGTACCTATATTAGGTTCCTTTCAGCCTGTTGGATAAAAGCACTTGTCCATCCTCATCAACATGCATCAATAAGAATTTAGATGTTACCCCACTTTATGCTGAAGGTTTTGGGAAAATTACGAATCCAGGGAACATTCCTCAATACAATAAATGCTGTAAATGATAAACCTACAGCCAGCATTATACTTAATGTTGAAAAACTAAACACATTTCCTCTTAACTCAGGAACAAGACAAGGATGTCCACTCTCTCCACTTCTCTTCAATCTAGTATTAGAATGCCTAGCTACAGCAATAAGACAAGATGCAGACATAAAGGGGATCCAAATAGGGAAAGAAGAAATAAAACTCTCCCTCTTTGCAGATGACATGATCTTGTATTTAAAGAATCCCATAGACACCACTCCCAAATTACTCAAGCTGATTCAAAACTTCAGAAAAGTAGCAGGGTATTAAATTAACCCCCCAAAAACAATGGCTGTTCCGTATGCCAACAATGAGAAAAGTGTGGCTGAAATTAGGAAAGCAACTCCATTTGTAATAGCCCCACAAAAAATAAAATACCTAGGAATTAACTTAATCAAAGGAGTGAAGGACCTCTATGATGAAAACTTTAAAATCTTGAAAATGGAAATCCAAACAGAACTTAGAAAATGGTAAAACCTCCCATGCTCCTGGATTGGAAAGATTAACATCACTACCAGCACAACTATGTTTATTGCAGCCTTATTTACCATAGCTAAGATATGGAACCAACCCAGATGCCCCTCAGTAGAAGAATGGATCAAGAAAATGTGGTATATATACACAATGGAATTCTATGCCTCCACCAGAAAGAATGACATTGCTCCATTTGTTAAGAAATGGAAAAACTTGGAAAAAATTATATTAAGTGAGGTAAGACAGGCCCAAAGAAACATAGGTCCCATGGATTTCCTTATTTGCAATATCTAGATATGTATGAGTCAAGCAGAAAAGGTCAGATAATGTGATGTTAGGAAAATGAACCCTTAGATATGTATTTTAATGTTTTTTTCATGCAATTGTTTCTAATCCATTTATAAGATTATCTCTTTGTTTTGTATGTCCCTCCCCCACAGTATAACTCCTGCTTTCACTATATTTGATGTCAGTATAACTTGTGGAGGAGATGGGGAAAAACAAGTCGTTTAGGGATACAGGTTGACCTGTTGCAACAATGAGAATTACAAGTAGTCATGTCAAAAGGGAGCTTTACAAAGTTGGTACGGGGGGCTGGGGGAGGGAAGATTGGTTGTGGGGGTGGGGAGGGAGGCTGGGAAGGGATGTTATGGGTAAACAAAGTAGGGGGCTGCAATGCTTGATAAGAAATGTACGCATTATCCTGCCCATGTAATTGTAACCCCTCTGTACAGTATTTTCACAATAAAAAATAAAAAAAAAATCAATGGCTTTTCTGTATGGGAACAATGAGAAAAGCACACCTGAAATCAGGAAAGCAACTCCATTACTAATAGCCGTCTCCCAATAAAATACCTAGGAATTAACTTAACCAAAGAAGTGAAGGAACTCTATGATGGAGACTTATAGACAAAGCAGAACTTAGAAAGTGGCAAAAACTCCCATGCTCCTGGATTGGAAAGATCAACATCATGAAAATGGCTATTCTTCCCAAAGCTATCAACAAATTCAATCCAACACCTAACAATATTCCAACCTCATTCTTGAGGAAATAGAAGAGGCAATCCAAAAATTCATATGGAACAATAAAAGACCTAGAATAGCAAAACAATCCTCAACAGAAAGACCAGTGCTGGAGGAATATCAATATCAAATTTCGAACTCTACTAAAAAGCCATACTAATCAAACAGCTTGGTACTGGCACAAGAAGAGACTTCACGACTAATGGAATAGAATGGAAAAGCCAGAAATGAACCCACAGACCTATAGCCACTTCATCTTCGATAAGAGAGTTAAAAAATAGAATGGAAGAAAGACAGCCTCTCCAGGAAATGGTGCTGGGAAAATTGGTTAATCACTTGTAGAAAACTAAAGCTAGATCCTTATATATCACACGGCACCAGAATCAACTCCAAATGGATCAAAGACCTCAGAGTACTCTGAAAACATTACAGTATGGAATAAGAGAAACCCTTGGTCTCCTTGGTATAGGCTGAAATTTTCTTAATAGAGACACAGAAACCCAACAAATCAAAGAGAGGTTGGGAATTCATGCAAATGGGATTGCATTAAATTACAGAAATTCTGCATGGCAAAGGACATAGTTAGCATGATTAATAGAAAGCCCACAGATTGGGAGAAGATCTTCACCATCCATACAATGGACAAGGGTCTCATATCTAAAATTTAAAATGACCCAACAATCCTACTTTTGGGCATTTACCCAAATGATCACAAAGGAGACCATATTAAAGCTATCAGCACAACTATGCTTATTGCACCATTATTTACCATAGCTAAGATATGGAACCAACCCAGATGCCCCTCAGTAAATGAAAGGATCAAGGAAATGTTTGATATATACACAATGGAATTCTATGCCTCCATCAGAAAGAATGATATTGCCCCATTAGTTAGGAAATTGAAAGACTTGGAAAAAAATACATTAAGTGAAGTAAGCCAGGCCCAAAGAAACATAGGTCCCATGGTTTCCCTTATTTGCAATAACCAGCATATATCTGAGACAAGCAGAAATGGTCAGATACGTTGAAATTAGGCGAAATGAACCCCAAGATAAGGACTCAAATGTTTTTTCTTTCTTGCAATTGTTTCTAATATAGTTATATGTTTTTGTTGCTCTGTATGTCCCTGTCCAATGGAACAAGCCCTGTTTTCACTGTATTTGATGTTGGTATACCTTGTGTAGGGCAAAGGAAAAAAAGAAATTCTTTAAACAGGGATACAAGTGGACCCATTGCCACAGAGAGATGTACAAGACATTATGTTGAAAGGAACTGTACAACTGTGGCGCAAGATGTGTTTGTGTGTGTGTGTGTGTGTGTGTGTGTGTGTGTGTAGGTGTGTGTGAACACATGGGTGTGAGTGAGTGTGTTGTGTGCACTTGCGTGTCTGTATGGGTGCATGTGTGTATGTATGTATGTTTGGAATTGGCGTGGGAGGGAGATGGGAAGTGATGGGAAGGGGAAACAAAGGAGGAGGCAACAATGCTTGATAAGAAACATATCCATAACTCCTCTGTACAGTACTTTCCAAATTAAAAAAAAAGAATTTAGATATTGACAACTTTGGACCTTTGAATCTCAAGGTTAGTGACCTGCACATGTAAGCTTCTCCCACAAGATCATTTTGAACAACTGATCACTAATTGTTGATCCCATAACGTGGCCTATTAAAATGTATATACACAACATGACACAAAGGGGAAAAATGCCCACAGTGTTGGGTGTTGTGTGAACATTCTCGAAATGGCTCCATGGTACATTCCTCATGGTTCTGAGCTTATATTCATCTCCAGGCTGGGTTAGTAGAACTCTATATGCATCTGTCATGTTATCACCAAGAGAAAGACCAGAGAAGCTGAGATGCACTAGTCTACCTCTGGCTAGGCAGTGATGTGAGTTTCAAGTGGGCAGTACCAAAATTGTGATTTCATGAACAGTAATGCATGCCTATCTTCCTGGCTGAAAATTATTAGCATGGCTGATGTCTACACCAACAATGAAAGGACATAAAAAAGGCCTAGAGCAAGTGAGAACAAAATTATTTTTATAAAGCCATTCTTAATCATTCTCCCATGATTTTTCTGTAGTGCTGTTCAAAAACAGGAAAATGTATAGATATATTGGTTCTCTATTGAATACTTCCTTCTACAAGCATAAAGATATTTGTAATCTACCTGTATCATTTCAAACTTTACGTACTGATGGTGAAACTCAGGTGAATTTTCAGAGAGCACAGATGTTTGGGCTGCTTAATTCAAGTTAATGATCAAATTTATGGGTAATGTGGTAAGAAATGACTTTTTAGGTAAGTATAAAATGGGATGTATGGGAAGAAAGAAAAACAGAAGAAAAGGTGCAGATGGAGGATACTGAGAGAAGAGGAGCGTCTGCATATCCACACCAACTTTCCTGTAAAGGTATTGGAGATGGGCAGGAATGGTGGCATGAGCTGGCTATGCTGGCCGGGCAAATCATGATGGGACTCATTCGGGCCTTCACCTTTGGTCATGAATGTTTACAAATTCTATATCATTTTGTGCCTTTGTGCAACCTTCCTTAAAGAAGGCAGTGCTGGGTGCTTGTTTGGCAAATATGTAGCAGGACTTGTTGGTGCTCATAGTTGTATTGTCATGGCGATTTACAGTGATACAGTAAATCAGATCACTCATTAGTTACTTTGGGCATGGGTGTTCAGGTCGGAAGATGAGAGGAGCTGAGGTGAGAAGACAAAGTAAACAGACAGAACACACAGACATGTGTCTTTTCATTTCCCACATGCTTGATGTATGAGGCCCCTCATGGTTCTTGGGTGATTGTGGTGCTGATGATGCAGTGCTGTGGGCTCACAGTGAAGCTGCCTCCCTGGGTGATGCTGGCTGTGTCCTACCTTTAACACTGAGGCGACCACAAACACGGATTCCTGGTGCAGGTCCACTCGGGCTCCACACATGAGTTTTTCTTTGAGGGCTCTGAAGGCTTTGACACTGCCTGACTTTCTGAAGATGCCCTCGGTGAGCCGCCCCTCCTGACTGAGGAAGGAAATCATCTCCTGTGTGGAGGAGAGGAAAGAAAGCCTGGGTCCTCCATGTCAAACGGCACAGAGCACCACCTCACATTTCTCTAAGTAAGATGTCTAAGTGTGCAAGGCTCCAGTGCTCAAGGTAGGTGACCTCATTAATAATTATGTTTCGTTGTTGGAAATATATTTTGTTGTTGTTCTTTTATTCTAGGGTCAGACTCAGAAACATTGAACAGTGAATGGATTTGTCTGTGTAATGAACTGACTGCTAAAACTTCTACTTAATGCTTCCAGCTTCGGCTGGCCCAGCCTCCTTCTAACACACCTGTCCCCTCACACCTTCCCAAGAATGCTAGCTTCCTGCGCATTTCTTCTCTTTTAATTTCCCATTTATAAATTCTGTAGTTGCTAGATTCTTCACATCACATTCATACTTAGTCCATTAGGAAGTTTTCCCTGATTGTATTCATCACTGGGGCCTTGCTCTCTTTGGTTCTATTTTGGTGTCCCCTGTTTTCAGAGTTGAGGACTTGTAGTGTGACCTTGGACACAGTCCCTTCTTAAGCCCTAAGCCCTTTCCCTCCCTCAATCCTTTATTCACTCTTTTGGTCCTTCCCTCCATCTTTTCTTTCCTCTTCTCCTTTCCTTCCTTCCCTCCTTCCTTCCTTCTTACGTTCACATATGTCCCCTGTTAAGTTCCAACGCCCACTAGCCAGGCTGCCTTTGTTTCCTCTGACCCAAACTTCTTTATTTTATTTTATTTTTTTAGTGTGAAAATACTGTACACAGGGATTACAATTACATGGGCAAGGTCATGAGTACATTTCTTGTCAAGTATTGTAGCTTCCTCCTTTGTTTCCCCTTCCCATCACTTCCCATCCCTCCTTTTTGCTAGATATTTTGGAATAGTAATCATTGGACATTTCCTCCTGTGCTGGCCTGAAATTTTAGTCTTCCAGGTTCTGGTGTCCCAATGACCTGGGATTATAATAATGTACATCCTTCCAACAGCAGTATGTCCATTTTTGGATTTTCTATTATTTTTCTAAATGTGAGATTAGAACTAGGGTGATCCTATCTGCCTCCTTAAATTTCTGGGTAAAATGTGAGACCAGGGCATTCTCTGTTGCATCCAAGGGAAAATTCCCATCATGTGTTAGTGATTGTACACATGATAGACATCCATTCATCCAATCCTCACAATACACTATAGTAAATTAGGATTTTGGGTGTGCATGTATGAATGTCCTGAAGCTTTGAAGTCATGTCTTGAGTGCTGTCACTAAACTTTGATGCTCAGGTCTTTTGGCCTAAAACTTCAGCTGAAGTTCTGCTTCTGGTTTTTCAGTGCTTCATTAAAAACAAGAGTCTCATGAACATTCCAGTCTGGACTAGCTATGGAGCAGAAATCTTAGATGTCACACTCAATCTCACACTTCTGTGGAGCTAGGATTACAGGTGTGACCCATTGTTGCCTGGTTAATATACCAGGAAGAAACAGTGAAAACAATATCAATGGTTTTTCAATGATACTCTACCTTGTCACTTAGATTTTGTTGGTTTCTCTTAGAGGTTGAAGCTTCTTTTTCAACCAAATGAATGCAAAATAATATCTTTCTTTTCCTTTTTGCATACATCACCTAAGAGTCACCATTGTAGCCAGTTTAAAGCACACAGTCCATTGGCCTTCAGTACAAACACAATACTGTGTGACCAGCTTCCTCAGAATTGTCCATTTTCCTCCATAGAAAGGACAGATCTTTTAAACACTATCTGTCCATCCTCCTCTCTGAATACCAACAACCACCAGTGTGCTTTTCTGATGTTAGGAACTATTAAAATATGATCTTGTCTAATATATGTAAATAACTAGACTGAGGAATGCCTGAGGAATGTCTATGTATGTGACTGGAGACATTTGCAAGTTGGAAGAATAAAGCTGGAAGGGAGCATGAAGGAGGGAGACTCACAGCTTCACATGCACAGTGCCTGGAACTACAATTCTGCAGCAGGCAATGAGGCTTCTGGTGTACCAGTCCCCCACTGAAGGGAATACTTACCTGTTGGGCTTGACTTAGGGAATTGTACATTGTGACATGTTTATATCTTGTAGCAATAGTAACAAAGCACCCCCACCCATTGTCTGATGCTTTGCTGAATTGGACCTGGGGCTCCATGAGAACACTCCTCTCCCTCCCCTGCACACTCAGGAGGTTCCTCTCCTCAGGAGGGCAGCAGATACCAAACTGGGACCTACCAGAAGAGGGGAGGGTAGATTACCATCCTTACAAGCAGCCTCCAGGGAAGTCCCAAAGAGCAGTCTTGACTTTACACGTGAAGATTTCAGGGGTCTGTTCTCCTTGGCTGTGCTGGACCCCCGCCCAAAAAGCCAGTTGATGAAAGATCTTCCCCTTCCTTCTTTCTTCTGCTCTGACTCTAAAGAAGCAAAAGTTTTCAAGGGACCACTTTAATTTCCTAGAACCTAAGCTTCTGTGTCAAATTATCCACATTCTCTAATGGCTTAATTCCCTTTACTATTGAGTCTTTGCCCAAATCAGTAAACTGTTGGTTATGGCTAGGGGCCTGAGCACACTCAGTTTATCTTTCTGATTATTGTGGCCAGCTCTCTTGCACCTACAAAGTTCCTGAGTTGAAGTAGGGCTGTCCGGTGTATCTTTCTCTTTTGAAAGGGAAAGCTACCATTCCAGTGGAGTTTTATAACCATTCACATTGAGAGCCATTCTCCTCCTATTTGAATTTCTGCATGTGTCCCATTGATCACTTCCTGTATCACACAGCGTGCCTGCCAGGTGAAAGACTACGAGTTTTCTGGACCTATGTTTGTGGGGTTTTTTTACTTTAATATAGTTGTGAAGATATCATAAAGAGGGTTTACAATTACATGAGTAAGACAATGAGTACATTTCTTTTTTTGTCATGCTCTTCATATATGTATATACATGTTCATATACATATAGAATAAAGATAATGTACAAAGGTGTTAGTTACATGAGCAAGGTCCATTTCTTGGCAAGAATTGTTAAATCTTCCTTTGTTGCTCTCCAACTGTTCCTTCTCTCCCTCTCCTGCTCCATTCCTCTCTCCAAAACATTATAAATTTTATTTCCAAGTATCTTTTCAGTAGCATTCTTGCAGTGGGTCAACCTGTGTCCTTGTTATTTCCATACCCTCCCCAAAGTAGATAAATTTATAGAAGGTGCACAGTGTCAAATTCATGCACAGTGACCCCAAAGGATATACCATAGAGGGACGAACATACAAAGGAAACACAAATCTCATTGTACATGGCAAATAACAACAACAAAGAAAGGCCACTTCTGTTCACATCTTGGTGTTCATTTCCCTTAACATCACCTTACATACCCATATTACAGAGTTTTTTGGTTCTGCTCATCTGATAAAATTACCCTAGACATATACTAATTATTGCCAATGAGGGAAACTGTGGTTGCCTTCCACTGTTCTCTGCTTAGCTACTCAAGGGGTTGCAATCTGAGGTTGGTGGTTCAAAGCCAACCCCGGCAGGAAAGTTGGTGAGGCTCTTTTCTTCAAAAAATCACCAGAAAACTGGAAGTGGCACTCTTGGGCAAGTGCTAGAGTGTTCGTCTTGAGTTGAAGACCTGAAGGATAGAGCCCAGTCCCAGAGTTCAAGCCCCACAACAGACCAAAAAAATGCAAATGTTTTCCTTTTGGGTGACTCTAGTCACATTCTAGTTTTCACCTAAGGAAAAAACTCTAATTCAAGCTTGCTGTATACATTGAATATTCTCCAGAAACTTTGGAGGATGTTGACATCTTTTCTTCTCTTTATGTCCTCCCACAGGCTACCTAGTGATCTCTGGAGCCTTGTCCCTGACATGAGCTTTCTCTTTCAAAGGAGCCCTTTAAGTCAGAACCAGAGTTCTATTCCAGCTTTTTCATGGACATTTGGAAATAAGACTCTCAGGACTTTCCTTTGCACAATGACTTTACTCTGAGAAAATCTGATCGCAGCCTCCTCAGTAGCTGGAAATACAGCTTGAGCCATATGTACCCTGCTTCCATTTGCTTAAATGTGTTTTTTATGCATGTCAAATGCTTTAAGAGACCATAGAGGTCCTGAATTGTACAGAAGATAGAGAACTATGTAACCATATAGAAGTGAGAGGACTCACCGTTAAGTTGCTGGCCCTGGGCTGGCTGCCTTGACTTCAGAATGAACCGGCCTCCTGTGGCTAGATAGCACTGCTCCAGGATAGGACTCTGAGGAGTGTGAGTCTCATGTGGCCTTGGTCCTCGTGGCTGGTATGCAGTCTCTCCAT
This sequence comes from Dipodomys merriami, assembly GCF_024711535.1. Taxonomy (NCBI): domain Eukaryota; kingdom Metazoa; phylum Chordata; class Mammalia; order Rodentia; family Heteromyidae; genus Dipodomys; species Dipodomys merriami. Next base: position 30,552,547 of record NW_027202826.1, on the reverse strand, counting down.
ACTGACTCATTTTAATCACATAGGGATTTTCATGCCCTATGGTGAGAAAACGCAGCAAGGACTTTCATTGGAATAGGAGCCCAGATTTTGACAATGAATTTCCAATCTGCTTTCTACTTCATGAAAACAGAACCCCTTATTTTAATCAAGAAAGCTCATGTTTCTTATCTTTATGTAGTGGTACAAAGCAGTTACTACTCAACAAATCGTTCAGGAATAGAAGACGTCTTGGCCAATATCATCCAAAAATGCTATACTTCAAGTGAATAAAGCCAACTACCTAGTTTTCTCCTCAAACCAAGATTTGCCACATGAAGAAATGAACCTACACACACACACACACACACACACACACACACACACACACACACAAATCAAGTGGTGTCTGCTCAGCATTTATTGAAAAACGTACAATCTAATTGTATAGGCAATAGTTACCCTTAGTAATATTAAGCTTAACTCTTAAAGAATCAGTATTGGAGAATTAGAAATCCAACTTTGACGCCATTCCCTCCCATTTGAAACTTTCTTTGATACTTACCAATGAAGACAAAGGGAACTTCTTCATTTTCAGAATGGAGACACAACTGGTAGTCATTCTCGGAGCCCTGGGGGAGAGAAGGACTGAGTGTCACACAAAGCCACTCACAGTGGACCCAAGAAGGACACAGTGCCTTACACAGCTGTGTGTCTAACAAGGAAAGCTCTGCTTTTGTCTTTTAGGGGGTTAGTGATGGGCTGGCTTCCTGAGTAGCTAGGACTACAGACATCAGCCACACCTGCCTATCCTGAAACTTTCTCACTCAGAGTATTACACTAGCTCCTCATAGATAGACTTTTATATATAACAGAAATATATGGAGTTAGCAGGTCCAAATTATATATCAACTTCCTTGTGTGTTCAATTGCACTTGGCATGAGATTAAGAATGAGATTTTAAGAACCCAAGTATAGATTCATCTCAAGTCCAGCTCCCTGCAGGTTCTCAATCTTGAGGCCAGGAGAAGACCGATGTTAGTAGCACAGTAGTACACACATGAGCATAAATGTATCTCTATTCATCTCCATTACGAAATAGGTTTTTAATTTTAAAAGACCTTACAGATCATTTACTTTTATTCCAATGTTGGAGAGTGACTTTCTGATAACATCCTTCACTGTATCTGAGTTTTTTGCTAAGACAGTTATTGGCTATAAAACATATGTGAAAAAGGTACATATTAAGAAAACAAACAGTATCATTGTATAATTATCACCAATTAGTTTCCTGATGAGTCAAGCAAAATGTGATTTCAGGTATTTAAAGGCCACAACTGTATAGTGCACAAAGCCTTGAGTAGAACTGTTTCTTTATTTATTTGTATAACATGAAGCCAGGAGAAAACACCTCAGACACATGGAAACAAACTGCACATAGGTCAAATCTGAATGACAGCTGAAGAGACACCAGAGCATATGGAGAACAAAAGGTACTGGAAAACCATTAATATATTGAGAGGGGAAAATTGTGAAGGCCTAAAATTCAGTGAAATGTCTTTCAAGAGACAAGGTCAAATAGGAACCTTGTTAGGTAGGACATGGTACCACAGAGCTGCCCTGGACCCACAAGCATGAATATGGAGCCTTCCCACAAGCTGATTATCAATCAATAGGCAGATACTCAGCTCTTCAGGAGAAATGACATGCACCTGCAATCTTTACTTCAGGAAACTTAGACCTCAGTAAAGCCCACTTTTATCATGTAGTGCTGAGCTAACAGATTGTTCTCTAAGCATTTTTGCTATTGGAGTGAGTCAGGTACAGACAAGTCTGTGTTATCCACTGAGAACCATGCAGCCTTCTCTCCCTCCAGTGATGACTATGGAACTTGAAACAGATCAATCATTTTCAAGACATTTACTAGCATCCACTTAGTAATGTTGTGTCCTTCTGCTTTCCCCTCTCAATACTAACTTGTGTATGTATATGGAAACATGTACTTATATCATGAACATGTGCCTATGTAAATAAACACACAATACTGAAATTTAGTAAAGAAGAGAGAGTATAGATATAAAGAATACCATTACTCTTCAGAAGTAGTCATGTAGGCTGACAATGTCTTAGAACAACTTACAGAGGAAAAAAATATCTTAAAACTTAGGTTAAGTGTTTCTACATAAGAAAATTGAGGTAACAGAATCTGACCTTCTATATAATATTTGGCATTGTTCCATCGTTTAGGAGTTCCACAAAAACAAATGGAATTCATGATAACCACTCCAAATATAAATAAAAAATAACATAAGAAGTACTCTTCTTCCAGGAAGACTATCCCCACTTACTGATAAAATTGACCTTGTTTACAATAAAACTGTGATAATTTATGTATATTAAATGTGAAAATTTCCTTCAAAATTTATACATGTTAGCTAAAGAAAGTGAATAAAGATTCTTACTATAAGGTAAACATGTATTTAATAAATGAAAGTCATACATGTCCACATGATAAAGCAATTTTTTTAAAGGACATTCTTTTTGTGTTTTTTCTTTTGCTTTTGTTGTTGTGAATGTTGGATATGGGGCCTGAATTCATGCCCTGGAGTCCTTTTCTGACATCTTTTTGCACGTGGCTAGTGCTCTAGCACTTTGAGCCCACAGCTCTACTTCATATACAGGAAGCTATGATACAATGAACAGAAAACTAAATTGTTCCAAGTGGAAGATAATTGTTCAGAACATAGAGTACTGACCTAGACTCATTGCTCTAATCTTTATATTTGTAGATATAAGTAAATCAAGCTCATCTCTCAATTTTGACCTTTCTTAAATTCTTAAATTTCTTCCTCTCATTGTTCTTAAAAGTTTCCTTACCATTGATAATTTATAAAAATCTCCCACCTTTCTAGCGTAAGCATGTAACGATAAATTTCCACTTTATCCTACATAACACTTACAAAGTGATTGTTCTTAACTTCATGGGTGAAGATCTGAAGAGGAATGCTATCCTCATCTTCTTCTTCCTTTGCAAGGTTGATATACCTGATTCATTCAACCCAGAGTAGCACAATCATTAGCTGGTAACTTTTTTTTCAAATCCATCTTTATTGTTGATATTTTTCAATCTGTATTTCATCGTTTATAAACACTTATGGAGCCATTATAGATTTTAATCAACACAATAGCATTGTTGGGAAATAGGATTTGAAAGAAAACATTATTCTGGAAGGTGACCTTTGGGAAGGCATCAGATTCAGGTTTCAAACTTCACCATCTAGATGGGAGGGCTGAAGCCTGCCTGGAAAACTAAAAGCAACAGTGGCTCTGAGCTAGCTCAATGGAACTCGGGAATATAGATGGGGTCAAACGTGGCCCTTGCACTCAATGTCTGTGTACCATTTCTCTGCTGCAGGCCGTGACACTAACACTGTAGCCACAGCACCACTTCTGGCTCTTTTGACAGTTAAGTGGAGATAAGTGTCTCTTGACTATCTTACGCAGAATGGCTTCAACCTGCAGTCCTTATATCTCAGCATCCTGAGCAGTGGGATAATAGGATTGAGACACTGGTGCCTGATAACCTGTATATATTTTCAGAAAATTTTAGCTCAAGTTCATCAATACAATGAAGGGAGATTTCGGGTGGATGTCCTGAATGTCTTTAAAAATAAAGACTGTTTATGATTTAGAACTGCAGCCATGGCAAAAAATTTCCATAGAAAATGGGGCAGAATGTATTGAAGATATTGGTTTTCAGGTACCCATTCCCTAACAAACTAAAAATTAAATAAAAGCACTTGATTAATACCTTTGCAGAAAACTGATCCATTTTTCTTTTTGTTCACAAGAACTGCAAAATAAAAGCAGAGACAATATTAAATTACATCTCATATACAATGTCTTTACAGTCATTAAAGGTAAAAGTACTATCAATTCATTGATGTCCAAGCAAATCCAGAACTGATCCTACTCATAATTGGGGTTTGATGGATTCTTGGGCTTGTAAGGGTGATCTTACTGTAATGTGAGGCAGACTGCTGTAGAAGAAAAATGGATTGAATGGAATCCCTGCCAATGTGTGATGCAAGCCTCCTGACCATACTTCAATCTCACACTAGGACTACCTTCCATTTCTCCTTGGATAAAATTGACAGAGCTGGATGTGCTTTTCCAATACTTTACAAAATAATCATTCAGATCAAGGCACCCAGAAGAAACATGACATTTACATGGAATCAACAGTATGCATTTCCAAGGAATAAACAGGGAAAATGAAAAGGGTTTGACAGTTTTACTTCCTTAGAGAATTTCCTGAATTCTACTATATTTTATTAGAACCTAGAGAACTCATTTGACATTACTAGGAACAATGCTGAAGGTTACTGAAAGTCATTAGGAATGATATCTGACATAGCTAAGTGATTAATGAAGGATAACTCTTTTGCTATTTCCCTGCTGCTTTCAGGGTGCAGAGGTCAGTCTTACCCAAAGGTGGCCTTGAAGTTCTCCAGGGGCCAGCCCAAAAGAAGGGACTTTCTGGAGTGATCACCACCCTTGTCCAAATTGACCCCACAGTCAGCCATCCACAGGGCACGCAGTGGGACCACAGTTTTAATCTTAAAGCATTTCTGATACCTAAAAAAGACAAAAAACACCATCTCTCTTACTTTATCTTAGATGTGTCGTGTCAAGAACTAGATACTCTACCATACTATTCTCTCTTGTTTCATAATTTTGAACTCCTCATACAAGATTATCTATCTATCACTTTCTTGATTATGTTGTGTTATGAGTGTTTGAGACCTGGTCTTCATATATAGTGTAGCCTGGACCCTAACTCTAGTTTCTGCCTCAAAAATCTATGTGCTGTGACTAGAGGATCAACAGCATGCCAGGTGGTGTCTTCATTGTTGAAAATATTCCCAACCATTACACAACACAGGAGCTTCATGAACATGGGAGAAATAAACAAAGTATCTGAACTTTGGAATACAAAATTGACAAAGCACCTGTGGATTAAATGCAGATATCTAATTGTCATTTGCTAGTGTGAAGCATTTGTGCTGAGCATGACAGGGAGCAGTCCATACGTACTTGGCATTAGTCACAAGTAATAAGTCAGTGAAGAGGAAGAGATGCTGCTTCTTCCTCTTGCATCCCTTTTGCATCTGCACCGGGCTGTGGATGAGCAGGGTTCTGCAGGGCTTCTCCAGGGACAAAGGTCTGTCCTCCTGACTTTTCTGCTCAGGATGATGGCTCTTCTGCTGCACAGCAACACCACAGCACAGTCAGTGCTCCAGCATGGGATACAGCTTTATGCCCAACTTCAGTGGTGCACAGTGCAACATTTCCTCAACTGACACTTGGAAACTAACATGCAAGGCACTTTGTGGCTCAAAAGCAAGCAGAAAAGTAGGTCATTCTGAAAATGGTTACAGGCAGATATAGAAACAGAGCCTTGGACTTCTTCCACTGAAAGGGATGGGCATAGAAGCAGGCAGGAAGCATACTCTACTGTTTAAGAAGAGGAAGTAAGGAAGCTAGTAAGGAAGCAGCGAGTTAGGTGAAATGAAAGAGCAAAGGAGACCTACAAAATTCTATTATCGTTTTTATTTTTTTTGGATAATATTAGAGTTGAGCTCTGGGTCTGGGCTCTGTCTCTGGTTTCTTTTGCCCAAGTCTACCACTCTCCACCTGAGGCACAACATCAAATCAGGACTTTTGTGAGTAGACTACTGGATCTCAGAGTTTCATGGACTTTTTTGCCTGCGCTGGCTTTGAACCATAGTCTTCAGATCTAGCATTCTGAGTAGCTAGAATTACAGGGGTGAGTCACTAGTCCCAAGCTGACCTAGCAAATTCTGTATCTAAACACCCTCAGCATTGAAATGGATCCGGCAGAGGCAACTCTGTGCTTCCCTACAAGGACTATCCAGACTCCACCCCTTCCTAATAGATCAACAGGATATTCCATGTTTATTCTTTTTGTGGGGGTTGTTAGGGAGGGTCCTGTCAGGGGCCAGAACTCTAGGCCTGGGCACTGTCCCTCAGCTCTTCAGCTCAAGGCTAGCACTCTACCTCTTGAGCCACAGCGCCACTTCGGCTTTTTTTCTGGTTATGTGGTGCTGAGTAATCGAACCCAGGGACTCATGCATGCAAGGCAAGCACTCTACCACTGAGCCACCTTCCCAGCACTTCCTGTTTATTCTTAAAAACACTTACAGAGCCAGCCTTCTGGAAATCGTTGGCAAAGTCCTGCAATGGATTACACTTCTGAAGTTCCTTCTGTTTTTGAATGTTGCTATAGTGATAAATTGGATAATAATGAAAAAGAGCACAAGGAATTAGCTAGTTGTTTGAAAATATAGAATATTGTTTGACAGAAAAAAGCATGAGATCCAGAATACAAGTGATAGCCAAGGAAATGACATTTGGAAGCAGATCCATTGTTTTTAAATATTTACTATGTGAAGAGGAGGAATAATAACTTCCTGTGTTCTACTAGAATCCTAATTTCTTTGAGTAATATATATGCATATATAAGCCCATATGTATGTGTATATATGTTTATACACACACGCACACACTCACACACACACACACACACACTCATATACATAGTTCCAGTTGTGGACCTTGAATCTTGGACCTGAATATTGACCCTGAGCTTTTTAGCTCAAGGCCATCACACTAATAATTGATCCACACTCCACTTTCAACTTATTGGGAGCTTCTGGAAGATAAGGGCCTCAATAAACTTTCATGCCTGGGCTGGTTTGGAACCACAATCCTCAGGTCTCAATCTCCTGAGTAGCCAGGATGACAGTGCCTAGTCACTTACATATGTCTATCAGTAGAAGCCTAGGAGAACTGAGGGCTTACAACCAAATTTTCTTATGAAATAAAAAGGGCACTCTGTTTATAAATTTACCCGGGACACATAATTTCTATCAATATGGGGAGAATCCATTGGAAACATTTTTTGTAGGGACTTTTATTCATTCACTAAAAAATTTTTAAAAAAACTATAAACACTACTAACCTTTGAAGTAAAGAGCACCATGTTTCTTTTAGCTCTGAAGACCTGTGATTTAAAAGACAGAAAATATTATGCTATACTTCACATTCATGCTTTGATTTTAAGTCTATCCCTAAAGAGACTGGCAGTCTGGGAGTATCATTGTGAATGTGAGTGGAATAAGAACCGACTCATAACTGGGGTTTGATGGACTCTGCCTTTTCCTGGTGATCTGACTGTGATGTGAATTAGACTTTGGTGTGGAAGAGAACTTGGATTGACATGGAGAAACTTATTTTCTAACGTGTGGTGCAAGCCACCTGACCATAGGTGAGTCTCACCCTAGCAATGCCTTCAGTCCACAATGATCAAACCAGACAGAGCACATATGCTATTCAACTATGAAAATGGTATGCACATTCAAACCTATGGAAGAAATTGGTCATTTTGACAGAATATTTTTAATCCAGCTAGACAAGATAAAAATTTGGAAGAAGAATTAAAAATATGGAAAAGTTGCAGTGTTTCATTTCTTTATAGAAATTTTAGAACTACAATGTGCTGTGTTATTTCCTAGGAAGCTTACACTTTATTACCCATCACACTGTGTTCATAATGATGAATGATAAGATTGCTGCTTACTGTTCTCTGTACCATCACCTTTCATTTTATATTTCTGTCCTGTGAAGGGATTGAAAGCCAGCACTGGAAATATTACTCACCCCTTATAACTTTTCCTACACCCCTTATAACTTTAATTTTTCTATGAAATTATACTCACTCTTTCCCTCTCTCTCTCTCTCTCTCTCTCTCTGTCTCTGTCTCTCTCTCTCTTTCTCTCTCTCTCTCGCTCTTTCTCTCCCTCTCTCTCTCCCTCTCTCTCTCTCTCTCTCTCTCTCTCTCTCTCTCTCTCTCTCTCTCTCTCTATCTCTCTCTCTCTCTCTCTCTCTCTCTCTGTGCATGTGTGTGTGTACTTTTGTGAACACCAGGAATAGAATTATTGGGACATGTATCAATCCAATAACTTTCTCCTTATGAACAAGCAGACTTTTTGAAATGTCTGCATATTTTTTATTTACATCATTAATAGTTCTTCTACTGAACAATTCTAGGCTGTCCTGTAATGTGTTTCATCAGGTGAGAGGCACCCATCTTAGATGACCCCTAACCTGCCTACATGTATATACATAAAGTCTATTTCCTGAGGCCATGTTGGCCATCTGCCAAGGACCAAGGACGCTGGACAGTGCAATAGCTTTAGAACTCTTAGAGTTTATGAGGACCTCATTGCCATATTTTAATTTTTCTTTAAAATATAGTTTCTAGGAACACCTCTATTTCCAGATTTTACCAGCATCCATTAATCTGTATCCTGGAGTTCCCCTGCACAAGAAGAACAGAGAACCTTCACAGAAATATGCCATGGAGAAGACCTGCAGAGATGGACACACAGGTGTCCAGTTTCCCAATCATTTTTTATCATTTTCAAGACATATCAGTCAGAGAATTAATAAGCTGTCGATTTTGGAGCCATTTTTCTTCTTTATCTCAAACTTCTTAGGATGTGTGAGACCTTGGCTGTGAGGAAAGGTAACCTGGGTGCATGCAGTGTGATCTCATATATAAAACAGGTAGAAATGTGAGTTGCAGTTTGAGACCAAGAATAAAACACTTGACATCTTCCTTGTGAATCCTCCTGTTTCGACGTGTCTAAATGCATTCTATGTCTTCATGCAAGTCTAGGCATGTGTGCTGGGAAAACTGGCCTGTAATTTATCAGTAAATCCTGCTTCAGATTTCCCACACACCAAATAGCATGCAGTCTACTTACAAAGAAGTAATATGTCAGTCTGCTACAGATAAGCCAAGCACTTTGTATTTAATGATCTATAGCTATTTATGGAATTAAAATCTGTCTCTACAGAGAATTACTGGGAGTGCAAAATAAAGTTTTCAAAAAATACTTTCAGGATTCACTAACACTTGCTGAATGAATTCTATTACTGTGATTCAATACGTAGGTCACGCCTGGTCTTCCACAGTCTGAACATCCTCTCTCCCCCAGCTGCTCACAACCACTTCAATATTGATCCATTCGAATATATTAGAATCTAAAATTGTCTGGAAGTGTTTGTATTAAAGGTTATTATTAAATTCCAAGGTGAAAGATCAGCCTAGAAAACAATCAAATTACAAACTTTTTCCTTCTAGTAAATTTTAGATGCAAATAAGTTATATCTTCCATTGTTGCTGGAAAATATGTATGTGGCTTTCTGATAGCAGAACTCAAAGTATGCACATGGCATAGCTGTCAGTCTTACCGGAAAGTGACCTTGTATTTCTCCTTGGGCCAACTCAAGACAAAGGATTTTGTGGAACTCCCATCATCGTTTGCTACGTTGTCCCCACATTCTGCCATAGACAGGTTATGCAGTGGAATTGCATCTTTTATCTTAAAGCATTTCTTATATCTGCAAAGAGAAATACACACCATCACTCTTATTTTATTTCTTCTTTTGTAGGGAGTCAATGGGTTTGAACTCAGGGCCTTGTGAAGGACTCTGACTTTGTTTATGAAGCCTAGCACTCTATCACTGGGGTCTTATCCCTACTTCTAGCTTTTGGGAGGGTAATTTTATGGACATCCGTGCCAGACTGGATTTGACTCACATTCCTCAAGTTTCAGCCTCCTGAGTGGCTGGGATTACAGTTGTGAGCATGCTACCCTGGGCTGCTTAGGTGTTTTCTTACATGTTAGGAAGTGTCACTCAGCTAAACTGAAATCATTACTCTCCCAAGATCTTCTTATGTTTGGTCATATTTAAATTGGATAAATATTGTCACATCATTATGGTTTTATTTGCTTTATTTGTTTTAGATAGGGCCTTTGTATGTTGTCTAGCCTAGGCTCTAACTCTGTATCCTCCTGCCTCAAACCCTTTGTGCTGGGAGAGACGGGGGATGGACCACAAGGCCATGTTGCTTTCTTCAGTCCTCACTATGGTCTTGAGAAATCAGCAAGGAATCTAAACTTCTATAAAAAGAAATGCATACAAATTCTAAGTTGTCTTAAGGTAAGGGTGATATAAAGTCATTGCTGAGTGAAAAGCATTGCGTGCTTTGCAGGAGAGCATGCAGTCCATACGTACTTGGTGTTAGACACCAGCAACACATTACTGAAGAGGAAGAGGTGCCGCTTCTTCCTCCTCCCGCCTCTTCTCATTTGCACTGGGCTGTGGATGAGCAGGGCTCTGTCATTGTCCTCCAGGGACACAGGTGTGTCCTGCTGAGCATCCTCCTCAGAAAGATGGCTTTCCTGCTGCACACCAACACCACACACAGTCAGTGTAAACATATGTCCCAGAGTTTTATTCCCAATGGATGGGGACACACAGTGCCACAGGTGGCCCTCTCTATCCTCACCGGACTTTGTCACTGATACCAGGAGGCTTTGTGTTTTAGATTTTAAAGCAAACAGAAAATCTTAATCACTTTTTAAGATATAAGGAGGACAGATCCTTGAAAGGAGAAGTATCTGGCAAGGAAGCAGTGTGCCAGGAGAAATGTTAGGGCAAGGCTAAGCAGATGCCCACAGCAAACTGACCAAACACCACTGCTAAACGTGAGAAGAGCATTTTTATGGCATAATATGAACATCCACAAAGAATTCCAAATTGCTTTTCTTCCACCACGAAAAGTGGCATAACTGCACCTACTTGGAAGGTTATTGCCACGTTATTTATATCATTATTCAGTATTGGAGCAAGAGAAAGTTGAGAAAAACCATCACGAAATACGTGACGCCATTTAGAATTCCTAAATGTGAGGAAGTCCTTAGATTTGTTGGTGGTACTGTGTCTCTTGTCAGTAGAGCTGTGGCTCTGTAGGTAAGGGTTACTACATCAATAGTGTGGAAACTTCTGCTCACTGGCTCAGGTGTGGGCAGAGCTTCATCCACACCATCTCCCATTAGCCTCACTCCCATCTCCTCTGAGAATATGTGCACACCTGTCTTCACCCCAAGCTGAACAGGGTGAATAGGGGTCACTTTTTGTGAACAGTGTTGAAGGTCAGAGTCAGTGCAAAAGGTCAGGAGAAGGAAGACAGAACACTTTCCATGGCCCCCTCAAGAAGGAATCTCCAAACAAGTATTTAACAGACTACCTCGTGCAGGGAAGCCACACATGGTGTGTGTGGGGATTGCAGTGAACACTTGTCTTTGTCCATTTTGTGGCTCTGGACAGCAGACATGACTGCAGCTCCAACAGCGACCGCAGTCAACTGCCTGGAATCTGAGCATTGGTAGTTCCTCGTTCTGTGATGTCACGGTTCTAAGGCTCATGCCATAACTGCCAGGCGGACATACCCTCTGCCCTCTTTCAGCTCTTTTCAACTCCTTAACCATATATATATATATATATATATATATATATATATAAATATATATATATATATATATATGTTTGCTATTGTTAAACTACTACACATACTACATATATTTTTCTGTGTCTGTTTAATATAGCCATGCATCATAACCCAGTATGTTCATTGACATTTCAGTGCTCTAAAGATGTGTGGGCCTAGATATTTAACAAAGACAAGATGTTCAATCGATAATCACGAAGGATGAATATCCAAATCATAGTATTCTGAAACTTGGCCTGTGGTCAGTGCCCTGGACTGGCTCACATCTCTGTGACCAGGAGCACTGTTTAGAGAGCTTGTGTTGAGTCAGTATGCTGGGCAGAGTGGACACAGCAGGTGATCTCTTGTAGGTGCACTCCTCTCCAGAGAACTAACCAGATCTCCAGAGTTTTTCTCATTTGTAGACCAGCTTCCTAGTCACTGGATGATCTTTACATGGGTCTCTCTTCAAAAAGACCCCAACATCTCTCCTCACTGTCCCTGGGACCAAGCTTTTATCAGGAATCTTTGTGTATATCCAAATCCAGACCAGCAGAACTTCCATGCAGTCACAGTAGATGCCAGGGAGATTCCCCTGGAGACATACTATTTATTTCCCCTTCCACAGCCACGCCCACCACCTTCCCACACCTTCCAATAATCCAACACCTAGCCAGTGCTCATGTGATCTATGCTCTACAGTTTTCTCTTTTGTAAACTGTTGTATGACCTGGATCATACAAGAGAATTCATTTGAACATTTTCTTTTATTTTCATAAGTGCATATTCATTCTTATTATTGAAGGTATTTATCAGTTCATTTCTTTGTAGCAATTTAGTAATGTCCTTTAATACATTTTGCTTCTTCCTTTCTTCCTGCTTTCCTTCCTTTCTTTCTGTCCTTCCTTTGTTTTTCATTCTTTCTTTCTTTCTTTCTTTCTTTCTTTCTTTCTTTCTTTCCTTCTTGCTTGCTTGCTTGCTTGCTTGCTTGCTTGCTGGCTGGCTGGCTGGCTGGCTTGCTGCCTTGCTTGCTTTCTTGCTGTCTTGCTTGCTTTCTTGCTTTCCTTCTTCCGTTCTCTGTGTCTTTTTTCTTTCTGTATTTTTTTTTTTACATTTCCCTGTCTCTCTTCTGTCTGTTTCTCTCTGTATATTTCTCTTTCTTTCTTTCCTGCTGCCTTTCTTTCTCTCTTTCCTTTTCACAAGTCCTTTGACTTGAACTCATGGCCATGGGGATTTCATGATATCACTCTGATCACTTAAGCTACAGCTCCACTTCCTGCTCTTTTTTCTTGGTAGTTATTAGCAATCAGAGTCTCTTGGATTTCCCTGCCCAGCCAACTTCAAATCTGGTCCTAGTTAAGCTTATGTAGGTCAGACAGACACTGCCCCATTCGATTAGCTTTATCAGTACTGAAAGTGGTCTCATTTTAGTGTTTGCACATTCATATAATTCACTTTGGTCCCATGCTTTGTTATTCTAAAGCCTCTTCTCCACATTTCAGTAGGTTTCCTCTTCCTATGTTCATCATGTGGATAATTTTCTTCAAGGACACACAACAGTTGCTTTAACCTTGTGCCCATTGTAAGAATTTGTGTTGCCTCCAATTTGACTTCCTGCAAATAAAGCTGCTCTAACCATCTGCATCCAGCCAGGTGTGAAGCCCTTGTTCCCACGCACAAGGCCTGGATAGGCCCTCACAATCCCTGGGATTTATGCTTCCTGTCAGGTTTAGATGCTGGAGAAGCTCTGTCCTGTGCAGTCGTGGATTCAGTTACCATGTCTCAAGACAAGTAACAAAGAAGACAAAACAACTTGGTTGGAATGGAGACGTCAAAGGAAAGCACAAGAGCTGTGAAACTCCTGAAGTGAGGAGAAGCCAGGCTTATTCAAGTCTCTTAGTTTCTTAAGATTTCATGAAAGCCTTTGAAAACCAAAACCATAACCAAAACATTGAGGTTACATAGAGAATGTAATCTCCTGAGACTACTTAGTTTTTACATTTTTATAGTAATACATATATTGTGCAAATGAATGGAAATGACTGGGATATTTCCATACATGCATAGAGGCTCCCACAGACTGAATAGCACCTTCCTTGTTGGATACCGACTTTCTCCAATATCTGAAGACATGAGCCACGGGAGCCTGGGAAATTATGTCTTTTTAAGACTTGGGTAATTGAAAGCATACTGCCCAGATCAATAATCTCAAAGTCTGTAGAGTAACTATTTTTGGAATAAAAATGAATATAAGCATATACAAATGTTGATGTTCACATAGGTAAATGAGATACATGGAAATATATTCCATAAATATAAAATAATAATTTAACTTCAGCATTGAAAGCTAATTGAGATGCTTGTGTGTGTGTGTGTGTGTGTGTGTGTGTGTGTGTGTGTTTGTGTGTGTGCATTCTTTGAAAGTAGAACCCAGAGCTCTGATGGTATTCCTAAACTGATTTTGATAAAGGCTAGCTTTTGCTGCTTGATCCATAGCTCTACTGCTTAGTGGAGAGTTGCAGATGTGTCTCAAGGATATTCCTGCACAAGCTGGCTAGGAACAGTAACCCTCAGATTTCAGCCTCTTGAGTCGGTAGAATGACAGACATGAGCCACCAGTTCTGCACTTGAGAGACAATTTCCTAAAACAATTCACCTATGAACATTTGCTTTCTGGAATGAAATAGATTCCCTCATCAAGAACCATTACTTTGATTATAGAAATGTTTATTTATTACATCACTAAGTATAACTGATTGATGCATATGCACTGTTATTGGCAGTTTGGTAATGATTAGTATCAGAAAGATTATCTGCCTTTTCTGCCCTCACAACTGGACAATTGGACCCTTGCAGAGTTTGAAGGTCCCAAGGATTTTCTTATTTCACTTTGTAATTGTTGATAAGATGTTTAAGAGAATATGGAAGCCAAGAGCCAGTGTTTCCTTCATGAAATTCTGGCTAGTCCAGAAAATGAGATCTGAGGAACATGATTGGAAGACAGGCTGCTCTGCAAAGGCCATGAGATTCTCTGTCTCTGGTTTGACAGTGGCATAAAATGGTGAATACTTGCAGAGAAGCCGAGGACATCTCTCTGCATATATTCAAACATGGGAATATAACTGGACATAATACTTCATAGTAACCACTCTGTGAGCCCCATGCAAACACAGTTAAAATAAATTGACTGGAGAATGCTCCATAGTCAAGAGTCATATGTATTGAGTAAAGATGCAATTTAAATTTTAAAAATATACCAACAGAACTATGTTTATTGCAGCATTATTTACTATAGCTAAGATATGGAACCAACCCAGATACCCCTCAGTAGATGAATGGAGCAAGAAAACGTGGTATATATACACAATAGAATTCTATGCGTCCATCAGAAAGAATGACATTGCCACATTTGTTAGGAAATGGAAAAACTTGGAAAAAATTTTAGTAAGTAAAGTAAGCCAAGCCCAAAGAATCATAGGTCCCATGGTTTCCCTCATTTGCAATAGTTATTATATGTATGATTCAAGCAGAAAAGGTCAGATAACGTGATGTTAGGAAAATGAACCCTAAGGTATATATTTAAATGTTTTTTTTCTTTCATGCATTTGTTTCTAACGCATTTATATGATTATTTCTTAGTTGCTTTGTATGTCCCTCCCCAACAGTATAACCCCAACTTTCACTGTATAAGATGTCGGTATAATTTGTGGAGCAGATGGGGAAAAACAAGTCGTTTTAATAAGGATACCGGTGGACCCATTGCAACAATGAGAAGTACACGTTTTCATGTCGAAAACGAACTTTAAAACTTTGGTGTGGGGGGAAGGGGAGGAATGGTCGGGGAGGAGTCTTGGAAAGGAAGGGAAGGGGAAACAAAGGAGGAGGCTACAATGCTTGATAATAAATGTAATCATTATCTTGCCCATGTAATTGTAACCCTTCTGTACACTTTTTCACAATAAAAATAAAAAAAATAAAAAAATACACTAGGAGGGATTCATGGATGTAAACTGACAGATAGGAAGGGCTTCCTTCATTTTAATAGATCTTTTCCAGACATTACCTTGACTATAACTGAATGCTGAGTTTCCCTTAAAGATGTCTTTACTGTGTGACATTTAAATGCCAGCATAAATCCTACTGTTGCAAGTACGCTTATGAGCAAAGTCTTGGTGCAGAGCTCACATGGTATAGAATAGAATATATAACATTGTACATTCTATTATATAAACTATATAGACCCACCCACAAATACAGTGCATATGCACATAGTTAGCATGGTCGTTCCTATGCACACCTTTACTAAAGCTTACTGTACATTCAGAGCCCTAGGACATTAAGAATAGATTAGAGCACTCATCATATTGTATCCTAATGAAAGTGTGTGATGGAGATCAGACTCATAATGTCTCACTTGCTCTCACCTTCCACATAAAGGAGCGCTTTCTGGCCCCTCTTTGCCCTTTCTGTAGAGCTGTAGTGCCATCGTCTCCTCACGTGAAGCAGGTCAGGAACACAGACCCTTTGAGAAACTGCCAAACAGTATGTGACCTAGTGACAGGAGGGCTTCTAAGGGACTAAAGGCTGGGTGGCTGGATGGGTGCCCGGGATGAGATATGATTCACATTCTGGTACACACAGCACTGCAGAGACATTGAGGTTCAGCACACTGCTCAGATTCTGTGCAATTTACCAACTATGCATTGTTTGTTTCTGGAATTCTCCTTTAATGTGTTCAGACATTTGACTGAGGTTCACTGAAAGTGTGCTAAATAGAACTGCTGATTTGGGAGATAATATCACAGAAAATAAGTGTCTTAACAAAGAGGGTGGAATGAGTCTCACCTAACCAAATCACCTATCTACATTGGTATACAGAGGAAACTTGCCAGAAACCACACCAGAATGCAATGGAGATGGTCTTGAAAGGGAGGAGAAAATCCACAAATCAGCTGAATGCAGGTGGTTGAAGCTTATAATGTTAATTTCAACTACTCAGCTCACTGAGGTCTGAGCATCTTGACATGAAGCCAGCCTGGGTGAGGAAGATTTTGAGACTTTTATCTCTGGTGAACAACCAAGAAAGCCAGTTGCCAGGTGCTGGTGGTGGCTCATGCCTGTAATCCTAGCTACTCAAGGGGCTGAGATCTGAGGATCCAGATTTGAAGCCAGCCTTGGCAGGAAAGTGTTTGAGACTCTTATCTCCAATTAGTTGCATCAAACCCTGGAAATGGTGCTGTGAATCAACTGGTAAAGTCCTAGCCTTCAGCAAAATTACCCAGTGACAACTCCCTACCTCCGAGTTCTAGACCTATTCCTTAAAAAACAAAAAAGAAAACCACAACAAAAAAAACCTAAAGTGTAGCTATGGCTCAAGGGGTAGAGCACTTGCTTCAAGCAATAAATCTCAGAGCCAGGCCCTGAGTTGAAGACAAGACATCTATCCATACACACACAATCCAGAAATCCACTGAAGGCTTTGGCAGGATCAGCAAATTTGTCTATAGATCCTTTCCTAGGGAGACAATACATTTCATGAGTGAAATGTTACATTGTTGTTTTAATAGAGTACACATTTAATGTGTGATTCAAAGATACCTTCCTCCAGGCATCTCTACACATGCCCAGAATTCAGAGTTCCTTTCTGTGCAGGTTATCTTTTTTTCTTTTTCCCATAAGGCCTCCCAACATCTAAAGGATAAGGATATACTTGTTTGACTAAAGTAAAAAGTTTGCTTTGTCACTTCCCTTGTTTGTTTGTTGACACACTAGCTTTGGGGCACCGATTTTCATAGTTTTAACTCCAGGCAAATAGTTAGCAGCTCTCTGATATAAAAACAAGATGAACCAGAAAGGTTTGAGCTGCTGTGCATTAAGGGAGCTGCCCTTCTCAGGTGTTGAAATGGAAAACTCTTGTCTCTGACACCTTTTTGGATTTTATAACAAGGCTTCATCAAACTGTGTGAAAAAATACACCAAAAGGTCAGAATCACATTAATACAGAGTTTATGAACGATTGTCAGTAGGTCATATGCCCTTGTATATTTGTCAATAGTTCAGTTCTAATAGATTCTGTACAGTTATTCAGTGGAGGTGAGGCTTTCGCTCTTGACCAGGAGTGTGAGTGTGTTGAGTGCAGTCACTGGTGACAACTTGGGTATGGAGGGGGGGACTCTCCTCTGGACCTTGACTGTGCCGGGTCGACACATCCCCTTCCTTCCTGATTAGCTCCTTTCTGTTCAAAATCTCTTTGAGATAGCTGTAGATAAGTTTGCTATTGTAAAATATAATACCTTAACTACTTACATTTTTCTATTGCTCTTTAATGCAACCCTAAAGAGTGCAACACTGCATCATAACCCAGTGTATTCATTTGAATTGCAAGTCTACAATAATGCCAAAGGCTGGCATTTAATAAAGAATTTTATTTAATAGTAATGAAGACTGAATGCCCAAATCAGACTTTCCTGAAACTTTGCTGGAGTTCAGGGCCACCCCTATCTTCGGTGATAGTTCAAGGACCAAGAGCACCCTTGAGAGAGCCTATGCTGAGCTAAGAAGCTGACAGACTGAATAGTGTAGCGGTTGTCATTAGTACAATCCTCTCAGGAGAACTAAACACACCTGTTGAACTTTAATCCTTCAGAGAGCAGCACCCTAGTTATTTACTGACTTTTTCCAGGGATTCAACTCCTTTAAGACCCCAACATCTCTAAACACGCCTTTTGGAACCAAGTTTTCTATAAGGAGTCCTCAGGTATAAGTTCTCAGATTGTATCACTTGGTATTATCTGATAATGCAATGTTTATTGCTCTCTTTCTCTCACTTTGTACTTTTGCCAGTCATTTGACTTGAACACAGTGCCAGTGCAATTTCCCTAAGCTTAATTTGCTCAAGGCTAGCACTCTAACCACTTGAGCCACAGCTGTACTTCTAGCTTTATGTAGTTGTTGTTTTTGTTGTTGTTTATTGAAGCTCATAGTCTCTGCCAGAAATCCTTGGCCAGTTGTGCCTTAAACCATCACACTTAGACTTTAGCCTCCTGAGTAGATGGAATTCTAGGAGAGATACTGACACCCACTTATTTCTCTTTTCAATTAGCTAGAAATAAATTGGCAAGAGTTTCATTTTGGTTTTCCATACATTCATAGAATACACTCTTTTTAATTACATTCCCCTATTATTCAGACCTCTTTTCATCCACACTTTTAGCAAGTTCCTTTCATTATTTACGTGCTCTCAGATAATTTTCTTCAATGACCCAGGACAGGCTGTTTGACCTTGTGCCCATGGAGGATTCTGTGTTGCTTCCACTTTGGATTATTACAAATGAATGCTCTTGGGATCTTCACACAGCAGGGATGGGAACCTCTCATCCACACTCCCCATGCCTTTAAGCCTCTCAGAATCCTTACAAGCATATGCTTCTTGTCAGGTGCATAGTGTAGAACACCTGTCTAGCCAGGCCATGGATCCAGTCACCATGCCTAAAAACAAACAAAACAAAACCTTTGTTTGATTGGAGAAATTAAATGAAGGTAGAAAAGGGGCAACTTTCCCAGAGTGGTAAGTAGAAGACAGAGATTCAAATTCATCAGCCCCTCCAGCCTTCATTAAAGCCTCCCAGACCCAAGCTAAATTTGAGAGTATGTGGATTGTCACATGTCTCTATCCACTTCCACATTGTTATTACAACATGTTTATTGTACAAAGTAATGGAGTTCACAGGGACATTTCCATAACGCAGACAGCCGCCCTGACCATATAATACCGACCATTTGGGCATCTAACTTCCGTTCCACCAGTAGTAACAAAATGTTAACATTGGAGAAGGTAACAGGAAAATACTTGTTTTCCAGAGAGTGGTGAACTGTGTCTCACCTAAATCAAATATCTACATCAGGAAAGGGAGAACATGAGTCAGATACACTGGTAGGATTCATTGTAGATGCTCTTAAAAGGGATCTAAAAAATTCCAGAACTCTACTGAGCCAAGGTGACTTAAGCCTAAATTTCTAGCTACTGAGCATGTTGACATCTCAGCATCAAGGTAAGAAGCCATCCTGGGTGTGGAAGACTTGGAGACTCTTATCTCCAGTTAGCTATGAAAAAATCTGAAATTGGAGCTGTGGCTTAAGTGGTATACTGCTGTCCTTCAGTGATAAAGCTCAGAGACAGCAATAGTGTTCAAGCCCGAGGACATGAACCCACTAGCACACGCAGTCTCTCTTTTTTCTCTTTTTTTCTCTCTCCCCCCACTCTCTCTCTCTCTCTCTCTGTCTGTCTTTCACACACACACACACACACACACACATACACACAAACACACACACACACATGAACATACAAAATTAACAAATCCACTGAAGATTTCTGAAGGATGATAAAACATTAAAAAAAATTGTAGACCAACACACACACACACACACACACACACACACACACACACACATACACACAAACACACACACACACGGGAATCCAAAGAATATTTTCAAAAGATGAGCAAATTGATAAAATAGAAGCACAGTTGTGCTATGTGCAAGATCATTAGTGAACTTCTACCAAAAGGAGCACGATGACCTGTAATTTAAATCACACAGGGTTTGGTCCGGAAGTGTTTCTCAATGACTTATTTATTTTCATAAATGTTGGAATGTCCCCAAAACACCCTAAAGCATTTCATTATTTGAATAGGGAAAGTTGTAATAAGATACAAGATAATGCATGAATGGAATACAATAAACTATTTGCTTTGTAATTTTTGAAAGTATGTTTACATTTCCCTTATATTTGCTTTAATGGAGGCAGGTTTTCACAATATTGGGTCCAGGAAAACAACAGGCCACACTGTGATACGTAAATAAAGATTCAGCCGCTGTGCTGTAAATGAGCTGCCTGATACAGGTGTGGAAATATAAAACTTTTGTTTCTGAAATTTCTTTTGCTTCTTCAATCATGTTTCATCAAATCATGTGAAATAAGTCTAACAAAACAGGAGACTTACTGTACTATGGAAGTCAAAACTGATACTAGGAGATAATGAATATTCTCTCATTTATTTTTCAAAAGTACAGTTCTAATTTGATTCTATATTTTTAATCAGTGGAAGTCAGACTTTCCTTGTTGACGGGAGCATGTCTGTGTTGAGCACAGACACTGGTGAGAATGTGGAGCAGGGGGAGAAGAGATGACCTTCTGGCCCTTGTCTGTGAACACTTGTGTCCCTGAGATGATCTGTTTCTTGTCTCATCCAAAACAGTTGGTGTGTGAGGCTCTTCCAAGGATATATGTCACTCAGATCCAGTGTTCCTCCTTGTGATGTGCATTACCACCTTGGATGAAGATAATTTCCTGACCGCTGGTATGATGTAAACTTCATTGAATTTCAGATCTTTGCGTGTTTTTAGTCTGTGATGGCTTCTTCCTTTTATAATGATTTAGAAGAATGAAACATATGAATAGCATGTCTCATAGTTTTATGTCATTCTGGGTGAGCGTGTGTGTGTGTGTGTGTGTGTGTGTGTGTGTGTGTGTGTGTGTGTGTCTGTGTGTGTGTGTGTGTGTGTGTGTGTGTGTGAACACATGCATATTGAGCTTCAGCTCATAGTGTAGCACTGGTGACTGCCCTTAATAGGTGATGGAGGAATCATGGCCTTAACTCCCAGGACTGGCTTGTAAGGCCAAACCTCAGATCTCAGTCTCTCCATTAACTGTGATTATAGACATGACCCCCATTGCCAGGCTTCTTTTCAGTCTTTACCACTAATTTCTCCCCTAACTCTTCATATTGTGATTGGATCCCAGTTACTCAGGCAAATGAATATTTTTAAAGAATAAGCAGCTACAAGGGCTTTCTCCAACCCTTTTCTGTTGAGACATCTATTCCTGACGACATTGTCTCACCTCTTTAAGGGATAAGTTGGAGAAAGCAAGGTTTCCTTTAGGGAAAAATATCTGCCCTATTCCACAAATATCTTCTACTCTGCGATGATCTCCCTCAGCCCTTCTAGGAAATACAACTTTGGGAAAGCTGTCCTGAAGAATGGAGAACTCAAGACTGATGGGAAGAAATATAACGTATGTAGTAGTGATGCTGCTTGCATATGTATTTTCAGGACTTTTCACCTACTGGAACAACCCAGCATAATAACCATCATTATCGTGTCTTTTGACAATAGAGTTTGTCTTGGATGCCCCTGCCCAGTCTTTACCTACACTGACTCCTGGCTTGGATGTGGGACCCGTGAGTGTGGTCAGAGTGACAGGAAGAGAACAGAAGCTTGAATAATCTTTTGCCTACTTTGATTCTAGAAAAGTATATGTCTTCAGACTCAGCTCCTTCTAGAACATGTGGAAACCAACCAGAGCCGGCACAAAGTATAAATGCCTGTGTCAGCCCCGTTCTAGGGGCAGCAGATATAGCAACACACATGTCACTGGTTGAACCAGAACAGCTGCCCAGCTGAGCCAACACCCTCAACCGAATATGCGGATGAACCAATAACATGACAGGCCAACACACAGAATTCTGTTTTCATTTTATTATATCAACAATTAGCATAGGACAAAACAATATAAGTGAAAACTTAGCCTACAATGGAGATAGGTATGTCTTTACATTTGGAAAGATGGGAAGAGGAAGTGGGAGGCAAAAGAAGGTGAGCTTGTCTTCAGTGGTGCTCACACAATCATAGCTTCATTGTCAGTCTAAAAGAAACAAGAAGAAAACAAGAAATCTTGCTATGAATGGTCTCCAATTCTTATCTCAAATCCTGACAAATACAATACTCGAAAAACATTCCCAAAGCAATGAGATAAATACCACAAAAACATGAAGGTGCAAAATACAAATATGTGATAGAAGTACTGAGTTTCTACATCTAAGCTCAATTCTGAGATGAATCCTGGGGTAGAAGCTATAATTAGCTACCATTAACAAATAAGACCTTGATTTTCTAAGAAACCTTCCCATCCCTTCCCAGCCTCCCTCCACCCTCCACCCAAGCCCCCACCCACCAAAGTTGTAAAGTTGGTTTTCAACATGAAAACTTGAATTTTCATTAATTCAACATGTCCACTTTTATCCTTATTTAAACGATTTGTTTTTTCCCTTTCCCTCCACAAATTATACTGACATCAAATACAGTGAAATCAGGGGTTATACTGTGGGGGAGGGACATACAAAGCTACAAAGAAATAATCTTATAAATGTGTTAGAAACAAATGCATGAAAGAAAAAAAATTTAAATACATAACTTAGGGTTCATTTTCCTAAGATCACCTTATCTGACCTTTGCTTCTTGACTTATACATATAATAGATATTGCAAATAAGGGAAACCATGGGACCTATGCTTCTTTGGGCTTGGCTTACTTCACTTAATATAATTTTTTCCAAGTCTTTCCATTTCCCAACACATGGGGCAATGTCATTCCATAGAATGACATAGAATTCCACTGTGTATATATACCAAATTTTCTTGATCCATTCATCTACTGAGGGGCATCTGGGTTGGTTCCATATCTAAGCTATGGTAAATAATGCTGCAATAATTATAGTTGTGCTGGTAGCTTCAGTGTGGTCTTGTTTGTAAACATTTGGGTAAATGCCCAAAAGTGGGATTGCTTGGTCATAGGGGAGCTCTACATGGAGTCTTGTGAGGAACCTCCATACTACTTTCCAAAGTGGTTGAACAAGTTTATACGCCCACGAAAAATGAAGTAAGGTTCCCTTCTGTCCACATCCCCTCCAGCATCTGTGGTTATTAGAGATCTTGATTTTTGCCATTCTAACTGGGGAGAGGTGGTATCCTAATGTTGTTTTGATTTGCATTTCTTTTGTTGCTAGGGAGGTTGAGCATTTCTTTATGTGTCTATTGGCCATCCTTCTTTCTTCTTCAGAGAAGTCCCACTTATTTATGGCAAAGGACATAGCTAGTAAGATCAATAGAAACCCTATGGATTGGGAGAAGATCTTCACTAGCCATACAATGTACAAGGGTCACATATCTAAAATATACTTGGAACTCAAAAAATTAAATCCCCCAACAACAAATCCTCAAGGAATCCTCAGATTCTGACATGATACTGCTGGAATTTGAGAACTGAAAGAAACTAAGTGTGAGATTGCACTACAGCCTTTTGAAAACAGACACATTTTGTCCTGGTTTTGGTCCACTGAGAGAGTAATGAGCTGTGATCAGCCTTGGGAATAGAAAGAGGTGAGGCTCTGGCCTGCACCATTCCCCTCAGGACAGAATCTTCTGCATTGGCCATGGCCTAAAGCATCTCCCAAGCCTGGGCAGCCTCCCTGCTGCTCCTCCCCAAGGGCAGTTCAACTATTCATTGAAATTGTTCCTGCTTGCTGAGGCTACCTCACATTTCCAAAATGCCTGAACTCTCCTAAGAGACAAGAGTGAAGTCGTTGGCAAATATTTTGTGAACATTTTCAATCAAAAATTGCACCAGGGCAACCTGTAAATCAAAAGGAGACATGTAACACTTCTCTTGTCATCTGGCAGTTATGAATCCTCTGATATATGAATCTTGCAGCAAACACACAGAGGATTGAGGAATGGAGGGAGAACCTCAGAATTTAAATTAGAAATGAACTATAAACCAGTTTTGTCAAAGACAAACTGGCAACCTATGGATGGTGTTTATAGACCAGAACTTGAAACACAATGAATGGACTAGAGGCACATTGAGTCACTTTGCTTGATTGCAATTTTTTTAATATCTATAATTATGTCCTCCTTATGGCATCATTGTTATATCTCTAAATAGTATGTTTTCCTAACTGTTGTATATACTAATATTAAGATCAGAATCATTGAATAGAATGAACTGATGAAATTCCCTTCCAAAGTGCCCTGCCTTAAACTCAGGCCAGCTTGTGTGTGGAGCTGTGGGGAAGGAAGAGCCCCTGCAGAGGAGCTCTGTGTTATGCAGCTGCAATCCCTGCTACACACTGCTGGACCTCAACCCTGTGGCAGGATGAGACTGACAAAATGCCCCTGGTCTCATATACCCTCTGTTTATGTGGAGACATTTTAGAATAATTCACTAGTGTCTTTTTGTGTAGTGAATGAGCAATACCATGTATTGTTTATATGTTAGACATATCTCAAAAAACCCTGAAAAATGTTTCCATTCAGGTGGGTGCATTTGGGAGGAAACGTTTAAGACCTTTCATTAGTGGGAGGTAATCATAAGGAGCTGAGCTCAAGAGAATATTAAAGGATTCTAGTCTGTTCCTTTCATTTCTATGTCTCACACTATGTACTATATATCAGTACAAGTTATTAGATGATACTCTTTACTAATGGGAATGTGAATGACTTATCAAGAAGGACCAATGTTTCTCTCAATGAAAACAACTGACAGAGAGAGACTATGCATTGGACAGAGTCCCTAGGGTTCACACTTTAATCCCCTTCTTAAGGGAAAGTGTCTGAACATGAGCAAATACTGGGCAGGATCTCCACCTCCACTGCATAGAGGAAGACACTAGCTTGAAAAACATCTCAAGATCACAGATCCACAATGGCAAGAAGAGAGCAAGAAGTATTTTGGTGGTTGGACTCATTGCTACCATTGTCATTCTCCTTTCTTCCCTAGGGTTTGGTCAGCCTAGACTCTTCTATACTGAAGGGAAAGAGAAAGGACCACACTGCTGCTATCTCCTTGCTGTACATGTTCAAAAAGCTCACCAGAAATAAGGAGAATCCATCTTGCTCCTAAGGCCTGCAGTCCATTGTGTCCTTAAATCCTGGACTGTCAGGCATGTCTTTCCAGATCAAATCAGCCGCTCTGCTTGTCAAGATGGAGCTAGGACAGGTCATTACCTTTCTTATGAGTTGAGTATCAAATCGTGTCCTGGCATCTGGAGGCGGGGACCTCAAGCTGGTGGCTGTGCAAACAGCTAGGTTGTAGGAGGTCATCAGGTTTAGGGAGGAATTCTGGTGGATTTGGCTTAACATTTCAAACAGATGTTTCAGCAGCAGTTGGTTGACTCTGGGCAGCATTTCTAAAAGACTGAACTCAGAAAAACACACTTTCAGGTAAGCAATTTCTTGTGGCAGATTTTAAATAAACAAAATGTCTTTTCTATATGTTGGACTGAACTACTTGAAAGTATAAAAAGAGAAGGATATACACTAAACTAGTGCATAAAATATGTTCTTGAGATGATGACACTACCTATTATCTTGGAACAGATGTATTTAGAACAATAGAATGATAGTATCGTTAAAAATAAATCCTGTATTGGTTCACATTGTACTCAACAAAAACCTTCCTGACAAATTCAACAGCTAAATTATTTCTGAAATAGAAATTATGAAGTCAGATTTAGTAGTCACATCCCAAAGTACATACTATGATGAGAGACTCATTCCAAGAAAGAATGAATATAAACATTTCATTTAAGCAATATAGACTTTGATGATTTTGTAAGTATTTGACCAAACTGAGATAATACCCTCCCTATGTGGGTCAATCAGTTTAATGTGCTATCCATCAGTGTTGACTTTCCTTATGTATACATGGGAAAGATGCCATGGAAACAATGGCACAGGAAAAATTCATTCACACACAGATTTTCATTGCCGGTCTCTGTGAAGTCTTGCATGCATGTGACCAAATGAAAATTTTACCACACTCACAATTATTTCAGCACCTCAAACTCTCTACTCCATGAGGCTACATTTCCCTAAAAGTGTAAAAGTTGGATTTTTGAGTCTACCCAGAGCAGACTCATTTCCTGCATCCTACCTCTGGGCCAGAATGATTTTCTCCTCTTCACAGTTTTCATCAGTGATCCTAAGCCATATCTCATACATGCCAGTTTAAAACACACTGCCTTGCACATTGCAAAAAAAATCCTTCCAGAGACAAAAGCAGGATATTCTGATGGACTAAACTACGTCATACAATTATAACTTGCAGGTGGAAGAAATGGATTGACCCCCATCCCTTCTCAATGAATAAATCTGTGACCTACACTGCCCTCTCTTCACTTTCCACATAGACAGGTGCCAGCAGTACTGCTGAGGCAGGAAGGATTAGGGATCTGGTGAAGACAATTTAGAAATAGGTATTTGGAAACATGGATATACTATCTTAGCTATAAACTGAAACAAGAGGATCCTTTCTTTTTTAGTTTTTTAATTTTTTTAATTTTTATTTATTTTTTATTGTGAAAACACTATACAGAGGGGTTACAATTACATGGGCAAGATACTGAGTACATTTCTTAACACGCATTGTATCCTCCTCCTTTGTTTCCCTTTCCCATCCCTTTCCATCCACCTCCCGCCCCACCTACCAATTCTCCCCCCATCCCAACCAAAGTTCTAAAGTTCATTTTTGACATGAAAACTTGTACTTCTCATTGTTGCAACGGGTCCACCGGTATCCTTATTTAAATGACTTGTTTTTCCCCTTCAAATCCACAAATAATACAAACATCAAATATAGTGAAAGCAGGGGTTATACTGTGGGAAAGGAACATACAAAGCAACAAAGAAATAATCTTATAAATGCCTTAGAAACAAATGCATGAAAGAAATAAAACATTTGAATACATATCTTAGGCTTAATTTCACCTAACATCAACTTATCTGACTTTTTCTGCTTGTATCAGACATATACAAGTTATTGAAAATAAGGGAAACCATGGGACCTATGTTTCTTTGGGCCTGGCTTACTTCACTTAATATAATTTTTCCAAGTTTTTCCATTTCCCAACAAATGGGGCAATGTCATTCTTTCTGATGGAGGCATAGAATTCCATTGTGTATATATACCACATTTTCTTGATCTATTCATCTACTGAGGGGCATCTGGATTGGTTCCATATCTTAGCTATACTAAATAATGCTGCAATAAGCATAGTTGTGCCGATAGCTTTAGTGTGGTCTTGTTTGTAAACATTTGGGTAAATGCCCAAAAGTGGGATTGCTGGGTCATAGGGGAGCTCTATGTGGAGTCTGTTGAGGAACCTCCATATTACTTTCCAAAGTGTTTGAACAAGTTTACACTCCCACCAGCAATGAAGTAAGCTTCCCTTCTGCCCACATCCCTGCCAGCATCTGTTGTTATTACAGGATGGAATAGGAGAAAACCTAGGTCTCCATGGAGCAGGCCAAAATTTTCTTAATAAAGATCCAGAAATAATTAAAATTAAATCAGAATTAAATGAATTAGAATCCAAAAAAAAGAATCAACAAAACAAAAAGTTGCTTCTTCAAAAAAATTAATAAATTTGACAGACCCTTAGCAAATCTTATCAGAAAAAGAAGAGAACACACCCAAATAAATAAACTCAGGGATGAGAATGGAAACATCACCACAGAAACAACCAAGATTCAGAACAGAAACAACCGAGATTCAGAACATTACAAGGGAATATTTCTCAAAACTTTATGCTAATAAGTTTGAGAACTTGGCAGAAATGGACCTTTTCCTAGCAAATATTGACATGCCAAAACTAAACCAAGAGGACTTAAACCATCTTAACAGGCCCATATCAAGCATTGAATTAGAAACAGTAATAAGAGTCTTCCCATCTAAGAAAAGTCCAGGACCAGATGGTTTTACAGTGGAATTCTACAAGGCCTTCAAAGCAGAGCTCACACCAATACTCCTCCAACTCTTCAATGAAATTGAAAGAGAAAGTTCACTACAGAACACATTCTATGAAGCCATCATAAACCTCATCCCAAAACCAGGCAGGGACTCATCAAAGAAAGAGAACAATGGACCCATTTCTTTGATAAACATTGATGCAAAACTTCTCAACAAAATTTTGGCCAATCGACTTCAACAATTCATCCAAAAAATTATACATCACAATCAGAGGATTAATTTCAGGGATGCAAATCTGGTTCATTATACACAAATCAATTAACATTATTCATCACATCAACAGGAGCAAGGACAAGAACCACATGGTTATCTTAATAGATGCAGAAAAAGCATTCGACAAGATCCAACACCCCTTTATGATGAAGGTTTTGGAAAAATTAAGAATCCATGGAACATTCTTCCATACAATAAACACTGTATATGACAAACCTACAGTCAGCATTACAATTAATGGTGAAAAACTAAAGCCATTTCCTCTTAACTCAGGAATGAGAAAAGGATGTCCACTCTCTCCACTTCTTTTCAATCTAGTATTAGAATGCCTAGCTACAGCAATAAGACAAGATGAAAACATAAAGGGATCCAAATAGGGAAAGAAGAAATAAAACTCTTCCTCTTTGCAGATGACATGATCTTGTACTTAAAGAATCCCATACACTCCACTCCCAAATTACTCAAGCTGATTCAAACTTTGGCAAAGTAGCAGGGTATAAAATTAACCCCCCAAAATCAAGAGGATCCTTTATTGTCTCAAGGAACAGACTCTGTTTCATTAAAGGTGCACACTTTCCTGACAGGAATGCCCTCTCAATTTAAAAGCACACCCACACATAACAAACCAGAATGGAAAAAAAGAGCCAGGAACTTTAAAAGGACTTAGTGAAGAGCCCCTACTTTAAGAAACTTCACAAACACCCAGCTGCTTTAGGGACTGTGGGAGTGAAGAGCCATATACCCTTTCTCTGAAAACTCTTACTTGACAGGAACAATCTCCTCTAAATGACAAAGCTGGGTATGCAGTGGTTCTAAATCCTAATGCTAAGCAGAAATAGGCACACATATTTCACCTGTTTCATTACAGCATTAATTGATCAAGTAGTGTGTTTTTGTGAACAAAATACTCCTGTACATGTCATATGGGAAGGCTCAGGTATACAATATGTTAGCTCTGAATCTTGGGTTAAAATTTCCCAACACTTTGGAAGGAATGAAATACATCAACTTACACCTGTGAGTACCAGTTGGATAACTTCCCATTTACATCAACATGAACCAATAAGAATTTAGATGTTGTACCCCTTCATGATGAAGGCTCTGGAAAAATTAGGAATCCAGGGAACATTACTCAATACAATAAACGCTGTATATGACAAACCTACAGCCAGCATTATACTTAAAGGTGAAATTCTAAGCCATTTCCTCTTAACTCAGGAATGAGACAAGGATGTCTACTCTCTCCACTTCTCTTCAATTTAGTATTAGAATGCCTAGCTACAGCAATAACACAAGATGCAAACATAAAAGGGATCCAAATAGTGAAGGATGAAGTAAAACTCTCCCTCTTTGCAGATGGCATGATCTTGTATTTTTTTTTTTTTTTTTTTTTTTTTTTTTTTTTTTTTTTTGTCGGTCGTGGGGCTTGAACTCTGGGCCTGGGCGCTGTCCCTCAGCTCTTCAGCTCAAGGCGAGCGCTCTACCACTTGAGCTACAGCGCCACTTCCAGTTTTCTGGTGGTTTATTGGAGATAGGAGTCTCACGGTCTTTCCTGCCCGGGCTGGCTTTGAACCGCGATCCTCAGATCTCAGCCTCCTGAGTAGCTAGGATTACAGGCGTGAGCCACCAGCGCCCGGCATGATCTTGTATTTAAAGAATCCCAGGGACTCCAATCTGAAATTACTCAAGCTGATTTAAAACTTTGGCGAAGTATAAAATTAACCCTTAAGAATCAATGGCTTTTCTGTATGCCAACAATGAGAAAAGCACAGCTGAAATCAGGAAAGAAACTCCATTCATAACACATCCCCCCAAAATACCTAGGAATTAATTTAACCAAAGAAGTGAAGAACCTCTATGATGAAAACTTTAAAAACCAGAAAAAGAAAATCAAACAGAACTTAGAAAGTGGAAACCCACCCATGCTCCTGGATTGGAAAGATCAACATCGTGAAAATGGCAATACTTCTTAAGGTTATCTACAAATTCAATGCAATACTTACCAATATTCCACCCTCATTCTTTACAGAAATGGAAGAGGCAATCCAAAAATTCATATGGAACAATAAAAGACCCCGAATAGCAAAACCAATCCTTAACAGAAAGAGCAGTGCTAGAAAAATATCAATATCAAATTTCAAACTCTACAAAGCCATACTAATCAAAACCACTTGGTACTGGCACAAGAAGAGACCTCAGGACCAATGGAATAGTATTGAAACAAAGAAATGAGCCCACAGACCTATAGCCATCTAATCTTTGAAATGGGAACTACAAACATAGAATGAAAGAAAGACAGCCTCTTCAGTAAGTGGTGCTGGCAAAAATTGGTTAATCACTTGTAGAAAACTAAAGCTAGATCCTTATATATCACCCTGCAACAGAATCAAGGCCAAATGGATCAAAGACCTAAGAGTCACAGCAGACAACCTGAAAACATTACAGGATGGAATTGAAGAAACCCTAGGTCTCTTTGGCACAGGCCAAAATTTTCTTAATAAAGACCCAGAAACACAACAAATCAAAGAAAAGTTGGATAAATAAGATTGCATGAAATTGCAGAGTTTCTGTGTGGCAAAGGACATAGCTAGCAAGATCAATAGAAACCCACGGAATGGGACAAGAACTGCACTAACCATATAATGGACAATGGTGTCATATCTAAAATAGACCTAGAAGTCAAAAAATTAAATTCCCCAACAACAAATACTCAAAGACATGAATGCGCAATAAATAAGTGGGTTAAAGACTAAAAGAAAATCTTCTCTAAAGAGAAAAGAAGAATGGCCAATAGACACATGAAAAAATGCTCAACCTCCATAGCCATAACAGAAATGCAAATCAAAACAACATTGAGATACCACCTCATCTCAGTTAGATTGGCTAAATATAAGAACTCTAATAACAACAGATGCTGGAGGGGATGTAGATAGAAGGGAACCCTTCTGCATTGTTGGTGGGAGTGTAAACTTGTCCCACTACTCTAGAAAGCAGTATGGAGGTTCCTCAAAAGACTCTACATAGAGCTCCCCTATGACCCAGCAATCATCCCACTTTTGGGCATTTACCCAAATGATCGCAAACAGGACCATACGAAAGGTACCAGCACAAATATGTTTATTGCACCATTATTTACCATAACTAAGATATTGAATCAACCCAGATTCCCCTCAGTAGATGAATGGATCAAGAAAATGTTTTATATATATATATATATATATATATATATATATATATATATATATATGAATTCTATGCCTCCATCAGAAAGAATGACATTGCCCCATTTGTTAGGAAATGGAAAGACTTAAAAAAACTTGTATTAAGTGATGTAAGACAGGCCCAAAGGAACTTAGTTCCCATGGTTTCCATTATTTGCCATAACTAGCATATGTCTGAGACAAGCAGAAAATATCACATATGATGATATTAGCCAAATGTACCCAAAGATAAATATTCAAATGTTTTTTTTCTTTCTTGCTTTTGTCTAACTTATTTATTATAAGATATTCCTTTGTAGCTTTGTATGTCCATCTCCGACTGTATAACCGCTGTTTTCACTGTATTTGATGGTGTTATAATTTGTGAAGGGGAAGGGAATAAACAAATTGTTTAAATACGGATACAGGAGGACCCACTGCAACAAAGAGATGAACAATACATTCTGTGGAAAACAATCTTCACAACTTTGGCCCAGGGGTGGGGGTGGGGTAGTTGTGAAATGGAGGGATGGGTGAGATGGGAAGGGATGGGCAGGGGAAGCAAAGGGGGATGCAACAATGCTTGATAAGAAACATACCCATAACCCCTCTGTATGGTATTTTTACAACTAAAAAAAAAAGAATACAGATGTTGCTAAATTTGGACCTCTGTATCTCAAGGTTAGTGACCTGCACATGTAAGCTTCTCCCTCAAGATCATTTTGAAAAACTGGTCACTAATTCTTGATCCCGTAACTTGGCCTATTAACA
The DNA here is from genome assembly GCF_024711535.1 of Dipodomys merriami. Lineage (NCBI taxonomy): Eukaryota > Metazoa > Chordata > Mammalia > Rodentia > Heteromyidae > Dipodomys > Dipodomys merriami. Next base: position 30,520,309 of record NW_027202826.1, on the reverse strand, counting down.
TGTATATACACAACATGACACGAAGGGGAAAAATGCCCACAGTGTTGGGTGTTGTGTGAACATTCTCGAAATGGCTCCATGGTATATTCATCATGGGTCTGAGCTTATATTCATCTCCAGGATGGGTTAGCAGAACTCTGTATGTGTCTGTCATGTTATCACCAAGTGCAAGACCAGAGAAGCTGAGATACACTAGTCTACCTCTGGCTAGTCAGTGATGTGAGTTTCAAGTGGGCAGTACCAAAATTGTGATTTCATGAACAGTAATGCATGCCTATCTTCCTGGCTGAAAATTATTAACATGGCTAATGTCTACACCAACAATGAAAGGACATAAAAAAGACCTAGAGAAAGTGAGAAAAAAATTATTTTTATAAAGCCATTCTTAATCATTGTTACATGATTTTCTTCAATGGTGTTCACAAAGAGCAAAATGTATACATTATAATGGTTCTCTATTGAATACTTTCTTCTACAAGCATAAAGATACTTATAATCTACCTGTATCATCTCAAACCTTATGTACTGTAGCTGAAACTCAGGTGAATTTTCAGAGAGCACAGATGTTTGGGCTGCTTTATTGATGTTAATGATCAAATTTATGGGTAATGATGTAAGAAATGACTTTTTAGGTAATTATAGTGGTGGAATGTATGGGAAGAAAGAAAAACAGATTGAAAGGTGCAGATGGAGGATACTGAGATAAGAGAAGCATCTGCGTATCCACACCAATTTTCCTGTAAAGGTATTGGAGAAGGGCAGGAATGGGGGCATAAGCTGGCTATGCTGGCCTGGCAAATCATGGTTGGACTCCTTTGGGCCTTCACCTTTGGTTAGGAAGGGAATCTTTGATCCTTTCTCTCAAAAAGTTTACAAATTCTATATGATTTTGTCAGCCTTCCTTAAAAAAGGCAGTGCAGGGTGCTTGTTTGGCAAATATATAGCAGCACTTGTTTGTGTTGATAGTTGTATTGCCATGGCGATTTACAGTGATACAGTAAATGAGATCACTCATTAGGCATATTGGGCATGGGTGTTCAGGTGGGAAGATGAGAGGAGCTGAGGTGAGAAGACAAAGTAAACAGAACACACAGACATGTGTCTTTTCATTTCCCACATGCTTGATGTGTGAGGCCCCTCATGGTTCTTGGGTGATTGTGGTGCTGGTGATGCAGTGCTGTGGGCTCACAGTGAAGCTGCCTCCCTGGGTGATGCTGGCTGTGTCCTACCTTTAACACTGAGGTGACCACAAACACGGATTCCTGGTGCAGGTTCACTCGGGCTCCAGACATGAGTTTTTCTTTGAGGGTTCTGAAGGCTTTGACGCTGCCTGACTTTCTCAAGATGCCCTCGGTGAGCTGCCCCTCCTGACTGAGGAAGGAAATCATCTCCTGTGTGGAGGAGAGGAAAGAAAGCCTGGGTCCTCCATATCCACCAGCACAGAGCACCACCTCACACTTCTCTAAGTAAAATGTCTGAGTGTGCAAGGCTCCAGTGCTCAAGCTAGGCAACCTCATTAATAATTATGCTTATTTGTTGAAATATATTTTGTTGTTGTTCTTTTCTTGTAGGGTCAGACTCAGAAACATTGAACCACGCTGCAGTGAGTTGACCATTTTAGCTTTCATCTATGGTAACATATGCATTTTCAGATTTTTCCATTATTTTTCCAAATATGAGAATAGAACAATGGTGATCTTATCTGCTTCTTAAATTTTCTTTTTACAAAGTGAGACCAGGGCATTCTCTGCCCCATCCAAGGGAAAATTCCCATCATGTTGTCGTGATTGCGCAGATGAAGGACATTCATTCATCCAATCCTCAAACACACACTAAAGTAAATTAGGTTTTGTGGTGTGCACATATGCAAGTCCTGGAGCTTTGAACTTTTGGCTTGAGTGCTGTCACTGAACTTTGATGCCCTAAAACTTGAGCTAAATTCCACCTCTGGCTTTTGAGTTGTTTTTTAAGACAAGAGTCTCATGAACATTCCAGTCTGGGCTAGCTTTCCAGCAGAAGTCTCAGATCACACTCAATCTCTGATTTTTGAGAAGCTAGGCTTACAGGTCTAAGTCACTGTTGGATGGTTAATTTATCACAAACAGTGAAAACCTGCAGGCACCAGTGGGCTTTCTGATACTAGGAAAAAACGAAATACTATCTTGTCTAATATATGCAAATTACTAGACTGGGTATTGTCTGTGAAATGTCTGTTTATGCTACTGGAGACATTTGCAAGCTGGAAGAGTAAGCTGGGAGGAAGCATGAAGGAGGGAGACTCAGAACTTCACAGGCACAGAGCCTGGTACTGAAGGACTGCAGCAGGGTATGTGGCTCCTGGTGCACCAGTCCAACACTGAAGAGAATACTTACCTGTTAGGCTTGACTTAGGGAATTGTACATTGTGACATGTTTATATCTTGTAGCAATAGTAACAAAGCATACCCACCCACTGTCTGATGCTTTGCTGAATTGGTCCTGGGCTCCATGAGAACACTCATCTCCCTCCCCTCCACACTCAGGAGGTTCCTCTCCTCAGGAGGGCAGTAGACACCAAACTGGGACCTACCAGAAGAGGGGAGGGTAGTTTGCCATCCTTACAAGCAGCCTCCAGGGAAGCCCAAAAAGCAGTTTTCTCTTTGCAGATGAAGATTTCAGGGGTCTGTTCTCCTTGGCTGTGCTGGACCGCCGCCCAAAAAGCCAGTTGATGAAAGATCTTCCCCTTCCTTCTTTCTTCTGCTCTGACTCTAAAGAAGCAACCGTTTTCAAGGGATCACTTTAATTTCCTAGAACTTGAGCGTGTGTAATTATCCACAGTCTGTAATGACTTAATTCCCTTTACTATGGATAGAGTCTTTGCCCAAATCAGTAAACTGTTGGTTATGGCTAGGAGCCTGAGCACATTCAGTTTATCTTTCTCGTTAGTGTGGCCAGCTCTCTTGCACCTACAAAGTTCCTGAGCTGAAGTAGGGTTGTCAGGTGTATCTTTCCCTTCTGAAAGGGAGAACTACCATTCCAGTTGAGTTTTATAACCATTCACATTGAGAGTCATTCTCCACCTATTTGACTTTCTGAATGTGTTCCTCTGATCACTTCGTGCACCCTACCTGCCAAGTTAAAGACTAGGAGTTGTCTTGTTTTGTGTTTGTGGCTTAATTTTTTAAGATAATTTAATTGTGAAGATGTTGAACAGAGGGGTTACAATAACATTAGTAAGGTAATGAATGCATTTTCTGGTCATATTCTTTATTTTTTTTGGGGGGGGGCGGTTCCGGTCGTGTGCCTGAACTCTGGGCCTGGGCGCTGTCCCTCACCTCTTCAGCTCAAGGCTTGTGCTCTACCACTTGAGCCACAGCGCCACTCCCGGGTTTTGTTTTTTTTTTTTTTTTTTTTTTTTTTTGCTTGTGTAGGGCTGAGGAATCTGACCCAGGGCCTCATAAATGCAAGGCAAGCACTCTACCACTGAGCCACCTTCCCAGTCCTCTTTTGGACATATTCTTTCTATATGTATTTAATTATTGTAAACATACTATACAGAGGTGTTAGTTGCATGAGCAAGGAAGTGAGTCCATTTCTTGTCGAGAATTGTTAACCCCTCATCTGTTGCTCTCCAACTATCCCTTCCCTCCTATAACTCCTTCATTCATCTCTCCTCTAAATTTCATTTCCAACTTATCACCTTGTGAGTATCATTAGTGCAATGGGACAACCTATGTCCTTGTTTCAGTGTTTTATTATTTTCTTACCCCTCCCCAAATTAGATAAATTTATACAAGGTGCAAGGTATCAAAATCAAATGGATTGACCACAGCAGATATACCATAAGGGGAAGAGCATACAAGGGAAACAAAAATCTCATTGTACATTACAAACAACAACAACAACAAAGAAAGACCTCTTTGGTTCCTATCTTGGTGTTCATTTCCCTTAGCATCTTCTTATAGGATCACTATTTATAGAGTTTTGAGTTTCTGCTCATCTGACATTTACTGATTATTGCAAATGAGGGAAACTGGGTTTATCTTACACTGTCTCTGCTCCTTTGTACTAGAGCAGGGACATTCAAATCAAAATCTGGTTTGAACTGCAAAAGTACAAATGTTAGCCTGGCACTGGTTTTTCAAGGCTATAATCCTAGCTACTCAGGAGGCTAAGATCTGAGGATGGTAGCTAAAAGCCAGCCCAGGCAGGAAAGTAGGTGAGACTCTTTTCTCCAATAAACAACCAGAAAACCAGAAGTGGAACTGTTGGACAAGTGGTAGAGTGTTCCCGTTGAGTTGAAGAGCTGAGGGACAGCTCCCAGGCCCCGAGTTCAAGCCCCACAAATGACCAAAAAAAAAAAAAGAATGCAAATGTTTTCCTTAAGGTGATCCTATTCATATACTAATCTTCATTAAGGAAAAAATCTAATTCCAGCTTCCTGTATACATTCAAAGTCCTCCCACAGGCTACATAGTAAACTCCAGAGCCTGGTCCCTGTCATGAGCTTTCTCTTTAGGAGGAGCCCTCTACCTCTGAGCCATAGTTCTGTTTCCAGCTTTTTCATGGACATTTGGAGATGAGACTCTCAGGACTTTCCTTTACACATTGACATTATTTCGAGAAACTCAGGTCACAGACTCCTCAGTAGCTGGAATTACAGCTTGAACCATATGTACCCTGCTTCCATTTACTTAGATGTGTTCTTTATGCATGTCAAACGCTTTAAGACCACAGAGGTCCTCAATTGTACAGAAGATGGAGAACTTTGTAACTACATAGAAGTGAGGTGTGAGCATGGGAATGCCCCTGCAGGATGAGAAAGGACTCACTGTTAGGTTGCTGGCCCTGGGCCGGCTGCCTTGGCTTCAGAATGAACCAGCCTCCTGTGGCTGGATAGCACTGCTCCAGGATAGGATTCTGGGGAGTATGAACCCAGTGTCGCCTTGGTCCTCGTTGCTGGAATGCAGTCTCTCCAAACTGACTCATTTTAATCACATAGGGATTTTCATGCCCTATGGTGAGAATGTGCAGCAGGAAATTTCATCCGAATGGGAGCCCAGATTTTAACAATGAATTTACAATCTGCTTTCTACTTCTTGAACACAAACCCTCTTATTTTAATCAAGAATGCTCAATTTTATTTGTAATTCATAGAACTCATAATCTTATAGACCACCACAATTTGCCCCATGAAAGTCAGGATGTGATTGTGACTCTAACTAAGAATCACTATCCCACAAAACTGTGAAATTTGGGGTATTATGTAATCACTTAATCACAATAAAGAATTTGAAAAAAAAATACCTCAGGTTCATGAGGATGCTACTATTTTTAAAACAGAAAATAAGAAGTGTTGGTAGATTGTGTAAAATATGATACTCATATCTTAGTAGACATGTTACACAGTAGAACTGCTAAGAAAAACAGCAGTTCCTCAAAAGCTCAAAAGAGTTATTCTATAACCCAGCAATATTTACTATGCAAATACTCCAAAGAAGTGAAAGATTCATCATTCTGAAACTGATATAGCAGCATCATTTAAAAGCACATAATATGGCAGAAATCTAGGTTGTCTACAAGCAGATGAATGAATCAAGAAAATGTGTTCATATAATGGACAAGTATTTATCTATAAAAGTGATTGAAGCTCTAGTACTCGCTACAATATGAATAAACTTTAAAACCCCACATGGAGTTGAGCCCCGCCAAAGGGCATAAAGGCAGGGCTGCGGACCTGCTCAGCCTCTTCTATATCCTGTCCTGGGGCTTCTTCATGCCTTCCTAAGGCTGGAACTCAAGGCCTGGCTGCTGTTCCTAAGCATTTTTGATCAAGGTGAGCACTCTACCACATAATCCATAGCTCCATTCTGGCATTGTGATTGCAAACTGAAGGTTAGATCTCACAGATTTTCTTACAGTGAAGTGGCTTGGAGCTACAATCCTCAGATTTCAGCCACCTGAGCAGCTAGGGTTACAGGTGTGAGCCACTCTCTTCTGGCCCTAGTAAACAATGTTTAACACCCCCCCCATAAGACAAGAGATCAGATGCTGAACTTTTTTCTTCTAATAAAAAATGTGAGTAAAATACTTGCTACTAAGACATATGTAGCCATCTAGCATCTACTCAGAGGTCTGTTCTGCTAATTGCAAGTGCTAATGGACCTGAGATTTTAAAAACACTAAAAAAAGAATATATTTACTTTTAGTAATATTAAGATTGGAACTCAAAGAATCAGTATTTGAGATTTAGAAGTCCAATTTGACCCCATTGCCTCCCATTTGACATTTTCTCTGACATTTACCAATGAAGACAAAGGGAGCTTCTTCATGTTCAGAATGGAGCCACAATTGGTAGTCACTCTCAGAGCCCTGGGGGAAAGAAGGACTGAGTGTCACACAAAGCCTCTCAAAGTGCAGACAGGAAGGACACAGTGCCTTACACAGCTGTGCTTCTACAAGGGAAGCATGTGCTGTCTGTACACATGACTTTCCATTAAGGGGTGGACTCTTTGGAGTTTCATTGCTGATGTCAATAACCCTTATCTTACTCCCAGCTTCCAGGAGATTCCTTACATGGTGGATATGTGTTTTCTGACAGAGGATGGAGCCTGTACCCATAGGGTTCACAGTCTCTCACAAGGGACAAGGGAATGAGAAGCACATTCCTGTTCCTCACTGAAAAAATACACTGTAATGCAAGACACCTGTGTGGATTCACCATTCTCCACAACCTTTAGAGGATACTAAGACTCACTTTCTCTTCTCCTTCTGAGCTAAATTTCCTGATGAGAGTGTGAGGCACAACCAAGATTATGCCTGAGGAAAGGCAGACTTAGCAGGTGTAGTTAGCTTAGCAAGCCTCAGGCCTTCAGGAAAGGGCAGATTGAAGCCAGCTGCTTCCTTTCTTTCTATGAGCTCTATTGCAGAGATGTGATGTAGAGACTGTGACCAAGGACATAGGACAAAAGCAGAAAACAATTCTCCTGACAATTGCCTGACCATGCTGGAAATCACGCTTGGAACACCAAAAAAAACAAAAAAAAAAAAAAACTCATGAGAAGGTCTTTTGAATTATGTAAAATAACATGGAGGACCTAAACCAGAAATAAAGTTCACATTGTGTATAGGGTGATAGGTAGCAAAATCGCCTTTTATTCTTAAGTTGAAAGCCTCATATTTTCCTTATCATTTTTCACAGTTTGGAATCTCTAATTCTTTCTCTGTCTGTCTCTCTATGCCTCTTTCATACACACACACACACACACACACACACACAATCACACACACACAGACACACTCACACACACACCCCATGACGATGACGACAATGCACTCAAACACAATCAATTGAAATTGCATTGTTATTAAAAAGACCAATGAACTTTTTTAAGGCACACCTTAGAAACATTTTGGTATTAACTCTTCAAACAAGCATACCTTTGAGACCAAATCACCACCATTCTTTTTTCAGAGAAAGTGATAGGTATCACGTTGAATTTGTAGATAGCCTTGGGAAGTATTGCCATTTTCACGATGTTCATCTTTCCAATCCAGGAGCATGGGAGGTTTTGCCATTTTCTAAGTTCTGTTTGGATTTCCTTTTTCAAGATTTTAAAGTTTTCATCATAGAGGTCCTTCACTTCTTTGATTAAGTTAATTCCTAGGTATTTTATTTTTTGTGGGGCTATTACAAATGGAGTTGCTTTCCTAATTTCAGCCACAATTTTCTCATTGTTGGCATACAGAAAAGCCATTGATTTTGGGGGGTTAATTTTATACCCTGCTACTTTGCCAAAGTTTTTTTTTTTTTTTTTCTCAGTTGTGGGGCTTGAACTCTGGGCCTGGGCGCTGTCCCTCAGCTCTTCAGCTCAAGGCGAGCGCTCTACCACTTGAGCTACAGCGCCACTTACCGTTTTCTGGTGGTTTATTGGAGATAGGAGTCTTTCCTGCCCGGGCTGGCTTTGAACCGCGATCCTCAGATCTCAGCCTCCTGAGTAGCTAGGATTACAGGCGTGAGCCACCAGCGCCCGGCTTTTACTTTGCCAAAGTTTTGAATCAACTTGAGTAATTTGGGAGTGGAGTCTATGGGATTCTTTAAATACAAGATCATGTCATCTGCAGAGAGGAAGAGTTTTATTTCTTCTTTCCCTATTTGGATCCCCTTTATGTCTGCATCTTGTCTTATTGCTGTAGCTAGGCATTCTAATACTAGATTGAAGAGAAATGGAGAGAGTGGACATCCTTGTCTTGTTCCTGAGTTAAGAGGATATATCTTTAGTTTTTCACCATTAAGTATAATGCTGGCTGTAGGTTTGTCATATACAGCCTTTATTGTATTGAGGAATGCTCCTTGGATTCCTAATTTTTCCAGAACCTTCATCATAAAGGGGTGCAACCTCAGGAAAATGTGGTATACATACACAATGGAATTCTATGCCTCCATCAGAAAGAATGACATTTCCCCATTTGTAAGGAAATGGAAAAACTTGGAAAAAATTATATTAAGTGAAGTAAGCCAGGCCCAAAGAAACATAGGTCCCATGGTTTCCCTTATTTTCAATAACTAGTATATGTATGAGTCAAGCAGAAAAGGTCAGATAATGTGATGTTAAGAAAATGAACCCTTCGATACGTATTTTAATGGTTTTTTCTTTCATGCATTTGTTTCTAATGCATTTATAAGATTATCTCTTTGTTACTTTGTTTGTCCCTCCCCCACAGTATAATCCCTGCTTTCACTATATTTGATGTCAGTATAACTTGTGGAGGAGATGGGGAAAAACAAGTCATTTAAGGATACAGGTGGACCTGTTACAACAATGAGAATACAAGTTGTCATGTCGAAAACGAGCTTTACAACATTGGTGGGGTGGGGAGGATTGGGTGGGGGGTTGGGGGGAGGCTGGGAAGGGATGTGAAGGGTAAACAAAGGAGGAGGCTGCAATGCTTGATAAGAAATGTTCGCATTATCTTGCCCATGTAATTGTAACGCCTCTGTACAGTATGTTCACAAAAAATATTAAATTTAATTTTAAAAAAATGCTCAGGGACAGCACCCAGGCCCTGAGTTCAAGTCCTAGATCAATACATAAGCAACATAAAGAAGATTTCCTGTAACTTTTAAATTAATGTTGACTATCTTGTTTATTATTATATATTAATTGTACAAATGGGTCTAACTGAGATATTTCCATAAATACATATAATGTCCATTGATCAATTTTACATCCTCTATTATATTTTCTTAGCAACCCTACCTCTTTTTTAAAAATTCTTTATGGGTTTCATTATTTTATTTTGGTTGTTTCATTTTTAAGATAAGATTTTTTTTAAAAAAACTGCAATTTTAACACATAATTTTTTGTTTGTTTGTTTTGGGGGGGTCCCATCATGGAGCCTCAACTCTGGGATTGGACGCTGTCCCTCAGCTCTTCAGCTCAAGGCTAGCGCTCTACCACTTGAGCCACAGCACCACTTCCGGCTTTTTTCTTTTTGCTTATGTGGTGCTAAGGAATCGAACCCAGGGCCTCATGCATGCAAGGCAAGCACTCTACCACTGAGCCACCTTCCCAGCCCCCTCAACACATAATTTGTTGAAGCAATACTCTGATACAGAATAAGTTCTATAGACTTTTCACATATTTTCCTTTTTGGTATCAATAATTAGGAGACTCTTAAGAGTGGCAAAGTTTCTCACTGAAGCTGAATAATAAGCATAGATTATTACAAAATTTGTGGATGGGCACGCATAATAAGGGGAAGATTCTTGCCCTTGGAGGTAATCTAACATGGACCATGATGCTTGGTGATTTCTTTGTACATGGAGCTTAAACAACAGATTACCAGGCTGAAACTGAAGCTGGATGACTTTATGTTTTCTTCAAAGTTCTCCGGTAATTCACTCTTACTGACAGAATGTGTGTGGATGTAAAGGCATCAGGGACTCCCCACTCCTACAAATTGGAGGGCTCTGTTTGCTTTTTGGTTGTTTTTTTTTTAGTTGTTGTTGTTTGTGCTGGTCCTAGGCTTGAACTCAGAGCCTGGGTACTGTCCCTGATATTTTATATTTTGCTTAGGATTAGCGCTCTACCACTTGAGCCACATCTCCACTCCCAGCTGTTTTTGGTGTTCACTGGAGATAATAGTTTCAAAGACTTTGCTTCCAGAGAAAGCTCCAAACACATATCTCAGCCTTCTGCATAGCTAGAATGTCTGATTTGGGGAAGAGAAAGGGTATAACAAAATGGTGAAATAAGGACACAGGGTGACCCAATGCAACAATAATATTCATAAGACACTATGCTGAAAATGAACTTTACAACTTTGGGGAGGTAGGGGAGAAATGGGGGAGGGAGGAATAGTGGGAGAAAAACTAAGGAGTAGGTAACAATGTTCGACAAGAAATGTACTCATTACCTTACTTATGTAACTGTAGCCCCTCTGTATAGCACCTTCACAACAAAATAAAATACAATAAAATTTTTAAAAAAAGAGAAAGTGATTATACATTTTGAAAGAATGACAAAGAATCAGGTATACAGTAAAATTCAGTGAGAGTACCTAATCTCTGCCTTTCAACCATTGGGACTCATTGTTCCTAATAAAGAGAAAATTAATGCTACACTGCCTAAGTCAATACAGACATGTTTTTTTACCTGGTACATGGAAATTCAACTTTCTGATAGAGTATTATAAAAGCTTACTACAATAGAAATGATAGAATTACTATGCCTAATTCTCACACACTGTGTTTGTAATGGCCTGAAATATAACACTTACATTTAGAACTCTGTCTTAAAAATCATGTCACAAGGACTTTTCCTCCTCAGAAGGAAATCTACATTAAAACTATGCTGTCAATGTACTTCTTTATTTCCTATTGTTCTGAATATTCAATAAAATCCTGACTACTCTGGATTTCCTTGTCTCTCTGAATGAGAAATCATAACATTTTCTCAAGTACTCTGTCAAAATCAATTCTATCAACATTTATAGAGTCCTTTAAATACAAAAGCAAAGAACTATTTCATGTAAAACAGGAGTAATGCCACCTTCAGAGGCTCCTGCCAGTAAAGCTTAAGTTGCTCAGGACTCTGAAACCCACAGCACTGTTCTTCAAAGTTGGCCCAGCCAGGAAAACCCAAGTGACTACATTTGCAATGAACCATTCACAGTGTGCACCACTAGTAAGGAATGTAATAGAACACCAACTGATCAGACACAGCTACTAAGCATGAGGTCCAGGGTTCACACACATCTACTAGCAACACAATCAATTTTTTTTTAAATAGATGAAATTGGGGCAGACACAGAAGCCTCCATGTCCACAGGCTCATTGCAGATGCCGATCGGCACTGTCCAGAGCATTAGGGTAGCACATGCAAAGCCATCCTTACCATTCATATCCATGGGAATGTTTCAGGCATGTCTTCTGTTAAAAGATGCCACTAATTATGTGCTTACATGGACTTTCCAGTAATAATGAGAGGGAGGATGAGCAAGAAGAAAGCAAAAACAAAGTCCAGAGAAATACCTGAAATGATTGTGTTTGAATGCCAGTCCTGGGTCTGGAATGTAGAATGGGAGACTTTCCTTGAAATTTAGTGCTCCAGGCTAGAAGTACACTACTGGGGCCACAGCTCTACTTTTGGCTTTAGGGTGGTTAGTGATGGGCTAGCTTCCTGAGTAGGTAGGATTACAAGTATCAGCAACACCTCCCTGTTCTGAAACTTTCTTAAGCAGAGTCTGAAACTAGTTCATCATAGATAGACTTTGTATATACAACAGAAACATGTGGTGTTAGCAGGCTCAAAATTATATATCAAAAACTTCCTTGTGTTCAATTGCACTTGGCATGAGATTCAGAATGAGATTGTAGGAACCCGAGTACAGACTCATCTCTCATGTCTAGCTGCGTTCAGGTTCTCAAAGTTGAGTCTAGAGTAAAGGAAGAAAATATGACATCATTGTATCATTATCCAAAAATCAATGATAGTAGTGCACCAGTATACATGAGTGAACATAAATGAATCTCTATGCATCCCCATCAGGAAATTGGTTTTTAATTTAAAAAGAGCTTACAGATGACTTACTTTTATTCCAAGGGTCGAGAGTGACTTGCTGATAACATCCTTCACTGTATCTGAGTTTTTTGCTATTACAGTTATTGGCTATAAAGCACATTTGAAAAAAGGCATGTATTAAGAATTCAAACAGTATCATTGTATAGTTATTGCCAATTACTTTCTTAGTCTCTCAACAAATTACATTTCTGGTATTTAAAGGCCACACGTGGGTAGTGCACAAAGCATTGAGTAGCAATGTTTCTGCATTTATTCGTATATCATGAAGCCAGGAGAAAGCATTTCAGACACATGGAAACAAAGTGCACATAGGTCAAAGCTGCATGACAACTGAAGAAACACCAGAGAGTATGGAGAACAAAAGGTACTGAAAAACCATTAAAATACTGAGAGGAGAAAAACATTAAGGCCTAAAATTCAATGAAAATGTCTTTCAAGAAGCAAGGTCAAATAAGGGCCTTGTCAGGTAGGACATGGTACCACAGAGCTGCCCTGGACCCACAAGCATAGATATGGAGCCTTCCCACAGGCTGACTATCAAGCGAGAGACAGATACTCAGCTCTTCAGGAGAAATGACATGCACCTGCAATCTTTACTTCAGGAAACTTAGACCTCAGTAAAGCCCACTTTTATCATGTAGAGCTGACCTAACAGATTGTTCTCTAATCACTTTTGCTATTGGAGTGAGTCAGGCACAGACAAGTCTGTATTTTCCACTGAGAACCATGCAGCCTCCTTTCCCTCCAGCCATGAATATGGAACTTGAAAGAGATCAATCATTTTCAAGACATTTACTAGCATGCATTTACTAATGTTGTGTCCTTCAGCTTTCCCCTCTCAATACTATCTTGTGTATGTATATGGACACATGTGTATTTATATAATGAACATTTACCTATGTACATAAACACACAGTAGTGAAATTTAATAATATAAGTCACTATAGATCTAAACAATGCATTATTCTTCAGGAGTATTCATGTAGGCTGACACTGGTTTAGAACAATTATAGAGGAAAAAATTACATAAAACCTTAGGTTAAATGTTTCTTGCAGAGCTTCTGCAGGGCAAATGACATAGCTGGCAAGATCAATAGAAAGCCCACCGATTGGGAGAAGATCTTTACTAGCCATACAACGGACAAAGGTCTCATATCTAAAATATACTTGGAACTCAAAAAATTAAACCACCCAACAACAAATCCTCAAAGAAACAACTGCCCAATAAATAAGTGGGCGAAAGACTTAAAGAGAAGCTTCTCTGAAGAAGAAAGAAGGATGGCCAATAGACACATGAAGAAATGTTCAACATCCCTAGCCATAAAAGAAATGCAAATCAAAACAACATTGAGATATCACCTCACTCCAGTTAGAACAGCAAAAATCAAGAACTCTAATAACAACAGATGCTGGAGGGGATGTGGACAGAAAGGAACCTTACTTCATTGTTGGTGGGAATGTAAACTTGTTCAACCACTTTGGAAAGCAGTATGGAGGTTCCTCAAAAGACTTCACATAGATCTCCCCTATGATCCAGCAATCCCACTTTTGGGCATTTACCCAAATGTTTACAAACAAGACCACACTAAAGCTACCAGCACAACTATGTTTATTGCAGCATTATTTACCATAGCTAAGATATGGAACCAACCCAGATGCCCCTCAGTAGATGAATGGATCAAGAAAATGTGGTATATATACACAATGGAATTCTATGCCTCCATCAGAAAGAATGACATTTCCCCATTTGTTAGGAAATGGAAAGGTTTGGAAAAAATTATATTAAGTGAAGTAAGCCAGGCCCAAAGAAGCATAGGTCCCATGGTTTCCCTTATTTGCAATATCTAGTATAGGTATGAGTCAAGCGGAAAAGGCCAGATAATGTGATGTTAGGAAAATGAACCCTTAAATATGTATTTTAATGTTTTCGTTTCTTTCATGCATGTGTTTCTAATGCATTTATAAGATTATTTCTTTGTTGCTTTGTATGTCCCTCCCCCACAGTGTAACCCCCGCTTTCACTATATTTGATGTCAGTATATCATGTGGAGGAGATGGGGACAAACAAGTCGTTTAAGGATTCAGGTGGACCTGTTGCAACAATGAGAAGTACAAAATGTCATGTCAAAACCAGCTTTACAATTTCGGTGTGGGGGGGGGAGGGGGGTATAATTGGGTGGGGGGAGGGGGGTAAAATTGGGTGGGGGGAGGGGGGAGGCAGGGAAGGGAAGTGAAGGGTAAACAAAGGAGGAGGCTGCAATGCTTGGTAAGAAATGTATGCATTATCCTGCCCATGTAATTGTAGCCCCTCTGTACAGTATGTTCTCAAATAAAATACAATTTAAAAAAAAAAAAAAAAGAAAATTGGGGCAATAGAATCTGTATTGTCTGTATAATATTTGGTATTGTTCCTCTGTTTATGAATTCCACAAAAACAAATGAAAATAATGATAACCTCTCCAAATATAATTAAAAGAATAACATGAAAATTACTCTAATTTCAGGAAGACTACACTGATTGACTGTTAAAAATGACCTCCAGCCGGGCACCAGTGGCTCCTGTCTGTTATCCTAGCTACTTATGAGGTTGAGATCTAAGGATCAGGGTTCAAAAGTAGCCCAGGTAGGAAAGTCCACGAAACTTATCTCCAGTAAACCACCAAAACACTGGAAGTGGCGCTGTAGCTCAAGTGGTAGAGCACTAGCCTTGACCTGAAGAGCTAGGGACAGGCTCAGAATTCAAGGCCCAAGACCAACAACAACAACATTATAAATATAAATAGATAGATAGATAGATAGATAGATACATACATACATACATACATACATACATACATACATACATATACATATATATATACATATCACATTTTCTTTTTTTAATTTTTTAGTATCAAAATTACATACAGAGGGGTTACAATTACATGGGCAAGGTAATGAGTACATTTCTTATCAAGCATTGTTGCCTACTCCTTTCTTTCCCCTTCCCATCCCTTCCCATCTCCCACTCCATCCCACCCCACCCCCACTCCTGGCCAAAATTGTAAAGTTCGTTTTTTGACATAATGAACTGTACATCTCGTTGAAATGGCTCCATCTGTATCCCTATTTAAAGGCTTGGTTTTGCCCTTTCCCTCCACAAATTATACCAAAATCAAGTACAATGAAAGCAAGGGTTATACCGTGGGGGAGGGACATACAAAGCAACAAAGAAATCATCTTAAGTTAGAAATAATCACAAGAAAGAAAAAAATTTTGAATACTCATTTCACCTAACATCAACTTATCTGACCTTTTCTGCTTGTCTCACACATATACTAGTTACTGAAAATAAGGGAAACCATGGGACCTATGTTTCTTTGAGCTTGGCTTACTTCACTTAATATAATTTTCCAATTATTTCCATTTCCTAACAAATGTGGCAATGCCATTCTTTCTGATGGAGGCATAGAATTCCATTGTGTATGTATGTATACCACATTTTCTTGATCCATTCATCTACGGAGTTGCATGTGGGTTGGCTCCGTATCTTAGCTATGGTAAATAATGCTGCAATAAACATAGTTGTGCTTTAAGCTGGTAGCTTTAAGGAATTCTATGCCTCCATCAGAAAGAATGACATTGCCCCATTTGTTAGGAAATGGAAAGACTTGGAAGAAATTATATTAAGTGAAGTAATCCAGGTCCAAACAAACATAGGTCCCATGGTTTCTTTCCCTTATTTTCAATAACTAGTATATTTCTAAGACAGGCCGAAAAGGTCAAAAGCTATGTACATATGAACATATAAGATGATGCTAAATGAAATGAATCCCTAGGCAGGGACATAAGTGGTTTTTTCTTTCTTATTATTGTTTTTAACATACTTATAATGTACTATGTGATTTTTTTATTTCTTTTGTATATTCTTCCCCCATGATATATCCCATTTTCACTTTATTTGATTATGGTGCTCTGTATCTTATGTATACAATTTTCTAATTTGGAGAGGGGAAGAGATAAAACAAAATGCTTAAAAAGAGATACCCATGAAAAGGTCAGATAATGTGATGTTAGGAAAATGAACCCTTAGATCTGTATTTTAATGTTTTTTTTTCTTTCATGCTTTTTTTCTAATGCATTTATAAGATTATCTCTTTGTTGCTTTGTATGTCCCTCCCCCACAGTATAACCCCTGCTTTCACTATATTTGATGTCAGTATAAGTTGTGGAGGAGATGTGGAAAAACAAGTCATTTAAGGATACCGGTGGACCTGTTGCAACAATGAGAAGTACAAGTTGTCATGTGGAAAAAGAGCTTTACAAAGTTGGTGCGGGGGGGGGGGGGGGAGGCGGTGGGGATTGGGCAGGGGGAGGCTGGGAAGGGATGTGAAGGGTAAACAAAGGAGGAGGCTGCAATGCTTCATAAGAAATGTATGTATTAACCTGCCCATGTAATTGTAACCCCTCTGTACAGTGTGTTCACAAAAAAATAATAATTAAAAAAAAAGAGATACCCATTGTAACAATGAGATGTACAAGACACTATGTTAAAAATGAACTTTACAACTTCTGGGGGGTGGGAGGGAGGAGTTGGAGAGGTGGGGAGGGAAGGGTTGGAAGGGGAAGAACAAAGGAGGAGGTAACCATGCTTCATAGGAATGTACTCATTATGTTAATCATGTAACTGTTATCCCTCTGTACCACTGTTTTTACAATGAAAACCGTATTTTAAAAAAATGACCTTCTTTACAATAAAACTGATAATTTGTGTGTATTAAATATGAATATTTCTTCTAAATTTATACATGTTAACTAAAGTAAGTGAATAAAGTTTCATACTGTAAGGTAAACATGTATTTTATAAATGAAAGTCATGCATGTTGACATGAGAATACAACCTTTTAAATGAGCTTTCTTTTGTGTTTTTTCTTTTGCTTTTGTTAATGTTGGATATGGGGCCTGAATTCATGTCCTGGACTCTGTCTCTGAGATCTTTCTGCTCATGCCTAATGCTCTAGCACTTTAAGCCCGCAGCTATACTTCTGGATTTTGAGGGGTTAGTTGGAGATAAATAATCTCATGGGGACTTTTCTGCCAGGGCTGGCTTCCAACTGCAATCTCAGATCTCAGCCTCCTGAGTACCTAGGATGACAGGAGGTGTGAGCCACCAGGGCTGGCTGCTCGTGCTTTCTTAGTATAAAATCATAAGTAAATAAAATGGACTTAGTTTTTGTAGCTCATGGGGCTAAAACCCAGGATCAGGGCTCTGTACCTGAGCATTGTCATTCAAGTCTAACATCTGCCACTTGAGCCACAGCTCCACTTCAAGCTTTTTTCACTAGTCATTTGGAGGTAAGTGTTTCAAGGTCTTTCCTTCTCACACTACAATCCGCAGATTTTAAGCTTTTGAGTGGCCATGATTACAGGCATGAGCCCCTTTCAGGCAATAGGTATTCTATTTTCCAAAAAGTTTTATGTCAATTTTTAATACAATGATTACAAAATAGAATAATAATATAATAATAATAATAATAAATAATAACCCTAAGAAAGTTTCAGACATGAATATTAGAAATGGATTTTTAAAGACAGGAAGCTATGAAATAATGAGCAGAAAATTAAATTGTTTCAAATGGAAGATAATTGTTAAGAACATCTTGTACTGACACTAAGACTCATTGCTATCATGTTTATATTTGTAAATATGACATAAGTGAATCAAGCTCATCGCTCAGTATCTTCTTTTCCTATTCTTTTCCTCCCCTTGTTCCTAAAAGTTCCCTTACCATTGATAAATTATAAAATCTCCCACCTTTCCCGCCTGAGCAAGTAACTAGAAATTCCTCTTTATTCTACACAACACTTACAAAGTGATTGTTCTTGACCTCATTGATGCAGATCTGCAGAGGAATGCTGTTCTCATCTTCTTTCTCTTTTTCAAGGTTGATATACCTGATTCATTCAACCCAAAGTAGCACAATTATTAGCTGGTAACATATTTTTTTAAATCAGTCTTGTTAATATTTTTCTGATCTGTATTTCCAGGATCCTCAACATATGTTTTCATCAATGTAATAACATTGTTGGAAAATAGAATTTCAAAGAGAAGAGTGTCCAGGAATGTGACATTTGGGAAGGCTTCAGAATAAATGTTTCAAACTTCACCATGTAGATGGGAGAGCTGATGCCTGCTTAGGCAACTGAAAGGAACAGTGGCTTTGAGCTAGCTCAATGGAGCATGGAATATGGATGGCACCAAACCTGGGACTTCCTCCCAGAGTCTGTGTACGGTTGCTCTGTTCTAGTCTCTGACTCTCACACTGGAGCCACAGCTCCACTTCTGGCTTTTAAGTTAAGTGGAAATAAGAGGCTTTCAACTATCCTACACAGACTGGCTTCAGTCCTCTTATCTCAGCCTCCTGAGTAGGATGGGATTACAGGATTAAGCCACATGTGCAGGATGACCTGTATATACTTTCAGAAAATGTTAGCTGAAGTTCATCATTGAAGTGAAGGGAAATTTAGGGTGGATAATCCAAATGTCTTTAAAAATAAAGACTGTGTGATTTAGAATTGCACCCAGGGTAAATAACTTCCATGGAAATGGGGCAGAAAGAATTTAAGACATTGGTTTTCATGTATTCGTTCACAAATGACGTAATAATTAAATATAAACACTTTCTTAATATCTTTGCAGGAAACAGATCCATTTTTCCTTTTGTTCACAAGAACTGCAAATTAAAATGATAGCCAATGTTAAACTATATCTCATATACAAGATCTTTACAAGTCATTAAAGGTAAAAGTACTATCAAGTCATTGGTCTCCAAGCAAACACAGAATTGACGCTGCTCTTAATTGGGGTTTGATGGACTTGGGCTTATAAAGGTGATCTTACTGTGATGTAAGGCAAACTGCTGTAGGAGAGAAATGGATTTCGATGGAATCACTGCCACCAAGTAATGCAAGCCACCTGACCATAGGCCAGTGTACTTTCTATTTCCCCTTTGATAAAACTGATAGAGCTGGGTGTGCTCTTCCAACACTTGAACAATAGTCATTCAGATCAAGATATCCAGAGGAAATATGGCATTTAGATGGCATTTTCTCGATCCAGAAATAAATGTTATGCAGTTGCAAGGAAAAAAAAACAGGGAAAATGAAAAAGATTGGAATGTTTTACTTCCTAAGAGAATTTCCTGAACTCTATTGTTATATTTGAAATTAGAAAACTTACATTACATTAGTAGGAACAAAGCTCAAGGTTACTGAAACAGTCATTAGTAGTGATAGCTGATATGGCTAAGTGATTAATGAAGAATAACGCCTTTGCTATTTCTCTCCAGCTTTCAGGGTACAGTGGTCAGTCTTACTCGAAGGTGGCCTTGAAGTTCTCCAGGGGCCAGCCCAAAAGAAGGGACTTTCTGGAGTGATGACCACCCTTGTCCAAGTTGTCCCCACAGTCAGCCATCCACAGGGCACGCAGTTGGGACCACAGTTTTAATCTTAAAGCATTTCTTATACCTAAAAAGGGCAACAAACACCATCTCTCTTAGTTTACTTCTTAAGTGTGGCATGTTAACACCTACTCTCCCAAACTCTTCTCTTCTGTTTTATAATTTTAAACTCCTGATACAAGATGATCTATCACATTCTCAATCATGTTGTTTTATTTGGGTTTGTGTCATGGCCTTTATATATAGTGTAGCCTGGACCCTACCTCTGGTATCCCCATCTAAGTCTATGTGCTGGGACTACAGGATGGAGAGCATGCCTGGTGGTGACTGCATTCTCAACAGTTACACAACATAGGACCTTCATGAACACGGGAGAAATAAACAAGGAATCTGATCCTTTGAATGCACAATTGACAAAGCACTGTGATCTAAATGCTAAGACTATCTAAATGCCATTTGCTAGTGTAAATCTTTTTGTGCTGGTGTGACAGTGAGCGGTCCATACGTACTTGGCATTAGACACAAGTAATAAGTCAGTGAACAGGAAGAGGTGCTGCTTCTTCCTCTTGCATCCTTTTTGCATCTGCACCGGGGTGTGGATGAGCAGGGTTCTGCAGGGCTTCTCCAGGGACAAAGGTCTGTCCTCCTGACTTTTCTGCTCAGGATGATGGCTCTCCTGCTGCGCAGCAACACCACAGCACAGTCAGTGCTCCAGCATGGGATACAGCTTTATGCCCAACTTTAGTGGTGCACAATGCAACATTTCCTCAACTGACACTTGGGAACTAACATGCAAGGCACTTTGTGGCTCAAAAGCAAGCAGAAAAGTAGGTCATTCTTAAAATGGTTGCAGGCAGATATAGAAACAGAGCCCTAGACCTTCGCCACGTTAAGGGTGGGCAAAGGAATAGGCCAGAAGCTCAGTCTACTGTTAGAGGAGAGCAAGAGAGGGCCTAGTAAGGGAGCAGTGAGCTGGGTGAAATGAAAGAGCAAAGGAGACCTACCAAATTCATTTTTCTTTTTCATTTTTTGATAAGACTAGGGCTGGAACGCTGGGGCTAGTCTCTGTCTATAATTTATTTTGCCCAAGGCTATCACTCTCCACTTATGCCACAGCACCACTTCTGGCTTTCTGTGGGTAGAGTATTGGAGCTCTGAAATTTGTAGACTTTCTAGCCTGGGCTGGCTTTGAACCACAGTCTTCAGATCTAGCATCCTGAGTAGCTAGAATTACAGGCGTGAGTCACTATTGCCAAGCTGACCTAGCAAATTCTATATCTAAACACCCTCAGCATTGAAATGGATCAGGCAGAGGCAAGTCTGTACTTTCCTACAAGGACTATCCAGACTCCATCCTGCCTAAGAGATCAGCAGGATACTCCCTGTTTATTCTTAAAAACACTTACAGAGCCAGCCTTCTGGAAATCATTGGCAAAGGTCTGCAATGGAATGTACTTCTGAAGTTCCTTCTGTTTTTGAATGTTGCTATATCTGAGATATTGGATAATAATGCAAAAAACACAAGGAATTAGCTAGTAGTATGAATTATAGGATATTATTTGACAGAAAAAAGCATGAGATCCAGAATGCAAGCGATATTCCAAGGAAATGACATCTGGGAAGGAGGTCCATTATTTTTAAAAAATTACTCTGGGAAGGGGAGGACCAATAACTTCCTGTGTAGCAATACAAACACAATTGTTTAGAGAAATGTATTTGTATATGTAATTATATAGGTATATGGGTATATATATGTGTGTGTGTTTATATATATGTCTATATGTGTAAGTATGCTTATACATATATATGTATATATTTATACACACACACACACACACACACACACACACACACACTCTTACACATATTGCCAGTTGTGGAGCTTGAAACTTGGGCCTGAATATTGACTCTGAGCTTTTTAGCTCAAGGCCATCAAACTATCACTTGACACATATTTCCACTTTCACTTTATTGGGAATTTCTTGAAGATAAGAGTCTCAACAATCTTTCATGTCTGGGCTAGTTTGAAACTGCAATCCTCAGGTCTCAATCTCCTGAGTAGCCAGGGCAATAGTGTCAGGTCACCTACATATATTGTAGAAAATATTCACTCATGTCAATCAGCTGTAGCCCAGGAGACCTTAGGGCTTAAAACTAAATTTTCTTATGAGTAAAAAGTGCATTATATTTATAAGTGTAGACAGGCCACATAATTTCAGTTAATATGGGGAGAATCGATTGGGGACACTGTTTGCAGACTGGTATTCATTCACTAACAAATAAAAAATAAGTATGAACATTGGAAAATACCTTTGAAGTAAAGAGCACCATTTTTCTTTTAGCTCTGAAGAACTGTGATTTAAAAAGAGAGAAAATATTATACAACACTTCACATTCATGCTATGATTTTAATTCTATCCTTAAAGAGACTGGCAGTCCAGGAGTATCAATGTGAATGTGAGTGGAATAAGAACCTACTCATAACTGGGGTTTGATGGACTCTACCTTTTCCTGGTGATCTGACTGTGATGTGAATTAGACTTTAAGGTGGAAAAGAACTTGGACTGATATGGAGAAACTTATTTTCTAACGTGTGATGCAAGCCACCTGATCATAGGCCAGTCTCACAATGCCTTCCGTCCACAGTGATAAACACCAGACAGAGCAAATATGCTAGTCAACTATGAAAATGTTTTGCAAATTAAACCCTATGGAAGAAATTGGTCATTTTGACAGAATATTTTTAATCCAGCAAGACAGGATAAAATTTGGAAGAAAATTTTCAAATATTGCAAAGTTGCAAGGTTTCATTTCCTCATAGAAATTTCAGGACTGTAATATGCTGTGTTATTTCCTAGGAAGCTTACTTTTTATTACCCATCACACTAAGTCTTTAATGATGAATGCTAAGATTGCTACTTACTGTGCTTTGTACCATCAGCTTCTCTTGTTATATTTCTCTCCTCTGAAGGGATTGAAAGCAAGCATGGACCTCTTACTCACCCCTTATAACTTTTTATAACCTGGCACACATTGGCTTTAGAAACACACTAAAGTTTTACTTTCCAAGTATTTTCTAGGTGTTACAAACCACATCACTAAAAATATTATTGCTTTCATTTGGGGTGAAGTTATACTGTGTATGTGTATGTATTTACATTTGTGAAAACCAGGAATAGAAGTATTGGGGCGTGTGTCAATCCAATATTGTTTCTCTTTATGAACCATCAGATTTTTGCCATGTCTGCATATTTTTTAATTCCTTCATTAATAGCTCCTCTACTGAACAATTCTATGCTGTCCTGTAACATGCTTCATCAAGAGAGAGGCACCCATCTTCGATGGCCCCTAACCTGCCTACATATATACACATAATGTCTATTTCCTGAAGCCATGTTGAAGAATGCTCATAATAGTCATCTGCCAAAGACCAAGGAGGCTGGACAGTGCAGCAGCTTTAGAACTCATACAATTTGTGATGACTTAATTTTAATTGTTACTTAAAGATTAGTTTGTAGGAACCCCTCTTCTATTTCCTAATTTCACCAGCTTCTGTATCCTTTAGTTGCACTAAGCAATAAGAACTGAGAGCCTTCAGACAAATATGCCTTGGAGAAGACCTGCAGAGGTCAACACACACAATTCCAGCTTCCCAACCATTTTCGATCGTTTTTCAAGACAAATTCATCAAAGAATTAATAAGTGGACAATTTTGGAACTATTTTCCTTCTGTGTCTCAAACTTCTGAGAATGTGTGAGGTCTTGGCCATGAGGAAAGTTGAACAGCATGCATTCAGTACAAACAGATGTATAAAACAGCTGGAAATGAGGGGTGCAGTTTGACACAATGGATGAAACAATTTACACCTTCTTGGTGAATCTACAGCTTTAAACCTATCTACATTCTCTGTCTTCATGCAGGCCTAGGTATGTGTGCTAGAAAAACTAACTTGCAGTTTAACAGTAAACCTTCTTTCAGATTACCCATACATCAGATATGACACACTCTACTTACAAAGAAACAATATGCTAGAATGCTACAGAGTAATTGAAGTTCTTTGCTAATGATGATACATGTGTATATACATACATATAAATATATATATATATTTGGAATTAAAAACTTTCTCTATAAGGAATTACAAGGAGTGAAAAATTAATTTTTGAAACATACTTTCAGGATTCTCTAACACTTAGCTGAATGAATTCTATTAATGTGATGTATTATATAGGTAACACCTGGTCTTCCACAGTCAACATCCACTCTCCCCCAAGAAGATTCTGTAAACCCATTCAAAATCACTGGTCACAACCACTTCAATACTGAGCCATTTGAATATATTGGAATCTAAAAGTGTCTGGAGGTGTGTGTATAAAAGGTCATTATGAAGATCAAAAGTTGCAGATCAGCCTAGAAGACAATCAAATTGCAACATTGTTTCTTGTAATAAATTTTAGATGAAAGTAAGTTATATTTTCCATCGTTTCTGGAAACTTTGCGCATGGCTTTCTCATAGCATAACTACAATATTCACAGAGCATAGTTGTCAGTCTTACCAGAAAGTGAGCTTGTATTTCTCCTGGGGCCAACTCAAGACAAAGGATTTTCTGGAACACCCATCACCGTTTGCTGCTCTGTCCCCACATTCAGCCATAGACAGGATATGCAGTGGAATTGTATCTTTTATCTTAAAGCATTTCGTATATCTGAAAAGAGAATTACACACCATCACTCTTACTTTATTACTTCTTTTTAGCAGTGAATGCGTTTGAACTCAGGGTCTCATTACTATATCTGACCTTTGTTTATGAAGGCGAACCCGCTATCACTGGAGTCCTATCCCTGCTTCTGCATTTTTGGAGGGTAAATGTATGTACATCCATGCCAGACTGGATTTGACTCACACTCCTCAAGTTTCAGACTCCTGAGTAGCTGGGATTACAGTTGTGAGTATGCGGTCCTGGGGTTCTTTGGTGGATACTTACATGTTGGGAAGTGTCATTCAGCTAAATTGAAGTAATCTACTTTTGTCAAATTTAAATCAGATAAAAACTGTCACATCATTATTTCTTTGTTTGTTAAATATTTTTTTTTAGATAGGGCCTTTGTATGTTGTCTAGCCTAGGCTCTAACTCTGTATCCTCCTGCCTCAAACCCTTTGTGCTGGGAGAGACGGGGGATGGACCACAAGGCCATGTTGCTTTCTTCAGTCATCACTATGGTCTTGAGAAATCAGCAAGGAATCTAAACTTTTATGAAAAGAAATGAATAAAAATTCTAAGTTGCCTTAAGTTAAGGGTTATATAAAGTCCTTGCTGAGTGAAAAGCATTGCATGCTTTGCAGGAGAGCATGCAGTCCATACGTACTTGGTATTAGACACCAGCAACACATTACTGAAGAGGAAGAGGTGCCGCTTCTTCCTCCTCCAGCCTCTTCTCATTTGCACTGGGCTGTGGATGAGCAGGGTTCTGTCGTTGTCCTCCAGGGACACAGGTGTGTCCTGCTGAGCATCCTCCTCAGGAAGATGGCATTCCTGCTGCACACCAACACCACACACAGTCAGTGTAAACATATGTCCCAGAGTTTTATGCCAAATGGATGGGAACACATTGCCACAGGTGGTCTTCTCAATCCCAACCTGACTGTATTACTGATACCCAGGGGACTTTGTGCTTTGGATTTTAAAGCAAACAAAAAAGCTCTATCACTTTTTAAGATACAAGGAGGACAGATATAGAAACAGATCTTGGACCTTTTCTTCTCTAAGAAATGGAGAAAAGAACAAGGCAGGAAGCTAATGCAACTGTACCAGGAAAGGAAAAGAATCTGGCAAGGGAGCAGTGAGCCAGGAGAAATGTTAGGGCAAGGCTAAGCAGATGACCACAGCAAACTGACCAAACATCACTGCAAACATGAGAAGTGTTTTATAACATAATATGAATATCCACAAAGAAATAATTCCAAAGTAATAAAGTTCATTTTCGACATAACGACTTGTACTTCTTGCCCATGTAATGTACAGTATTTTCACAATAAAAAAAGAAATAATTCCAAATTGCTTTTCTACTAACACACTAACACTGCTTGGATGATTATTCCCACCTAATCAATATCTAATATTGGAGGAAGAGAAAATTGAGAAAGAACATCACAAAATATGTGAAACCATTAAGAATTCCTAAATGTGAGGAAGTGCTTAGGTTTGTTGGCTGCACTCTCTTGTCAGTAGAGCTGTGGCTCTGTAGTAATGGTCACTACATCAATAAATGGACACCTCTGCTCACTGGCTGAGGTTTGGGCAAGTCTCCTGCACACTGTCTCCCATGCCCTTTCTCTCCCATCTCCTCTGAGAATGTGAGGACAACGGGCTTCACCCCAAGCTCTGAACAGTGTCAGCAGGGGCCACTTTTTATGAACAGTGTTGAAGGTCAGAGTCAGTGCACAAGGTCAGGAGAAGGAAGACAGAACACGTTCCAGCGCCGCCCTCTACAGGAACCTCAAGACCAGTATTTTCACAGACTACCTTGTGCAGGGAATCCGCACATGGTGAGTGTGGGGATTGCAGTGAACACTTGTATTTGTCCATTGCATGGCTCTAGACAGCAGACATAGCTGCAAATCCAACAGAGACCGCAGTCAACTGCCTGGAATCTGAGCGCTGGTGGTTCCTCATTCTGTGATGTCATGGATCTAAGGCTCATGCCATAACTGCCAACCTAACATATCCTTGTATTTCCTGATTGGCTCTTTTCAACTTAATAATACAAACACATACACATATATGTTTGTGATTATCAGAACAAATACACCTACTATATACATTTTTGCATTTTCTTTGATATAGCCCTGAATCATAACCCAGAATATTCACTGAAATTTCAGTGCTCTAAATAGGCCTAAGGCCTGGATATTTAACAAAGAAAAAGAAAAGAGGTTTAATTGATAACTTCCAGGCTGAAATATCTTCTTCCTTTCTTATTAGCTCTTTTCAACTTCCTAATCTAATCCAATACATGTTTGCAATTGTTAGAACTGATACACATACTACATATAATTTTGTGTTTCCCTTTAATATAGCCCTGCATCGTAGCTCAGAATATTCATTGAAATTTCAGTGCGCTAAGTATGCCTGGGCCTGGATATTTAACACAGAATAGCTGTTTAATTCAAAATCATGAAGGAAGAATGTCCCAAATCATGGTATTCTGAAACTAGGCCTGTGGTCAGGGGCCTGGACTGGCTCATGTCTCAGAGACCAAGAGCACTGTGGAGAGAGCCTGTGCTGAGCCAGCCTGTGCTAGGCAGAGTGGGCAGGACAGGTGTTGCTCTTGTAATGCAATCCTCTCCAGAGAACTAACCAGAGCTCCAGAGATTTCTCTCATTCAGAGAGCAGCTTCCTTGTCAGTGGATGATATTTCCACATATTCTCCTTCCTAAAGACCCCAAAATCTCTCCCCACTGACTCTGGGACCAAGCTTTTATCAGGAATCCTCTTGGGTGAAACCAAACCCACACCAAAGCAGCAGATCCTCCATGCAGACACAGCAGATGCCAGGGTGATTCCACTGGAGACACACTGGTTATTTCCTCTTCACAGACACACCCACCACCTCTCCACACCTCCCACTATTACAACCCCTAGTCCATGCTCTTCTGATCTATGCTCTATAGTCTTATCTTTTGTAAACTGTTGTATGATCTGGACCATACAAGAGAATTCATTTTTACATTTTTCTTTCATTTTCTTAAGGGAATACTCATACTTATTATTGAAGGCATTTATCAGTTCATTTCTTTGAAGCAATTTAGTAATATCATTTAATACATTATTCCTTCTTTCCTTCCTTCCTTCCTACCTTCCTTCTTTCCTTTCTTTTGCTTACTTTTGTACATTATATATTTCTGTCTGTCTTTTTACTTTCTGTGTTTTTTCCCTTGGCACTCCTCTATTATACTCTGTGTGTTTCTCTTTGCTTCTTTCCTGCTGGCTTTCTTTATTTTCTTTTTACAACTCCTTTGACTTGGACTCATGGCCACAGTGATGTTCATGACCTTCTTTTGCTTAAGGGTAGCACTCTCACCACTTGATCCACAGCTCCACTTCAATCTCTTTTTTTGGGGGGGGAGGCTACTTTTTGTAGATCAGAGCCTCTTAGATTTACAGCCCAGCCCACTTCACATCATGATCCTCAAATCAGGCTCCCTTGACTACTTAAGCTTATATAACTCAGAGAGACACTGCCACAACTAATTTTTAAATTAGCTTTTTCAATGCTGAAAATGGTCTCATTCTGAGGTTTACATGCACTTGTATAATGTACTTTGGTCACATGCTTATTATTCTAAAACTTCTTCTCCACATTTGAGTAGTTTTCTTCATGCAAATTTCATTCATGGATAATTTTCTTCAAGAACAACCAATAGTTAGTTTAACCTTTTGCCCATCCTAGGACTTTTGTGTTGCCTCCACTTTGGCTTCCTGCAAATAAAGCAACTCAAACCATCTTCATCCAGCCAGGTGCAAAGCCCTCATTCCCACTCACCAGGCGCTCACAATCCTGGGACCTATGCTTCCTGTAGGGTGTAGATATTGGAGAAGCTCTGTACTGTGCAGAGTCATGGATAGAGTTACTATGTCTCAAGAAAAGCACATATGCAAACAAAACAACCTTGCTGGATTGGAGAAGTCAAAAGAAGCACCAGAGCTGTGAAAATCCTGAAGAAGTGAGTAGAAGCCAGACATTCAAGTCTCTCAGTTTCTTAAGATTTCAGTAAAGCTGTCAAAACAAAAACCAAAACCATGCAGTCTGTGGTCTCCAGAGACATCTTAGTTTTTACATTTTTTAAATAATAGATTTATTGGACAAATGATTGTAAATGACTGGGATATTTTCATACATGCATACAACCTCCCACAGACCAAGTATCACCTTCCTTTTTAGACACCCACTTTCCATTATATCTTTAACACTTAAGATACATTTTCAAATAAACTCTAGCATCTGCCTATGAGAGAATGTGTGATGATTGTCATTTCGTGTGTGGTACATTTCACTTTACACACTGCTGTGCACCTTACCAGAAATGACAGGGCTTCATTCTTCTAAATTGATCTGTATAGATGGTACAGGAAATTTAGTCTCATGAATTTAAATCAAATTTATAAATGAGGGGAGTAGAGTTTTGGAGAAAAAGAAGCAATGATTTTCAAAAATACCCAAGCAACATATGTATCTGCTGCTGGGAGGTCAAAGAAAGAATAGAGAGTTCTAGTTGTAGAGAATGAGGCAGGAAGATGGGTTTCAGAGTGAAGCCTGGCAATGTAGTTTTCTGACTACACAAGGTGAGGCATGCATTTGGTCTGCATGGTCCCATTGTGACTATGTATTGGCCAATTGGCTGGAGGAGGATCCTGGAATTGATTTGCTTCTGGTTCTGAATATTCCTCAATCCATGGGTAGTGATTTAAAGATAGGTATGTGAGAACCTTGCCTGCAACTGTGAACATATTTCTGAGTTCTTTCTCAGGAGATCTATGGGGAGATAGGTACAAGAAACCAGAGATCGAGAGAGGGAAGAGAAGGAGACAGACACAGGGACCAGAGACACAGAGACAGAGAGAGACAGACAAAGAGACAGTGAGAGAAAAAGAGAGATTCTGTTTTTTTCTTTTTTTTCTTTTGACAATCCTAGTGTTTAAAATCTGGGCCTGGGTTCAGTCCCTGAGCTGCTTTTATCAAAGCTAGTGCTCTACTACTTGAGCCATGGTGATGTTTTTGGGTTTTTGAGTATTATATTAGAGATAAGTGTCTCATGGATTTTCCTGCTGGGGTGGCTTTGAACCATGATCCTCAGATCTCAGCTTCCTGAGTAGGTAGGATTAAAGACATGAGCCACTGGATCCTGGAAAACTATGTCTTTATAAGACTTGGGTAATTTAAACTATACTGCCCAGTTCAATACCCTCAAAGTCAGACAAGTATTTTTTGTAATAAAAATGAATATACAAATATAGAAATGTAGATGAGAGACATAGTTAGATGAGAGACATAGAAATATATTCCGGTAAATATAAAATAGAAATTTAATGTCTTCATTGAAAGCCAGTTGATATATTTACATGTGTGGTATGTCTGTGTGTGTGTGTGTGTGTGTGTGTATGTGTGT
Organism: Dipodomys merriami; assembly: GCF_024711535.1. Lineage (NCBI taxonomy): Eukaryota > Metazoa > Chordata > Mammalia > Rodentia > Heteromyidae > Dipodomys > Dipodomys merriami. The sequence goes on along the minus strand of NW_027202826.1, from coordinate 30,490,636 downwards.
GTGTGTGTGTGTGTGTGTGTGTGTGTGTGTGTGTTTGTGCTGGTTCTGAAAGTAGAACTCTGTTGGGTCTTTGTCCGTCCCACAAAAGACAGACCGGGTCTGAGGAAGGTTGCCCCTTCCCCAGCCTCCCTCAGGCCAGGAGATATTCAGACACAGCGGGGAGCCAAATCCACAGACTCCCCCTTTTTTTTGTTTTAATGGCAGACCCACCTCCCAGTTAGTTATCCTTTTCCCTCCTCTATAAAAGTTGTTTTAATAGGATTACATTGGTAAGGATAGCATTGGCTACACAGGGGGTTCCAGGCAAGTCTGGGGGAAGAGGGTGGAGGGAATTAGGGAGATGAGGAGGGAAGGGATTGTAGGGGGAAAAACAAAGGAGGGAGAAACAATGTTTGATAAGAAATGTACTCATTACCTTACTTATGTAACTGTAACCCCTCTGTACATTGTCTTTACAATAAAAAAAATACCAAAAAAGAACAAAGAGACTTAGGGATAGCACCCAGGCCCTGAATTCAAGACCCAGGATTAGCAAAATAAAATGGGGGAGGGAGAAGGGATGAATAGAGAGAGGAATGATGAACAAAACCAGTCATAACATTCAATTAAATATATACATAGGTGAAAATGCAACTAGAAAAATTGAGGGAAGGAGTTGGGAGAGAGGAGGGAGAACAGTGGAAGGGGTAATATTGATCAAGATTTGTTTTAATGGCAGACCTACCTCCCAGTTAGTTATCCTTTTCCCTCCTCTGTAAAAGTTGTTTTAACAGGATTACATTGGTAAGGATAGCATTGGCTATGCAGGGGGTTCGAGGCAAGTCTGGGAGTCGAGATTCGCCAGACTAGGATAGGGAGGGCCCTTGTGCATGATCTAAGAGCCCATCCCAGTTACCTCACATCCCCACCTAGCACAGTAATAAACATCAGTTGGACAAGATCTAAACTGGAAGCATAACAAAAGGTGGTTGTTTAACAATAAGTATGGATTCAATGCCGCTACACAAGCATTTAGCAAAAGAACAATTAAAGCAGGTAACATTAAAATAATTAACTCCTAAAAAATATTAAACAGTCCATAGCATGGGGATCAAAATGAAGGTCAGGCCACCAGGTCGAAGGGACAGCTTCTCTTGTGGTGCTACTGATGATTTCTGCATTGCCAGCGTTGATCACTGCCCAGGTAACCTGTTGAGGTTGATGCAGATTCCATAGGGCCATTCCCAGGATTGGGAGTCAAGGCAGCCAACAGCTGGAGTATTGCCATCTGCAATTGTTAGAGAACAAGAGCTTCTCAAGGGCTGGTTGCCCTTGGGGATGGTTAGTAATTGTCTTTCTAGCTTTTGTCTTTAAAACACAAGCCTTGGCCATGGCCGTTTTTCTTTCCTTGTTGGTTAGCTTATTCTTGAGCATCCTCCTGTATAGAGGAAAGGGGTAAAAACTTAAGGTTCCTGGCAGGGATCCAAATGGGAGCGGACTCCCCTATGGGGAAAACATATCCAAGTCCCCTGCCCATATTAACTAGGGGGTCATGTCCTCTCCATTGTTGTGTCAGGGGGTCCTTCCACCTGACTTTCACTTGGGGCTTAGGGTTTAGTTGTCCCCAGTGCTTCTGAAATCTGGATTCAGTTGCCCCTTTTGAAAAAGTTAAGATGTTAATGGTAAACAAAGCTATCTGTAACTGTATATGGGGGCTAATTCCCCCTTTTTTGTTTTATTGGCTATCAGAATCCAAATTAAAGGGTTTTTGAATGTCCTGAAGGGCCATAATTACGGCCAGCATTTCCTTATATTGTAATTGTAATAACTTCTTGTGACATCCTGTCTTTTAGCAGGGCAAATAAGGGCACAAGACTATCTTTAGGGACAGAAACCCATGACAACAGCCAATTGATTTCCCCTAAAAGACTCTGAAGTTGGGTTAAGGTCAGAGAGGCTGGGATATCCAGCAAAGGCTTAAGGGGGCTGGCCTGTGTCAAGGTAAGGGGGGTCCCGAGCACCTTAAAAGGAGCTACCTTTTGAATTTTGGCGAGAACCTGGGCCAGAAGGCCCTCCAGGCAGCTTGGATCTTGGTGCCCCAGAATTATATCATCCATGTAGGCATAGGCAAGGGAGGTATCTGAACCCATCAAGGCCCTAAAATTGTGGCCAAGTATTGTTGGCAGAAGGCCGGACTATTGGCCATATCCTGTGGCAGCATTGTCCATTCAATCCTCAGATCAGCCTGGGAAAAATTAAGAGAAGGTATAGAGAAAGCAAACTTCTCGGAGTCATCTGGATGCAGAGAGATAGAAAAAAATACAATCTTTAATATCAATCACAACCAAGGTATATTCTGAAGGTATAGCAGGAGTCCAGGGCATACCTCTTAGGGGCGTTCCTACTAGCTCCATCCTTTCATTTACCTTATGTAGGTCTTGGAGCATAGGCAAAGCCCCAGAGGCTTTTTGAATAACAAATACGGGTGTGTTCCAAGGACTTATGGAAGGGCAAATATGCCCAAGGTTTATCTGTTCCTCCACCAGAAGGTGGAGGGCTTCAAGTTTAGGTTTGGTCAATGGCCACGGCTCCACCCAGATTGGGCTTCCTGGCTTCCACCTAATGGGAGGTACTCGGGGGGCAGTGGCCTTTTGGATTGGGGGTGCCCCCGTGCGGGTCCCCTATGTTCTTCTCTGTAATTATGGAAGTTAAAAAAATCCCTCTCCTTAACTCCCTCTGTGCTTCTTCCCCATCCAGGATGTCATCATAGGATGCTCGATGGTCTGTAGTGACCAAGGCATCCATTTGTCTTAGCATGTCTTGCCCTAGTAAATTGGCAGTGAGGTTCTTTGCCACTAAAGGGTGTATCTTTCCTTGTTCTCTATCTGGGCTAGTCCATGTCATAAGGGCAACCGTCTCTTTGGACTGGGAGTTGCCCCCTATCCCCAATATCGGGGGCCCAGGTGCAAGCTTCCAGTCCAAGGGCACTTCCTCCTCCCTGAGTATGGTTCGGTCTGCCCCAGTGTCAATTAAGCAGTGAAACCTCTTTCCGCCTATGAGAATACTCATTTTAGGGCGGAGTCCATCCACCAGGGGGATGGTCCAATGGACCTGGGTCACCCTGCCACGAGGCTGCCTGGGCCTCACAGCAGAGAGGGTTCCTCCTTCAGTTAATGGGGCTGGAGGTTGCCCCTCCCCAAGTTTAAAGACTTCCCATCTAAATCAAACTTGTATCCCTCCATGCCCCTGGGGCAGGGTGTAGGGGGCTGTTTGCCCTCAGTCCTATTGGCAGGAGATTGTTGTAAACAGTCCCTCTTAAAGTGCCCCTCCTCCCCCCATTAAAAACAAGTCCCTCTCCCCGGTAGTCTTGGGGTTCCTTGGCCCTGGGCTACCAGCGCCTGAGTAATAGCCTCAGTCATTGTAGATGCCTGAGCCTGTAAAGCTAAAGCTAGTGATTGGGACTGGTGCTGTTGTGTTCCCACATCCTGGGAGGCCACCACCCATCTGCCCAGGGAACTCTCTCTCAATCCCCCAGCAGGCCATGTGGTGGTCTGTATTCATCCCTTCCCAGACCAGCAGCTTTACAAACTGATCTCGGAGGTTCCCTGAGGGCAGCTTGCAGTGAATGCTCTGTTGGACTCGGTCTATGAAATCAGGTAGAGGCTCTCCCGGTTTTTGCCTCACTCCTGTCATGGGTGACTCAGTGGGCCCATTATCTAGTTTGTACCACGCAACAAGTCCTGCCTGCCTCACCTGGTGACAGTACGGGCCAGGTATTGCGGCCTGTTGGACACCGGTGGAGTAAGGCTTCCCCCGTTCCTGCTAACATGGCATAAGTAATAGATATTGCGGGTTGAGCCTGCCGGTTACTCTCAGCTCCCATTCTGCATTCCTCCTTAAAGAAAGCACACTATTTAATAAACTGAGAACTAGTAAGAATGGCTTTGGCCACATCCATCCAGTCCTTAGGGACACATGGGTGATAGGCAATGTCTTATAATAGGGTCTGGGCCCAGGGAGAGTTCAGGCCATCCTCTGCCACCACCTTGTGGAGCTCTTTAAGATCCTTAGCTTCCATGGATACTATTCCAAGGGCCTGTTAGCCCCTGGTGCCAGGTTGACCGGATATGCTTGGGGAAGCGAATCCTGTGGCCTAGAGTCGGGGCTCTGGAGTGGTCCTTCTTTCCAGAGGAGGTCTCCGAGTAGGTTACTTTCTGGCCCTTGGACCCTCCATGGAAGGTTGGTAGGGGTCTGGGTCTTGCAAGTCCCTCTCGAAGGTCTCGTAGGGCTCCGTACCTCCCCTCCAATTGGGGGAATAGGGAGGGGGCCTAGGACCATCAGTATCAGCTGGGTCAGAAGGGGTATCTTTTACCCTCGTTTTGACTTCCATTGTGCACGTTTCAGTGAGTTCTCGATCAATTTTTCCTTTTTTTCCTTCTCACTTCCCAAGTTCTCCTGTACTCCTTGTATGCCTCATGTTGCCTTCTCCTCCTTCTTCTGTGATATAGCATTACCCATATTTAGGGTTTCACTTACCCCGAGAGACCGCTTAGCCTCGGCCTGTATCTTTTCCTTTCGGGCCCCACGTTGGGCCCCAGATGTTGGGTCTTCTTCCATCACACAAAAGATGGAAGGGGTCCGAGGAAAGGTAAGTGCCGTGCTCGCCCATTCCCCAGCCTCCCTCAGCCCTGGAGATAATCAGACACAGTGGAGAGCCAAATCCAGCAGGTCGAAAACTCATTTATTAACAGAGAGCAGCCCTTTTGAAAGCCAAACAGGGCAGGTGGCATGGCAAGGAGGAAGAGGAACCAATCACTGTCAAGTCACAGCCCATCATGCACCTGAGCCTTCACTGGCTGGTTAGGCACTGATTGGAAGATCAATTGGGCTCTGCCCACTCTACTCTCTCCCAGTGCCATCTTTGCTGCCCATGTGCTCCAAGGAACTCAGGGCTTGAGTCCTCTTGCTAAACACATGTTGCTAAGGACTAGCATTTTGCTGCTTGAGCCACAGCTCTCCTTCCCGGTTTTTAGTGGTGAGATGGAGATGTGTCTCAACCACTTTCCCGCACAGACTGGCTAGGAACAGTATCCCTCGATCTCAGCCTCTTGAGTTGGTAGAATGACAGATATGAGCCACCAGTTCCTGACTTGAGAGATAATTTGCTAAGACAATTCACCTATTTCTAGAATGAAGTAGATACCCATATCAATGACCGTTACTTTGATTTTAGAAATGTTTATTTATAACATCACAAAGCATAACTGATTGATACATATGCAGTGTTATTGCCAGTTTGGTAGTGATTAGTATCAGAAAGGTATTCAGCCTTTCTTCCCACACAACTAGACAATTGGGATCTTTTCACAGTTTGAGGGTCCCGTAGATTTTATTTCATTTTGTAAGAGTTGACAAGATATGTAAGAGAACATAGAAGACAAGAGTCAGTGTTTCCTGCATGTAATTCTGGCTAGTCAGAAGGATGCCATCTGAAGAACATGATTGGAAGTCAGGCTGCTCAGTGTAGACGATGAGAATCTTTATCTCTAGTTGAAAGAGTGTGGTGAGTAGAGTTGTGTGGCATAAAATGGTGAATACTTGCATAGAAGCCAAGGACATCTCTCTGTATGCATTCAATCACTGGAATATAACTAGACAAAATAATTAATACTATGTAAATACAGTTATAACAAATTGACTAGAGAAGGCTCAATAGTCAGGGGTCATATGTGTTGAGTAGAGTTGCAATTTAAAGTAAAAAAATACACTAGGATGCAGTCATGGATTTAAACCGACTATTATGAAAGGATTTCAATATTTTCAACAGATCTTATCCAGACATTACCTTGAGGATAAATGAACACAGAGTTTCCCATAAGGTTGATATTTACAGGGTGACATTTAAATAGCAGCATAAATACTGGTGGGGCAAATATGCTTGTGATCCAAGGACTGGTGCTGAGATCACATGGTATAGAATAGAATATATAATATTGTACATTGTATTATATATACTATATATATCTACCCACAAATACAGTGCATACACACATATTTAGCATGGTCATTCCTCTGCATATGTTTACTAAGGCCTAGTATGCATTAAGAGCACTAGGACATTAAGAATAGATTAGAGGGGCTGGCAAGGTCACTCAGTGGTTGAGTGCTTGCCTTGCATGCATGCGGTCCTGGGCTCCATTCCTCAGAAACATATTTGCAGAAAAAGCCGGAATTGGCACTGTGACTCTGGTGGTAGGGCACTAGCCTTGAGCTGAAAAGCTGAGGGACAGTGCCCAGGCCCAGAGTTCAGGCCCCTCAAGTGACAAAAAAAAAAAAAAAGATTAGATTAAAACACTCATCACATTGGATTATAATGAAAGAGTGTGATGCAGATCAGTCTCATAATGTGTCACTTGATCTCACATTACACATAAAGAAGTGTTTTCTGGCCCCTCTTTGCCCTTTCTGAGTGGTGGGCTGGACCACTCTTGTGCTATAGTGCCAACCAGCTTTCTCAGGTGAACCACTTCGGGAACACACAGGTCTTCCAGGTACTACTGCCACACAGAATGTGACCTGGTGACAGGAGGGCTTCTAAGGGACTAAAGGCCCGGTGGCTGGATGAGGTGCCCTGGATGAGGTACGATTCACATTCTGGTACACACGGCACTGCAGAGACAGTGAGGTTCAGCATACTGTTCAGATTCTGTGCAATTTACAAACTATGTATTGTTTGTGTCTGGAATTCTCCTTTAATGTGTTCAGACAATTGACTGAGCTTCACTGAAAGTGTGCTAAAGAGAACTGCTGATTTGGGGGATAATATCACAGAAAATAAGTGTCTTAACAAAGAGGATCAACTATCTACATTGGGATACAGGGGAAACATGCCAGAAACCACCCCAGAATGCAATGTAGATGGTCTTGAAAGGGAGGAGAAAATCCACAAGTCAGCTGTCAGTTGTAGCCTATAATGTTAATTTGAGCTACTCAGCATACTGAGGTCTGAGCATACTGAGGTGAGGAATCTTTTGAGACTCTTATCTCCAGTTAACTACCAAGAAAGCCAGTTGCCAGGTGCCGGTGGTGGCTCATGCCTGTAATCCTAGCTAATCAGGGGGCTGAGATCTTCCAATCCTGGTTTGAAGCCATCCTGGGAAGGAAAGTCTATGACTCTTATCTCCAATTAGTTGCATCAAAACCTGGAAATGGTGCTGTAAATCAACTGGTAAAGTCCTCACCTGCAGCAAAATTATCCCAGTGATATCCCCCAGCCTCAAAGTTCTAGACCTACTCCTGAAAAATTGGTAAACACAACAAAAAACCCAAAGTGTAGCTGTAGCTCAAGGGGTTGAGCACTTGCTTCAAGCAAAAAATCTCAGACTCACGTAGACTTCAGCCTCCTGAGTAACTGGGATTCTAGGAAAGATACTGACACCCACTTGTTTCTCTTTTCAATTAGCTTAAAACTAATTGGCAAGAGTTTCATTTTGGTTTTCTATACATTCATAGACTGCACACTTTTTTAAATACATTCCCCTATTATTCAGAATCCTTTTCATCCTCACTTTTGGTGAGTTCCTTTCACTACTTTCATGCTCTCAGATAACTTTCTTCAATGACCCAGGGCAGGCTGTTTGATCTTGTGCCCATGGAGGTTTCTGTGTTGCTTCCACTTTGGCTTATTCAAATGAACTGCTCTTTGGATCTTCACACAGCAGGGATGGGAACCTCTCATCCACACTCCCCAGGCCTTTAAGGCTCCCAGAATCCTGGCAAGCATATGCTTCTTGTCAGTGCATAGTGTAGAACACCTGTCTAGCCAGGCCATGGATCCAGTCACCATGTCTTAAAACAAACAAAGAAAATCCTTGCTTGATTGGAGAAATTAAAAGAAGGTAGAAGAGGGGAAACTTTCCCAGAGTGGTAAGTAGAAGACAGAAATTCAAATTCATCAGCCCCTCCAGATTTCATTTAAAGCCTTTCACAACCAAGCTAAATTTGAGGGAGCATGTGGACTGTCACCTGCAGAGTCTCTATCCACGTTCACATTGTTATTATAACATGTTTATTGTATAAAGTAATGGAGTTCACAGGGACATTGCCATAAATCTGACAGCCTGCCATGACCAAATAATACCATTTGGGTATATAACTTCCCTTACACCAGCAGTAACTACATTATATTGACAAAATGTTAACATTGGAGAAGGTCACAGGAAAATACTTGTTTTCCAGAGAGTGGTGAACTACTCTAAAGACTTTCCCAAAGCAATGAGATAAACACCACAAGAACATGAAAGTGCAAAATAAAAATATGTGATAGAAGTCCTGAGGTTCTGAATCTAAGCTCAATTTCTGACATGAATCCTGGGGAAGAAGCTATAATTAGCTACCATAACAAATCAGACCTGGATTTTCTTTTTTTTTTTTGGGTCCGGTCGTGGGGCCTGAACTCTGGGCCTGGGCGCTGTCCCTCAGCTCTTCAGCTCAAGGCTAGCGCTCTACCACTTGAGCCACAGCGCCACTTCCGGCTTTTTTCTTTTTGCTTATGTGGTGCTGAGGAATCGAACCCAGGGCCTCAGGCATGCAAGGCAAGCGCTCTGCCACTGAGCTACCTTCCCAGCCCCTAGACCTGGATTTTCTAAGAAACCTCTATTAAATTTATATAATTGGTAAAATTATTTTTTTTCACAAATTATCTGAAAGGAATCTTCAGATTCTCACATGATCCTGCTTGATTTGAGAGCTGAAAGAAATTAATTGTGAGATTGCACAATTAGATTGCCTTTTGAAAACAGACACCTCTTGCCATGGTTTTGGTCTCCTGACAGGGTAATGAGCTGTGATCACCTTTGGGAAGAGATAGAGGTGGTGACCTGGCCTGCACCATTCCCCTCAGGACAGAATCTTCTGGATTAGCCATGGCCTAAACCATCTCCCAAGCCTGGGCAGCCTCCCTGCTTCTCTTCCCCAAGGGCAGTTCAACTGTTCATTTAAATTGTTCCTGCTTCCTGAAGCCACCTCACATTTCCACAATACCTGAAGTCCCCTAAGAGACAGGAGCGAAGTCTTTGGCAAATATTTTGTGAGCATTTTCAATCAAAAACTGCACCAGGGCAACCTGTAACAAAAAGGAGACATGAACACTTTTCTTGTCTTCTGGCAGTTATGAATCCTCTGATATGTGAATCTTGGAGCAAACACACAGAGGCTTGAGGAATGTTGCGAGAAACTCAGAATTTAAATTAGAAGCGATGTATAAACCACTTTTGTCAAAGACACAATTTTCAACCTATGGATGGTGTTTATAGACCAGAGCTTGAAACACAATGAATGGACTAGAGGCACAGTGAGTCACTTTGCTAAACTGCCAACATCTTTGTAATATCCAAAATTATATATTCCTTATGGCATCATTGTTATACCTCTAAATAGAATGTTTTACTTACTGTTGTATATACTAATGTTGAAAAGAAAATCATTGAATAGAATGAACTGATGAAATTCCCTTCCAAAGTGCCCTGCCTTAAACTCAGGCCAGCTTGTGTGTGGAGCTGTGGGGAAGGAAGAGCCCCTGCAGAGGAGCTCTGTGTCATGCAGCTGCAATCCCTGCTCCACACTGCTGGGCCTCAACCCTGTGGCAGGGTGAGCCTGGCAACTGCCCTGGTCTCATATACCCTCTGTTTATGTGGAGACATTTTAGAATATTTCACTAGTTTCTATTTTGTGTTGTGAATGAGGAATACAGTATATTTATTATATGTTAGGCATCTCTCAAAAATACCTGAAGAACATTTCCCTTCAGTTGGGTGCATTTGGGACGAAAAGTTGCAGACCTTTATTAGTGGGTGGTAATCATAAGGAGTTGAGCTCAGAGAATACTGAAGGATTCTAGTCTGTTCCTCTCATCTCTCTGTCTCACTCTATGGACTAGATCACTACAAGTTATTAGATGATACTCTTTACAAATGGGAATCTGATGACTTATCAACAGGGACCAATATTTCTCTGAATAAAAACAACTGATATTGGGAGCCTAGACATAGGATAGAGATCCTAGCCTTCATGGTTTAATCCCCTTCTTAACAGCAAGTGTCTGGACATGAACAGAGCACTGGGCAGGATCTCCACCTCCATTGTAAAGAGGAAGACACTAGCTTGAAAAACATCCAGGGATCACAGATGCACAATGGCAAGAGCTGAACTTTGCTGGTTGGACTCACTGTCTCCATTGTCATCCTGCTTTCTTCCAAAGCATTTGTCAGCCTAGACTCTTCTATACTGAAAGGAAAGAGAAAGGACCACACTGCTGCTTTCTCCTTGCTGCATATGTTCCTAAACCTCACCAGAGATAGGGTGTACTCCTCTTGCTCCCAAGACCTGCAGTCCATTGTGTCCTTAAATCCTGGACTGTCAGGCATGTCTTTCAAGATCTAACCAGCAACACTGCTTATCAGGATGAAGCTAAGAGAGGTCATTACCTTTCTCATGAGTGGAATATCAAATCCTGCCCTGGGATCAGGGGGTGGTAACATCAAGCTGGTGGCTGTGGACACAGCTAGGTTGTAGGAGGACATCAAGTTTAGGGAGGAATTCTGGTGGATTTGGCTTAACATTCCAAACAGATGTTTCAGCAGCAGTTGGTTGCCTCTGGGCAGCATTTCTAAAAGACTGAACTCAGAAAAACACACTTTCAGGTAAGTAATTACTTGTAGCAGATTCTACATACACAAAGTGCCTTTTCTATATGTTGGACTGAACTAATTGAAAGTATAAAGAGAGCAGTATATACTTTAAGCTACTGCATAAAATCTATCCTTGAGATGACTGCACTACACATTTTCATGGAACACATGTATTTAGAACAATAGAATGATAGTGTCTTATATATTAAATCCTGTATTGGTTCACACTGTACTCAAGAAAAATCTTCCTGAAAAATTAAACACCTAAATTATTTCTGAAATGGCAATTATGGAGTCAGGTTTAGTGATCACATCCCAAAGTACATACTATAATGAGAGACTCATTCCAAGAAAGAATGAATATAAAAAATTTCATTGAAGCGATATAGACTTTGATGTTTATGTTAGTATTTGACCAAGCTGAGATCTTGCCCTCCCTACATGGGTCCAGCAGTATAATCTGCTATCCATCAGTGTTGACTTTCCTTATGTGTACATGGGAAAGAAGCCATGCAAACAATACCATAGGAAAAAACTCATTCATACACAGAGTATAATTGACTGTCTCTGTGAACTTTTGCATGCATGTGACCAAATGAAAATTTTACCCGACTCACAATTATTTCAGCACCTCAAACTCTACTCCATGAGGCTACTTTTCCCTAAGTGTGTAAGAGTCCTATCCAGAGCAGACTCATTTACTGCATCCTACCTCTGGGCCAGAATGATTTTCTCCTCTTCACAGTCTTCATCCATGATCCTAAGCCATGTCTCATACATGCCAGTGTAAAACACACTGCCTTGCACATTGCGAAGAAAATCCTTCCAGAGACAAAAGCAGGATGTTCTGATGGAACAAACTATGTCATACAGTTATAACATACAGGTGGAAGAAATGGATCGACCCCCATCCCTTCTCAATGAGTGAATCTGTGACCTACACTGCCCTCTCTTCACTTCCTACATACACAGGTGCCAGCAGCCTCCCCACCTGAACTGAAAGCACAAAGCAGAGCATGGCAGTGCTGCTGAGGCAGGAAGGATTAGGGACCTGGTGAAGACAACTTAGAAACAGGTATTTGGAAACATGCATGTGCTATATTTGCTTCAAACTGAAAGAAGAGGATCACTTCTTTTCCCAAGGAACAGACTCCGTTTCAAAACAGGCTACACCTCTTCCTGACAGGAATGCACTTTCAATTAAAAAGTACACCCACACATCACAAACCAGAATGGAAAACAAGAGCCAGAAACATCAATAGAACTAAGTGAACAGTCACTAATTTAAGAATCTTCGCAAACACCCACCTTTATTAGGTACTGTGGGAGTGAAGACCCATCTTCCCCTTTCTCTGAAAACTCCTACTTGAGAGGAACAATCTACTCTAAAGGATAATGCTGGGTATGCAGTGGTTCTAATTCCTATTGCTGAGCTGAAATAGGCCCACACATTTCACCTGTTTCTTTGCAGTTTTAATTGAAAATGTAGTGTTTTTTTTAACTAAATATTTCTGTACATATCATATGGGAAGGACTAGGTATACAGTTTGTTAGTTCTGAATTTTGGCTTAAAATTCCCCAACACTCTGGAATGAATGAAATACATCATCTTACACCTGTGAGTACTAGCTGGTTACCTTTCCTTTTACATCCATGAACAGTACCTATATAAGGTTCCTTTCAGCCTGTTGGGTTAAAGCACCCTGCACCAGAATCAACTCCAAATGGATCAAAGACCTCAGAGTCAAACCAGTCAAACCAACCTCATCAACATGCATCAATAAGAATTTAGATTTAGCACCCCTTTATGATGAAGGTTCTGGAAAAATTAGGAATCCAGGGAACATTCCTCAATACAATAAAGGCTGTATATGATAAACCTACAGCCAGCATTATACTTAATGGTGAAAAACTAAAGACATTTCCTCTTAACTCAGGAACGAGACAAGGATGTCCTCTCTCTCCACTTCTCTTCAATTTAGTATTAGAATGCCTAGCTACAGCAATAAGAGAAGATGCAAACATAAATGAGATCCAAATAGGGAAAGATGAAGTAAAACTGTCCCTTTTTGCAGATGACATAATCTTGTATTCAAAGACTCCCACAGACTCCACTCCCAAATTACTCAAGCTGATTCAAAATTTTGGTGAAGTACTAGGCTATAAAATTAATCCTCAAAAATCAATAAGGATACAAGTGGACCCCTTGCAACAATGAGAAGTACACGTTGTCACATGGAAAATGAACTTTACAAGTTTGGTGGGGGAGGGAGGATTAGGTGGGAAGGAGCAGGAGTATGCTGGGAAGGGATGGGAAAGGAAAACAGAGGAGGAGGCTACAATGCTTGATAAGAAATGTTCCCACTATCTTGCCCACGTAATTTTAACCCCTCTGTACAGTATTTTCACAATAAAAAATTTAAACAAAAGAAATAAAAAAACAATGGCTTTTCTGTATGCGAACAATAAGAAAAGCACAGCTGAAATCAGGAAAGTAACTCCATTCCTAATAGTCCTCTCCCAATAAAACACCTAGGAATTAACTTAACCAAAGAAGTGAAGGACCTCTATGATGGAGACTTTAAAAACAAAGCAGAACTTAGAAAGGGGCAAAACCTCCCATGTCCCTGGATTGGAAGGATCAACATCGTGAAAATGGCTATACTTCCCAAACCAATCAACAAATTCAATCCAATACCTAACAACATTTCAACCTCATTCTAGAGGAAATAGAAGAGCCATCCAAAAATTCATATGAACTATAAAAGACCCAGAATAGAAAAACAATCCTCAACAGAAAGAGCAGTGCTGGAGGAATACCAAATTTCAAACTCTACTAAAAAGCCATACTAAAAAAACAGCTTTGTACTGGCACAAGAAGAGACCACAGGACTAATAGAATAGAATTGAAAGGCCAGAAATGAACCCCCAGACCTATAGCCACTTAATCGTTGATAAGGGAGTTAAAAAATAGAATGCAAGAAAGACAGCCTCTCCAGTAAATGGTGCTGGGAAAATTGGTTAATCACTTGTAGAAAACTAAAGCTAGATCCTTATATATCACCCTGCACCAGAATCAACTCCAAATGGATCAAAGACCTCAGAGTCAAACCAGACACTCTGAAAACATTACAGTACGGAATAAGAGAAACCCTTGGTCTCCTTGGCTTAGGCTAAAATTTTCTTAATAGAGACACAGAAACACAACAAATCAAAGAAAGGTTGGGATTTCATGCAAATGGCATTGCATAAAATTACAGAGGTTCTGCATGGCAAAGGACATAGTTAGCATGAGCAATAGAAAGCCCACAGATGGGGAGAAGATCTTCACCATCCATGCAATGGACAAGGGTCTCATATCTAAAATTTAAAATGACCCAACAAACCTACTTTTGGGCATTTACCCAAATGATCACAAACAAGACCATACTAAAACTATCAGCACTACTATGCTTATTGCACCATTATTTACCATAGCTAATATATGGAACCAACCCAGATGCCCCTCAGTAAATGAAAGGATCAAGGAAATGTGGTATATATACACAATGGAATTCTATGCCTCCATCAGAATGAATGACATTCCCCTATTTGGTAGGAAATTGAAATACTTGGAAAAAATACATTAATTGAAGTAAGCCAGGACCAAAGAAACACAGGTCCCACGGTTTCCCTTATTTGCAATAACCAGCATATGACTGAGACAAGCAGAAATGGTCACATACGTTGATGTTAGGCGAAATGAACTCCAAGGGAAGTATTCAAATATTTTTTCTTTCTTGCAAATGTTTCTAATATAGGTATATTTTTTTGTTGCTTTGTATATCCCTCTCCAATGGTACAAGCCCTGTTTTCACTGTATTTGATGTTCGTATACTTTGTGTAGGGCAAAGTAAAATACAAATTGTTTAAATAGGGATACAAATGGACCCATTGCCACAATGAGATGTACAAGATGTTATGTCGAAAGGAACTGTACAACTGTGGCGCAAGGTGTGTGTGTGTGTGTGTGTGTGTGTGTGTGTGTGTTTGGAATTGAGGTGGGAGGGAGATGGTAAGTGATGGGAAGGGGAAACAAAGAAGGGGGCAACAATGCTTGATAAGAAACATACCGATAAATCCTCTGTACAGTATTTTCCAAATTAAAAAATGAATTTAGATGTTGCCAATTTTGGACTTTTGAATCTCAAGTTTAGTGACCTGCACATGTAATCTTCTCCCTCAAGATCATTTTGAACAACTGATCACTAATTCTTGATCCCGTAACTTGGCCTATTAAAATGTATATACACAACATGACACAAAGGGGAAAAATGCCCACAGTGTTGGGTGTTGTGTTAACATTCTCAAAATGGCTCCATGGTACATTCATCATGGTCCTGAGCTTATATTCATCGCCAGGCTGGGTTAGCAGAACTCGGTATGCGTCTGTCATGTTATCACCAGGTACAAGACCAGAGAAGCTGAGATGCACTAGTCTACCTCTGGCTAGTCAGTGATGTGAGTTTCAAGTGGGCAGTAACAAATTGTTATTCCATGCACAGTAATGCATGCCTATCTTCCTGGCTGAAAATTATTAGCATGGCTAATGTCCACACCAACAATGAAAGGATATAAAAAAGACCTAGACCAAGTGAGAAAAAAATTATTTTTATAAAGCCATTCATAATCATTTTCACATGATTTTCTGCAGTGGTGTTCACAAAGAGCAAAATGTATAGATATATTGGTTCTCTATTGAATACTTCCTTCTACAAGCATAAAGATATTTGTAATCTACCCGTTTCATTTCAAACTTTATGTAATGTTGGTGAAACTCAGGTGAATTTTCAGAGAGCACAGCTGTTTGGGATGCTTAATGATCAAATTTAAGGGTAATATGGTAAGAAATGACTTTTTAGGTAACTATAATAGTGGGATGTATGGGAAGCAAGAAAAACAGAAGAAAAAGTGCAGATGGAGGATACTGAGAGAAGAGGAGCGTCTGCATATCCACACCAACTTTCCTGTAAAGGTATTGGAGATGGGCAGGAATGGTGGCATGAACTGGCTATGCTGGCCTGGCAAATCATGATGGGACTCCTTCAGACCTTCACCTTTGGTTATGAATGGAATCTTTGATCCTTTCCCTCAAAAGATTACAAATTCTATATGATTTTGTGCCTTTGTGTAACCTTCCTTAAAGGAGGCAATGCTGGGTGCTTGTTTGACAAATATGTAGCAGGACTTGTTTGTGCTCATAGTTGTATTGTCATGGCGATTTACAGTGATACAGTAAATCAGATCACTCATTAGTCACATTGGGCATGGGCGTTCAGGTGGGAAGATGAGAGGAGCTGAGGTGAGAAGACAAAGTAAACAGACAGAACACACAGACATGTGTCTTTTCATTTCCCACATGCTTGATGTGTGAGGCCCCTCGTGGTTCTTGGGTGATTGTGGTGCTGGTGATGCAGTGCTGTGGGCTCACAGTGAAGCTGCCTCCCTGGGTGATGCTGGCTGTGTCCTACCTTTAACACTGAGGCGACCACAAACACGGATTCCTGGTGCAGGTCCACTCGGGCTCCAGACATGAGTTTTTCTTTGAGGGCTCTGAAGGCATTGATGCTGCCTGACTTTCTGAAGATGCCCTCGGTGAGCCGCCCCTCCTGACTGAGGAAGGAAATCATCTCCTGTGTGGATGAGAGGAAAGAAAGCCTGGGTCCTCCATGCCCACCAGCCCAGAGCACCACCTCACACTTCTCTAAGTAAGATGTCTATGTGTGCAAAGCTCCAGTGCTCAAGCTAGGCGACCTCATTAATAATTTTGTTCAGTTGTTGGAAATATATTCTGTTGTTGTTTTCTTTTATTCTAGGGTCTGACTCAGAAACATTGAACAGTGAATGGATTTGTTTGTGTAATGAACTGACTCCTGCACCTTCTACTTAATGCTTCCAGCTTTGGCTGGCCCAGTCTCCTTCTTACAGACCTGTCCCCTCACATCTTCCCAAGAATGTAGCTTCCTGCGCATTTCTTCTTTTTTAATTTCCCATTTACACCTTCTGTAGTTGGTAGATTCTTCACATCACATTCATACTTAGTCCATTAGGAAGTTTTCCCTGATTGTATTCATCACTGGGGCCTTGCTCTCTTTGGTTCTATTTTGGTGTCCCCTGTTTCAGAGTGGACGACTTGTAGTGTGACCTTGGACACAGTCCCTTCGTAAGCCCTAAGCCCTTTCCTCCCTCAATCCTTTATTTATTCTTTGGGTCCTTCCCTCCATCTTTTCTTTCCTCTTCTCATTTCCTTCCTTCCCTCCTTCCTTCCTTCCGCCATTCACACATATTGCTCCTGTGAAGTTCAAAGGCCCACTAACCAGGCTGCCTTTGTTTCTCCTGACCCAAACATCTTTTATTTTATTTCATTTTATTAGTGTGAAAATACTGTACAGACTGGTTACAATTACATGGGCAAGATAATCAGTAAATTTTATCAAGCATTATAGCCTCCTCCTTTGTTTCCCATTCCCATCCTCCCCCCTCTGAAACCTCATTGCTTCCCCCCTCTCCCGCCCCCCCCTCCCAGCACCAAAGTTTTAAAGTTCGTTTTAGATGTAACAACTTGTACATCTCATTGCTGACCCAAACTTCTAATCCTCTTTTTTCTAGAGATTTTGGAAGAGTAATCAGTGGACATTTCATCCTGGGGTGGCCTGAAATTTTAGTCCTCCAGGTTCCCGTGTCCCAATAACCTGGGTTTATAATAATGTACTGCTTTCGTACAGTAGTATGTCCATTTTTAGATTTTCTATTATTTTTCCAAATGTGAGATTAGAACAAGGGTGATCTTATCTGCCTCCTAAAAATTCTTGATATAAACTAATACCAGGGCATTCTCTGTTGCATCCAAGGGAAAATTCCCATCATGTAGTAGTGATTGTACACATGATAGACATCCATTTATCCAATCCTCACACACACACAATAGTAAATTAGGATTTTGGGTGTGCATGTATGCATGTCCTGAAGCTTTGAACTGATGGCTTGAGTGCTGTCACTAAACTTTCATGCTCAAATCTTTTGGCCTAAAACTTCAGCTGAAGTTCTGCCTCTGGTTTTTCAGTGCTTCATTAAACACAAGAGTCTCATGAACATTCCAGTCTGGGCTAGCTATGGAGCAGAAGTCTCACATGTCACACTCAATCTCACACTTTTGAGGAGCTAGCATTACAGGTGACTCAGTGTTGTCTGGTTAATATACCAGGAAGAAACCGTGAAAAATATCAATGGTTTTTCAATGATACTCTACCTCATTACTTAGATTTTGTTGGTTTCTATCAGAGGTTGAAGTTTCTTTTTCAAACAAATGAAAGCAAAGTAATATCTTTCTTTTCCTTTTTCCATACATCTCCTAAGAGTCACCATTGTAGCCAGTTTGAAGCACACAGTCCATTGGCCTTCAGTACAAACACAATACTGTGTGACCAGCTTCCTCAGAACTTGTCCATCTTCCTCCATAGAATGGGCAGATCTTTTAAACACTATTTGTCCATCCTCCTCTCTGAAAACCAACAACCACCAGTGTGCTTTTCTGTTGCTAGTAAACATTAAAATATGATCTTGTCTAATATATGTAAATACCTAGACTGAGGAATGTCTGAGGAATGTCTATGTATGTGACTGGAGACATTTGCAAGTTGGAAGAATAAAGCTGGAAGGGAGCATGAAGGAGGGAGACTCAGAGCTTCACATGCACAGTGCCTGGTACTACAATTCTCCAACAGGGAATGAGGCTCCTGGTGTACCAGTCCCCCACTGAAGAGAATACTTACCTGATGGGCTTGACTTAGGGAATTGTACATTGTGACATGTTTATACCTGGTAGCAATAGTAACAAAGCACCCCCACCCATTGTCTGATGCTTTGCTGAATTGGACCTGGGGCTCCATGAGAACACTCCTCTCCATCTCCTCCACACTCAGGAGGTTCCTCTCCTCAGGAGGGCAGCAGACACCAAACTGGGACCTACCAGAATAGGGGAGGGTAGATTACCATCCTTACAAGCAGCCTCCAGGGAAGTCCCAAAGAGCAGTCTTGACTTTACACGTGAAGATTTCAGGGGTCTGTTCTCCTTGGCTGTGCTGGACCGCTGAGCAAAAAGCCAGTTGATGAAATATCTTCCCCTTCCTTCTTTCTTCTGCTCTGACTCTAAAGAAGCAACAGTTTTCAAGGGATCACTTTAATTTCCTAGAACCTAAGCTTCTGTGTCAAATTATCCACATTCTCAAATGGCTTAATTCCCCTTACTATTAAGTCTTTACCCAAATCTGTAAACTGTTGGTCATCGCTAGAGGCCTGAGCACATTCAGTTTATCTTTCTGATATTGTGGCCAGCTCTCTTGCACCTACAAAGTTCCTGAGTTGAAATATAATATAAAACTCCAGTGGAGTTTTATAACCATTCACATTGAGAGCCATCCTCTTCCTATTTGAATTTCTGCATGTGTCCCATTGATCACTTCCTGTATCAGGCTATCTCCCCTTATCACACGGCATGCCTGCCAGGTGAAAGACTAGGAGTTTTCTGGACCTTTGTTTGTGGGTTTTTTTAATTCAATATAGTTTGGAAGATGTTATACAGAGGGTTTACAATTACATGAATAAGACAATGAGTACATTTCTTATTTCTCATTCTCTTTATGTATATATATATATATATATATATTCATATACATATAGTATAAAGATATTGTACAAAGGTGTTAGTTCCATTAGCAAGGTATTGAGTCTGTTTCTTGTCAATAATTGTTAACCTCTCCTTTGTTGCTCTCCAACTGTTCCTTCTCTTCCTCACCTGCTCCATTCCTCTCTACCCAACATTATAAATTTTATTTCCAACTAAGTATATTTTGAGTATCATTATTGCAATGGGTCAACCTGTGTTCTTGTTATTTCCATACCTTCCCCAAAGTAGATAAATTTAAAGAAGGTGCACAGTGTCAAATTCAAGCACAGTGACCCCAAGGGATATACCATAGAGGGAAGAACATACAAAGGAAATACAAATCTCATTCTACATTACAAATAACAACAACAAAGAAAGACCTCTTCTGTTCACATCTTGGTGTTCATTTCCCATAATTTCATTTTATTTGGTATGTGTACAGAGTTTTGGGTTTCTGCTCATCTCATAAAATTACCCTACACATATACTAATTATTGGCAATGAGGGAAACTGTGGTTGTCTTACATTGTCTCTGCTCTCTTGTCCCACCTGAGGCGTTCAAAACAATATCCTATTTGCGCTGTAAAAATGAAAATGTTACTCTGGCACTGGTGGCTCATGACTGTAATCCTAGCTACTCAAGAGGTTGCAATCTGAGGTTGGTGGTTCAAAGTCAGCCCCCGCAGGAAAGTTAGTGAGACACTTTTCTCCAAAAAATCACCATAAAACTGGAAGTGGCACTCTGGGGCACGTGGTAGAGTGCTCATCTTGAGTTGAAGACCTGAGGGATAGAGTCCAGTCCCAGAGTTCAAGCCCCACAACTGACCAAAAAAATGCAAACTCTTTCCTTATGGGTGACTCTAGTCACATTCTAGTTTTCACCTAGGGAAAAAACTCTAATTTAAGCTTGCTGTATACATTGAATATTTTCCAGAAACTTTGGAGGATGTTGACATCTTTTCTTCTCTTTATGTCCTCCCACAGGCTACCTGGTGATCTCTGGAGCCTTGTCCCTTAAGTGAGCTTTCTTTTTCAAAGGAGCCCTTTACCTCTGAGACATGGTTCTATTCCAGCTTTTTCATGGACATTTGGAGATAAGACTCTCAGGACTTTCCTTTGCACACTGATTTGACTCTGAGAAAATCAGATTTCAGCCTCCTCCGTAGTTGGAATTACAGCTTGAGCCATAGTTATCCTGCTTCCATTTACTTAAATGTGTTTTTTATGCATGTCAAATGCATTAAGAGAACATAGAGGTCCTCGAATGTACAGAAGATACAGAACTATGTAACCATATAGAAGTGAGAGGACTCACCGTTAAGTTGCTGGCCCTGGGCTGGCTGCCTTGGCTTCAGAATGAACCGGCCTCCTGTGGCTAGAGAGCACTGCTCCAGGATAGGATTCTGGGGAGTGTGAGTCTCATGTGGCCTTGGTCCTCGTGGCTGGAATGCAGTCTCTCCAAACTGACTCTTTTTAATCACATAGGGACTTTCATGCCCTATGGTGAGAAAACGCAGCAGGGACTTTCATTGGAACAGGAGCCCAGATTTTGACAATGAATTTCCAATCTGCTTTCTACTACATGAAAACAAAACCCCTTATTTTAATCAGTAAACCTCAATTATATTTGTAGTTCATGTTTCTTATCTTTATGAGGTGGTACAAAGCAGTTACTACTCAACAAATGAGTTTACGAATACAAGGCATCTTGGCCAATATCATCCAAAAATGTTATATTTCAAGTGAATAAAGGCAACTACCTATTTTTCTCCTCAAACCAAGATTTGCCACATGAGGAAATGAACCTAGGTACACACACACACACACACACACACGCACAGACACACACACACACACACACTCACACACATATAAATCAAGTGTCTGGTCAGTATTTATTGAAAAATGTACAATTTAATTATATAGGATGTATTTACTCTTAGTAATATTAAGCTTAACACTTAAAGAATCAGTATTGGAGATTTAGAAGTCCAACTTTGATGCCATTCCCTCCCATTTGAAATTTTCTTTCATATTTACCAATGAAGACAAAGGGAGCTTCTTTATTTTCAGAATGGAGCCACAACTGGTCGGCACACTCAGAGCCCTGGGGGAGAGAAGGACTGAGTGTCACACAAAGCCTCTCACAGTGGAACCAAGAAGAACACATTGCCTTACACAGCTGTGCTTCTAACAAGGAAAACTCTGCTTTTGACTTTTGGGGGGTTAATGATGGACTGGCTTCCTGAGTAGCTAGGACTGCAGATATCAGCCACACCTTCCTGTCCTGGAACTTTCTTACTCAGAGTATTACACTAGCTCATCATAGATAGACTTTTATATATAACAGAAATATATGGAGTTAGCAGGACAAAATTATATATCAACTTCCTTGTGTGTTCAATTGCACTTGGCATGAGATTAAGAATGAGATTGAAAGAACCCAAGTATAGATTCATCTCATGTCCAGCTGCCTGCAGGTTCACAATCTTGAGGCCAGGAGAAGACCAATGTTAGTAATGCAGTAGTACACACATGAGTGTAAATGCATCTCTTTTCATCTCCATTAGGAAACTGGTTTTTTATGTAAAAAAGACCTTACAGATGACTTACTTTTTTTCCAAGGGTCGAGAGTTTCTTGCTGATATCATCCTTCACTGTATCTGAGTTTTTTGCTAAGACAGTTATTGGCTATAAAACATATGTGAAAAAAGGTACATATTAAGAAAACAGACAGTATCATTGTATAATTATCACCAATTAGTTTCCTGATGAGTCAAGCAAAATGTGATTTCAGGTATTTAAAGGCGACAACTGTATAGTGCACAAAGCCTTGAGTAGAACTGTTTCTTTATTTATTTGTATAACATGAAGCCAGGAGAAAACAACTCAGACACATGGAAACAAACTGCACATAGGTCAAATCTGAATGACAGCTGAAGAGACACCAGAGCATATGGAGAACAAAAGGTACTGGAAAACCATTAATATATTGAGAGGGGAAAATTGTGAAGGCCTAAAATTCAGTGAAATGTCTTTCAAGAGACAAGGTCAAATAGGAACCTTGTCAGGTAGGACATGGTACCACAGAGCTGCCCTGGACCCACAAGCATGAATATGGAGCCTTCCCACAAGCTGATTATCAATCAATAGGCAGATACTCAGCTCTTCAGGAGAAATGACATGCACCTGCAATCTTTACTTCAGGAAACTTAGACCTCAGTAAAGCCCACTTTTATCATGTAGAGCTGAGCTAACAGATTGTTCTCTAAGCATTTTTGCTATTGGAGTAAGTCAGGTACAGACAAGTCTGTGTTATCCACTGAGAACCATGCAGCCTTCTCTCCCTCCAGTGATGACTATGGAACTTGAAACAGATCAATCATTTTCAAGACATTTACTAGCATCCACTTAGTAATGTTGTGTCCTTCTGCTTTCCCCTATCAATACTAACTTGTGTATGTATATGGACTCGTGTACTTATATGATGAACATGTGCCTATGTAAATAAACACACAATACTGAAATTGAGTAAAGAAGAGAGAGTATAGATATAAGGAATACCATTACTCTTCAGAAGTAGTCATGTAGGCTGACAATGTCTTAGAACAACTTATAGAGGAAAAAAATATCTTAAAACTTAGGTTAAATGCTTCTACATAAGAAAATTGAGGTAACAGAATCTGACCTTCTATATAATATTTGGCATTGTTCCATCGTTTAGGAATTCCACAAAAACAAATGGAATTCATGATAACCACTCCAAATATAAATAAAAAATAACATAAGAAGTACTCTTATTCCAGGAAGACTATCCCCACTTACTGATAAAATTGACCTTGTTTACAATAAAACTGTGATAATTTATGTATATTAAATGTGAAAATTTCCTTCAAAATTTATACATGTTAGCTAAAGAAAGTGAATAAAGATTCTTACTATAAGGTAAACATGTATTTAATTAATGAAAGTCATACATGTCCACATGATAAAGCAATTTTTTTAAAGGACATTCTTTTTGTGTTTTTTCTTTTGCTTTTGTTGTTGTGAATGTTGGATATGGGGCCTGAATTCATGCCCTGGAGTCCTTCTCTGACATCTTTTTGCACGTGGCTAGTGCTCTAGCACTTTGAGCCCACAGCTCTACTTCATATACAGGAAGCTATGATACAATGAACAGAAAACTAAATTGTTCCAAGTGGAAGATAATTGTTCAGAACATAGAGTACTGACCTAGACTCATTGCTCTAATCTTTATATTTGTAGATATAAGTAAATCAAGCTCATCTCTCAATTTTGACCTTTCTTAAATTCTTAATTTTCTTCCTCTCATTGTTCTTAAAAGTTTCCTTACCATTGATAATTTATAAAAATCTCCCACCTTTCTAGCGTAAGCATGTAACTATAAATTTCCACTTTATCCTACATAACACTTACAAAGTGATTGTTCTTAACTTCATGGGTGAAGATCAGAAGAGGAATGCTATCCTCATCTTCTTCCTCCTTTGCAAGGTTGATATACCTGATTCATTAAACCCAGAGTAGCACAATTATTAGCTGGTAACTTTTTTTTCAAATCCGTCTTTATTGTTGATATTTTTCAATCTGTATTTCATCGTTTATAAACACTTATGGAGCCATTATAGATTTTAATCAACACAATAGCATTGTTGGGAAATAAGATTTGAAAGAAAAAATTATTCTGGAAGGTGACCTTTGGGAAGGCATCATATTCAGTGTTTCAAACTTCACCATCTAGATGGGAGGGCCGAAGCCTGCCTGGACAACTAAAAGCAACAGTGGCTCTGAGCTAGCTCAATGGAACTCGGGAATATAGATGGGGTCAAACCTGGCCCTTGCACTCAATGTCTGTGTACCGTTTCTCTGCTGCAGGCCATGACACTAACACTGTAGCCACAGCACCACTTCTGGCTCTTTTGACAGTTAAGTGGAGATAAGTGTCTCTTGACTATCTTACGCAGAATGGCTTCAACCTGCAGTCCTTATATCTCAGCATCCTGAGCAGTGGGATAATAGGATTGAGACACTGGTGCCTGATAACCTGTATATATTTTCAGAAAATTTTAGCTCAAGTTCATCAATACAATGAAGGGAGATTTCGGGTGGATGTCCTGAATGTCTTTAAAAATAAAGACTGTTTATGATTTAGAACTGCAGCCATGGCAAAAAATTTCCATAGAAAATGGGGCAGAATGTATTGAAGATATTGGTTTTCAGGTACCCATTCCCTAACAAACTAAAAATTAAATAAAAGCACTTGCTTAATACCTTTGCAGAAAACTGATCCATTTTTCTTTTTGTTCACAAGAACTGCAAAATAAAAGCAGAGACAATATTAAATTACATCTCATATACAATGTCTTTACAGTCATTAAAGGTAAAAGTACTATCAATTCATTGATGTCCAAGCAAATCCAGAACTGATCCTACTCATAATTGGGGTTTGATGGATTCTTGGCCTTATAAGGGGGATCTTACTGTAATGTGAGGCAGACTGCTGTAGAAGAAAAATGGATTGAATGGAATCCCTGCCACTGTGTGATGCAAGCCTCCTGACCATACTTCAATCTCACACTAGGGCTACCTTCCATTTCTCCTTGGATAAAACTGACAGAGCTGGATGTGCTTTTCCAATACTTTACAAAATAATCCTTCAGATCAAGGCACTCAGAAGAAACATGACATTTACATGGAATCAACAGTATGCATTACCAAGGAATAAACAGGGAAAATGAAAAGGGTTTGACAGTTTTACTTCTTTAGAGAATTTCCTGAATTCTACTACATTTTATTAGAACCTAGAGAACTCATTTGACATTACTAGGAACAATGCTGAAGGTTACTGAAAGTCATTAGGAATGATATCTGACATAGCTAAGTGATTAATGAAGGATAACTCTTTTGCTATTTCCCTGCTGCTTTCAGGGTGCAGTGGTCAGTCTTACCCAAAGGTGGCCTTGAAGTTCTCAAGGGGCCAGCCCAAAAGAAGGGACTTTCTGGAGTGATCACCACCCTTGTCCAAATTGACCCCACAGTCAGCCATCCACAGGGCACGCAGTGGGACCACAGTTTTAATCTTGAAGCATTTCTGATACCTAAAAAGGGCAACAAACACCATCTCTCTTAGTTATCTTAGATGTGTCGTGTCAAGAACTAGATACTCTACCATACTATTCTCTCTTGTTTCATAATTTTGAACTCCTCATACAAGATTATCTATCTATCACTTTCTTGATTATGTTGTGTTATGAGTGTTTGAGACCTGGTCTTCATATATAGTGTAGCCTGGACCCTAACTCTAGTTTCTGCCTCAAAAATCTATGTGCTGTGACTAGAGGATCAACAGCATGCCAGGTGGTGTCTTCATTGTTGAAAATATTCCCAACCATTACACAACACAGGAGCTTCATGAACATGGGAGAAATAAACAAAGTATCTGAACTTTGGAATACAAAATTGACAAAGCACCTGTGGATTAAATGCAGATATCTAAATGTCATTTGCTAGTGTGAAGCATTTGTGCTAAGCATGACAGGGAGCAGTCCATACGTACTTGGCATTAGTCACAAGTAATAAGTCAGTGAAGAGGAAGAGATGCTGCTTCTTCCTCTTGCATCCTTTTTGCATCTGCACCGGGCTGTGGATGAGCAGGGTTCTGCAGGGCTTCTCCAGGGACAAAGGTCTGTCCTCCTGACTTTTCTGCTCAGGATGATGGCTCTTCTGCTGCACAGCAACACCACAGCACAGTCAGTGCTCCAGCATGGGATACAGCTTTATGCCCAACTTTCGTGGTGCACAATGCAACATTTCCTCAACTGACACTTGGAAACTAACATGCAAGGCACTTTGTGGCTCAAAAGCAAGCAGAAAAGTAGGTCATTCTGAAAATGGTTGCAGGCAGATATAGAAACAGAGCCTTGGACTTCTTCCACTGAAAGGGATGGGCATAGAAGCAGGCAGGAAGCGTACTCTACTGTTTAAGAAGAGGATGTAAGGAAGCTAGTAAGGAAGCAGCGAGTTAGGTGAAATGAAAGAGCAAAGGAGACCTACAAAATTCTATTATCGTTTTTATTTTTTTTGGATAATATTAGAGTTGAGCTCTGGGTCTGGGCTCTGTCTCTGGTTTCTTTTCCCCAAGTCTACCACTCTCCACCTGAGGCACAACATCACATCAGGACTTTTGTGAGTAGACTACTGGATCTCAGAGTTTCATGGACTTTTTTGCCTGGGCTGGCTTTGAACCACAGTCTTCAGATCTAGCATTCTGAGTAGCTAGAATTACAGGGGTGAGTCACTAGTCCCAAGCTGACCTAGCAAATTCTGTATCTAAACACCCTCAGCTTTGAAATGGATCCGGCAGAGGCAACTCTGTGCTTCCCTACAAGGACTATCCAGACTCCACCCTTCCTAATAGATCAACAGGATATTCCATGTTTATTCTTTTTGTAGGGGGTGTTAAGGAGGGTCCTGTCAGGGTCCAGAACTCTAGGCCTGGGCACTGTCCCTCAGCTCTTCAGCTCAAGGCTAGCACTCTACCTCTTGAGCCACAGCGCCA
Source organism: Dipodomys merriami (assembly GCF_024711535.1). Lineage (NCBI taxonomy): Eukaryota > Metazoa > Chordata > Mammalia > Rodentia > Heteromyidae > Dipodomys > Dipodomys merriami. The sequence continues at coordinate 30,463,689 of NW_027202826.1, read as the reverse complement.
CTTCGGCTTTTTTTCTGGTTATGTGGTGCTGAGTAATCGAACCCAGGGACTCATGCATGCAAGGCAAGCACTCTACCACTGAGCCACCTTCCCAGCACTTCCAGTTTATTCTTAAAAACACTTACAGAGCCAGCCTTCTGGAAATCGTTGGCAAAGTCCTGCAATGGATTACACTTCTGAAGTTCCTTCTGTTTTTGAATGTTGCTATAGTGATAAATTGGATAATAATGAAAAAGAGCACAAGGAATTAGCTAGTTGTTTGAAAATATAGAATATTGTTTGACAGAAAAAAGCATGAGATCCAGAATACAAGTGATAGCCAAGGAAATGACATTTGGAAGCAGATCCATTGTTTTTAAAAATTTACTATGTGAAGAGGAGGAATAATAACTTCCTGTGTTCTACTAGAATCCTAATTTCTTTGAGTAATATATATGCATATATAAGTCCATATGTATGTGTATATATGTTTATACACACACACACACACACACACTCACACACACACACACACACACACACTCATATACATAGTTCCAGTTGCGGACCTTGAATCTTGGACCTGAATATTGACCCTGAGCTTTTTAGCTAAAGGCCATCACACTAATAATTGATCCACACTCCACTTTCAACTTATTGGGAGCTTCTGGAAGATAAGGGCCTCAATAAACTTTCATGCCTGGGCTGGTTTGGAACCACAATCCTCAGGTCTCAATCTCCTGAGTAGCCAGGATGACAGTGCCTAGTCACTTACATATGTCTATCAGTTGAAGCCTAGGAGAACTTAGGGCTTACAACCAAATTTTCTTATGAAATAAAAAGGGCACTCTGTTTATAAATTTACCCGGGACACATAATTTCTATCAATATGGGGTGAATCCATTGGAAACATTTTTTGTAGGGACTTTTATTCATTCACTAACAAATTTTTAAAAAAACTATAAACACTACTAACCTTTGAAGTAAAGAGCAAAATGTTTCTTTTAGCTCTGAAGACCTGTGATTTAAAAGAGAGAAAATATTATGCTACACTTCACATTCATGCTTTGATTTTAAGTCTATCCTGAAAGAGACAGGCAGTCTGGGAGTATCATTGTGAATGTGAGTGGAATAAGAACCGACTCATAACTGGGGTTTGATGGACTCTGCCTTTTCCTGGTGATCTGACTGTGATGTGAATTAGACTTTGGTGTGGAAGAGATCTTGGATTGACATGGAGAAACTTATTTTCTAACGTGTGGTGCAAGCCACCTGACCATAGGTGAGTCTCACCCTAGCAATGCCTTCAGTCCACAATGATAAAACCAGTCAGAGCACATATGCTATTCAACTATGAAAATGGTATGCAAATTCAAACCTATGGAAGAAATTGGTCATTTTGACAGAATATTTTTAATCCAGCTAGACAAGATAAAAATTTGGAAGAAGAATTAAAAATATGGAAAAGTTGCAGTGTTTCATTTCCTTATAGAAATTTTAGAACTACAATGTGCTGTGTTATTTCCTAGGAAGCTTACACTTTATTACCCATCACACTATGTTTTTAATGATGAATGATAAGATTGCTGCTTACTGTTCTCTGTACCATCACCTTTCATTTTTATATTTCTGTCCTGTGAAGGGATTGAAAGCCAGCACTGGAAACATTGCTCACCCCTTATAACTTTTCCTACACCCCTTATAACTTTTCCTATTATGGAATACATCTGTTTTAAAAACACACTGCACTTTTAATTTGTAACTATTTTCGGGGTGTTATAAACCACATCACTATAAACATTATTGCTTTAATTTTTCTATGAAATTATATTCACTCTTTCCCTTTCTCTCTCTCTCTCTCTCTCTCTCTCTCTCTCTCTCTCTCTCTCTCTCTCTCTCTCTCTCTCTCTCTCTCTCTCTCTCTCTCTCTCTCTCTCTCTCTCTCTCTCTCTCTCTCTCTCTCTCTCTCTCTCTCTCTCTCTCTCTCTGTGTGCATGTGTGTGTGTACTTTTGTGAACACCAGGAATAGAATTATTGGGGCATGTATCAATCCAATAACTTTCTCCTTATGAACAAGCAGACTTTTTGAAATGTCTGCATATTTTTTATTTACATCATTAATAGTTCTTCTACTGAACAATTCTAGGCTGTCCTGTAATGTGTTTCATCAGGTGAGAGGCACCCATCTTAGATGACCCCTAACCTGCCTACATGTATATACATAATGTCTATTTCCTGAGGCCATGTTGGCCATCTGCCAAGGACCAAGGACGCTGGACAGTGCAATAGCTTTAGAACTCTTAGAGTTTATGAGGACCTCATTGCCATATTTTAATTTTTCTTTAAAATATAGTTTCTAGGAACACCTCTATTTCCAGATTTTACCAGCTTCCATTAATCTGTATCCTGGAGTTCCCCTGCACAAGAAGAACAGAGAACCTTCACAGAAATATGCCATGGAGAAGACCTCCAGAGATGGACACACAGGTGTCCAGTTTCCCAATCATTTTTTATCATTTTCAAGACATATCAATCGGAGAATTAATAAGCTGACGATTTTGGAGCCATTTTTCTTCTTTATCTCAAACTTCTTAGGATGTGTGAGACCTTGGCTGTGAGGAAAGGTAACCTGGGTGCATGCAGTGTGATCTCATATATAAAACAGGTAGAAATGTGAGGTGCAGTTTGAGACCAAGAATAAAACACTTGACATCTTCCTTGTGAATCCTCCTGTTTCGACGTGTCTAAATGCATTCTATGTCTTCATGCAAGTCTAGGCATGTGTGCTGGGAAAACTGGCCCATACTTTATCAGTAAATCCTGCTTCAGATTTCCCACACACCAAATAGCATGCAGTCTACTTACAAAGAAGTAATATGTCAGTCTGCTACAGAGCAAGCCAAGCACTTTTTATTTAATGATCTATAGCTATTTATGGAATTAAAATCTGTCTCTACAGAGAATTACTGGGAGTGCAAAATAAAGTTTTCAAAAAATACTTTCAGGATTCACTAACACTTGCTGAATGAATTCTATTACTGTGATTCAATACGTAGGTCACACCTGGTCTTCCACAGTCTGAACATCCTCTCTCCCCCAACTGCTCACAACCACTTCAATATTGATCCATTCGAATATATTAGAATCTAAAATTGTCTGGAAGTGTTTGTATTAAAGGTTATTATTAAATTCCAAGGTGAAAGATCAGCCTAGAAAACAATCAAATTACAAACTTTTTCCTTCTAGTAAATTTTAGATGCAAATTAGTTATATCTTCCATTGTTGCTGGAAAATATGTATGTGGCTTTCTGATAGCAGAACTCAAAGTATGCACATGGCATAGCTGTCAGTCTTACCGGAAAGTGACCTTGTATTGCTCCTTGGGCCAACTCAAGACAAAGGACTTTGTGGAACTCCCATCATCGTTTGCTACGTTGTCCCCACATTCCGCCATAGACAGGTTATGCAGTGGAATTGCATCTTTTATCTTAAAGCATTTCTTATATCTGCAAAGAGAATTACACACCATCACTCTTATTTTATTTCTTCTTTTGTAGGGAGTCAATGGGTTTGAACTCAGGGCCTTGTGAAGGACTCTGACTTTGTTTATGAGGCCTAGCACTCTATCACTGGGGTCTTATCCCTACTTCTAGCTTTTGGGAGAGTAATTGTATGGACATCCCTGCCAGACTGGATTTGACTCACATTCCTCAAGTTTCAGCCTCCTGAGTGGCTGGGATTACAGTTGTGAGCATGCTACCATGGGCTGCTTAGGTGTTTTCTTACATGTTAGGAAGTGTCACTCAGCTAAACTGAAATCATTACTCTCCCAAGATCTTCTTATGTTTGGTCATATTTAAATTGGATAAAGATTGTCACATCATTATGGTTTTATTTGCTTTATTTGTTTTAGATAGGGCCTTTGTATATTGTCTAGCCTAGGCTCTAACTCTGTATCCTCCTGCCTCAAACCCTTTGTGCTGGGAGAGACGGGGGATGGACCACAAGGCCATGTTGCTTTCTTCAGTCCTCACTATGGTCTTGAGAAATCAGCAAGGAATCTAAACTTCTATAAAAAGAAATGCATAAAAATTCTAAGTTGTCTTAAGGTAAGGGTTATATAAAGTCCTTGCTGAGTGAAAAGCATTGCGTGCTTTGCAGGAGAGCATGCAGTCCATACGTACTTGGTGTTAGACACCAGCAACACATTACTGAAGAGGAAGAGGTGCCGCTTCTTCCTCCTCCCGCCTCTTCTCATTTGCACTGGGCTGTGGATGAGCAGGGCTCTGTCATTGTCCTCCAGGGACACAGGTGTGTCCTGCTGAGCATCCTCCTCAGGTACATGGCTTTCCTGCTGCACACCAACACCACACACAGTCAGTGTAAACATATGTCCCAGAGTTTTATGCCTAATGGATGGGGACACACAGTGCCACAGGTGGCCCTCTCTATCCTCACCGGACTTTGTCACTGATACCAGGAGGCTTTGTGTTTTAGATTTTAAAGCAGACAGAAAATCTTAATCAGTTTTTAAGATATAAGGAGGACAGATCCTGGAAAGGAGAAGGATCTGGCAAGGAAGCAGTGAGCCAGGAGAAATGTTAGGGCAAGGCTAAGCAGATGACCACAGCAAACTGACCAAACACCACTGCTAAACGTGAGAAGAGCATTTTTATGGCATAATATGAACATCCACAAAGAATTCCAAATTGCTTTTGTTCCACCACGAAAAGTGGCATAACTGCACCTACTTGGAAGGTTATTGCCTCGTTATTTATATCATTATTCAGTATTGGAGCAAGAGAAAGTTGATAATAACCATCACGAAATACGTGACGCCATTTAGAATTCCTAAATGTGAGGAAGTCCTTAGATTTGATGGTGGTACTGTGTCTCTTGTCAGTAGAGCTGTGGCTCTGTAGGTAAGGGTCACTACATCAATAGTGTGGAAACTTCTGCTCACTGGCTCAGGTGTGGGCAGAGCTTCATCCACACCATCTCCCATTAGCCTCACTCCCATCTCCTCTGAGAATATGTGCACACCTGTCTTCACCCCAAGCTGAACAGGGTGAATAGGGGTCACTTTTTGTGAACAGTCAGTGCAAAAGGTCAGGAGAAGGAAGACAGAACACTTTCCAGGGCCCCCTCAAGAAGGAATCTCCAAACAAGTATTTAACAGACTACCTCGTGCAGGGAAGCCACACATGGTGTGTGTGGGGATTGCAGTGAACACTTGTCTTTGTCCATGTCGTGGTTCTGGACAGCAGACCTGACTGCAGCTCCAACAGCGACCGCAGTCAACTGCCTGGAATCTGAGCGTTGGTAGTTCCTCGTTCTGTGATGTCACGGTTCTAAGGCTCATGCCATAACTGCCAGGCGGACATACCCTCTGCCCTCTTTCAGCTCTTTTCAACTCCTTAACCATATATATATATATATATATATATATATATATATATATATATATATATATATATATATATATATATATGTTTGCTATTGTTAAACTACCAGCTTCCTAGTCACTGGATGATCTTTACATGGGTCTCTCTTCAAAAAGACCCCAACATCTCTCCTCACTTTCCCTGGGACCAAGCTTTTATCAGGAATCTTTGTGTATATCCAAATCCAGACCAGCAGAACTTCCATGCAGTCACAGTAGATGCCAGGGAGATTCCCCTGGAGACATACTATTTATTTCCCTTTCCATAGCCAAGCCCACCACCTTCCCACACCTTCCAATAATCCAACACCGAGCCAGTGCTCATGTGATCTATACTCTACAGTTTTCTCTTTTGTAAACTGTTGTATGACCTGGATCATACAAGAGAATTCATTTTAACATTTTCTTTTATTTTCATAAGTGCATATTCATTCTTATTATTGAAGGTATTTATCAGTTCATTTCTTTGTAGCAATTTAGTAATGTCCTTTAATACATTTTGCTTCTTCCTTTCTTCCTGCTTTCCTTCCTTTCTTTCTGTCCTTCCTTTGTTTTTCGTTCTTTCTTTCTTTCTTTCTTTCTTTCATTCTTTCTTTCGTTCCTTCTTGCTTGCTTGCTTGCTTGCTTGCTTGCTTGCTTGCTTGCTTGCTTGCTGGCTGGCTGGCTGGCTGGCTTGCTGCCTTGCTTGCTTTCTTGCTGTCTTGCTTGCTTTCTTGCTTTCTTTCTTCCGTTCTCTGTGTCTTTTTTCTTTCTGTATTTTTTTTTACATTTCCCTGTCTCTCTTCTGTCTGTTTCTCTCTGTATATTTCTCTTTCTTTCTTTCCTGCTGCCTTTCTTTCTCTCTTTCCTTTTCACAAGTCCTTTGACTTGAACTCCTGGCCATGGGGATTTTCACGATATCACTCTGATCACTTAAGCCACAGCTCCACTTCCTGCTCTTTTTTCTTGGTAGTTATTAGCAATCAGAGTCTCTTGGATTTCCCTGCCCAGCCAACTTCAAATCTGGTCCTAGTTAAGCTTATGTAAGTCAGACAGACACTGCCCCATTCGATTAGCTTTATCAGTACTGAAAGTGGTCTCATTTTAGTGTTTGCACATTCATATAATTCACTTTGGTCCCATGCTTTGTTATTCTAAAGCCTCTTCTCCACATTTCAGTAGGTTTCCTCTTCCTATGCTCATCATGTGGATAATTTTCTTCAAGGACACACAACAGTTGCTTTAACCTTGTGCCCATTGTAAGAATTTGTGTTGCCTCCACTTTGACTTCCTGCAAATAAAGCTGCTCTAACATCTGCATCCAGCCAGGTGTGAAGCCCTTGTTCCCACGCACAAGGCATGGATAGGCCCTCACAATCCCTGGGATTTATGCTTCTTGTCAGGTTTAGATGCTGGAGAAGCTCTGTCCTGCGCAGTCGTGGATTCAGTTACCATGTCTCAAGACAAGCAAAAAAGCAGACAAAACAACTTGGTTGGAATGGAGACGTCAAAGGAAAGCACAAGAGCTGTGAAACTCCTGAAGAAGTGAGGAGAAGCCAGGCTTATTCAAGTCTCTTAGTTTCTTAAGATTTCATGAAAGCCTTTGAAAACCAAAACCATAACCAAAACATTGAGGTTACATAGAGAATGTAATCTCCTGAGACTACTTAGTTTTTACATTTTTATAGTAATACATATATTGTGCAAATGAATGGAAATGACTGGGATATTTCCATACATGCATAGAGGCTCCCACAGACTGAATAGCACCTTCCTTGTTGGATACCGACTTTCTCCAATATCTGAAGACATGAGCCACGGGAGCCTGGGAAATTATGTCTTTTTAAGACTTGGGTAATTGAAAGCATACTGCCCAGATCAATAATCTCAAAGTCTGTAGAGTAACTATTTTTTGGAATAAAAATGAATATAAGCATATACAAATGTTGATGTTCACATAGGTAAATGAGATACATGGAAATATATTCCATAAATATAAAATAATAATTTAACTTCAGCATTGAAAGCTAATTGAGATGCTTGTGTGTGTGTGTGTGTATTTGTGTGTGTGTGTGTGTGTGTGTGTTTGTGTGTGTGCATTCTTTGAAAGTAGAACCCAGAGCTCTGGTGGTATTCCTAAACTGATTTTGATAAAGGCTAGCTTTTGCTGCTTGATCCATAGCTCTACTGCTTAGTGGAAAGTTGCAGATGTGTCTCAAGGATATTCCTGCACAAGCTGGCTAGGAACAGTAACCCTCAGATTTCAGCCTCTTGAGTCGGTAGAATGACAGACATGAGCCACCAGTTCTGCACTTGAGAGACAACTTGTTAAGACAATTCACCTATGAACATTTGCTTTCTGGAATGAAATAGATTCCCTCATCAAGAACCATTACTTTGATTATAGAAATGTTTATTTATTACATCACTAAGTATAACTGATTGATGCATATGCACTGTTATTGGCAGTTTGGTAATGATTAGTATCAGAAAGATTATCTGCCTTTTCTGCCCTCACAACTGGACAATTGGACCCTTGCAGAGTTTGAAGGTCCCAAGGATTTTCTTATTTCACTTTGTAATTTTTGATAAGATGTTTAAGAGAATATGGAAGCCAAGAGCCAGTGTTTCCTTCATGAAATTCTAGCTAGTCCAGAGAATGAGATCTGAAGAACATGATTGGAAGACAGGCTGCTCTGCAAAGGCCATGAGATTCTCTGTCTCTGGTTTGACAGTGGCATAAAATGGTGAATACTTGCAGAGAAGCCGAGGACATCTCTCTGCATATATTCAAACATGGGAATATAACTGGACATAATACTTCATAGTAACCACTCTGTGAGCCCCATGCAAACACAGTTAAAATAAATTGACTGGAGAATGCTCCATAGTCAAGAGTCATATGTATTGAGTAAAGATGCAATTTAAATTTTAAAAATATACCAACAGAACTATGTTTATTGCAGCATTATTTACTATAGCTAAGATATGGAACCAACCCAGATACCCCTCAGTAGATGAATGGAGCAAGAAAACGTGGTATATATACACAATAGAATTCTATGCGTCCATCAGAAAGAATGACATTGCCACATTTGTTAGGAAATGGAAAGACTTGGAAAAAATTGTAGTAAGTAAAGTAAGCCAAGCCCAAAGAATCATAGGTCCCATGGTTTCCCTCATTTGCAATAGTTATTATATGTATGATTCAAGCAGAAAAGGTCAGATAACGTGATGTTAGGAAAATGAACCCAGAGATATATATTTAAATGTTTTTTTTCTTTCATGCATTTGTTTCTAATGCATTTATATGATTATTTCTTAGTTGCTTTGTATGTCCCTCCCCAACAGTATAACCCCAACTTTCACTGTATAAGATGTCGGTATAATTTGTGGAGCGGATGGGGAAAAACAAGTCGTTTTAATAAGGATACCGGTGGACCCATTGCAACAATGAGAAGTACACGTTTTCATGTCGAAAACGAACTTTAAAACTTTGGTGTGGGGGGAAGGGGAGGAAGGGTCGGGGAGGAGTCTTGGAAAGGAAGGGAAGGGGAAACAAAGGAGGAGGCTACAATGCTTGATAATAAATGTAATCATTATCTTGCCCATGTAATTGTAACCCTTCTGTACACTTTTTCACAATAAAAATAAAAAAAAAATAAAAAACTACACTAGGATGGATTCATGGATGTAAACTGACAGATAGGAAGGGCTTCCTTCATTTTAATAGATCTTTTCCAGACATTACCTTGACTATAACTGAATGCTGAGTTTCCCTTAAAGATGTATTTACTGTGTGACATTTAAATGCCAGCATAAATCCTACTGTTGCAAGTATGCTTATGAGCAAAGTCTTGGTGCAGAGCTCACATGGTATAGAATAGAATATATAACATTGTACATTCTATTATATAAATTATATAGACCCACCCACAAATAGAGTGCATATGCACATAGTTAGCATGGTCGTTCCTATGCACACCTTTACTAAAGCTTACTGTACATTCAGAGCCCTAGGACATTAAGAATAGATAAGAGCACTCATCATATTGTATCCTAATGAAAGTGTGTGATGGAGATCAGACTCATAATGTCTCACTTGCTCTCACCTTCCACATAAAGGAGAGCTTTCTGGCCCCTCTTTGCCCTTTCTGTAGTGCTGTAGTGCCATCGTCTCCTCACGTGAAGCAGGTCAGGAACACAGACCCTTCGAGAAACTGCCAAACAGTATGTAACCTAGTGACAGGAGGGCTTCTAAGGGAATAAAGGCTGGGTGGCTGGATGAGGTGCCCTGGATGAGATACGATTCACATTCTGGTACACACAGCACTGCAGAGAAATTGAGGTTCAGCACACTGCTCAGATTCTGTGCAATTTACCAACTATGCATTGTTTGTTTCTGGAATTCTCCTTTAATGTGTTCAGACATTTGACTGAGGTTCACTGAAAGTGTGCTAAATAGAACTGCTGATTTGGGAGATAATATCACAGAAAATATGTGTCTTAACAAAGAGGGTGGAATGAGTCTCACCTAACCAAATCACCTATCTACATTGGTATACAGAGGAAACATGCCAGAAACCACACCAGAATGCAATGGAGATGGTCTTGAAAGGGAGGAGAAAATCCACAAATCAGCTGAATGCAGGTGGTTGAAGCTTATAATGTTAATTTCAACTACTCAGCTCACTGAGGTCTGAGCATCTTGACATCAAGCCAGCCTGGGTGAGGAAGATTTTGAGACTTTTATCTCTGGTGAACAACCAAGAAAGCCAGTTGCCAGGTGCCGGTGGTGGCTCATGCCTGTAATCCTAGCTACTCAAGGGGCTGAGATCTGAGGATCCAGATTTGAAGCCAGCCTTGGCAGGAAAGTGTTTGAGACTCTTATCTCCAATTAGTTGCATCAAACCCTGGAAATGGTGCTATGAATCAACTGGTAAAGTCCTAGCCTTCAGCAAAATTATCCAGTGACAACTCCCCACCTCCGAGTTCTAGACCTATTCCTTAAAAAACAAAAAAGAAAATCACAACAAAAAAACTTAAAGTGTAGCTGTGGCTCAAGGGGTAGAGCACTTGCTTCAAGCAATAAATGTCAGAGCCAGGCCCTGAGTTGAAGACAAGACATCTATCCATACACACACAATCCAGAAATCCACTGAAGGCTTTGGCAGGATCAGCAAATTTGTCTATAGATCCTTTCCTAGGGAGACAATGCATTTCATGAGTGAAATGTTACATTGTTGTTTTAATAGAGTACACATTTAATGTGTGATTCAAAGATACCTTCCTCCAAGCATCTCTACACGTGCCCAGAATTCACAGAGTTCCTTTCTGTGCAGGTTATCTTTTTTTCTTTTTCCCATAAGGCCTCCCAACATCTAAAGGATAAGGATATACTTGTTTGACTAAAGTAAAAAGTTTGCTTTGTCACTTCCCTTGTTTGTTTGTTGACACACTAGCTTTGGGGCACCGATTTTCATAGATTTAACTCCAGGCAAATAGTTAGCAGGACTCTGATATAAAAACAAGATGAACCAGAAAGGTTTTAGCTGCTGTGCATTAAGGGAGCTGCCCTTCTCAGGTGTGGAAAGGGAAAACTCTTGTCTCTGACACCTTTTTGGATTTTATAACAAGGCTTCATCAAACTGTGTGAAAAAATACACCAAAAGGTCAGAATCACATTAATACAGAGTTTATGAACGATTGTCAGTAGGTCATATGCCCTTGTGTATTTGTCAATAGTTTAGTTCTAATAGATTCTGTACAGTTATTCAGTGGAGGTGAGGCTTTCGCTCTTGACCAGGAGTGTGAGTGTGTTGAGTGCAGTCACTGGTGACAACTTGAGTATGGATTGGGGGACTCTCCTCTGGACCTTGACTGTGCCATGTCCACACATCCCCTTCCTTCCTGATTAGCTCCTTTCTGTTCAAAATCTCTTTGAGATAGCTGTAGATAAGTTTGCTATTGTAAAATATAATACCTTAACTACTTACATTTTTCTATTGCTCTTTAATGCAGCCCTAAAGAGTGCAACACTGCATCATAACCCAGTGTATTCATTTGAATTGCAAGTCTACAATAATGCCAAAGGCTGGCATTTAATAAAGAATTTTATTTAATAGTAATGAAGACTGAATGCCCAAGTCAGACTTTCCTGAAACTTTGCTGGAGTTCAGGGCCACCCCTATCTTCGGTGATAGCTCAAGGACCAAGAGCACCCTTGAGAGAGCCTATGCTGAGCTAAGAAGCTGACAGACTGAATAGTGTAGCGGTTGTCATTAGTACAATCCTCTCAGGAGAACTAAACACACCTGTTGAACTTTAGTCCTTCAGTGAGCAGCACCCTAGTTATTTACTGACTTTTTCCAGAGATTCAACTCCTTTAAGACCCCAACATCTCTAAACACTGCCTTCTGGAACCAAGTTTTCTATAAGGAGTCCTCAGGTATAAGTTCTCAGATTGTATCACTTGGTATTATCTGATAATGCAATGTTTATTGCTCTCTTTCTCTCACTTTGTACTTTTGCCAGTCATTTGACTTGAACACAGTGCCAGTGCACTTTCCCTAAGCTTAATTTGCTCAAGGCTAGCACTCTCACCACTTGAGCCACAGCTGCACTTCTAGCTTTGTGTAGTTGTTGTTTTTGTTGTTGTTTATTGAAGCTCATAGTCTCTGCCAGAAATCCTTGGCCAGTTGTGCCTTAAACCATCACACTTAGACTTTAGCCTCCTGAGTAGATGGAATTCTAGGAGAGATACTGACACCCACTTATTTCTCTTTTCAATTAGCTAGAAACTAATTGGCAAGTTTTCCATACATTCATAGAATACACTCTTTTTAATTACATTCCCCTATTATTCAGACCTCTTTTCATCCACACTTTTAGCAAGTTCCTTTCATTATTTACATGCTCTCAGATAATTTTCTTCAATGACCCAGGACAGGCTGTTTGACCTTGTGCCCATGGAGGATTCTGTGTTGCTTCCACTTTGGGTTATTACAAATGAACTGCTCTTGGGATCTTCACACAGCAGGGATGGGAACCTCTCATCCACACTCCCCAGGCCTTTAAGCCTCTCAGAATCCTTACAAGCATATGCTTCTTGTCAGGTGCATAGTGTAGAACACCTGTCTAGCCAGGCCATGGATCCAGTCACCATGCCTAAAAACAAACAAAACAAAACCTTTGTTTGATTGGAGAAATTAAATGAAGGTAGAAAAGGGGCAACTTTCCCAGAGTGGTAAGTAGAAGACAGAGATTCAAATTCATCAGCCCCTCCAGCCTTCATTAAAGCCTCCCAGACCCAAGCTAAATTTGAGAGTATGTGGATTGTCACATGTCTCTATCCACTTCCACATTGTTATTACAACATGTTTATTGTACAAAGTAATGGAGTTCACAGGGACATTTCCATAACGCAGACAGCCGCCCTGACCATATAATACCGACCATTTGGGCATCTAACTTCCATTCCACCAGTAGTAACAAAATGTTAACATTGGAGAAGGTAACAGGAAAATACTTGTTTTCCAGAGAGTGGTGAACTGTGTCTCACCTAAATCAAATATCTACATCAGGAAAGGGAGAACATGAGTCAGATACACTGGTAGGATTCATTGTAGATGCTCTTAAAAGGGATCTAAAAAATTCCAGAACTCTACTGAGCCAAGGTGGCTTAAGCCTAAATTTCTAGCTACTCAGCATGTTGACATCTCAGCATCAAGGTAAGAAGCCATCCGGGGTGTGGAAGACTTGGAGACTCTTATCTCCAGTTAGCTATGAAAAAATCTGAAATTGTAGCTGTGGCTTAAGTGGTATACTGCTGTCCTTCAGTGATAAAGCTCAGAGACAGGAATAGTGTTCAAGCCCGAGGACATGAACCCACTAGCACACGCAGTCTCTCTTTTTTCTCTTTTTTTCTCCCCCCCCCCTCTCTCTCTCTCTCTGTCCTTCTCACACACACACACACACACACACACACACACATTCACACAAACACACACACACACATGAACATACAAAATTAACAAATCCACTGAAGATTTCTGAAGGATGAGAAAACATTAAAAAAATTGTAGACCAACACACACACACACACACACACACACACACACACACACACATACACACATACACACAAACACACACACGGGAATCCAAAGAATATTTTCAAAAGATGAGCAAATTGATAAAATAGAGGCACAGTTGTGCTATGTGCAAGATCATTAGTGAACTTCTACCAAAAGGAGCACGATGACCTGTAATTTAAATCACACAGGGTTTGGTCTGGAAGTGTTTCTCAATGACTTATTTATTTTCATAAATGTTGGAATGTCCCCAAAACACCCTAAAGCATTTCATTATTTGAATAGGGAAAGTTGTAATAAGATACAAGATAATGCATGAATGGAATACAATAAACTATTTGCTTTGTAATTTTTGAAAGTATGTTTACATTTCCCTTATATTTGCTTTAATGGAGGCAGGTTTTCACAATATTGGGTCCAGGAAAACAACAGGCCACACTGTGATACGTAAATAAAGATTCAGCCGCTGTGCTGTAAATGAGCTGCCTGATACAGGTGTGGAAATATAAAACTTTTGTTTCTGAAATTTCTTTTGCTTCTTCAATCATGTTTCATCAAATCATGTGAAATAAGTCTACCAAAACTGGAGACTTACTGTACTATGGAATTCAAAACTGATGCTAGGAGATAATGAATATTCTCTCGTTTATTTTTCAAAAGTACAGTTCTAATTTGATTCTATATTTTTAATCAGTGGAAGTCAGACTTTCCTTGTTGACGGGAGCATGTCTGTGTTGAGCACATACACTGGTGAGAATGTGGAGCAGGGGGAGAAGAGATGACCCTCTGGACCTTGTCTGTGAACACTTGTGTCCGTGAGATGATCTGTTTCCTGTCTCATACAAAACAGTTGGTGTGTGAGGATCTTCCAAGGATATATGTCACTCAGATCCAGTGTTCCTCCTTGTGATGTGCATTACCACCTTGGATGAAGATAATTTCCTGACCGCTGGTATGATGTAAACTTCATTTAATTTCAGATCTTTGCGTGTTTTTAGTCTGTGATGGCTTCTTCCTTTTATAATGATTTAGAAGAATGAAACATATGAATAGCATGTCTCATAGTTTTATGTCATTCCGGGTGAGGGTGTGTGTATGTGTGTGTGTGTGTGTGTCTGTGTGTGTCTGTGTGTGTGTGTGTGTGTGTGTGTGTGTGAACACATGCATATTGAGCTTCGGCTCACGGTGTAGCACTGGTTACTGCCCTTAATAGGCGATGGAGGAATCATGGCCTTAACTCCCAGGACTGGCTTGTAAGGCTAAACCTCAGATCTCAGCCTCTCCATTAACTGTGATTATAGGCATGAGCCCCATTGCCAGGCTTCTTTTCAGTCTTTACCACTAATTTCTCCCCTAACTCTTCATATTGTGATTGGATCCCAGTTACTCAGGCAAATGAATATTTTTAAAGAATAAGCAGCTACAAGGGCTTTCTCCAACCCTTTTCTGTTGAGACATCTATTCCTGACGACATTGTCTCACCTCTTTAAGGGATAAGTTGGAGTAGGCAAGGTTTCCTTTAGGGAAACATATCTGCCCTATTCCACAAATAGCTTCTACTCTGCGATGATCTCCCTCAGCCCTTCTAGGAAATACAACTTTGGGAAAGCTGTCCTGAAGAATGGAGAACTCAAGACTGATGGGAAGAAATATAACGTATGTAGTAGTGATGCTGCTTGCATATGTATTTTCAGGACTTTTCATCTACTGGAACAACCCAGCATAATAACCATCATTATCGTGTCTTTTGACATTAGAGTTTGTCTTGGATGCCCCTGCCCAGTCTTTACCTACACTGACTCCTGGCTTGGATGTGGGACCCTTGAGTGTGGTCAGAGTGACAGGAAGAGAACAGAAGCTTGAATAATCTTTTGCCCACTTTGATTCTAGGAAAGTATCTGTCTTCAGACTCAGCTCCTTCTAGAACATGTGGAAACCAACCAGAGCCGGCACAAAGTATAAATGCCTGTGTCAGCCCCGTTCTAGGGGCAGCAGATATAGCAACACACATGTCACTGGTTGAACCAGAACAGCTGCCCAGCTGAGCCAACACCCTCAACCGAATATGCGGATGAACCAATAACATGACTGGCCAACACACAGAATTCTGTTTTCATTTTATTATATCAACAATTAGCATAAGACAAAACAATAAAAGTGAAAACTTAGCCTACAATGGAGATAGGTATGTCTTTACATTTGGAAAGATGGGAAGAGGAAGTGGGAGGCAAAAGAAGGTGAGCTTGTCTTCAGTGGTGCTCACACAATCATAGCTTCATTGTCAGTCTAAAAGAAACAAGAAGAAAACAAGAAATCTTGCTATGAATGGTCTCCAATTCTTATCTCAAATCCTGATAAATACAATACTCGAAAAACATTCCCAAAGCAATGAGATAAAGACCACAAAAACATGAAAGTGCAAAATACAAATATGTGATAGAAGTACTGAGTTTCTACATCTAAGCTCAATTCTGAAATGAATCCTGGGGTAGAAGCTATAATTAGCTACCATTAACAAATAAGACCTTGATTTTCTAAGAAACCTTCCCATCCCTTCCCAGCCTCCCTCCACCCTCCCACCCAAGCCCCCACCCACCAAAGTTGTAAAGTTGGTTTTCAACATGAAAACTTGAACTTTTCATTAATTCAACATGTCCACTTTTATCCTTATTTAAACGATTTGTTTTTTCCCTTTCCCTCCACAAATTATACTGACATCAAATACAGTGAAATCAGGGGTTATACTGTGGGGGAGGGACATACAAAGCTACAAAGAAATAATCTTATAAATGTGTTAGAAACAAATGCATGAAAGAAAAAAAATTTAAATACATATCTTAGGGTGCATTTTCCTAAGATCACCTTATCTGACCTTTGCTTCTTGACTTATACATATAATAGATATTGCAAATAAGGGAAACCATGGGACCTATGCTTCTTTGGGCTTGGCTTACTTCACTTAATATAATTTTTTCCAAGTCTTTCCATTTCCCAACACATGGGGCAATGTCATTCCATAGAATGACATAGAATTCCACTGTGTATATATACCAAATTTTCTTGATCCATTCATCTACTGAGGGGCATCTGGGTTGGTTCCATATCTAAGCTATGGTAAATAATGCTGCAATAATCATAGTTGTGCTGGTAGCTTTAGTGTGGTCTTGTTTGTAAACATTTGGGTAAATGCCCAAAAGTGGGATTGCTTGGTCATAGGGGAGCTCTACATGGAGTCTTGTGAGGAACCTCCATACTACTTTCCAAAGTGGTTGAACAATTTTATACGCCCACCAAAAATGAAGTAAGGTTCCCTTCTGTCCACATCCCCTCCAGCATCTGTTGTTATTAGAGATCTTGATTTTTGCCATTCTAACTGGGGAGAGGTGGTATCCTAATGTTGTTTTGATTTGCATTTCTTTTATGGCTAGGGAGGTTGAGCATTTCTTTATGTGTCTATTGGCCATCCTTCTTTCTTCTTCAGAGAAGTCCCACTTATTTATGGCAAAGGACATAGCTAATAAGATCAATAGAAACCCTATGGATTGGGAGAAGATCTTCACTAGCCATACAATGTACAAGGGTCACATATCTAAAATATACTTGGAACTCAAAAAATTAAATCCCCCAACAACAAATCCTCAAGGAATCCTCAGATTCTGACATGATACTGCTGGAATTTGAGATCTGAAAGAAACTAAGTGTGAGATTGCACTACAGCCTTTTGAAAACAGACACATTTTGTCCTGGTTTTGGTCCACTGAGAGAGTAATGAGCTGTGATCAGCCTTGGGAATAGAAAGAGGTGAGACTCTGGCCTGTACCATTCCCCTCAGGACAGAATCTTCTGCATTAGCCATGGCCTAAAGCATCTCCCAAGCCTGGGCAGCCTCCCTGCTGCTCCTCCCCAAAGGCAGTTCAACTGTTCATTGAAATTGTTCCTTCTTCCTGAGGCTACCTCACATTTCCAAAATGCCTGAACTCTCCTAAGAGATAAGAGTGAAGTCGTTGGCAAATATTTTGTGAACATTTTCAATCAAAAATTGCACCAGGGCAACCTGTAAATCAAAAGGAGACATGTAACACTTCTCTTGTCATCTGGCAGTTATGAATCCTCTGATATATGAATCTTGGAGCAAACACACAGAGGATTGAGGAATGGAGGGAGAACCTCAGAATTTAAATTAGAAATGAACTATAAACCAGTTTTGTCAAAGACAAACTGGCAACCTATGGATGGTGTTTATAGACCAGAACTTGAAACACAATGAATGGACTAGAGGCACATTGAGTCACTTTGCTTGATTGCAATTTTTTTAATATCTATAATTATGTCCTCCTTATAGCATCATTGTTATATCTCTAAATAGTATGTTTTCCTAACTGTTGTATATACTAATATTAAGATCAGAATCATTGAATAGAATGAACTGATGAAATTCCCTTCCAAAGTGCCCTGCCTTAAACTCAGGCCAGCTTGTGTGTGGAGCTGTGGGGAAGGAAGAGCCCCTGCAGAGGAGCTCTGTGTCATGCAGCTGCAATCCCTGCTCCACACTGCTGGGCCTCAACCCTGTGGCAGGGTGAGCCTGACAAACTCCCCTGGTCTCATATACCCTCTGTTTATGTGGAGACATTTTAGAATAATTCACTAGTGTCTTTTTGTGTAGTGAATGAGCAATACCATGCATTCTTTATATGTTAGACATATCTCAAAAAACCCTGAAAAATGTTTCCATTCAGGTGGGTGCATTAGGGAGGAAACGTTTAAGACCTTTCATTAGTGGGAGGTAATCATAACGAGCTGAGCTGAAGAGAATATTAAAGGATTCTAGTCTGTTCCTTTCATTTCTCTGTCTCACACTATGTACTATATATCAGTACAAGTTATTAGATGATACTTTTACTAATGGGAATGGGAATGACTTATCAAGAAGGACCAATCTTTCTCTCAATGAAAACAACTGACAGAGAGAGACTATGCATTGGACAGAGTCCCTAGGGTTCACACTTTAATCCCCTTCTTAAGGGAAAGTGTCTGAACATGAGCAAATACTGGGCAGGATCTCCACCTCCACTGTATAGAGGAAGACACTAGCTTGAAAAACATCTCAAGATCACAGATCCACAATGGCAAGAAGAGAGCAAGAAGTATTTTGTTGGTTGGACTCATTGCTACCATTGTCATTCTCCTTTCTTCCCTAGGGTTTGGTCAGCCTAGACTCTTCTATACTGAAGGGAAAGAGATAGGACCACACTGCTGCTTTCTTCTTGCTGTACATGTTCAAAAAGCTCACCAGAAATAAGGAGAATCCATCTTGCTCCTAAGGCCTGCAGTCCATTGTGTCCTTAAATCCTGGACTGTCAGGCATGTCTTTCCAGATCAAATCAGCCACTCTGCTTGTCAAGATGGAGCTAGGAGAGGTCATTACCTTTCTTATGAGTTGAGTATCAAATCGTGTCCTGGCATCTGGAGGCGGGGACATCAAGCTGGTGGCTGTGCACACAGCTAGGTTGTAGGCGGTCATCAGGTTTAGGGAGGAATTCTGGTGGATTTGGCTTAACATTTCAAACAGATGTTTCAGCAGCAGTTGGTTGACTCTGGGCAGCATTTCTAAAAGACTGAACTCAGAAAAACACACTTTCAGGTAAACAATTTCTTGTGGCAGATTTTAAATAAACAAAATGTCTTTTCTATATGTTGGACTGAACTACTTGAAAGTATAAAAAGAGAAGGATATACACTAAATTAGTGCATAAAATATGTTCTTGAGATGATGACACTACCTGTTATCTTGGAACAGATGTATTTAGAACAATAGAATGATAGTATCTTTAAAAATAAATCCTGTATTGGTTCACATTGTACTCAACAAAAACCTTCCTGACAAATTCAACAGCTAAATTATTTCTGAAATAGAAATTATGAAGTCAGATTTAGTAGTCACATCCCAAAGTACATACTATGATGAGAGACTCATTCCAAGAAAGAATGAATATAAACATTTCATTTAAGCAATATAGACTTTGATGTTTTTGTAAGTATTTGACCAAACTGAGATAATACCCTCCCTACATGGGTCAATCAGTTTAATGTGCTATCCATCAGTGTTGACTTTCCTTATGTATACATGGGAAAGATGCCATGGAAACAATAGCACAGGAAAAATTCATTCACACACAGATTTTCATTGCCGGTCTCTGTGAAGTCTTGCATGCATGTGACCAAATGAAAATTTTACCACACTCACAATTATTTCAGCACCTCAAACTCTCTACTCCATGAGGCTACTTTTCCCTAAGAGTGTAAAAGTTGGATTTTTGAGTCTACCCAGAGCAGACTCATTTCCTGCATCCTACCTCTGGGCCAGAATGATTTTCTCCTCTTCACAGTTTTCATCAGTGATCCTAAGCCATATCTCATACATGCCAGTGTAAAACACACTGCCTTGCACATTGCGAAAAAAATCCTTCCAGAGACAAAAGCAGGATATTCTGATGGACTAAACTACATCATACAATTATAACATGCAGGTGGAAGAAATGGATTGACCCCATCCCTTCTCAATGAATAAATCTATGACCTACACTGCCCTCTCTTCACTTTCCACATAGACAGGTGCCAGCAGTACTGCTGAGGCAGGAAGGATTAGGGATCTGGTGAAGACAATTTAGAAATAGGTATTTGGAAACATGGATGTGCTATCTTAGCTATAAACTGAAACAAGAGGATCCTTTCTTTTTTAGTTTTTTTTTAATTTTTTTAATTTTTATTTCTTTTTTATTGTGAAAATACTATACAGAGGGGTTACAATTACATGGGCAAGATACTGAGTACATTTCTTAACAAGCATTGTATCCTCCTCCTTTGTTTCCCTTCCCATCCCTTCCCATCCACCTCCCGCCCCACCTACCAATTCTCCCCTCATCCCAACCAAAGTTCTAAAGTTCATTTTCGACATGACAACTTGTACTTCTCATTGTTGCAACGGGTCCACCGGTATCCTTATTTAAATGACTTGTTTTTCCTCTTCAAATCTACAAATAATACAAACATCAAATATAGTGAAAGCAGGGGTTATACTGTGGGGGAGGGACATACCAAGCAACAAAGAGATAATCTTATAAATGCCTTAGAAACAAATGCATGAAAGAAAAAAAACATTTGAATACATATCTTAGGCTTAATTTCACCTAACATCAACTTATCTGACTTTTTCTGCTTGTATCAGACATATACAAGTTATTGAAAATAAGGGAAACCATGGGACCTATGTTTCTTTGGGCCTGGCTTACTTCACTTAATATAATTTTTCCAAGTTTTTCCATTTCCCAACAAATGGGGCAATGTCATTCTTTCTGATGGAGACATAGAATTCCATTGTGTATATATACCACATTTTCTTGATCTATTCATCTACTGAGGGGCATCTGGATTGGTTCCATATCTTAGCTATACTAAATAATGCTGCAATAAGCATAGTTGTGCTGATAGCTTTAGTGTGGTCTTGTTTGTAAACATTTGGGTAAATGCCCAAAAGTGGGATTGCTGGGTCATAGGGGAGCTCTGTGTGGAGTCTGTTGAGGAACCTCCATATTACTTTCCAAAGTGTTTGAACAAGTTTACACTCCCACCAGCAATGAAAGTAAGGTTCCCTTCTGCCCACATCCCTGCCAGCATCTGTTGTTATTACAGGATGGAATAGGAGAAAACCTAGGTCTCCATGGAGCAGGCCAAAATTTTCTTAATAAAGATCCAGAAATAATTAAACTTAAATCAGAATTAAATGAATTAGAATCCAAAAAAACTATAGAAAGAATCAACAAAACAAAAAGTTAGTTCTTCGAAAAAATTAATAAAATTGACAGACCCTTAGCAAATCTTATCAGAAAAAGAAGAGAACACACCCAAATAAATAAACTCAGGGATGAGAATGGAAACATCACCACAGAAACAACCAAGATTCAGAACAGAAACAACCGAGATTCAGAACATTACAAGGGAATACTTCTCAAAACTTTATGCTAATAAGTTTGAGAACTTGGCAGAAATGGACCTTTTCCTAGCAAATATTGACATGCCAAAACTAAACCAAGAGGACTTAAACCATCTTAACAGGTCCATATTAAGCATTGAATTAGAAACAGCAAGAAGAGACTTCCCATCTAAAAAAGTCCAGGACCAGATGGTTTTATAGTGGAATTCTACAAGACCTTCAAAGCAGAGCTCACACCAATACTCCTCCAACTCTTCAATGAAATTGAAAGAGAAAGTTCACTACCGAACACATTCTATGAAGCCATCATAAACCTCATCCCAAAACCAGGCAGGGACTCATCAAAGAAAGAGAACTATGGACCCATTTCTTTGATGAACATTGATGCAAAACTTCTCAACAAAATTTTGGCCAATCGACTTCAACAATTCATCCAAAAAATTATACATCACAATCAGAGGATTCATTTCAGGGATGCAAATCTGGTTCATTATACACAAATCAATTAACATTATTCATCACATCAACAGGAGCAAGGACAAGAACCACATGGTTATCTTAATAGATGCAGAAAAAACATTCGACAAGATCCAACACCCCTTTATGATGAAGGTTTTGGAAAAATTAAGAATCCATGGAACATTCTTCCATACAATAAACGCTGTATATGACAAACCTACAGTCAGCATTACACTTAATGGTGAAAAACTAAAGCCATTTCCTCTTAACTCAGGAACGAGAAAAGGATGTCCACTCTCTCCACTTCTTTTCAATCTAGTATTAGAATGCCTAGCTACAGCAATAAGACAAGATGCAAACATAAAGGGATCCAAATAGGGAAAGAAGAAATAAAACTCTTCCTCTTTGCAGATGACATGATCTTGTATTTAAAGGATCCCATAGACTCCACTCCCAAATTACTCAAGCTGATTCAAAACTTGGGCAAAGTAGCAGGGTAAAAATTAACCCCCCAAAATCAAGAGGATCCTTTATTGTCTCAAGGAACAGACTCTGTTTCATTAAAGGTGCACACTTTCCTGACAGGAATGCCCTCTCAATTTAAAAGCACACCCACACATAACAAACCAGAATGGACAAAAAGAGCCAGGAACTTCAAAAGGACTTAGTGAAGAGCCCCTAATTTAAGAAACTTCACAAACACCCAGCTGCTTTAGGGACTGTGGGAGTGAAGAGCCATATGCCCTTTCTCTGAAAACTCTTACTTGACAGGAACAATCTCCTCTAAATGACAAAGCTGGGTATGCAGTGGTTCTAAATCCTAATGCTCAGCAGAAATAGGCACACATATTTCACCTGTTTCATTACAGCATTAATTGATCAAGTAGTGTGTTTTTGTGAACAAAATACTCCTGTACATATCATATGGGAAGGCTCAGGTATACAATATGTTAGCTCTGAATCTTGGGTTAAAATTTCCCAACACTTTGGAAGGAATGAAATACATCAACTTACACCTGTGAGTACCAGTTGGATAACTTCCCTTTTACATCAACATGAACCAGTAAGAATTTAGATGTTGTACCCCTTCATGATGAAGGCTCTGGAAAAATTAGGAATCCAGGGAACATTCCTCAATACAATAAATGCTGTATATGACAAACCTACAGCCAGCATTATACTTAAGGGTGAAATTCTAAGCCATTTCCTCTTAACTCAGGAATGAGACTAGGATGTCTACTCTCTCCACTTCTCTTCAATTTAGTATTAGAATGCCTAGCTACAGCAATAACACAAGATGCAAACATAAAAGGGATCCAAATAGTGAAGGATGAAGTAAAACTCTCCCTCTTTGCAGATGGCATGATCTTGTATTTAAAGAATCCCAGGGACTCCAATCTGAAATTAATCAAGCTGATTTAAAACTTTGGCGAAGTAGCAGGGTATAAAATTAACCCTTAAGAATCAATGGCTTTTCTGTATGCCAACAATGAGAAAAGCGCAGCTGAAATCAGGAAAGAAACTCCATTCATAACACCCCCCCCCAAAATACCTAGGAATTAATTTAACCAAAGAAGTGAAGAACCTCTATGATGAAAACTTTAAAAACCAGAAAAAGAAAATCAAACAGAACTTAGAAAGTGGAAACCCACCCATGCTCCTGGATTGGAAAGATCAACATCGTGAAAATGGCAATACTTCCTAAGGTTATCTACAAATTCAATGCAATACTTATCAATATTCCACCCTCATTCTTTACAGAAATTGAAGAGGCAATCCAAAAATTCATATGGTACAATAAAAGACCCCGAATAGCAAAACCAATCCTTAACAGAAAGAGCAGTGCTAGAAAAATATCAATATCAAATTTCAAACTCTACAAAGCCATACTAATCAAAACAGCTTGGTACTGGCACAAGAAGAGACCTCAGGACCAATGGACTAGTATTGAAACAAAGAAATGAGCCCACAGACCTATAGCCATCTAATCTTTGAAATGGGAACTACAAACATAGAATGGAAGAAACACAGCCTCTTCAGTAAGTGGTGCTGGCAAAAATTGGTTAATCACTTGTAGAAAACTAAAACTAGATCCTTATATATCACCCTGCACCATAATCAAGGCCAAATTGATCAAAGACCTCAGAGTCACAGCAGACAACCTGAAAACATTACAGGATGGAATAGAAGAAACCCTAGGTCTCTTTGGCACAGGCCAAAATTTTCTTAATAAAGACCCAGAAACACAACAAATCAAAGAAAAGTTGGATAAATAAGATTGCATGAAATTGCAGAGTTTCTGTGTGGCAAAGGACAATAGATCAATAGAAACCCACGGAATGGGACAAGAACTGCACTAACCATATAATGGACAATGGTGTCATATCTAAAATAGACCTAGAAGTCAAAAAATTAAATTCCCCAACAACAAATACGCAAAGACATGAATGCCCAATAAATAAGTGGGTTAAAGACTAAAAGAAAATCTTATCTAAAGAGGAAAGAAGAATGGCCAATAGACACATGAAAAAATGTTCAACCTCCATAGCCATAACAGAAATGCAAATCAAAACAACATTGAGATACCACCTCATCTCAGTTAGATTGGCTAAATATAAGAACTCTAATAACAACAGATGCTGGAGGGGATGTAGATAGAAGGCAACCCTTCTGCATTGTTGGTGGGAGTGTAAACTTGTCCCACTACTCTAGAAAGCAGTATGGAGGTTCCTCAAAAGACTCTACATAGAGCTCCCCTATGACCCTGCAATCATCCCACTTTTGGGCATTTACCCAAATGATCACAAACAGGACCATACTAAAGGTACCAGCACAACTATGTTTATTGAACCATTATTTACCATAACTAAGATAT
This sequence comes from Dipodomys merriami, assembly GCF_024711535.1. Lineage (NCBI taxonomy): Eukaryota > Metazoa > Chordata > Mammalia > Rodentia > Heteromyidae > Dipodomys > Dipodomys merriami. Next base: position 30,438,871 of record NW_027202826.1, on the reverse strand, counting down.
TGAATCAACCCAGATTCCCCTCAGTAGATGAATGGATCAAGAAAATGTTATATATATGAATTCTATGCCTCCATCAGAAAGAATGACATTGCCCCATTTGTTAGGAAATGGAAAGACTTAAAAAAACTTGTATTAAGTGATGTAAGCCAGGCCCAAAGGAACTTAGTTCCCATGGTTTCCATTATTTGCCATAACTAGCATATGTCTGAGACAAGCAGAAAATATCACATATGATGATATTAGCCAAATGTACCCAAAGATAAATATTCAAATGTTTTTTCTTTCTTGCTTTTGTCTAACTTATTTATTATAAGATATTCCTTTGTAGCTTTGTATGTCCATCTCCGACTGTATAACCGCTGTTTTCACTGTATTTGATGGTGTTATAATTTGTGAAGGGGAAGGGAATAAACAAATTGTTTAAATACGGATACAGGAGGACCCACTGCAACAAAGAGATGAACAATACATTCTGTGGAAAACAATCTTCCCAGCTTTGGCCCAGGGGTGGGGGAGGGGTAGTTGTGAAATGGAGGGATGGGTGAGATGGGAAGGGATGGGCAGGGGAAGCAAAGGAAGATACAACAATGCTTGATAAGAAACATACCCATAACCCCTCTGTATGGTATTTTTAAAACTAAAAAAAAAAGAATACAGATGTTGCTAAATTTGGACCTCTGTATCTCAAGGTTAGTGACCTGCACATGTAAGCTTCTCCCTCAAGATCATTTTGAACAACTGGTCACTAATTCTTGATCTCGTAACTTGGCCTATTAAAATGTATATACACAACATGACACAAAGGGGAAAAATGCCCACAGTGTTGGGTGTTGTGTGAACATTCTCGAAATGGCTCCATGGTATATTCATCATGGGTCTGAGCTTATATTCATCTCCAGGATGGGTTAGCAGAACTCTGTATGTGTCTGTCATGTTATCACCAAGTGCAAGACCAGAGAAGCTGAGATGCACTAGTCTACCTCTGGCTAGTCAATGATGTGAGTTTCAAGTGGGCAGTACCAAAATACATGCCTATCTTCCTGGCTGAAAATTATTAGCATGGCTAATGTCTACACCAACAATGAAAGGACATAAAAAAGACCTAGAGAAAGTGAGAAAAAAATTATTTTTATAAAGCCATTATTTATCATTGTTACATGATTTTCTTCAGTGGGGTTCACAAAGAGCAAAATGTATAGATTATAATGGTTCTCTATTGAATACTTTCTTCTACAAGCATAAAGATATGTATAATCTACCTGTATCATTTCAAACCTTATGTACTGTAGCTGAAACTCAGGTGAATTTTCAGTGAACACATCTGTTTGGGCTGCTTTATTGATGTTAATGATCAAATTTATGGGTAATGATGTAAGAAATGACTTTTTAGGTAATTATAGTGGTGGAATGTATGGGAAGAAAGAAAAACAGAATGAAAGGTGCAGATGGAGGATACTGAGAGAAGAGAAGCATCTGCGTATCCACACCAACTTTCCTGTAAAGGTATTGGAGATGGGCAGGAATGGGGGCATAAGCTGGCTATGCTGGCCTGGCAAATCATGGTTGGACTCCTTTGGGCCTTCACCTTTGGTTAGGAAGGGAATCTTTGATCCTTTCTCTCAAAAAGTTTACAAATTCTATATGATTTTGTCAGCCTTCCTTAAAAAAGGCAGTGCAGGGTGCTTCTTTGGCAAATATATAGCAGCACTTGTTTGTGTTGATAGTTGTCTTGCCATGGCGATTTACAGTGATACAGTAAATCAGATCACTCATTAGGCATATTGGGCATGGGTGTTCAGGTGGGAAGATGAGAGGAACTGAGGTGAGAAGACAAAGTAAACGGACAGAACACACAGACATGTGTCTTATCATTTCCCACATGCTTGATGTGTGAGGCCCCTCGTGGTTCTTGGGTGATTGTGGTGCTGGTGATGCAGTGCTGTGGGCTCACAGTGAAGCTGCCTCCCTGGGTGATGCTGGCTGTGTCCTACCTTTAACACTGAGGCGACCACAAACACGGATTCCTGGTGCAGGTCCACTGGGACTCCAGACATGAGTTTTTCTTTGAGGGTTCTGAAGGCTTTGATGCTGCCTGACTTTCTCAAGATGCCCTCGGTGAGCTGCCCCTCCTGACTGAGGAAGGAAATCATCTCCTGTGTGGAGGAGAGGAAAGAAAGCCTGGGTCCTCCATGTCAAACGGCACAGAGCACCACCTCACACTTCTTTAAGTAAAATGTCTAAGTGTGCAAGGCTCCAGTGCTCAAGCTAGGCAACCTCATTAATAATTATGCTTAGTTGTTGAAATATATTTTGTTGTTGTTCTTTTCTTGTAGGGTCAGACTCAGAAACATTGAACCACGCTGCAGTGAGTTGATCATTTTAGCTTTCATCTATGGTAACATATGCATTGTCAAATTTTTCCAAATATGAGAATAGAACAATGGTGATCTTATCTGCTTCTTAAATTTTCTTTTTACAAAGTGAGACCAGGGCATTCTCTGCCCCATTTGAGGGAAAATTCCCATCATATTGTCGTGATTGTGCAGATGAAAGACATTCATTCATCCAGTCCTCACACACACACTAAAATAAATTAGGTTTTGTGGTGTGCACATATGCATGTCCTGGAGCTTTGAACTTATGGGTTGAGTGCTGTCACTGAACTTTGATGCTGAAGTTTATTGCCCTAAAACTTGAGCTAAATTCCACCTCTGGCTTTTGAGTTGTTTTTTAAAGACAAGAGTCTCATGAACATTCCAGTCTGGGCTAGCTTTCCAGCAGAAGTCTCAGATCACACTCAATCTCTGACTTTTGAGAAGCTAGGCTTACAGGTCTAAGTCACTGTTGGATGGTTAATTTATCACAGTGAAAACCAGCAGGCACCAGTGGGCTTTCTGATACTAGGAAAAAACGAAATATTATCTTGTCTAATATATGTGAATTACTAGACTGCTTATTGTCTGTGAAATGTCTGTTTATGCTACTGGAGACATTTGCAAGCTGGAAGAGTAAGCTGGGAGGAAGCATGAAGGAGGGAGACTCAGAACTTCACAGGCACAGAGCCTGGTACTGAAGGACTGCAGCAGGGTATGTGGCTCCTGGTGCACCAGTCCAACACTGAAGAGAATACTTCCCTGTTGGGCTTGACTTAGGGAATTGTACATTGTGACATGTTTATATCTTGTAGCAATAGTAACAAAGCACCCCCACCCATTGTCTGATGCTTTGCTGAATTGGACCTGGGGCTCCATGAGAACACTCCTCTCCCTCCCCTGCACACTCAGGAGGTTCCTCTCCTCAGGAGGGCAGCAGACACCAAACTGGGACCTACCAGAATAGGGGAGGGTAGTTTGCCATCCTTACAAGCAGCCTCCAGGGAAGCCCCAAAGAGCAGTTTTCTCTTTGCAGATGAAGATTTCAGGGGTCTGTTCTCCTTGGCTGTGCTGGACCGCCACCCAAAAAGCCAGTTGATGAAAGATCTTCCCCTTCCTTCTTTCTTCTGCTCTGACTCTAAAGAAGCAACCGTTTTCAAGGGATCACTTTAATTTCCTAGAACTTGAGCGTGTGTAATTATCCACAGTCTGTAATGACTTAATTCCCTTTACTATGGATAGAGTCTTTGCCCAAATCAGTAAACTGTTGGTTATGGCTAGGAGCCTGAGCACATTCAGTTTATCTTTCTCTCTTGCACCTACAAAGTTCCTGAGTTGAAGTAGGGTTGTCAGGTGTATCTTCCCTTTCTGAAAGGGAGAACTAACATTCCAATAGAGTTATATAACCGTTCACATTGAGAGTCATTCTCCTCCTATTTGACTTTCTGAATGTGTTCCTCTGATCACTTCATGCACCCTACCTGCCAAGTTAAAGACTAGGAGTTGTCTTGTTTTGTGTTTGTGGCTTAATTTTTTAAGATAATTTAATTGTGAAGATGTTGAACAGAGGGGTTACAATAACATTAGTAAGGTAATGAATGCATTTTCTGGTCATATTCTTTATTTTTTTTTTGGGGGGGGGGTCCAGTGGTGGGGCCTGAACTCTGGGCCTGGGCGCTGTCCCTCAGCTCTTCAGCTCAAGGCTTGTGCTCTACCACTTGAGCCACAGAGCCACTTCCGGGTTTTTTTTTTTTTTTTGCTTGTGTAGGGCTGAGGAATCTGACCCAGGGCCTCATACATGCAAGGCAAGCACTCTACCACTGAGCCACCTTCCCAGTCCCCTTTTGGACATATTCTTTCTGTATGTATTTAATTATTGTAAACATACTATACAGAGGTGTTAGTTGCATGAGCAAGGAAGTGAGTCCATTTCTTGTCGAGAATTGTTAACCCCTCATCTGTTGCTCTCCAACTATCCCTTCCCTCCTATAACTCCTTCATTCATCTCTCCTCTAAATTTCATTTCCAACTTATCACCTTGTGAGTATCATTAGTGCAATGGGACAACCTATGTCCTTGTTTCAGTGTTTTATTATTTTCTTACCCCTCCCCAAATTAGATAAATTTATACAAGGTGCAAGGTATCAAAATCAAATGGATTGACCACAGCAGATATACCATAAGGGGAAGAGCATACAAGGGAAACAAAAATCTCATTGTACATTACAAACAACAACAACAGCAAAGAAAGACCTCTTTGGTTCCTATCTTGGTGTTCATTTCCCTTAGCATCATCTTATAGGATCACTATTTATAGAGTTTTGAGTTTCTGCTCATCTGACATTTACTAATTATTGCAAATGAGGGAAACTGGGGTTATCTTACACTGTCTCTGCTCCTGTGTACTAGAGCAGGGACACTCAAATCAAAATCTGGTTTGAACTGTAAGAGTACAAATGTTAGCCTGGCACTGGTTTTTCAAGGCTATAATCCTAGCTACTCAGGAGGCTAAGATCTGAGGATGGCAGTTCAAAGCCAGCCCAGGCAGGAAAGTAGGTGAGACTCTTTTCTCCAATAAACAACCAGAAAACCAGAAGTGGAACTGTTGGACAAGTGGTAGAGTGTTCCCGTTGAGTTGAAGAGCTGAGGGACAGCTCCCAGGCCCAGAGTTCAAGCCCCACAAATGACCAAAAAAAAAAAAAGAATGCAAATGTTTTCCTTAAGGTGACCCTATTCATATACTAATCTTCATTAAGGAAAAAATCTAATTCCAGCTTCCTGTATACATTCAAAGTTCTCCAGAAACTTTGGAGAATGTTAATATCTTCTCTTCTCTTTATGTCTTCCCACAGGCTACATTCTAAACTCCAGAGCCTGGTCCCTGTCATGAGCTTTCTCTTTTAAGAGGAGCCCTCTACCTCTGAGCCACAGTTCTGTTTCCAGCTTTTTCATGGACATTTGGAGATAAGACTCTCAGGACTTTCCTTTACACATTGACATTATTTCGAGAAACTCAGATCACAGCCTCCTCAGTAGCTGGAATTACAGCTTGAACCATAGGTATCCTGCTTCCATTTACTTAGATGTGTTCTTTATGCATGTCAAACGCATTAAGACCACAGAGGTCCTCAATTGTACAGAAGATGGAGAACTTTGTAACCACATAGAAGTGAGGTGTGAGCATGGGAAGGCCCCTGCGGGACGGGAAAGGACTCACTGTTAGGTTGCTGGCCCTGGGCTGGCTGCCTTGGCTTCAGAATGAAGCAGCCTCCTGTGGCTGGATAGCACTGCTCCAGGATAGGATTCTGGGGAGTGTGAACCCAGTGTCGCCTTGGTCCTCCTGGCTGGAATGCAGTCTCTCCAAACTGACTCATTTTAATCACATAGGGATTTTCATGCGCTATGGTGAGAATGTTCAGCAGGAAATTTCATTAGAATGGGAGCCCAGATTTTGACAATGAATTTCCAATCTGCTTACTACTTCATGAACACACAACCTCTTATTTTAATTAAGAACGCTCAATTTTATTTGAAATTCATAGAACTCATAATCCTATAGACCACCACAATTTGCCCCATGAAAGTCAGGATGTGTTTGTGACTCTAACTAAGCATCACTATCCCACAATACTGTGAAATTTGGGGAATTATGTAATCACTTAATCACAATAAAGAATTTGAAAAAAAAACTACCTCAGGTTCATGAGGATGCTACTATTTTTAAAACAGAAAATAAGAAGTGTTGGTAGATTATGTAAAATATGATACTTATATCTTAGTAGACATGTTAAACAGTAGAACTGCTAAGAAAAACAGCAGTTCCTCAAAAGCTCAAAAGAGTTATTCTATAACCCAGTAATATTTACTAAGCAAATACTCCAAAGAAGTGAAAGATTCATCATTCTGAAACTCATATTGCAGCATCATTTAAAAGCATATAATAGGGCAGACATTTAGGTTGTCTACAAGCAGATGAATGAATCAAGAAAATGTGTTCATATAATGGACAAGTATTTATCTATAAAAGTGATTGAAGCTCTAGTACTCACTACAATATGGATAAACTTTAAAACCCCACATGGAGTTGAGCCCCGCCAAAGGGCATAAAGGCAGGGCTGCGGACCTGCTCAGCCTCTTCTATATCCTGTCCTGGGGCTTCTTCATGCCTTCCTAAGGCTGGAACTCAAGGCCTGGCTGTTGTCCCTAAGTATTTTTGGTCAAGGTGAGCACTCTACCACATAATCCATAGCTCCATTCTGGCATTGTGATTGCAAACTGAAGGTTAGATCTCACAGATTTTCCTACAGTAAAGTGGCTTGGAGCTACAATCCTCAGATTTCAGCCACCTGAGCAGCTAGGATTACAGGTGTGAGCCACTCTCTTCTGGCCCTAGTAAACAATGTTTAACACCCCCCCCCCAATTAGACAAGAGATCAGATCCTGAACTTTTTTCTTCTAATAAAAAATGTGAGTAAAATACTTGCTACTAAGACATATGTAGCCATCTAGCTTCTACTCAGAGGTCTGTTCTGCTAATTGCAAGTGCTAATGGACCTGAGAATAAAACTAAAAAAAGAATATATTTACTTTTAGTAATATTAAGATTGGAACTCAAAGAATCAGTATTTGAGATTTAGATGTCCAATTTGACCCCATTGCCTCCCATTTGACATTTTCTCTGACATTTACCAATGAAGACAAAGGGAGCTTCTTCATGTTCAGAATGGAGCCACAACTGGTAGTCACTCTTGGAGCCCTGGGGGAGAGAAGGACTGAGTGTCACACAAAGCCTCTCAAAGCGCACACAGAAAGGACACAGTGCCTTACACAGCTGTGCTTCTACAAGGGAAGCATGTGCTGTCTGTACACATGACTTTCCATTAAGGGGTGGCCTCTTTGGAGTTTCAGTGCTGATGTCAATAACCTCATCTTACTCCCAGCTTCCAGGAGATTCCTTACATGGTGGATATGTGTTTTCTGACAGAGGATGGAGCCTGTACCCATAGGGTTCACAGTCTCTCACAAGGGACAAGGGAATGAGAAGCACATTCCTGTTCCTCACTGAAAAAATACACTGTAATGCAAGACACCTGTGTGGATTCACCATTCTCCACAACCTTTAGAGGATATTGAGATTCACTTTCTCTTCTCCCTCTGAGCTAAATTTCCTGATGAGAATGTGAGGCACAACCAAGATTATGCCTGAGGAAAGGCAGACTTAGCAAGTGTAGTTAACTTAGCAAACTTCAGGCCTTCAGGAAAGGGCAGATTGAAGCCATCTGCTTCCTTTCTTTCTGTGAGCTCTATTAAAGAGACTGTGACCAAGGACATAGGACAAAAGCAGAAAACAATTCTCCTGACAATTGCCTGACCATGCTGGAAATCACACTTGGAACAACAAAAAAAACTCATGAGAAGGTCTTGAATTATGTAAAATAACATGGAGGACCTAAACCAGAAATAAAGTTGACATTGTGTATAGGGTGATAGGTAGCAAACTTGCATTTTATTCTTGAATTGAAAGCCTCATATTTTCCTGATCATTTTTCACAGTTTGGAATCTCTAATTCTTTCTCTGTCTGTCTCTCTATGCCTCTTTCATACACACACACACACACACACACACACACACACACACACACACACTCACACACACACACACACACACACACACACTCACACGCCCCATAACGATGACGACAATGCACTCAAACACATTCAATTGAAATTGCATTGTTATTAAAAAGACCAATGAACTTTTTTAAGGCACACCTTAGAAACATTTTGGTATTAAACCTTCAAACAAGCATACCTTTAAAACCAAATCAACACAATTCTTTATTTAAGAGAAAGTGTTAGGTATCCCGTTGAATTTGTAGATATCCTTGGGAAGTATTGCCATTTTCATAATGTTAATCTTTCCAATCCAGGAGCATGGGAGGTATTGCCATTTTCTAAGTTCTGTTTTGATTTCCTTTTTCAAGATTTTAAAGTTTTCATCATAGAGGTCCTTCACTTCTTTGGTTAAGTTAATTCCTAGGTATTTTATTTTTTGTGGGGCTATTACAAATGGAGTTGCTTTCCTAATTTCAGCCACATTTTTCTCATTGTTGGCTACAGAAAAGCCATTGATTTTGGGGTGTTAATTTAATACCCTGCTACTTGCCAAAGTTTTGAATCAGCTTGAGTAATTTGGGAGTGGAGTCTATGGGATTCTTTAAATACAAGATCATGTAATCTGCAAAGAGGGAGAGTTTTATTTCTTCTTTCCCTATTTGGATCCCCTTTATGTCTGCATCTTGTCTTATTGCTGTAGCTAGGCATTCTAATACTAGATTGAAGAGAAGTGGAGGGATTGGACATCCTTTTCTTGTTCCTGAGTTAAGAGGAAATGTCCTTAGTTTTTCACCATTAAGTATAATGCTGGCTGTAGGTTTGTCATATACAGCCTTTATTGTATTGAGGAATGTTCCCTGGATTCCTAATTTTTCCAGAACCTTCATCATTTTCTCAAGAAAATGTGGTGTATATACACAATGGAATTCTATGCCTCCTTCAGAAAGAATGACATTGCCCCATTTGTGAGGAAATGGAAAAACATGGAAAAACTTATATTAAGTGAAGTAAGCCAGGCCCAAAGAAACATAGGTCCCATGGTTTCCATTATTTGCAATATCTAGTATATGTATGAGTCATGCGGAAAAGGTTAGATAATGTGACATTAGGAAAATGAACCCTTAGATATGTATTTTAATGTTTTTTTCCTTCATGCATTTGTTTCTAAGGCATTTATAAGATTATCTCTTTGTTGCTTGGTATGTCCCTCCCCCACAGTATAACCCCTGCTTTCACTATATTTGATGTCAGTATAACTTGTGGAGGAGATGTGGAAAAACAAGTCGTTTAAGGATACAGGTGGACCTGTTGCAACAATGAGAAGTACAAGTTGTCATGTCGAAAACGAGCTTTACAACATCGGTGTGGTGGGGAAGGGGGGGAAGGAGAGGATTGGGATTGGGGGGAAGGGGGGAGGCTGGGAAGGGATGTGAAGGGTAAACAAAGGAGGAGGATGCAAAGCTTGATAAGAAATATACGCATTTTCCTGCCCAGGTAATTGTAACCCCTCTGTACAATTTGTTCACAAAAAAATAAAATTAAATTATATTTTAAAAAAAGAAGCTCAGGGACTGCACCCAGGCCCTGAGTTCAAGTCCTAGATCAATACATAAGCAATGTAAAGAAGATTACTTTCTAACTTTTAAATTAATTTTGACTATCTTGTTCACTATATTATTATATATTAATTGTACAAATAGGTCTTACTGAGATATTTCCATAAATACATATAATGTACATTGATCAATTTTACATCCTCTATTATATTTTCTTAGCCACCTTACCTCTTTTTAAAAAATTCTTTATGGGTTTTATTATTTTATCTTGTTTGTTTCATTTTTTTTAATTTAATTTAATTTTACTTGTGAACATACTGTACAGAGGAGTTACAATTACATGGGCAGGATAATGCATACATTTCTTACCAAGCATTGCAGCCTCCTCCTTTGTTTACCCTTCACATCCCTTCCCAGCCTCCCCCCTCCCCCCCATCCCAATCCTATTCCTCCCCCCCCCCCCCACAGACGTTGTAAAGCTCGTTTTGGACATGACAACTTGTGCTTCTCATTATTGCAACAGGTCCACCTGTATCCTTATAGAACTGGTTTTTCCCCATCTCCTCCACTAGTTATACTGACATCAAATATAGTGAAAGCAGGGGTTATACTGTGGGGGAGGGACATACCAAGCAACAAAGAGATAATCTTATAAATGCCTTAGAAACACATGCATGAAAGAAAAAAACATTAAAATACACATCTAAGGGTTCATTTTCCTGACATCACATTATCTGACCTTTTCTGCTTGACTCCTACATATACTAGATATTGCAAATAAGGGAAACCATGGGACCTATGTTTCTTTGGGCCTGGCTTACTTCACTTAATATAATTTTTTCCAAGTTTTTCCATTTCTTAAAAAATGGGGAAATGTCATTCTTTCTGATGGAGGCATAGAATTCCATTGTGTATATATACCACATTTTCTTGACCAATTCATCTACTGAGGGGCATCTGGGTTGGTTCCATATCTTAGCTATGGTAAATAATGCTGCAATAAACATAGTTGTGCTGGTAGCTTTAGTGTGGTCTTGTTTGTAAACATTTGGGTAAATGCCCCAAAGTGGGATTGCTGGGTCATAGGGGAGTTCTATGTGAAGTCTTTTGAGGAACCTCCATACTGCTTTCCAAAGTGGTTGAACAAGTTTACACTCCCACCAACAATGAAGTAAGGTTCCCTTCTGTCCACATCCCCTCCAGCATCTGTGGTTGTTAGAGTTCTTGATTTTTGCCATTCTAACTGGAGTGAGGTGGTATCTCAATGTTGTTTTGATTTGCATTTCTTTTATGGCTAGGGATGTTGAACATTTCTTCATGTGTCTATTGGCCATCCTTCTTTCTTCTTCAGAGAAGTTTCTCTTTAAGTCTTTCGCCCACTTATTTATTGGGCAGTTGTTTCTTTGAGGATTTGTTGTTGGGTGGTTTAATTTTTTGAGTTCCAAGTATATTTTAGATATGAGACCCTTGTCCGTTGTATGGCTAGTAAAGACCTTCTCCCAATCCGTGGGTTTTCTATTGATCTTGCTAGCTATGTCATTTGCCCTGCAGAAGCTCTGCAATCTTATGCAATCCCATTTGTCCAACCTTTCTTTGATTTGTTGTGTTTCCGGGTCTCTATTCAGAAAATTTCGGCCTGAGCCAAGGAGACCTAGGGTTTCTCCTATTCCATCCTGTAATGTTTTCAGAGTGTCTGCTTTGACTTCAAGGTCTTTGATCCATTTGGAGTTGATTCTGGTGCAGGGTGATATATAAGGATCTAGCTTTAGTTTTCTACAAGTAGTTAACCAATTTTGCCAGCACCATTTACTGAAGAGGTTGTCTTTTTTCCATTCTATTGTTTTAGCTCCCTTATCAAAGATTAGATGGCTATAGGTCTGTAGGTTCATTTCTGGGTTTTCAATTCTATTCCATTGGTCCTGAGGTCTGTTCTTATGCCAATACCAAGCTGTTTTGATTACTATGGCTTTATAGTAGAGTTTGAAGTTTGGTATTGATATTCCTCCAGCAGTGTTCTTTCCGTTGAGGAGCGTTTTTGCTATTCGGGGTCTTTTATTCTTCCATATGAATTTTTGGATTGCCTCTTCTATTTCCTTGAAGAATGAGGGTGGAATTTTGATAGGTATTGCGTTGGATTTGTAGATAACCTTGGGAAGAATTGCCATTTTCACAATGTTAATCTTTCCAATCCAGGAGCATGGGAGGTTTTGCCATTTTTTAAGTTCTGTGTTGATTTCCTTTTTTAAGATTTTAAAGTTTTTATCATAGAGGTCCTTCACTTCTTTAGTTAAGTTAATTCCTAGGTATTTTATTTTTTGTGGGGCTATTACAAATGGAGTTGCTTTCCTAATTTCAGCCACACTTTTCTCATTGTTGGCATACAGAAAAGCCATTGATTTTGGGGGGTTAATTTTATAACCTGCTACTTTGCCAAAGTTTTGAATCAGCTTGAGTAATTTGGGAGTGGAGTCTATGGGATTCTTTAGATACAAGATCATGTCATCTGCAAAGAGGGAGAGTATTATTTCTTCTTTCCCTATTTGGATCCCCTTTATGTCTGCATCTTGTCTTATTGCTGTAGCTAGGCATTCTAATACTAGATTGAAGAGAAGTGGAGGGATTGGACATCCTTTTCTTGTTCCTGAGTTAAGAGGAAATGTCCTTAGTTTTTCACCATTAAGTATAATGCTGGCTGTAGGTTTGTCATATACAGCCTTTATTGTATTGAGGAATGTTCCCTGGATTCCTAATTTTTCCAGAACCTTCATCATTTTCTCAAGAAAATGTGGTGTATATACACAATGGAATTCTATGCCTCCTTCAGAAAGAATGACATTGCCCCATTTGTGAGGAAATGGAAAAACATGGAAAAACTTATATTAAGTGAAGTAAGCCAGGCCCAAAGAAACATAGGTCCCATGGTTTCCATTATTTGCAATATCTAGTATATGTATGAGTCATGCGGAAAAGGTTAGATAATGTGACATTAGGAAAATGAACCCTTAGATATGTATTTTAATGTTTTTTTCCTTCATGCATTTGTTTCTAAGGCATTTATAAGATTATCTCTTTGTTGCTTGGTATGTCCCTCCCCCACAGTATAACCCCTGCTTTCACTATATTTGATGTCAGTATAACTTGTGGAGGAGATGTGGAAAAACAAGTCGTTTAAGGATACAGGTGGACCTGTTGCAACAATGAGAAGTACAAGTTGTCATGTCGAAAACGAGCTTTACAACATCGGTGTGGTGGGGAAGGGGGGGAAGGAGAGGATTGGGATTGGGGGGAAGGGGGGAGGCTGGGAAGGGATGTGAAGGGTAAACAAAGGAGGAGGATGCAAAGCTTGATAAGAAATATACGCATTTTCCTGCCCAGGTAATTGTAACCCCTCTGTACAATTTGTTCACAAAAAAATAAAATTAAATTATATTTTAAAAAAAGAAGCTCAGGGACTGCACCCAGGCCCTGAGTTCAAGTCCTAGATCAATACATAAGCAATGTAAAGAAGATTACTTTCTAACTTTTAAATTAATTTTGACTATCTTGTTCACTATATTATTATATATTAATTGTACAAATAGGTCTTACTGAGATATTTCCATAAATACATATAATGTACATTGATCAATTTTACATCCTCTATTATATTTTCTTAGCCACCTTACCTCTTTTTAAAAAATTCTTTATGGGTTTTATTATTTTATCTTGTTTGTTTCATTTTTTTTAATTTAATTTAATTTTACTTGTGAACATACTGTACAGAGGAGTTACAATTACATGGGCAGGATAATGCATACATTTCTTACCAAGCATTGCAGCCTCCTCCTTTGTTTACCCTTCACATCCCTTCCCAGCCTCCCCCCTCCCCCCCATCCCAATCCTATTCCTCCCCCCCCCCCCCACAGACGTTGTAAAGCTCGTTTTGGACATGACAACTTGTGCTTCTCATTATTGCAACAGGTCCACCTGTATCCTTATAGAACTGGTTTTTCCCCATCTCCTCCACTAGTTATACTGACATCAAATATAGTGAAAGCAGGGGTTATACTGTGGGGGAGGGACATACCAAGCAACAAAGAGATAATCTTATAAATGCCTTAGAAACACATGCATGAAAGAAAAAAACATTAAAATACACATCTAAGGGTTCATTTTCCTGACATCACATTATCTGACCTTTTCTGCTTGACTCCTACATATACTAGATATTGCAAATAAGGGAAACCATGGGACCTATGTTTCTTTGGGCCTGGCTTACTTCACTTAATATAATTTTTTCCAAGTTTTTCCATTTCTTAAAAAATGGGGAAATGTCATTCTTTCTGATGGAGGCATAGAATTCCATTGTGTATATATACCACATTTTCTTGACCAATTCATCTACTGAGGGGCATCTGGGTTGGTTCCATATCTTAGCTATGGTAAATAATGCTGCAATAAACATAGTTGTGCTGGTAGCTTTAGTGTGGTCTTGTTTGTAAACATTTGGGTAAATGCCCCAAAGTGGGATTGCTGGGTCATAGGGGAGTTCTATGTGAAGTCTTTTGAGGAACCTCCATACTGCTTTCCAAAGTGGTTGAACAAGTTTACACTCCCACCAACAATGAAGTAAGGTTCCCTTCTGTCCACATCCCCTCCAGCATCTGTGGTTGTTAGAGTTCTTGATTTTTGCCATTCTAACTGGAGTGAGGTGGTATCTCAATGTTGTTTTGATTTGCATTTCTTTTATGGCTAGGGATGTTGAACATTTCTTCATGTGTCTATTGGCCATCCTTCTTTCTTCTTCAGAGAAGTTTCTCTTTAAGTCTTTCGCCCACTTATTTATTGGGCAGTTGTTTCTTTGAGGATTTGTTGTTGGGTGGTTTAATTTTTTGAGTTCCAAGTATATTTTAGATATGAGACCCTTGTCCGTTGTATGGCTAGTAAAGACCTTCTCCCAATCCGTGGGTTTTCTATTGATCTTGCTAGCTATGTCATTTGCCCTGCAGAAGCTCTGCAATCTTATGCAATCCCATTTGTCCAACCTTTCTTTGATTTGTTGTGTTTCCGGGTCTCTATTCAGAAAATTTCGGCCTGAGCCAAGGAGACCTAGGGTTTCTCCTATTCCATCCTGTAATGTTTTCAGAGTGTCTGCTTTGACTTCAAGGTCTTTGATCCATTTGGAGTTGATTCTGGTGCAGGGTGATATATAAGGATCTAGCTTTAGTTTTCTACAAGTAGTTAACCAATTTTGCCAGCACCATTTACTGAAGAGGTTGTCTTTTTTCCATTCTATTGTTTTAGCTCCCTTATCAAAGATTAGATGGCTATAGGTCTGTAGGTTCATTTCTGGGTTTTCAATTCTATTCCATTGGTCCTGAGGTCTGTTCTTATGCCAATACCAAGCTGTTTTGATTACTATGGCTTTATAGTAGAGTTTGAAGTTTGGTATTGATATTCCTCCAGCAGTGTTCTTTCCGTTGAGGAGCGTTTTTGCTATTCGGGGTCTTTTATTCTTCCATATGAATTTTTGGATTGCCTCTTCTATTTCCTTGAAGAATGAGGGTGGAATTTTGATAGGTATTGCGTTGGATTTGTAGATAACCTTGGGAAGAATTGCCATTTTCACAATGTTAATCTTTCCAATCCAGGAGCATGGGAGGTTTTGCCATTTTTTAAGTTCTGTGTTGATTTCCTTTTTTAAGATTTTAAAGTTTTTATCATAGAGGTCCTTCACTTCTTTAGTTAAGTTAATTCCTAGGTATTTTATTTTTTGTGGGGCTATTACAAATGGAGTTGCTTTCCTAATTTCAGCCACACTTTTCTCATTGTTGGCATACAGAAAAGCCATTGATTTTGGGGGGTTAATTTTATAACCTGCTACTTTGCCAAAGTTTTGAATCAGCTTGAGTAATTTGGGAGTGGAGTCTATGGGATTCTTTAGATACAAGATCATGTCATCTGCAAAGAGGGAGAGTATTATTTCTTCTTTCCCTATTTGGATCCTCTTTATGTCTGCATCTATTGCTGTATCTAGGCATTCTAATAATAGATTGAAGAGAAGTGGAGAGAGTGGGCATCCTTGTCTTGTTCCTGAGTTAAGAGGAAATGGCTTTAGTTTTTCACCATTGAGTATAATGCTGGCTGTAGCTTTGTCATATACAGCCTTTATTATATTGAGGACTGTTCCATGGATTCCTAATTTTTCCAAAACCTTCATCATAAAGGGGTGTTGGATCTTGTCGAATGCTTTTTCTGCATCTATTGAAATAACCATGTGGTTCTTATTCTTGCTCCTGTTGATGTGGTGAATAATATTAATTGATTTGCGTATATTGAACCAGCTTTGCATCCCTGAAATGAATCCTGTTTGATCATGGTGTATGATTTTTTGGATGAATTGTTGAAGTCGATTGGCCAAAATTTTGTTGAGAAGTTTTGCATCAATGTTCATCAAAGAAATGGGTCTATAGTTCTCTTTCTTTGATGAATCCCTGCCTGGTTTTGGGATGAGGTTTATGATGGCTTCATAGAATGTGTTCGGTAGTGAGCTTTCTCTTTCAATTTCATTGAAGAGTTGGAGGAGTATTGGTGTGAGCTCTGCTTTGAAGGCCTTGTAAAATTCCGCTGTAAAACCATCTGGTCCTGGACTTTTCTTAGCTGGGAGGTCTCTTATTGCTGTTTCTATTTCAATGCTTGATATGGGCCTGTTGAGCTGGTTTAACTCATTCTGGTTTAGTTTTGGCATGTCAATATTTGCTAGGAAAAGGTCCATTTCTGTCAAGTTCTCAAACTTATTAGCATAAAGTTTGAGAAGTATTCTCTTATAATGTTCTGAATCTTGGTTTTATCCGTGGTGATGTTTCCATTCTCATCTCTGAGTTTATTAATTTGGGTGTGTTCTCTCCTTTTTCTGATAAGATTTGCTAAGGGTCTGTCAATTTTGTTAAGTTTTTCGAAGAACCAACTCTTTGTTTTGTTGATTCTTTCTATAGTTTTTTTGGATTCTAATTCATTTAATTCTGATTTAATTTTGATTATTTCTTTCCGTCTAGTGGATTGGGGTTTATCTTGTTGCTCTTTTTCAAAGAGGTTTAGATGTGTCATTAAATTGCTAGTTTCAGATCTCTCCAATTTGTTGATGTAGGAGCTCAGAGCTATAAACTTGCCTCTGAGTACTGCCTTTGCTGTGTCCCAGAGGAGCTGGTAATTTGTGTGTTCTTTTTTGTTGAAAAGCATGAACATTTGAATTTCCTTTCTAATCTGTTCCATGACCCACTCTTGATTCAGCAGTGTGTTGTTCAGCCTCCATGTGATACCAGACTTTCTTTGGTGGCTTTTGGTGTTGAGTTCTAATTTTATTCCCTTGTGGTCAGAGAGAATGCAAGGTATAACTTCAATGTTTCTGAATTTCGACAAGTTTGCTTTGTGGCCTAAAATGTGGTCTATTTTAGAAAACGTTCCATGTGCTGCTGAGAAAAATGTGTATTTTGATGCTGCTGGGTGAAATGTTCGGTAGATGTCTGTTAAGTCTAGTTGATCTATGCAGCTGTTTAGATCTGTGGTTTCTCTGTTGAGTTTTTGCCGAGTTGATCTTTCTAGTGGGGAGAGTGGTGTGTTAAAATCCCCAACGATTAATGTCTTTGGATCTATATGGGATTTGAGGGAAAGTAGTGTTTCTTTGATAAATTTGGGTGCTCCATTGTTTGGCGAATAGATATTTAGAATTGTAATATCCTCCTGAAGGAGAGATCCTTTAATTAGTATGTAGCGACCTTCTTTATCTCTTCTCACCAATTTTAATTTGAAGTCTATTTTATCTGATATTAGGATTGCAACTCCCGCCTGTTTATGGGGGCCGTTTGCTTGGTAGATTTTGTTCCAGCCTTTAACATTGAAAATGTGTTTGTTTTTACGGGCAAGATGTGACTCCTGCAGGCAGCAGATAGAAGGGTCTTGTTTTTTAATCCAACTAGACAGTCTATGTCGCTTAATTGGAGAGTTCAGTCCATTAACGTTAAGAGATCGGACTGAGAGGTATTTGGGAGTTCCTGCCATGTTATCCACCTTCTTGGGGGCTGCGTAAACTGGGTTCTTCCTATGGTTCTTGGATTCTCAGTTTGGGTGCAGTTTCTTGGCCTTTGTTGCGGTCTTGTTGGTTTTCTATGTGTAGGACATCTTTAAGAATCTTTTGTAGGGCTGGTTTGGTGGAGATGTATTGTTTCAATTTTTCTTTGCTATGGAAGGTTTTTATTTGGCCTTCAGTTATGAAGGAGAGTTTAGCTGGGTACAGTATTCTTTGTTGATAGTTGTTTGTTTTTAGGGCATGGCATACGTCATTCCAAGCTCTTCTTGCTTTGATTGTCTCTGATGAGAAATCTGAGGTGATTCTAATTGGTTTCCCTTTATAGGTGATTACCCTTTTCTCCTTGACAGCTTTAAGGATCTTTTCCTTGGTCTGAGTTGATCCTGTGTGGATTATAATGTGATGGTGCGATGTCCTATTCTGGTCTGGTCTATTTGGGGTTCTAAAAGCTTCTTGTATCTGAATAGGCCTATCTTTTTGTATGTTTGGGAAGTTCTCTGCTAGGATCCTGTTAAACAAATTTCCTAGACCATTAACTTCTGTTTCTAGGTGCTCCTCTACACCCATTATCCTTAGATTAGGCCTTCTGATGGTGTCTTCCAGGTGTTGGATAGATCTATCATATTTCTTGGACTTGTCTTGGATGGTTGTATGTTCTTTCTCTATAATATCTAGGCTGTCTTCAATCCCTGAGATTCGATCTTCTGCATGGTCTAACCTGCTGTCAAGACTCTACTTTGTTTTTTATCTCTTTTCCTTCTAATTGGTCAGCTTTGATGGCTTCAAGTTCTTTGTTGAAGCTCTGTTTTAGGTCTTGTATGAATTTCTTTACTTCCTTAATTTGGTGTTCAGTGTTTGTTCTCAAATCACTTAGTTGATTGGTTATGGTTTCTTTGGACTCTCATTCCTTCTGTTGGGTTCCATTCAGCATTCCCATTGTGGTCTCTCTGACTTCCTTCAGCTCTTTGTTAATGGATTCCATGAATGCTTTTAGTGATCTTTGTTTATTCTCTACCTGGTCTCTCAATTCCTGAATTACTCTTTGATTAGCTTCCTCCAGTCTGTGGGATTCCTGCAGTTCTCTTTCTTCCCGTTAGTGGGATTCCTGCAGTTCTCTTTGAGTGTTCTCAGCCTGCTCACGCCATTCCTCCCTTTCTCTTTGAGTATTCTCAAGTTGTTCATGCAAATCCTGTATCAGTTTTTGAGTAGCTTCCTGACGCTTATGATATTCCTGTATAAACTTTTGGGTTGCCTCTTCTCTCTCCCTATCACGCTCATACAGAGACCTTTGTAAGTTGTCAAACTTCTCATTTATCATGTTTGCCACCAGTGTTTGTAGGGCTATTTGGGAACTCTCCTCTGGGTTGTTCATTATCTGATCTGACCCCTGATTATCAAGATTGGGAATTGAGATACCCGGATTTGCCATTTTTCTTGTGTTTTTCCGGCTTACTCTGCCCATTTGAGATAAAAATAGCACCAGTTTTGTGCTAGAACACTATCGTAAGGCTACCATCAACCAACGTTTGCATTTATACAGGCAATAGTCTACAGATACAATCTAGTTCAAGAGATACATCTATTCAACATCAAACAACTATATGTTATTGGGTTTCGAACCGCAGAGAAGAATTTGGAAAACCAGAAATTTTTAGGGTTAGGGAGAGATGTGGGTAACAAATAGGAATAGATTGGTGTGGGGAGGCACAGGGAGAGTTAACTATGTCCTAATCTCAATGCAGGAAATGGGTTGGGTAGGTGACAAGTAGAGAGAGAAAGAAAAGGAAGAAAGGGAAAGGTACATGAAAAGAGACCAGAAAAAAATAGAAACATAAAAATTAATATTATTATGGAGATTAAAAGACCATCTATTTAGAGAGGAATGTGAGTATATTAATAGAAGGGTAGGGACATAGAGGAGAAGTGAAAAACTTAAGAAAATGCTTAAGATATTATATAGGTATAAAGAGGTAGTACTGCTATTAAGGAATTAAAGTCTCAGAGGTTTTGAATTGAGTAATAAATTTGTGGATTAAGTGTGTACACAATGGGGGATAGGGTCTACTAGTTAACTACGGGTTTATCTGAGCATGTGCAGGACAAGAGTTAAGTCACATACAGAAGATCAAAAGAGAGGAAAAGGTAAAAGGGATTAGAAAGGGAGAGAAAAAGATCAGAAGTTCAGTAGAGCTAGACAAAAAAACAAAAATATAGTTAAGAAAGAAAGAAAAAGAGAAAGAAGACAAGAAAAGAAAGGAAAACGCACATTCATGTATTCCTAAAATAAAAATTATAAGAGGAAAAAAAGTTACTGGAAAACAATTATTTTTTCAAAAAAGGCAAAAATTAAAGATTAATAAAATTTTTAGAAAAGGAAAAAAATTATATATATATATATATATATATATATATATATATATATATATATAAAAGGTACCAAAAAAAAGAAAAAAAAGAGAAAAAAAAAAGAAGAGGAAGAGAAGAAAAAAAAAAAGTTCTTTGATTTTTTTTTTGATTTTTTGGGAGGGGTGGGAAGAATCCTGTATCTCCCTTTTGTCTGTAAACAGCCTCTGGTTGGAGTCTCTGGTCAGGTTAAGGTCCTGTGGCTTGATTGGTTTCTTAAGTCAGTTTGTTCGAACAGGCAGAAAAATGCTCTGCTTTACCCAAGATTTTGAGATCCCCCTCCCAGATTAGTTTACTGGGAGGGTGATCTGCTTTGAGAATCACAAAAGAGGGGGATGCAGTGGTAAGGCTAGGTTCTGGGTAGAGTTGAGGCCTTTCAACAATCAGTAGCTTCTTCCTGGGGCTATTTTGTGAAGAAAAAAAAAACCAAACTCACAGAGCCCAGCCTGGAGCCGTTCTCAGGGTTTCCGTTTTTCAATTGATTGTTGAGGCTGCTAGAGGGAGGGGCAGCCTCTGGCTCTGGTTACCCAGTTAGGAAAGCCACTCCAATGGCTGGTGCCTGAGCTGGGTGACTTTTCCCTGGATGGAGCCGAGTCTGGCAGGTCACTTCGCCGCCGTTAAGTTCTTGTGACCTGCTAAATGACTCTTTTTATTCCAAGGCCTGGGTTGGAGCTGGCAGCTCCTCCGAGCTTTGTCGGTATCCAAGATGGAGATCACTGGTGCTGGGGGGGGGGGGGGAGGGGTAGCCTTCCCTCCTCTGCTCCCTGAGAAGGAGTGAGGACATCGGGCTTGTACTCACGTCGAGTCTTGGATCCTGGGTCGTCTCTGGTCTGCGAACTGCAGGATGAAGATGTCAGCTCCTCGTCGGTTCTTGCTGGTGTTGAGTAGGATCCTCTCGCCCGCTGTGTCTGGCTCCTTCGTCCAGGACTCTCTGTGTGAGCGCTCAGGTATGGCTGGCTGCGTTTGCCGCCGCAACCCTGCCGCCGCCTCGGAGGGTGCTGGCAGGCGCTCAGATGTGTCTTTTTGCCTTGGCTTCCCCTCTCTTGTCTAACTCTCTGTCCTATGATGGCACACTTGGTATGATTCTCTGGCTTAGGACTGTTCACTGGAACTCTAAAACTGCTTTCTATGCGAGAGCTTGTTCAGATTCCAGCTTCTCCTCCGCCATCTTCCCCTCTCTCTCCAATGAGTACCTTGTTTGTTTCATTTTTAAGATGAGATTTTTTTTTTAAACTGCAGTTTCAACACATAATTTTGTTGGTTTTTGTGGGGGGTCCCATCATGGAGCCTGAACTCTGGGCTTGGGCACTGTCCCTCACCTCAGCTCTTCAGCTCAAGGCTAGCGCTCTACCACTTGAGCCACAGCACCACTTCGGGCTTTTTTCTTTTTGCTTATGTGGTGCTAAGGAATCGAACTCAGGGCCTCATGCATGCAAGGCAAGCGCTCTACCACTGAGCCACCTTCCCAGCCCCCACAATACATAATTTGTTGAAGTAATACTCTGATACAGAACAAGTTCTATCCACTTTTCACATATTTTCCTTTTTGGTATCAATAATTAAGAGACTCTTAAGAGTGGCAAAGTTTCTTTCTGAAGCTGAATAATAAGCATAGCTTATTACAAAATTTGTGGATGGGCATGCATAATAAGGGGAAGATTCTTGCCCTTGGAGGTAATCTAACATGGACCATGATGCTTGGTGATTTCTTTGTACATGGAGCTTAAGCAACAGGTTACCAGGCTGAAACTGAAGCTGCTTAGGATTAGCACTCTACCACTTGAGCCACATCTCCACTCCCAGCTGTTTTTGGTGTTCATTGGAGATAATAGTTTCAAAGACTTTGCTTCCAGGGCAAGCTCCAAAACACATATCTCAGCCTTCTGCATAGCTAGAATGTCTGATTTGGGGAAGAGAAAGGGTATAACAAAATGGTGAAATAAGGACACAGGGTGACCCAATGCAACAATAATATTCACAAGACACTATGCTGAAAATGAACTTTACAACTTTGGGGAGGTAGGGGGAAAATGGGGGAGGGAGGAATAGTGGGAGAAAAACTAAGGAGTAGGTAACAATGTTCGACAAGAAATGTACTCATTACCTTACTTATGTAACTGTAGCCCCTCTGTATAGCACCTTCACAACAAAATAAAATACAATTAAATTTTTTTAAAAAAGAGAAAGTGATTATACATTTTGAAAGAATGACAAAGAATCAGGTGTACAGTAAAATTCAGTGAGAGTACTGAATCTCTGCTTTTCAACCATTGGGACTCTTTGTTCCTAATAAAGATAAAATTGATGCTACACTGCCTAAATCAATAGACATGTCTTTTTTACCTGGTACATGGAAATTCAACTTTCTGATAGAGTATTATAAAAGCTTACCACAATAGAAATGATAGAATTACTATGCCTAATTCTCACACACTGAGTTTGTAATGGCCTGAAATATAACACTTACATTTAGAACTCTGTCTTAAAAATCATGTCACAAGGACTTTTCCTTCTCAGAAGGAAATCTACATTAAAACCATGCTGTCAATGTACTTCTTTATTTCCTATTGTTCTGAATATTCAATAAAATCCTGACTACTCTGGATTTCCTTGTCTCTCTGAATGAGAAATCATAACATTTTCTCAAGTACTCTGTCAAAATAGATTCTATCAACATTCATAGAGTCCTTTAAATACAAAAGCAAAGAACCATTTCATGTAAAACGGGAGTAATGCCACCTTCAGAGGCTCCTGCCAGTAAAGCTTAAGTTGCTCAGGACTCTGAAACCCACAGGACTGTTCTTCAAAGTTGGCCCAGCCAGGAAAACCCAAGTGACTACATTTGCAATGAGCCATTCACAGTGTGCACCACTAGTAAGGAATGTAATAGAACACCAACTGATCAGACACAGCTACTAAGCATGAGGTCCAGGGTTCACACACATCTACTAGCAACACAATCAATTTTTTTTTAAATAGATGAAATTGGGGCAGACACAGAAGCCTCCATGTCCACAGGCTCATTGCAGATGCAGATCAACACTGTCCAGAGCATTAAGGTAGCACATGCAAAGCCATCCTTACCATTCATATCCATGGGAATGTTTCAGGCATGTCTTCTGTTAAAAGATGCCACTAATTATGCACTTACATGGACTTTCCAGTAATAATGAGAGGGAGGATGAGCAAGAAGAAAGCAAAAACAAAGTCCAGAGAAATACCTGAAATGATTGTGATTGAATGCCAGTCCTGGGTCTGGAATGTAGAATGGGAGACTCTCCTTGAAATTTAGTGCTCCAGGTTAGATGTACGCTACTGGGGCCACAGCTCTACTTTTGGCTTTAGGGTGGTTAGTGATGGGCTAGCTTCCTGAGTAGGTAGGATTACAAGTATCAGCAACACCTCCCTGTTGTGAAACTTTCTTAAGCAGAGTCTGAAACTAGTTCATCATAGATAGACTTTGTATATACAACAGAAACATGTGGTGTTAGCAGGCTCAAAATTATATATCAAAAACTTCCTTGTGTTCAATTGCACTTGGCATGAGATTAAGAATGAGATTGTAGGAACCCAAGTACAGACTCATCTCTCATGTCTAGCTGCGTTCAGGTTCTCAAAGTTGAGTCTAGAGTAAAGGAAGAAAATATGACATCATTGTATCATTATCCAAAAACCAATGATAGTAGTGCACCAGTATACATGAGTGAACATAAATGAATCTCTATGCATCCCCATCAGGAAATTGGTTTTTAATTTAAAAAGAGCTTACAGATGACTTACTTTTATTCCAAGGGTCGAGAGTGACTTGCTGATAACATCCTTCACTGTATCTGAGTTTTTTGTTATTACAGTTATTGGCTATAAAACACATTTGAAAAAAGGCATGTATTAAGAATTCAAACAGTATCATTGTATAGTTATTGCCAATTACTTTCTTAGTCTCTCAACAAATTACATTTCTGGTATTTAAAGGCCACACGTGGGTAGTGCACAAAGCATTGAGTAGAAATGTTTCTGCATTTATTCGTATATCATGAAGCCAGGAGAAAGCATTTCAGACACATGGAAACAAACTGCACATCGGTCAAAGCTGCATGACAACTGAAGAAACACCAGAGAGTATGGAGAACAAACGGTACTGAAAAACCATTAAAATACTGAGAGGAGAAAAACATTAAGGCCTAAAATTCAATGAAAATGTCTTTCAAGAAGCAAGGTCAAATAAGGGCCTTGTCAGGTAGGACATGGTACCACAGAGCTGCCCTGTGACCCACAAGCATAGATATGGAGCCTTCCCACAGGCTGACTATCAATCGAGAGACAGATACCCGGCTCTTCAAGAGAAATGACATGCACCTGCAATCTTTACTTCAGGAAACTTAGACCTCAGTAAAGCCCACTTTTATCATGTAGAGCTGAACTAACAGATTGTTCTCTAATCACTTTTGCTATTGGAGTGAGTCAGGCACAGACAAGTCTGTATTTTCCACCGAGAACCATGCAGCCTCCTTTCCCTCCAGCCATGAATATGGAACTTGAAAGAGATCAATCATTTTCAAGACATTTACAAGCATGCATTTAGTAATGTTGTGTCCTTCTGCTTTCCCCTCTCAATACTATCTTGTGTATGTATATGGACACATGTGTATTTATATAATGAACATTTACCTATGTACATAAACACACAGTAGTGAAATTTAATAATATAAGTCACTATAGATCTAAACAATGCATTATTCTTCAGGAGTATTCATGTAGGCTGACACTGGTTTAGAACAATTATAGAGGAAAAAATTACATAAAACCTTAGGTTAAATGTTTCTAAATAAGAAAATTGGGGCAATAGAATCTGTATTGTCTGTATAATATTTGGTATTGTTCCTCTGTTTATGAATTCCACCAAAACAAATGAAATTAATGATAACCTCTCCAAATATAATTAAAAGAATAACATGAAAATTGCTCTAATTTCAGGAAGACTACACTGATTGACTGTTAAAAATGACCTCCAGCCGGGCACCAGTGGCTCCCGCCTGTTATCCTAGCTACTTAGGAGGTTGAGATCTAAGGATCAGGGTTCAAAGCTAGCCCAGGTAGGAAAGTCCACGAAACTCTTATCTCCAGTAAACCACCAAAACACTGGAAGTGGCGCTGTAGCTCAAGTGGTAGAGCACTAGCCTTGACCTGAAGAGCTAGGGACAGGCTCAGAATTCAAGGCCCACGACCAACAACAACAACATTATAAATATAAATAGATACATACATACATACATACATACATACATACATACATATACATATATATACATATCACATTTTCTTTTTTTAATTTTTTAGTATCAAAATTACATACAGAGGGGTTACAATTACATGGGCAAGGTAATGAGTACATTTCTTATCAAGCATTGTTGCCTCCTCCTTTCTTTCCCCTTCCCATCCCTTCCCATCTCCCACTCCATCCCACCCCACCCCCACTCCTGGCCAAAATTGTAAAGTTTGTTTTTTGACATAATGAACTGTACATCTCATTGTTGAAATGGCTCCATCTGTATCCCTATTTAAAGGTTTGGTTTTGGCCTTTCCCTCCACAAATTATACCAAAATCAAGTACAATGAAAGCAAGGGTTATACCGTGGGGGAGGGACATACAAAGCAACAAAGAAATCATCTTAAGTTAGAAATAATCACAAGAAAGAAAAAAATTTTGAATACTCATTTCACCTAACATCAACTTATCTGACCTTTTCTGCTTGTCTCAGACATATACTAGTTACTGAAAATAAGGGAAACCATGGGACCTATGTTTCTTTGAGCTTGGCTTACTTCACTTAATATAATTTTCCAATTATTTCCATTTCCTAACAAATGTGGCAATGGCATTCTTTCTGATGGAGGCATAGAATTCCATTGTGTATGTATGTATACCACATTTTCTTGATCCATTCATCTACGGAGTTGCATATGGGTTGGCTCCGTATCTTAGCTATGGTAAACAATGCTGCAATAAACATAGTTGTGCTTTAAGCTGGTAGCTTTAAGGAATTCTATGCCTCCATCAGAAAGAATGACATTGCCCCATTTGTTAGGAAATGGAAAGACTTGGAAGAAATTATATTAAGTGAAGTAATCCAGGTCCAAACAAACATAGGTCCCATGGTTTGTTTCCCTTATTTTCAATAACTAATATATTTCTAAAACAGGCCGAAAAGGTCAAAAGCTATGTACATATGAACATATAAGATGATGCTAAATGAAATGAATCCCTAGGCAGGGACATAAGTGGTTTTTTCTTTCTTATTATTGTTTTTAACATACTTATAATGTACTATGTGATTTTTTTTATTTCTTTTGTATATTCTTCCCCCATGATATATCCCATTTTCACTGTATTTGATTATGGTGCTCTGTATCTTATATATACAATTTTCTAATTTGGAGAGGGGAAGAGATAAAACAAAATGCTTAAAAAGAGATACCCATGAAAAGGTCAGATAATGTGATGTTAAGAAAATGAACCCTTAGATATGTATTTTAATGTTTTTTTCTTTCATGCTTTTTTTTCTAATGCATTTATAAAATTATCTCTTTGTTGCTTTGTATGTCCCTCCCCCACAGTATAACCCCTGCTTTCACTATATTTGATGTCAGTATAACTTGTGGAGGAGATGTGGAAAAACAAGTCGTTTAAGGATACAGGTGGACCTGTTGCAACAATGAGAAGTACAAGTTGTCATGTGGAAAAAGAGCTTTACAAAGTTGGTGTGGGGGGGGGGGAAGGCGGTGGGGATTGGTGGGGAGGCTGGGAAGGGATGTGAAGGGTAAACAAAGGAGGAGGCTGCAATGCTTCATAAGAAATGTATGCATTAACCTGCCCATGTAATTGTAACCCTCTGTACAGTGTGTTCACAAAAAAATAATAATTAAAAAAAAGAGATACCCATTGTAACAATGAGATGTACAAGACACTATGTTAAAAATGAACTTTACAACTTCTGGGGGGTGGGAGGGAGGAGTTGGAGAGGTGGGGAGGGAAGGGTTGGAAAGGGAAGAACAAAGGAGGAGGTAACCATGCTTCATAGGAATGTACTCATTATGTTAATCATGTAACTGTTATCCCTCTGTACCACTGTTTTTACAATGAAAACCGTATTTTAAAAAATGACCTTCCTTACAATAAAACTGATAATTTGTGTGTATTAAATATGAATTTTTTCTTCTAAATTTATACATGTTAACTAAAGTAAGTGAATAAAGTTTCATACTGTAAGGTAAACATGTGTTTTATAAATGAAAGTCATACATGTTGAAATGAGAATACAACCTCTTAAATGAGCTTTCTTTTGTGTTTTTTCTTTTGCTTTTGTTAATGTTGGATATGGGGCCTGAATTCATGTCCTGGACTCTGTCTCTGAGATCTTTCCGCGCATGGCTAATGCTCTAGCACTTTAAGCCCGCAGCTATACTTCTGGATTTTGAGTGGTTAGTTGGAGATAAACAATCTCATGGGGACTTTTCTGCCAGGGCTGGCTTCCAACTGCAATCTCAGATCTCAGCCTCCTGAGTAGCTAGGATGACAGGAGGTGTAAGCCACCAGGGTGGGCTGGTCATGCTTTCTTAGGAAAAATCAAAAGTAAATAAAATGGACTTAGTTTTTGTACCTCATGGGGCTAAAACCCAGGATCAGGGCTCTGTACCTGAGCATTGTCATTCAAGTCTAACATCTGCCACTTGAGCTACAGCTCCACTTCAAGGTTTTTTCGCTAGTCATTTGGAGGTAAGTGTTTCAAGGTCTTTCCTTCCCAGGCTACAATCCGCAGATTTTAATCTTTTGAGTGGCCATGATTACAGGCATGAGCCCCTTGCAGGCAATAGGTATTCTATTTTCCAGAAAGTTTTATGTCAATTTTTAATACACTGATTAAAAAATCTAACAACCCTAAGATAGTTTCAGACATGAATGTTAGAAATGGATTTGTAAATACAGGAAGCTATGAAATAATGAGCAGAAAATTAAATTGTTCCAAATGGAAGATAATTGTTAAGAACATCTTGTACTGACACTAAGACTCATTGCTATCATGTTTATATTTGTAAATATGACACAAGTGAATCAAGCTCATCTCTCAATATCTTCTTTTCCTATTCTTTTCCTCCCATTTTTCCTAAAAGTTCCCTTACCATTGATAAATTATAAAATCTCCCACCTTTCCCGCCTGAGCAAGTAACTAGAAATTCCTCTTTATTCTACACAACACTTACAAAGTGATTGTTCTTGACCTCATTGATGCAGATCTGCAGAGGAATGCTGTTCTCATCTTCTTTCTCTTTTTCAAGGTTAATATACCTGATTAATTCAACCCAAATTAGCACAATTAATAGCTGGTAACATATTTTTTAAATCAGTCTTGTTAATATTTTTCCGATCTGTATTTTGTAGATCCTCAACACTTATGGAGCAATTATATGTTTGTATCAATGTAATAACATTGTTGGAAAATAAGATTTTAAAGAGAAGAGTGTCCAGGAATGTGACATTTGGGAAGGCATCAGACTAAGTGTTTCAAACTTCACCATCTAGATGGGAGAGCTGATGCCTGCTTAGGCAACTGAAAGGAACAGTGGCTTTGAGCTAGCTCAATGGAGCATGGAATATGGATGGCACCAAACCTGGGACTTCCTCCCAGAGTCTGTGTACGGTTGCTCTGCTCTAGTCTCTGACTCTCACACTGGAGCCACAGCTCCACTTCTGGCTTTTTTCAAAGGTAAGTGGAAATAAGAGGTTTTCAACTATCCTACACAGACTGGCTTCAGTCCTCATATCTGAGCCTCCTGAGTAGGATGTGATTACAGGATTAAGCCACTCATGCTGGATGACATGTATATATTTTCAGAAAAAGTTAGCTGAAGTTCATCATTGCAGTGAAGGGAAATTTAGGGTGGATAATCCAAATGTCTTTAAAAATAAAGACTGTGTGATTTAGAATTGAACCCAGGGTAAATAACTTCCATGGAAAATGGGGCAGAAAGGATTTAAGACATTGGTTTTCATGTATTCGTTCAAAAACGACCTAAAAATTAAATATAAACACTTCCTTAATACCTTTGCAGAAGACAGATCCATTTTTCCTTTTGTTCACAAGAACTGCAAATTAAAATGATAGCCAATGTTAAACTACATCTCATATACAAGATCTTTACAAGTCATTAAATGTAATAGTACTACCAATTCATTGGTCTCCAAGGAAACACAGAATTGACGCTGCTCTTAATTGGGGGTTTGATGGACTTGGGCTTATAAAGGTGATCTTACTGTAATGTGAGGCAAACTGCTGTAGGAGAGAAATGGATTTCAATGGAATCACTGCCACCAAGTAATGCAAGCCACCTGACCACAGGCCAATGTATTTTCTATTTCCCCTTTGATAAAACTGACAGAGCTGGGTGTGCTCTTCCAATACTTTAAAAAAATAGTCATTCAGATCAAGACATCCAGAGGAAATATGGCATTTAGATGGCATTTTCTTGATCCAGAAATAAATGTTATGCAGTTGCAAGGAAAAAAAAACAGGGAAAATGAAAAAGATTGGAATGTTTTACTTCCTAAGAGAATTTCCTGAACTCTATTGTTATATTTGAAATTAGAAAACTTACATTACATTAGTAGGAACAAAGCTCAAGGTTACTGAAACAGTCATTAGTAGTGATAGCTGATATGGCTAAGTGATTAATGAAGAATAACGCCTTTGCTATTTCTCTCCAGCTTTCAGGGTACAGTGGTCAGTCTTACCCGAAGGTGGCCTTGAAGTTCTCCAGGGGCCAGCCCAAAAGAAGGGACTTTCTGGAGTGATGACCACCCTTGTCCAAGTTGTCCCCACACTCAGCCATCCACAGGGCACACAGTGGGACCACACATTTAATCTTAAAGCATTTCTTATACCTAAAAAGGGCAACAAACACCATCTCTCTTAGTTTACTTCTTAAGTGTGGCATGTTAACACCTACTCTCCCAAACTCTTCTATTCTGTTTTATAATTTTAAACTCCTGATACAAGATGATCTATCACATTCTCAATCATGTTGTTTTATTTGGGTTTGTGTCATGGCCTTTATATATAGTGTAGCCTGGACCCTACCTCTGGTTTCCCCATCAAAGTCTATGTGCTGGGACTACAGGATGGAGAGCATGCCTGGTGGTGACTGCATTCTCAACAGTTACACAACATAGGACCTTCATGAACATGGGAGAAATAAACAAGGAATCTGGTCCTTTGAATGCACAATTGACAAAGCACCTGTGATCTAAATGCTAAGACTATCTAAATGCCATTTGCTAGTGTAAAGCCTTTTGTGCTGGCGGGACAGGGAGCGGTCCATACGTACTTGGCATTAGACACAAGTAATAAGTCAGTGAACAGGAAGAGGTGCTGCTTCTTCCTCTTGCATCCTTTTTGCATCTGCACCGGGCTGTGGATGAGCAGGGTCCTGCCGGGGTCCCCTGGGGACACAGGTCTGTCCTGCTGAGTCTTCTTCTCAGGATGATGGCTCTCCTGCTGCACAGCAACACCACAGCACAGTCAGTGCTCAAGCATGGGATACAGCTTTATGCCCAACTTTCGTGGTGCACAATGCAACATTTCCTCAACTGACACTTGGGAACTAACATGCAAGGCACTTTGTGGCTCAAAAGCAAG
Source organism: Dipodomys merriami (assembly GCF_024711535.1). Lineage (NCBI taxonomy): Eukaryota > Metazoa > Chordata > Mammalia > Rodentia > Heteromyidae > Dipodomys > Dipodomys merriami. The sequence goes on along the minus strand of NW_027202826.1, from coordinate 30,408,168 downwards.
CAGAAAAGTAGGTCATTCTGAAATGGTTACAGGCAGATATAGAAACAGAGCCCTAGACCTTTGCCACGTTAAGGGTGGGCAAAGGAATAGGCCAGAAGCTCAGTCTACTGTTAGAGGGGAGGAAGAGAGGGCCTAGTAAGGTAGCAATGAGCTGGGTGAAATGAAAGAGCAAAGGAGACCTATCAAATTCATTTTTCTTTTTCATTTTTTGAAAAGACTAAGGCTGGAACACTGGGTCTAGGCTCTGTCTATAATTTATTTTGCCCAAGGCTATCACTCTCCACTTATGCCACAGCACCACTTCTGGCTTTCTGTGGGTAGAGTATTGGAGCTCTGAAATTTGTAGACTTTCTAGCCTGGGCTGGCTTTGAACCACAGTCTTCAGATCTAGCATCCTGAGTAGCTAGAATTACAGGCGGGAGTCACTATTGCCAAGGTGACCTAGCAAATTCTATATCTAAACACCCTCAGCATTGAAATGGATCAGGCAGAGGCAAGTCTGTACTTTCCTACAAAGACTATCCAGACTCCATCATGCCTAAGAGATCAGCAGGTTACTCCCTGTTTATTCTTAAAAACACTTACAGAGCCAGCCTTCTGGAAATCATTGGCAAAGGTCTGCAATGGAATATACTTCTGAAGGTCCTTCTGTTTTTGAATGTTGCTGTATCTGAGAAATTGGATAAGAATGCAAAAAACACAAGGAATTAGCTTGTAGTATGAATTAGAGGATATTATTTGACAGAAAAAAGCATGAGATCCAGAATGCAAGCGATATTCCAAGGAAATGACATCTGGGAAGGAGGTCCATTATTTTCAAAAAATTACTCTGGGAAGAGGAGGACCAATATCTTCCTGTGTAGCAATACAAACACAACTGTTTAGAGAAATGTATTTGTATACGTAAATATATAGGTATATGTGTATATTTGTGTGTGTGTTTATATACATGTATATGTGTGTTAGTATGTTTATACATATATATATATTTATACAAACACACTCACACACACACACGCACATACACATATTGCCAGTTGTGGAGCTTGAAACTTGGGCCTGAATATTGACCTTGAGCTTTTTAGCTCAAGGCCATCACACTATCACTTGATCCACATTTCCACTTTCAATTTATTGGGAGTTTCTTGAAGATAAGAGTCTCAACAATCTTTCATATCTGGGCTAGTTTGGAACTGCAATCCTCAGGTCTCAATCTCCTGAGTAGCCAGGGCAATAGTGTCAGGACACCTACATATATTGTAGAAAATATTCACTCATGTCAATCAGCTGTAGCCCAGGAGACCTTAGGGCTTAAAACTAAATTTTCTTATGAGTAAAAAGTGCATTCTATTTATAAGTGTAGCCAGGCCACATAATTTCTGTTAATATGGGGAAAATCGATTGGGGACACTGTTCCCAGACTTGTATTCATTCACTAACAAATAAAAAAATAAGTATGAACATTGGGAAATACCTTTGAAGTAAAGAGCGCCATTTTTCTTTAGCTCTGAAGAACTGTGATTTAAAAAGAGAGAAAATATTATACAACACTTCACATTCATGCTATGATTTTAATTCTATCCTTAAAGAGACTGGCAGTCCAGGAGTATCAATGTGAATGTGAGTGGAATAAGAACCTACTCATAACTGGGGTTTGATGGACTCTACCTTTTCCTGGTGATCTGACTGTGATGTGAATTAGACTTTAGGGTGGAAAAGAACTTGGACTGATATGGAGAAACTTATTTTCTAACATGTGATGCAAGCTACCTGATCATAGGCCAGTCTCACAATGCCTTCCGTCCATAGTGATTAACACCAGACAGAGCAGATATGCTAGTCAACTATGAAAATGTTTTTCAAATTAAACCCTATGGAAGAAATTGGTCATTTTGACAGAATATTTTTAATCCAGCAAGACAGGATAAAATTTGGAAGAAAATTTTCAAATATTTCAAAGTTGCAAGGTTTCATTTCCTTATAGAAATTTCAGGACTGTAATTTGCTGTGTTATTTCTCAGGAAGCTTACTCTTTATTACCCATCACACTAAGTCTTTAATGATGAATGCTAAGATTGCTACTTACTGTACTCTGTACCATCAGCTTCTCTTGTTATATTTCTCTCCTCTGAAGGGATTGAAAGCAAACATTGGACCTCTTACTCACCCCTTATAACTTTTTATACCTGGCACACATTGGCTTTAGAAACACACTAAAGTTTTACTTTCCAAGTATTTTCTAGGTGTTACAAACCACATCACTATAAATATTATTGCTTTCATTTTGGGGTGAAGTTATACTGTGTATGTGTATGTATTTACATTTGTGAATACCAGGAATAGAATTATTGGGCATGTATCAATCCAATATTTTTCTCCTTATGAACCATCACATTTTTGCCATGTCTGCATATTTTTAATTCCTTCATTAATAGCTCCTCTACTTAACAATTCTATGCTGTCCTGTAACATGCTTCATCAGGAGAGAGGCACCCATCTTTTATGGCCCCTAACCTAACTACATATATACACATAATGTCTATTTCCTGAGGCCATGTTGCAGAATGCTCATAAAAGTCATCTGCCAAAGACCAAGGAGGCTGGACAGTGCAACAGCTTTAGAACGCATATGATTGGTGATGACCTAATTTTAATTTTTACTTAAAGATTAGTTTCTAGGAACCCCTCTTCTATTTCCTAATTTCACCAGCTTCTGTATCCTTGAGTTGCACTAAGCAATAAGAACTGAGAGCCTGCAGAGAACTATGCCTTAGAGAAGACCTGCAGAGGCCAACACACACAATTCCAGCTTCCCAATCTCTTTCGATCATTTTTCAAGACAAATTCATCAGAGAATTAATAAGTGGACAATTTTGGAACTATTTTCCTTCTGTATCTCAAACTTCTGAGGATGCATGAGGTCTTGGCCATGAGGAAAGTTGAACAGCATGCATTCAGTACAAACAGATGTATAAAACAGCTGGAAATGAGGGGTGCAGTTTGACAGCATGGATGAAACAATTTACACCTTCTTGGTGAATCCACATCTTTAAATCTATCTACATTCTCTGTCTTCATGCAGACGTAGGCATATGTGCTAGAAAAACTAACCTGCAGTTTAACAGTAAACCTTCTTTCAGATTACCCACACACCAAATATGATACACTCTACTTACAAAGAAGCAATATGCTAGTATGCTACAGAGCAATTGAAGTGCTTTGCTAACGATGATACATGTGTATATACATACATATAAATATATATCTTTGGAATTAAAATCATTCTCTATAAGGAATTACAAGGAGTGCAAAATTAATTTTTGAAACATACTTTCAGGATTCTCTAACACTTAGCTGAATGAATTCTATTACTGTGATGTAATATATAGGTAACACCTGGTCTTCCACAGTCAACATCCACTCTCCCCCAAGAAGATTCTGTAAACCCATTGAAAATCACTGGTCACAACCACTTCAATACTGAGCCATTCGAATATATTGGAATCTAAAAGTGTCTGGAGGTATGTATATAAAAGGTCACTATGAAGATCAAAAGTTACAGATCAGCCTAGAAGACAATCAGATTGCGACTTTGTTTCTTGTAATAAATTTAGATGAAAATAAGTTATATTTTCCATCATTTCTGGAAACTATGCGCATGGCTTTCTCATAGCATAACTACAATATTCACAGAGCATAGTTGTCAGTCTTACCAGAAAGTGACCTTGTATTTCTCCTGCGGCCAACTCAAGACAAAGGATTTTCTGGAACACCCATCACCATTTGCTGCTCTGTCCACACATTCAGCCATAGACAGGATATGCAGTGGGATTGTATCTTTTATCTTAAAGCATTTCGTATATCTGCAAAGAGAATTGCACACCATCACTCTTACTTTATTACTTCTTTTTAGCAGTGAATGCGTTTGAACTCAGGGCCTCATTACTATATCTGACATTTTTTTATGAAGGCTAACCCTCTATCACTGGAGTCTATCCCTGCTTCTGCATTTTTTGGAGGGTAAATGTATGTACATCCATGCCAGACTGGATTTGACTCACACTCCTCAAGTTTCTGCCTCCTGAGTAGCTGGGATTACAGTTGTGAGCATGCTGCCCTGGGGTTCTTTGGTGGATACTTACATGTTAGGAAGTGTCATTCAGCTAAATTGAAGTAATCACTGTCCCAATATCTACTTTTGTCATATTTAAATCAGATAAAGACTGTCACATCATTATTTCTTTGGTTGTTAAATATGTTTTTTTTGATGGGGCCTTTGTATGTTGTCTAGCCTAGACTCTAACTCTGGAGCCTCCTCTCTGAAACTTTTTGAGCTGAGACAGGCAGTTGATGGATCACAAGGCCATGTTGCTTTCTTCAGTCTGGACTATGTTCTCTACAGGAACACAGCATGGGACCTGCAATGATTTCTTGGGAAATAAACAAGGGATCTAAACTTATGCAAAACCAAATGAATAAAAATTCTAAGTTGTCTTAAATGTCATTTGTGAGTGAAAAGCATTGCGTGCTTTGCAGGAGAGCATGCAGTCCATACGTGCTTGGTATTAGACACCAGCAACACATTACTGAAGAGGAAGAGGTGCCGATTCTTGCTCCTCCAGCCTCTTCTCATTTGCACTGAGCTGTGGATGAGCAGGGCTCTGTCATTGTCCTCCAGGGACACAGGTGTGTCCTGCTGAGCATCCTCCTCAGGAAGATGGCTTTCCTGCTGCACACCAACACCACACAGAGTCAGTGTAAACATATGTCCTGGTTTTATGCGAAATGGATGGGGAACACACAGTGCCACAGGTGGTCTTCTCAATCCCAACCTGACTGTGTTACTGATACCCAGGGGACTTTGTGCTTTGGCTTTTAAAGCAAACAAAAAAGCTCTATCACTTTTTAAGATACAAGGAGGACAGATATAGAAACAGATCTTGGACCTTTTCTTCTCTAAGAAATGGAGAAAAGAACAAGGCAGGAAGCTAATGCAACTGTCCCAGGAAAGGAAAAGAATCTGGCAAGGGAGCGGTGAGCCAGGAGAAATGTTAGGGCAAGGCTAAGCAGATGACCACAGCAAACTGTCCAAACATCACTGCAAACATGAGAAGTGTTTTATAACATAATATGAATATCCACAAAGAAATAATTCCAAAGTAATAAAGTTCATTTTCAACATAACGACTTGTACTTCTTGCCCATGTAATGTACAGTATTTTCACAATAAAAAAAAGAAATAATTCCAAATTTCTTTTCTACTAACACACATAGTGGCCTAACTATACCTGCTTGGATGATTATTCCCACCTTATCAATATCTAATATTGGAGGAAGAGAAAATTGAGAAAGAACATCACAAAATATGTGAAACCGTTAAGAATTCCTAAATGTGAGGAAGTCCTTAGGTTTGTTGGCTGCACTCAGTCTCTTGTCAGTAGAGCTGTGGCTCTATAGTAATGGCCACTACATCAATAAATGGACACCTCTGCTCACTGGCTGAGGTTTGGGCAAGTCTCCTCCACACTGTCTCCCATGCCCTTTCACTCCCATCTCCTCTGAGAATGTGAGGACAACGGGCTTCACCCCAAGCTCTGAACAGTGTCAGCAGGGGCCACTTTTTATGAACAGTGTTGAAGGTCAGAGTCAGTGCACAAGGTCAGGAGAAGGAAGACAGAACACGTTCCAGGGCCGCCCTCTACAGGAACCTCAAAACCAGTATTTTCACAGACTACCTTGTGCAGGGAATCTGCACATGGTGAGCGTGGGGATTGCAGTGAACACTTGTATTTGTCCATTGCATGGCTCTAGACAGCAGAAATAGCTGCAACTCCAACAGAGACCGCAGTCAACTGCCTGGAATCTGAGCGCTGGTGGTTCCTCATTCTGTGATGTCTCGGATCTAAGGCTCATGCCATAACTGCCAGGCTGACATATCCTTGTATTTCCTGATTGGCTCTTTTCAACTTAATATAAACACATACACATATATATTTGTGATTATCAGAACAAATACACCGACTATACACATTTTTGCATTTTCTTTAATATAGCCCTGAATCATAACCCAGAATATTCACTGAAATTTCAGTGCTCTAAATAGGCCTATGGCCTGGATATTTAACAAAGAAAAAGAAAAGAAGTTTAATTGATAACTTCCAGGCTGACATATCCTCTTCCTTTCTTATTAGCTCTTTTCAACTTCCTAATCTAATCCTATACATGTTTACAATTGTTAGAACTTATACACATACTACATATAATTTGTGTTTTCCTTTAATATAGCCCTGCATCGTAGCTCAGAATATTCAATGAAATTTCAGTGCGCTAAGTATGCCTGGGCCTGGATATTTAACATAGAATAGATGTTTAATTCAAAATCATGAAGGAAGAATGTCCCAAATCATGGTATTCTGAAACTAGGCCTGTGGTCAGGGGCCTGGACTGGCTCATGTCTCAGAGACCAAGAGCACTGTGGAGAAAGCCTGTGCTGAGCCAGCCTGTGCTGGGCAGAGTGGGCAGGACAGGTGTTGCTCTTGTAATGCAATCCTCTCCAGAGAACTAACCAGAGCTCCAGAGATTTCTCTCATTCAGAGAGCAGCTTCCTTGTCATTGGATGATAGTTCCACATGTTCCTCTTCCTAAAGACCCCAACATCTCTCCCCACTGACTCTGGGACCAAGCTTTTATCAGGAATCCTCTTGGGTGAAACCAAACCTACACCAAAGCAGCAGATCCTCCATGCAGACACAGCAGATGCCAGGGTGATTCCACTGGAGACACACTGGTTATTTCCTCTTCACAGACACACCCACCACCTCTCCACACCTCCCACTATTACAACCCCTAGTCCATGCTCTTCTGATCTATGCTCTATAGTCTTATCTTTTGTAAACTGTTGTATGATCTGGACCATACAAGAAAATTCATTTTTACATTTTTTTTTCATTTTCTTAAGGGCATATTCATACTTATTATTGAAGGCATTTATCAGTTCATTTCTTTGAAGCAATTTAGTAATATCGTTTAATACATTTTTCTTCCTTCGTTCCTTCCTTCCTTCCTTCCTTCCTTCCTTCTTTCCTTTCTTTTGCTTACTTTTGTACATTATATATTTCTGTCTGTCTTTTTACTTTCTGTGTTTTTTCCCTTGGCACTCCTCTATTATACTTTGTGTATTTCTCTCTGCTTCTTTCCTGCTGGATTTCTTTCTCTATTTCCTTTTTACAACTCCTTTGACTTGAACTCATGGCCACCGTGACTTTCATGACCTTCTTTTGCTCAAGGGTAGCACTCTCACCACTTGATCCACAGCTCCACTTCAAGCTATTTTTTGGGGGGGGAGGCTACTTTTTGTAGATCAGAGCCTCTTGGATTTCCTTGCCCAGCCCACTTCACATCATGATCCTCAAATCAGGCTCCCTTGACTTCTTAAGCTTATATAACTCAGAGAGACACTGCCACAACTAATTTTTAAATTAGCTTTTTCAATGCTGAAAATGGTCTCATTTTGAGGTTTTCATGCACTTGTATAATGTACTTTGGTCACATGCTTATTATTCTAAAACTTCTTCTCCACATTTGAGTAGTTTTCCTCATGCAACCTTCATTCATATGGATAATTTTCTTCAAGAACACACAATAGTTAGTTTAACCTTTTGCCCATCCTAGGACTTTTGTGTTGCCTCCACTTTGGCTTCCTGCAAATAAAGCAACTCAAACCATCTTCATCCAGCCAGGTGCAAAGACCTCATTCCCACTCACCAGGCGCTCACAATCCCGGGACCTAAGCTTCCTGTAGGGTGTAGATATTGGAGCAGCTCTGTCCTGTGCAGAGTCATGGATAGAGTTACTATGTCTCAAGAAAAGCAAATATGCAAACAAAACAACCTTGCTGGATTGGAGAAGTCAAAAGGAAGCACCAGAGCTGTGAAATTCCTGAAGAAGTGAGTAGAAGCCAGATATTCAAATTTCTCAGTTTCTTAAGATTTCAGTAAAGCTTTCAAAACCAAAACCAAAACACTGAGGTACCATGCAGTCTGTGGTCTCCAGAGACATCTTAGTTTTTACATTTTTTAAATAATAGATTTATTGGACAAATGATTGTAAATGACTGGGATATTTTCATACATGCATACAACCTCCCACAGACCAAGTATCACCTTCCTTTTTAGACACCTACTTTCCATTATATCTTTAACACTTAAGATACATTTTCAAATAAACTCTAGCATCTGCCTATGAGAGAATGTGTGATGATTGTCATTTCGTGTGTGGTACATTTCACTTTACACACTGCTGTTCACCTTACCAGAAATGACAGGGCTTCATTCTTCTAAATTGATCTGTGTATATGGTACAGGAAATTTAGTCTCATGAATTTATGCCGCGGACCGGGTTCTGTCAGGACGAAGGAGGACACCTAGGGGAGGAACCTGGAATAGGATGGGGAGATGGCAAACAGACAACTCACACACATTAGGAGTGGATGCTGAGTGCGATTTAATGCAGAGGATAACAAACTTTTATAACAGAAGTCTCCATGAGAAAGGGCAAAAGGTTACACAATCTTGCTGCAGGGCTTCATTCTTGGGTGGTCACCAGCTGGTCGCCTGATAGGCATTTGTCTTTGGCTTATCTCTAAGGAATACAATGGGTTTGGATTTTGATGTTTGTCACCAATTATCCATTACCTATCTTTATAGAAGCCTTAACTTTCCCATAAGATCTTTCCTGTCTCTTCTTTAATAGTAAACTTTAAGGAGACCTAGCAAATCTCTTAGTAAATAGTAGGAAATTCTTCCTCCTAAATAATTATCTCAGCAATTGCCATACATTCTTTCTGTTTTAGCTGAGCCTACAGCTTCTTGTAAATCCCTTACAAATAATTCCTTCTGCTGAAGTGACTTTGTGAAACCTCCAATACTTTTATATTTACTTATAACTTGTCTCCTAGCCTCCATAAGAGGGGTTTCAGGGTAGCATGAACTCTGGTGAGTTCGTCATATTTTTAAGACATTCATCAGATATTGGAGTCGTCAACACTCTTAAGAAAGAGCTTTGAATAAGGGAACGTTGACAATGAGTAAGTACAAAAAGCAGTAGAAGCAGTAAAAGATTATAGGCACTCTTATGAGGGAAAGAAAGGCAGAAACACATCCTTTCCCAGGGGTTTGCCAGCCTTTCCAGGAGTAGGCCTCTTAGAAGCCCTATTCTCCGAGGTAGACTTCGGTGAAGTCCCAATACTCGGAGATAGGTTTTTGAAGCCCCATTCTCAGGTTTGAAAGCTGGTTTCCCATGCTAAGCAGACTCCACTGTAGTCGGCGTGGCAAATTTAAATCAAATTTATAAATGAGGGGAGTAGAGTTTTGGAGAAAAAGAAGCAATGATTTTCAAAAATACCCAAGCAACATATGCATCTGCTGCTGGGAGGTCAAAGAAAGAATAGAGAGTTCCAGTTGTAGAGAATGAGGCAGGAAGATGGGTTTCAGAGTGAAGCCTGGCAATGTAGTTTTCTGACTACACAAGGTGAGGCATGCATTTAGTCTGCATGGTCCCATTGTGACTACGTATTAGCAAATTGGCTGGAGGAGGATCCTGGAATTGATTTGCTTCTGGTTCTGAATATTCCTCAATCCATGGGCAGTGATTTAAAGATAGGTATGTGAGAACCTTGCCTGCAACTGTGAACATATTTCTGAGTTCTTTCTCAGGAGATCTGTGGGGAGATAGGTACAAGAAACCAGAGATCGAGAGAGGGAAGAGAAGCAGACAGACACAGGGACCAGAGACACAGAGACAGAGAGAGACAGACAAAGAGACAGTGAGAGAAAAAGAGAGATTCTGTTTTTTTCTTTTTTTCTTTTGACAATCCTAGCTTTTAAAATCTGGGCCTGGGTTCAGTCCCTGAGCTTCTTTTATCAAAGCTAGTGCTCTACTACTTGAACCATAGTGATGTTTTTGGGTTTTTGAGTATTTGAGATAAGAGTCTCATGGATTTTCCTGCTGGGGATGGCTTTGAACCATGATCCTCAGATCTCAGCTTCCTGAGTAGGTAGGATTAAAGACACGAGCCACTGGATCCTGGAAAACTATGTCTTTATAAGACTTGGGTAATTTAAACTATACTGCCCAGTTCAATATCCTCAAAGTCAGACAAGTATTTTTGTAATAAAAATGAATATATAAATATAGAAATGTAGATGAGAGACATAGTTAGATGAGAGACATAGAAATATATTCCGGTAAATATAAAATAGAAATTTAACGTCATCATTGAAAGCCAATTAATATATTTACATGTGTGGTATGTGTGTGTGTGTGGGGGGGGGGTTATGTGTGTGTGTGTGTGTGTGTGTGTGTCTGTTTGCTGGTTCTGAAAGTACAACTCTGTTGGGTCTTTGCCCATCCCAGAAAAGACAGACCGGGTCTGAGGAAAGGTATCTGTGGGGCTTGCCAGTTCCCCAGCCTCCCTCAGGCCAGGAGATAATCAGACACAGCGGGGAACCAAATCCAGCAGGTAGAAAACTCATTTATTAACAGAGAGCAGCCCTTTTGAAAGCCAAACAGGGCAGGTGGCTTGGCAAGGGAGGAAGAGGAACCAATCACTGTCAAGGTCACACCCTATCATGCACCTGAGCCTTCATGGGCTGGTTAGGCACTGATCGGAAGATCAGTTGGGCTCTGCCCACTCTACTCTCTCCCAGCGCCATCTTTGCTGGCAATGTGCTCTACAGTAAGTTAGGCTCTGCCCACTCAACCCCCTCCCAGTGCCATCTTTGCTGCCCATGTGCTCCAAGGAACTCAGGGCTTGAGTGCTCTTGCTAAACACATGTTGCTAAGGACTAGCATTTTGCTGCTTGAGCCACAGCTCTCCTTCCTGGTTTTTAGTGGTGAGATGGAGATGTGTCTCAACCACTTTCCTGCACAGACTGGCTAGGAACAGATTCCCTCGATCTCAGCCTCTTGAGTTGGTAGAATGACAGATATGAGCCACCAGTTCCTGACTTGAGAGATAATTTGCTAAGACAATTCACCTATTTCTAGAATGAAGTAGATACCCATACCAATGACCATTACTTTGATTTTAGAAATGTTTATTTATCACATCACAAAGCATAACTGATTGATACATATGCAGTGTTATTGCCAGTTTGGTAGTGATTAGTATCAGAATGGTTATCAGCCTTTCTTCCCACACAACTAGACAATTGGGATCTTATCACAGTTTGAGGGTCCCGTAGATTTTATTTCATTTTGTAAGAGTTGACAAGGTATGTAAGAGAACATAGAAGACAAGCGTCAGTTTTTCCTGCATGTAATTCTGGCTAGTCAGAAGGATGCCATCTGAAGAACATGATTGGAAGACAGGCTGCTCAGTGTAGGCGATGAGAATTTTTATCTCTACTTGAAAGAGTGTGGTGAGTAGAGTTGTGTGGCATAAAATGGTGAATACTTGCATAGAAGCCAAGGACATCTCTCTGTATGCATTCAATCACTGGAATATAACTAGAAAAAATAATTAATACTATGTAAATACAGTTATAACAAATTGACTAGAGAAGGCTCAATAGTCAGGGGTCATATGTGTTGAGTAGAGTTGCAATTTAAAGTAAAAAAACACACTAGGATGCAGTCATGGATTTAAACCGACTATTATGAAAGGATTTCAATATTTTTAACAGATCTTATCCAGGCATTACCTTGACGATAAATGAACACAGAGTTTCCCATAAGGTTGATATTTACAGGGTGACATTTAAATAGCAGCATAAATACTGGTGGGGCAAATATGCTTGTGAGCCAAGGACTGGTGCTGAGATCACATGGTATAGAATAGAATATATAATATTGTACATTGCATTATATATACTATATATATCTACCCACAAATACAGTGCATACGCACATATTTAGCATGGTCATTCCTCTGCATATGTTTACTAAGGCCTAGTATGCATTAAGAGCACTAAGACATTAACAATAGATTAGAGGTGCTGGCAAGGTCACTCAGTGGTTGAGTGCTTGCCTTGCATGCATGCGGTCCTGGGCTCCATTCCTCAGAAACACATTTGCAGAAAAAGCCAGAAATGGCACTGTGACTCTGGTGGTAGGGCACTAGCCTTGAGCTGAAAAGCTGAGGGACAGTGCCCAGGCCCAGAGTTCAGGCCCCTCAAGTAACAAAAAGAAAAAAAGATTAGATTAAAACACTCATCACATTGGATTATAATGAAAGAGTGTGATGCAGATCAGTCTCATAATGTGTCACTTGATTTCACATTACACATAAAGAAGTGTTTTCTGGCCCCTCTTTGCCCTTTCTGAGTGGTGGGCTGGACCACTCTTGTGCTATAGTGCCAACCAGCTTTCTCAGGTGAACCACTTCGCGAACACACAGGTCTTCCAGGTACTGCCACACAGAATGTGACCTGTTGACAGGAGGGCTTCTAAGGGACTAAAGGCCCGGTGGCTGGATGAGGTGCCCTGGATGAGGTACGATTCAAATTCTGGTATACACGGCAATGCAGAGACAGTGAGGTTCAGCACACTGCTCAGATTCTGTGCAATTTACAAACTATGCATTGTTTGTTTCTGGAATTCTCCTTTAATGTGTTCAGACAATTGACTGAGGTTCACTGAAAGTGTGCTAAAGAGAACTGCTGATTTGGGGGATAATATCACAGAAAATAAGTGTCTTAACAAAGAGGATCAACTATCTACATTGGGATACAGAGGAAACATGCCAGAAACCACCCCAGAATGCAATGTAGATGGTCTTGAAAGGGAGGAGAAAATCCACAAGTCAGCTGTCAGTTGTAGCCTATAAAGTTAATTTGAGCTACTCAGCATACTGAGGTCTGAGCATACTGAGGTGAGGAATCTTTTGAGACTCTTATCTCCAGTTAACTACCAGGAAAGCCAGTTGCCAGGTGCCGGTGGTGGCTCATGCCTGTAATCCTAGCTAATCAAGGGGCTGAGATCTTCCAATCCTGGTTTGAAGCCATCCTGGGAAGGAAAGTCTATGACTCTTATCTCCAATTAGTTGCATCAAAACCTGGAAATGGTGCTGTAAATCAACTGGTAAAGTCCTCACCTGCAGCAAAATTATCCCAGTGATATCCCCCAGGCTCAAAGTTCTAGACCTACTCCTGAAACAAAGGTAAACACAACAAAAAACCCAAAGGGTAGCTGTAGCTCAAGGGGTTGAGCACTTGCTTCAAGCAAAAACGCTCAGACTCTCTTAGACTTCAGCCTCCTGAGTAACTGGGATTCTAGGAAAGATACTGACACCCACTTGTTTCTCTTTTCAATTAGCTTAAAATTATTGGCAAGAGTTTCATTTTGGTTTTCTATACATTCATAGACTACACACTTTTTAATTACATTCCCCTATTATTCAGAATCCTTTTCATCCACATTTTTGGTGAGTTCCTTTCACTACTTTCATGCTCTTAGATAATTTTCTTCAATGACCCAGGACAGGCTGTTTGACTTTGTGCCCATGGAGGATTCTGTGTTGCTTCCTCTTTGGCTTATTACAAATGAACTGCTCTTTGGATCTTCACACAGCAGGGATGGGAACCTCTCATCCACACTCCCCAGGCCTTTAAGCCTCCCAGAATCCTTAGAAGCATATGCTTCTTGTCAGTGCATAGTGTAGAACACCTGTCTAGCCAGGCCATGGATCCAGTCACCATGCCTCAAAACAAACAAAGAAAATCCTTGCTTGATTGGAGAAATTAAAAGAAGGTAGAAGAGGGGCAACTTACCCAGTGTGGTAAGTAGAAGACAGAAATTCAAATTCATCAGCCCCTCCAGACTTCATTTAAAGCCTCTCACAACAAAGCTAAATTTGAGGGAGCATGTGGACTGTCACCTGCAGAGTCTCTATCCACTTCCACATTGTTATTACAACATGTTTATTGTATAAAGTAATGGAGTTCACGGGGATATTTCCATAAATCTGACAGCCTGCTATGACCAAATAATGCCATTTGGGTATCTAACTTCCCTTACACCAGTAGTAACTACATTATATTGACAAAATATTAACACTGGAGAAAGTCACAGGAAAATAGTTGTTTTCCAGAGAGTGGTGAACTACTCTAAAGACTTTCCCAAAGCAATGAGATAAACACCACAAGAACATGAAAGGGCAAAATAGAAATATGTGATAGAAGTCCTGAGGTTCTGAATCTAAGCTCAATTTCTGAGATGAATCCTGGGGAAGAAGCTATAATTAGAGACCATTAATAAATCAGACCTGGATTTTCTAAGAAACCTCCATTAAATTTATATAATTGGTAAAATTATTTTTTCACAAATTATCTGAAAGGAATCTTCAGATTATGACATGATCCTGCTTGATTTGAGAGCTGAAAGAAACTAACTGTGAGATTGCACAATTAGATAGCCTTTTGAAAACAGACACCTCTTGCCATGGCTTTGGTCTCCTGACAGGGTAATGAGCTGTGATCACCTTTGGGAAGAGATAGAGGTGGTGACCTGGCCTGCACCATTCCCCTCAGGACAGAATCTTCTGCATTAGCCATGGCTTAAAGCATCTCCCAAGCCTGGGCAGCCTCCCTGCTGCTCCTCCCCAAGGGCAGTTCAACTGTTCATTGAAATTGTTCCTGCTTCCTGAGGCCACCTGACATTTCCACAATACCTGAAATCTCCTAAGAGACAGGAGCGAAGTCTTTGGCAAATATTTTGTGAGCATTTTCAATAAAAAACTGCACCAGGGCAACCTGTAACACAAAAGGAGACATGTACACTTCTCTTGTCTTCTGGCAGTTATGAATCCTCTGATATGTGAATCTTGGAGCAAACACACAGAGGCTTGAGGAATGTGGGGAGAAATTCAGAATTCAAATTGGAAATGATGTATAAACCACTTTTGTCAATGACACAATTTACAACCTATGGATGGTGTTTATAGACCAGAACTTGAAACACAATGAATGGACTAGAGGCACAGTGAGTCATTTGCTTAACTGCCAACTTCTTTGTAATGTCCAAAATTATATATTCCTTATGGAATAATTGTTATACCTCTAAATAGAATGTTTTACTTACTGTTGTATATAGTAATATTGAAAAGAAAATCATTGAATAGAATGAACTGATGAAATTCCCTTCCAAAGTGCCCTGCCTTAAACTCAGGCCAGCTTGTGTGTGGAGCTGTGGGGAAGGAAGAGCCCCTGCAGAGGAGCTCTGTGTCATGCAGCTGCAATCCCTGCTCCACACTGCTGGGCCTCAACCCTGTGGCAGGGTGAGCCTGGCAACTCCACTGGTCTCATATACCCTCTGTTTATGTGGAGACTTTTTAGAATAGTTCACTAGTTTCTATTTTGTGTTGTGAATGAGGAATACAGTATATTGATTATATGTTAGGCATTTCTAAAAATCCCTGAAGAATCTTTCCCTTCAGTTGTGTTCATTTGGGAGGAAAAGTTGAATACCTTTCATTAGTGGGAGGTAATCATAAGGAGCTGAGCTCAGAGAATACTGAAGGATGCTAGTCTGTTCCTCTCATCTCTCTGTCTCACTCTATGGACTAGATCAGTAAACGTTATTAGATGATATGCATTACAAATGGGAATCTGATGACTTATCAACAGGGACCAATATTTCTCTGAATAAAAACAACTGACAGAGGGATGCTAGGCATAGGATAGAGATCCTAGCCTTGATGGTTTAATCCCCTTCTTAACAGCAAGTGTCTGGACATGAACAGAGCACTGGGCAGAATCTCCACCTCCATTGTAAAGAGGAAGGCACTAATTTGAAAAACATCCAGGAATCACAGATCCACAATGACAAGAAGAGAGCTGAACTTTGCTGGTTGGACTCACTGTCTCCATTGTCATTCTCCTTTCTTCCCTAGGGTTTGTCAGCCTAGACTCTTCTATACTGAAGGGAAAGAGAAAGGACCACACTGCTGCTTTCTCCTTGCTGCACATGTTCCTAAACCTCACCAGAGATAGGGTGAACTCCTCTTGCTCCCAAGACCTGCAGTTCATTGTGTCCTTAAATCCTGGACTGTCAGGCATGTCTTTCCACATCCAACCAGCCACTCTGCTTATCAGGATGAAGCTAAGAGAGGTCATTACCTTTCTCATGAGTGGAATATCAAATCCTGCCCTGGCATCAAGGGGCGGAAACATCAAGCTGGTGGTTGTGGACACAGCTAGGTTGTAGGAGGTCATCAAGTTTAGGGAGGAATTCTGGTGGATTTGGCTTAACATTCCAAACAGATGTTTCAGCAGCAGTTGGTTGACTCTGGGCAGCATTTCTAAAAGACTGAACTCAGAAAAACACACTTTCAGGTAAGTAATTACTTGTGGCACATTCTAAATACACAAAGTGCCTTTTCTATATGTTGGACTGAACTAATTGAAAGTATAAAGAGAGAAGGATATACTTTAACCTACTGCATAAAATCTATCCTTGAGATGACTACACTACATATATTCATGGAACAGATGTAATTAGAACAAAAGAATGATAGTGTCTTATAAATTAAATCCTGTATTGGTTCACACTGTACTCAAGAAAAATCTTCCTGAAAAATTAAACAGCTAAATTATTTCTGAAATGGCAATTATGGAGTCAGGTTTAGTGATCACATCTCAAAATACATACTATAATGAGAGACTCATTTCAAGAAAGAATGAATATAAAAAATTTCATTGAAGCGATATAGACTTTGATGTTTATGTTAGTATTTGACCAAGCTGAGATCTTGCCCTCCCTACATGGGTCCATCAGTATAATCTGCTATCCATCAGTGTTGACTTTCCTTATGTGTACATGTGAAAGAAGCTATGCAAACAATACCACAGGAAAAAACTCATTCATACAGAGTATAATTGCCTGTCTCTGTGAACTTTTGCATGTATGTGACCAAATGAAAGTTTTACCACACTCACAATTATTTCAGCACCTCAAACTCTCTACTCCATGAGGCTATTTTCCCTAAGAGTGTAAAAGTTGGATTTTTGAGTCCTACCCAGAGCAGACTCATTTCCTGAATCCTACCTCTGGGCCAGAATGATTTTCTCCTCTTCACAGTCTTCATCCATGATCCTAAGCCATGTCTCACAGATGCCAGTGTAAAACACACCGCCTTGCACATTGCGAAGAAAATCCTTCCAGAGACAAAAGCAGGATATTCTGATGGAACAAACTATGTCATACAATTATAACATGCAGGTGGAAGAAATGTATTGATCCCCATCCCTTCTCAATGAGTGAATCTGTGACCTACTGTGCCCTCTCTTCACTTCCCACATAGACAGGTGCCAGCAGCCTCCCCACCTGAACTGAAAGCACAAAGCAGAGCATGGCAGTGCTGCTGAGGCAGGAAGGATTAGGGATCTGGTGAAGACAATTTAGAAACAGGTATTTGGAAACATGCATGTGCTATATTTGCTTCAAACTGAAAGAAGAAGGAAACTTCTTTTCTCAAGGAACAGACTCTGTTTCATAACAGGCTACACCCCTTCCTGAGAGGAATGCCCTTTCAATTAAAAAATACACCCACACATCACAAACCAGAATGGAAAACAAGAGCCAGGAACATCAAAAGATCTAAGTGAACAGTCACTACTTTAAGAATCTTCACAAACACGCACCTGCATTAGGTACTGTGGGAGTGAGGACCCATCTCCCCGTTCTCTGAAAACTCCTACTTGACAGGAACAATCTACTCTCAAGGACAATGCTAGGAATGCAGTGGTTCTAAATCCTATTGCTGAGCAGAAATAGGCCCACACATTTCACCTGTTTCTTTGCAGTATTCTTTGAAAAAGTAGTGTTTTGTTAACTGAATACTTCTGTACATATCATATGGGAAGGATTAGGTATACAGTATGTTAGTTCTGAATTTTGGGTAAAAATTCCCCAACACTCTGGAATGAATGAAATACATTATCTTACACCTGTGAGTACCAGCTGGTTACCTTTTCTTTTACATCAATGAACAGTGCCTATATTAGGTTCCTTTCAGCCTGTTGGGTTAAAGCACCTGTCCAACCACATCAACATGCATCAATAAGAATTTAGATGTAGCACTCCTTTATGATGAAGGTTCTGGAAAAATTAGGAATCCAGGGAACATTCCTCAATACGATAAAGGCTGTATATAATAAACCTACAGCCAGCATTATACTTAATGTTGAAAAACTAAAGACATTTCCTCTTAACTCAGGAATGAGACAAGGATATCCACTCTCTCCACTTCTCTTCAATTTAGTATTAGAATGCCTAGCTACAGCAATAAGACAAGATGCAGACATAAATGAGATCCAAATAGGGAAAGATGAAGTAAAACTCTCCCTTTTTGCAGATGACATAATCTTGTATTTAAAGAATCCCACAGACTCCACTCCCAAATTACTCAAGCTGATTCAAAATTTTGGTGAAGTAGAAGGCTATAAAATTAACCCTCAAAAGTCAATAAGGATACAAGTGGACCCCTTGCAACAATGAGAAGTACAAGTTGTCACATGGAAAACGATCTTAACAACTTTGTTGGGGGAGGGAGGATTAGGTGGAAGGGTACAGGGTAGGCTGAGAAGGTATGGGAAAGGAAAACAGAGGAGGAGGCTACAATGCTTGATAAGAAATGTTCTCACTATCTTGCCCATGTAATTTTAACCACTCTGTACAGTATTTTCAAAATAAAAAATTTTAAAAAAAGAAATAAAAAATACAATGGCTTTTCTGTATGCGAACAATAAGAAAAGCACAGCTGAAATCAGGAGAGCAACTCCATTACTAATAGCCGTCTCCCAATAAAATACCTAGGAATTAACTTAACCAAAGAAGTGAAGGACCTCTATGATGGATACTTTAAAATCAAAGCAGAACTTAGAAAGAGGCAAAAACTCCCATGTCCCTGGATTGGAAGGATCAACATCGTGAAAATGGTTATACTTCCCAAAGCTATCAACAAATTCAATCCAATACCTAACAACATTCCAACCTCATTCTAGAGGAAATAGAAGAGGCAATCCAAAAATTCATATGGAACAATAAAAGACCCAGAATAGCAAAACAATCCTCAACAGAAAGACCAGTGCTGGAGGAATAACAAATTTCAAACTCTACTAAAAAGCCATACTAATCAAACAGCTTGGTACTGGCACAAGAAGAGACCACAGGACTAATAGAATAGAATTGAAAGGCCAGAAATGAACCCACAGACCTATAGCCACTTCATCTTCAATAAGGGAGCTAAAAAATAGAATGGACGAAAGACTGCCTCTTCAGTAAGTGGTGCTGGCAAAATTGGTTAATCACTTGTAGAAAACTAAAGCTAGATCCTTATATACCACCCCGCATCAGAATCAACTCCAAATGGATCAAAGATCTCAGAGTCAAACCAGACAGTCTGAAAAAATTACAGTACAGAATAAGAGAAACCCTTGGTCTCCTTGGCATAGGCTGAAATTTTCTTAATAGAGACACAGAAACACAACAAATCAAAGAAAGGTTGGGATTTCATGCAAATGGGATTGCATGAAATTACAGAGGTTCTGCATGGCAAAGGACATAGTTAGCATGAGCAATAGAGAGCCCACAGATTGGGAGAAGATCTTCACCATCCATACAATGGACAAGGGTCTCATATCTAAAATTTACCTAGAACTCAAAAAAATTAAACACACCAACAACTGCCAAAGAAATAAAAAGAAACAACTGCCCAATTAATAAGGGGGTTAAAGACTTAAAGAGAAACTTCTCTGAAGAGGAAAGAAGGATGCCAATAGATACATGAAAAAATGCTCAACCTACCTAGCCATAAAGAAATGCAAATCAAAACAATATTGAAATACCACCTCACACCAGTTAGAATGGCTATAATCAAGAACTCTAATAACAACAGATGCTGGAGGGTATATGGACAGAAGGGAACCATTCGGCTTTGCTGGTGGGAGTGTAAACTTGTACAACCACTTTAGAAAGCAGTATGGAGCTTCCTCAAAAGACACCACATAGAGCTCCCCAATGACCCAGCAATCCCACTTTTGGGCGTTTACACAAATGATCACAAACAAGACCATACTAAAGCTATCAGCACAACTATGCTTATTGCACCATTATTTACCATAGCTAAGATATGGAACCAACCCAGATGCCACTCAGTAAATGAAAGGATCAAGGAAATGTGGTATAGATACACAACGGAATTTTATGCCTCCATCAGAAAGAATGACATTGCCCCATTTGTTAGGAAATTGAAAGACTTGGAAAAAAATACATTAAGTGAAGTAAGCCAGGCCCAAAGAAACATAGGTCCCATAGTTTCCCTTATTTGCAATAACCAGCATATGACTGAGACAAGCAGAAATGGTCACATACGTTGATGTTAGGCGAAATGAACCCCAAGGTAAGGCCTCAAATGTTTTTTCTTTCTTGAAAATGTTTCTAATATAGTTATATTATTTTGTTGCTTTGTATATCCCTCTCCAATGGTATAAGCCCTGTTTTCACTGTATTTGATGTTCATATACTTTGTATTGGGAAGGGGAAACAAAGGAGGAAGCAACAATGCTTGATAAAAAACATACCATAACTCCTCTGTACAGTACTTTCCCAATTAAAAAAAAAGAATTTAGATGTTGCCAACTTTGGAACTTTGAATCTCAAGGTGAATGACCTGCACATGTAAGCTTCTCCCTCAAGATCATTTTGAACAACTGATCACTAATTCTTGATCCCATAACTTGGCCTATTAAAATGTATATATAGGGCTGGGATGTAGCTCAGTGGCAAAGCGATTGCCTAGCAAGTGCAACGTCCTGGGTTCGATCCCCAGTACCAAAAAAAAAAAAAAAGATAAAATGTATATATACAACATGACACAAGGGGAAAAATGCCCACAGTGTTGGGTGTTGTGTTAACATTCTCAAAATGGCTTCATGGTACATTCATCATGGTCCTGAGCTTATATTTATCTCCAGGCTGGGTTAGCAGAACTCTGTATGCGTCTGTCATGTTATCACCAAGTGCAAGACCAGAGAAGCTGAGATGCACTAGTCTATCTCTGGCTAGTCAGTGATGTGAGTTTCAAGTCAGCAGTACCAAAATTGTTATTCCATGCACAGTAATGCATGCCTATCTTCCTGGCTGAAAATTATTAGCATGGCTATTGTCTACACCAACAATGAAAGGACATAAAAAAGACCTAGACCAAGTAAGAAAAAAATTATTTTTATAAAGCCATTCTTAGTCATTGTCACATGATTTTCTGCAGTAGTGTTCACAAAGAGCAAAATCTATAGATATATTGGTTCTCTATTGAATACTTCCTTCTACAAGCATAAAGATATTTGTAATCTAAATGTATCATTTCAAACTTTATGTACGGTTGGTGAAACTCAGGTGAATTTTCAGAGAGCACAGATGTTTGGGCTACTTAATTCAAGTTAATGATCAAATTTAAGGGTAATGTGGTAAGAACTGACTTTTTAGGTAACTATAATAGTGGGATGTATGGGAAGAAAGGAAAACAGAAGAAAAGGTGCAGATGGAGGATACTGACAGAAGAGGAGCGTCTGCATATCCACACCAACTTTCCTGTAAAGGTATTGGAGATGGGAAAGAATGGTGCATTGAGCTGGCTATGCTGGCCTGGCAAATCATGATGGGACTCATTCGGGCCTTCACCTTTGGTTATGAATGTTTACAAATTCTATATGATTTTGTGCCTTTGTGCAACCTTCCTTAAAGAAGGCAGTGCTGGGTGCTTGTTTGACAAATATGTAGCAGGACTTGTTGGTGCTCATAGTTGTATTGTCATGGCGATTTACAGTGATACAGTAAATCAGATCACTCATTAGTTACTTTGGGCATGGGTGTTCAGGTGGGAAGTTGAGAGGAGCTGAGGTGAGAAGACAAAGTAAACAGACAGAACACACAGACATGTGTCTTTTCATTTCCCACATGCTTGATGTGTGAGGCCCCTCATGGTTCTTGGGTGATTGTGGTGCTGGTGATGCAGTGCTGTGGGCTCACAGTGAAGCTGCCTCCCTGGGTGATGCTGGCTGTGTCCTACCTTTAACACTGAGGCGACCACAAACACGGATTCCTGGTGCAGGTCCACTGGGGCTCCACACATGAGTTTTTCTTTGAGGGCTCTGACGGCATTGATGTTGCCTGACTTTATGAAGATGCCCTCGGTGAGCCGCCCCTCCTGACTGAGGAAGGAAATCATCTCCTGTGTGGAGGAGAGGAAAGAAAGCCTGGGTCCTCCATGTCCACCGGCACAGAGCAGCACCTCACACTTCTCTAAGTAAGATGTTTGAGTGTGCAAAGCTCCAGTGTTCAAGCTAGGCGACCTCATTAATAATTATGTTCAGTTGTTGGAAATATATTCTTTTGTTGTTCTCTTATTGCAGGGTCAGACTCAGAAACATTGAACAGTGAATGGATTTGTCTGTGTAATGAACTGACTCCTGCACCTTCTGCTGGACCAGCCTCCTTCTTACACACGTGTCCCCTCACACCTTCCCAAGAATGCTAGCTTCCTGCGCATTTCTTCTTTTTTAATTTTCCATTTACACCTTCTTTAGTTGCAAGATTCTTCACATCACATTCATACTTAGTCCATTAGGAAGTTTTCCCTGATTGTATTCATCACTGGGGCCTTGCTCTCTTTGGTTCTATTTTGGTGTCCCCTGTTTCAGAGTGGAGGAGTTGTAATGTGACCTTGGACACAGTCCCTTCCTAAGCCCTAAGCCTTTTCCTCCCGCAATCCTTTATTGATTCTTTGGGTCCTTCCCTCCATCTTTTCTTTCCTCTTCTCCTTTCCTTCCTTCCCTCCTTCCTTCCTTCCGCCATGCACACATATGGCTCCGGTGAAGTTCAAAGGCCCACTAGCCAGGCTGTCTTTGTTTCCCCTTCCCATCCCTTCCCATTCTCCCCACCCCTCCCCCCGAATCCTAGCCGCTTCCTGCACTCCCACCCCCCCTCCTGGCACCAAAGTTCTAAAGTTGGTTTTCCACATTACAACTTGTACATCTCATTTCTGACCCAAACTTCTAATCCTCTTTTTTGCTAGATATTTTGGAATAGTAATCAGTGGACATTTCCTCCTGGGCTGGCCTGAAATTTTAGTCCTCCAGGTTTTGGTGTCCCAATGACCTGGGATTATAATAATGTACTGTTTTAGTACAGTAGTATGTCCAATTTTGGATTTTCTACTATTTTTCTAAACGTGAGATTAGAACTAGGGTGATCCTATCTGCCTCCTAAAAATTCTTGGTACAATGTGAGACCAGGGCATTCTCTGTTGCATCCAAGGGAAAATTCCCATCATGTGTTAGTGATTGTACACATGATAGACATCCGTTCATCCAATCCTCACACACACACTATAGTAAATTAGGATTTTGGGTGTGCATGTATGCATGTCCTGAAGCTTTGAACTCATGGTTTGAGTGCTGTCACTGAACTTTGATGCTCAAGTCTTTTGGCCTAAACCTTCAGCTGAAGTTCTGCCTCTGGTTTTTCAGTGCTTCATTAAAGACAAGAGTCTCATGAACATTCCAGTCTGGGCTAGCTATGGAGCAGAAGTCTCACATGTCACACTCAATCTCACACTTCTGAGGAACTAGCATTACAGGTGATTCAGTGCTGCCTGGTTAATATACCATGAAGGAACAGTGAAAACAATATCAATGGTTTTTCAATGATACTCTACCTCGTTACTTAGATTTTGTTGGTTTCTATCAGAGGTTGAAGCTTCTTTTTCAAACAAATGAAAGCAAAGTAATATCTTTCTTTTCCCTTTTGCATACATCACCTAAGAGTCACCATTGTAGCCAGTTTGAAGCACACAGTCCATTGGCCTTCAGTACAAACACAATACTGTGTGACCAGCTTCCTCAGAACTTGTCCATTTTCCTCCATAAAAAGGACAGATCTATTAAACACTATCTGTCCATCCTCCTCTCTGAAACCCAACAACCACCAGTGGGCTTTTCTGATGCTAGGAACCATTAAAATATGATCTTGTCTAATATATGTAAATACCTAGACTGAGGAACGTCTGAGGAATGTCTATGTATGTGACTGGGGACATTGGCAAGTTGGAAGAATAAAGCTGGAAGGGAGCATGAAGGAGGGAGACTTAGAGCTTCACATGCACAGTGCCTGGTACTCCAGGTCTGCAGCAGGGAATGTTGCTGCTGGTGCACCAGTCCCCCACTGAAGAGAATACTTACCTGATGGGCTTGACTTAGGGAATTGTACATTTATACCTGGTAGCAATAGTAACCAAGCACCCCCACCCATTGTCTGATGCTTTGCTGAATTGGACCTGGGGCTCCATGAGAACACTCCTCTCCCTCCCCTCCACACTCAGGAGGTTCCTCTCCTCAGGAAGGCAGCAGATACCAAAGTGGGACCTACCAGAATAGGGGAGGGTAGTTTTCCATCCTTACAAGCAGCCTCCAGGGAAGTCCCAAAGAGCAGTCTTGTCTTTACACTTGAAGATTTCAGGGGTCTGTTCTCCTTGGCTGTGCTGGACCGACGCCCAAAAAGCCAGTTGATGAAAGATCTTCCCCTTCCTTCTTTCTTCTGCTCTGACTCTAAAGAAGCAACAGTTTTCAAGGGATCACTTTAATTTCCTAGAACCTAAGCTTCTGTGTCAAATTATCCACATTCTCTAATGGCTTAATTCCCCTTACAATTGAGTCTTTGCCCAAATCGGTAAACTGTTGGTCATAGCTAGAGGCCTGAGCACATTCAGTTTATCTTTCTGATATTGTGGCCAGCTCTCTTGCACCTACAAAGTTCCTGAGTTGAAATAGGGCTGTCCGGTGTATCTTTCTCTTTTGAAAGGGAAAGCTACCATTCCAGTGGAGTTTTATAACCATTCACATTGAGAGCCATTCTCCTCCTATTTGAATTTCTGCATGTGTCCCATTGATCACTTCCTGTATCAGGCTATTTCCCCTTATCACACGGGGTGCCTGCCAGGTGAAAGACTAGGAGTTGTCTGGTTCTTTGTTTGTGGGGTTTTTTTACTTTAATATAGTTGTGATGATGTTACACAGAGGGTTTACAATTACATGAATAAGACAATGAGTATATTTCTTTTTTCTCATTCTCTTTATATATATAGATATAGATATTCATATACATATAGTATAAAGATAATGTACAAAGATGTTATTCCATGAGCAAGGTATTGAGTCCATTTCTTGTCAAGAATTGTTAACCCCTCCTTTGTTGCTCTCCAACTGTACCTTCTCTCCCTCACCTGCTCCATTCCTCTCTCCCCAACATTACAAATTTTATCTCCAATGAAGTATTTTTTGAGTATCATTATTGCAATGAGTCAACCTGTGTCCTTGTTATTTCCATACCCTCCCCAAAGTAGATAAATTTATCGAAGGCTCACAGTGTCAAATTCAAGCACAGTGACCCCAAGGGATATACCATAGAGGGAAGAACATACAAAGGAAACACAAATCTCATTGTACATTACAAATAACAACAACAAAGAAAGACCTCTTCTGTTCACATCTTGGTGTTCATTTCCCTTAACATCATCTTATATGGTCATATTACAGAGTTTTTCAGTTCTGCCCCTCTGATAAAATTACCCTAGCCATATACTAATTATTGCCAATGAGGGAAACTGTGGTTGTCTTACACTGTCTCTGCTGTCTTGTCCCAGCAGAGGCGTTCAAAACAACATCCTATTTGGGCTGTAAAAATGATAATGTTACTCTGGCACTGGTGGCTCACGACTGTAATCCTAGCTACTCAAGAGGTTGCAATCTGAGGTTGGTGGTTCAAAGCCAGCCCCGGCAGGAAAGTTGGTGAGACTCTTTTCTCCAAAAAATCACCAGAAAACTGGAAGTGGCACTCTGGGGCACGTGGTAGAGTGCTCGTCTTGAGTTGAAGACCTGAGGGATAGAGCCCAGTCCCAGAGTTCAAGCCCCACAACTGACCAAAAAAATGCAAACTCTTATGGGTGACTCTAGTCACATTCTAGTCTTCACTAAGGAAAAAACTCTAATTTAAGCTTGCTGTATACATTCAATATTCTCCAGAAACTTTGGAGGATGTTGACATCTTTTCTTCTCTTTTTGTCCTCCCACAGGCTACCTAGTGACTTCTGGAGCCTTGTCCCTGACATGAGCTTTCTCTTTCAAAGGAACTCTTTACCTCTGAGCCAGTTCTATTCAAGCTTTTTCATGGACATTTGGAGATAAGACTCTCAGGACTTTCCTTTGCACACTGACTTGACTGTGAGAAAATCAGATTGAAGCCTCCTCACTAGCTGGAATTACAGCTTGAGCCACAGGTATCCTGCTTCCATTTACTTAAATGTGTTTTTTATGCATGTCAAATGCTTTAAGAGAACATAGAGGTCCTCAATTGTACAGAAGATAGAGAGCTATGTAACCATATAGAAATGAGAGGACTCACCATTAAGTTGCTGGCCCTGGGCTGGCTGCCTTGGCTTTAGAATGAACCGGCCTCCTGTGGCTAGATAGCACTGCTCCAGGATAGGATTCTGGGGAGGGTGAGTCTCATGTGGCCTTGGTCCTCGTGGCTGGAATGCAGTCTCTCCAAACTGACTCTTTTTAATCACATAGGGATTTTCATGCCCTATGGTGAGAAAACGCTGCAGGGACTTTCATTGGAAGGGGAGCCCAGATTTTGACAATGAATTTCCAATCTGCTTTCTACTTTATGAAAACAAAACCCCTTATTTTAATCAAGAAACCTCAATTTTATTTGTAGTTCATATTTGTTATCTTTATGTAGTGGTACAAAGCAGTTACTACTCAACAAATGAGTTTACGAATACAAGGCATCTTGGCCAATATCATCCAAAAATGCTATATTTCAAGTGAATAAAGCCAACTACCTATTTTTCTCCTCAAACCAAGATTTGCCACATGAAGAAATGAACCTAGGTACCCACCTCACACACACACATATAAATCAAGTGGTGTCTGGTCAGCATTTATTGAAAAACGTACAATCAAATTGTATAGACAATATTTACTCTTAGTAATATTAAGCTTAACACTTAAAGAATCAGTATTGGAGATTTAGAAGTCCAACTTTGACGCCATTCCCTCCCATTTGAAATTTTCTTTCATATTTACCAATGAAGACAAAGGGAGTTTCTTCATGTTCAGAATGGAGCCACAACTGGTAGTCACTCTCAGAGCCCTGGGGGACAGAAGGACTGAGTGTCACACAAAGCCCATCACAGTGGACCCAAGAAGGACACAGTGCCTTACACAGCTGTGCTTCTAACAAGGAAAACTCTGCTTTTGACTTTTGGGGGGTTAGTGATGGGCTGGCTTCCTGAGTAGCTAGGACTGCAGACATCAGCCACACCTGCCTGTCCTGAAACTTTCTTACTCAGAGTATTACACTAGCTCATCATAGATAGACTTTTATATATAACAGAAATATATGGAGTTAGCAGGTACAAATTATATATCAACTTCCTTGTGTGTTCAATTGCACTTGGCATGAGATTAAAAATGAGATTGTAAGAACCCAAGTATAGATTCATCTCATGTCCAGCTGCTTGCAGGTTCTCAATCTTGACGCCAGGAGAGACCGATGTTAGTAGTGCAGCAGTACACACATGAGCGTAAATGCATCTCTTTTCATCTCCATTAGCAAACTGGTTTTTAATTTAAAAAGAGCTTACAGATGACTTACTTTTTCTCCAAGGGTCGAGAGTGTCTTTCTGATAACATCCTTCACTGTATCTGAGTTTTTTGCTAATACAGTTATTGGCTATAAAACACATGTGAAAAAAGGTACATATTAAGAAAACAAACAGTATCATTGTATAGTTATTGCCAATTAGTTTCCTGGTCGGTCAAGCAAAATGAGATTTCAGGTATTTAAAGGCCACAACTGTATAGTGCACAAAGCCTTGAGTAGAACTGTTTCTTCATTTATTTGTATAACATGAAGCCAGGAGAAAGCAATTCAGACACATGGAAACAAACTGCACATGGGTCAAATCTGAATGACAGCTGAAGAGACACCAGAGACTATGGAGAACAAAAGGTACTGGAAAACCATTCACATACTGAGAGGGGAAAAGTGTGAAGGCCTAAAATTCAGTGAAATGTCTTTCAAGAGACAAGGTCAAATAGGAACCTTGTCAGGTAGGACATGGTACCACAGAGCTGCCCTGGACCCACAAGCATGAATATGGAGCCTTCCCACAAGCTGATTATCAATCAATAGACAGATACTCAGCTCTTCAGGAGAAATGACATGCACCTGCAATCTTTACTTCAGGAAACTTAGACCTCAGTAAAGCCCACTTTTATCATGTAGAGCTGACCTAACAGATTGTTCTCTAAGCATTTTTGCTATTGGAGTGAGTCAGGCACAGACAAGTCTGTGTTATCCACTGAGAACCATGCAGCCTCCTCTCCCTCCAGCCAAGACTATGGAACTTGAAACAGATCAATCATTTTCAAGACATTTACTAGCATCCACTTAGAAATGTTGTGTCCTTCTGCTTTCCCCTCTCAATACTATCTTGTGTATGTATATGGACACATGTGTACTTATATGATGAACATGTGCCTATGTACATAAACACATAATACTGAAATTTAGTAAAGAAGAGAGAGTATAGATATAAAGAATACCACTATTCTTCAGAAGTAGTCATGTAGGCTGACAATGTCTTAGAACAACTTATAGAGGAAAAATTACCTAAAAACATAGGTTAAATGTTTCTACATAAGAAAATTGAGGCAACAGAATCTGACGTTCTATATAATATTTGGCATTGTTCCATCATTTAGGAATTCCACAAAAAGAAATGGAATTCATGATAACCACTCCAAATATAAATAAAAAATAACATAAGTAGTACTCTTATTCCAGGTAGACTATCCCCATTTACTGATAAAATTGACCTTGTTTACAATAAAGCTGTGATAATTTATGTATATTAAATGTGAAAATTTCCTTCAAAATTTATACATGTTAGCTAAAGAAAGTGAATAAAGCTTCTTACTATAAGCTAAACACGTATTGAATAAATGAAAGTCATACATGTCGACATGGTAAAGCAATCTTTTAAAGGATCTTCCTTTTGTGTTTTCTCTTTTGCTTTTGTTGTTGTAAATGTTGGATATGGGGCCTAAATTCATGTCCTGGAGTCCTTCTCTGAGATCTTTTTGCATGTGGCTAGTATTCTAGCACTTTGAGCCCACAGCTCTACTTTGGGGCTTTGAGTGGATAGATGGATGTAAAGAATCCCATTGGGAGTTTTCTGCCTTGGCTGTCTGCCAACTACAATCTCAGATCTCAGCCTCCAGAGTAGCTAGGATGACAGGAGGTGTGAGCCACCAGTGCCAGCTGGCCTTGTTTTCTTAGGCTAAAGTCATATGTAAATAAAATGACTTGTTTTTGTACCTCATGGGGCTGAAACCCAGGGACAGAATTCTGTACCTGAGCATTGTGATTCAAGTCTCACATCTGCCACTTGAGCCACAGCTCTACTTCCAACTGTTTTTGCTAGTCATTTGGAGGTAAGTGTTTCAAGGTCATTCCTTCCCAGGCTGGCTGTGAATTACAATCCTCAGATCTCAAGCATGAGCCCATTGCAGGCCACAGTATTCTATTTCCATAAAAGTTATATCTCACTTTGTTATACAGTGATTAAAATATATAATAATCTAAGACAGAATCAGACATGAATGTTGGAAATTGATTCTCAAATACAGGAAGCTATTATACAATGAACAGAAAACTAAATTGTTCCAAGTGGAAGATAATTGTTCAGAACATAGTACTGACATTGACTCATCGCTGTAATCTTTATATTTGTAGATATAAGTGAATCAAGCTCATCTCTCAATTTTATTCTTTCCTAATTTTCTTCCTATCATTGTTCTTAAAAGTTTCCTCAAGGGGGGGGGGGGGGGGGGGGAAGAAGACAGCGATGGGGCAGTAGGGACACGCCACAGCTCTCCCCAACCAAAAAGACAGTTCAAGTTCCAACATTTAATCTCCCCAAGAGACAGACAACAACACACAACAACACAAAGATGAACACTCAGAGAAAAACCGGAGGTGGAAAATAACAAAAAAAGAAAGAGAGGAAAAGAAGAATTTCAGAACAGACAAGAGCGAAGACCCCACCCCAACCTTTACTGGTTGTGCAGCAGTGCTCAAAGCCCCCGGCTCAGCGGGGGCTGCCTGAGCCTCAAAGACACAGGGGGCCACCTGCAGATCACCCCGGCCTGAGGTACCAGTTTGCAAAACAACTGATCACCAGGAACAGAGCAACCTACCAGCCTGGAGTCTCCAGGAGGATCCCACCCCCACCCCCTCACTCTCCACCCCAGCAGAGAGGCTCCATCCCGCCAAAGCCACCCAGCACTGGCAGCACAACAAAGGGCGCCCAATAGCACTCACAACAACCCAGCTGGGCCGCCTGGGTCCCAAAGGCACAGGGGGCTGCCTGCAGATCACCCACGCAGAAGCCATCTGAGGCACCGGCCTCAGACCCACCGGATCTCTACAACCCACGAAGAAGCCACCTGAGCGTGGACACTGTGGACCCGACAGCTTCGATAGAGGCAGAGACAGAAAAGAATCACACAGAGCCATCACCGCCAAGCCCAGCCCGCAACCACCCCAACTGAACTCGGATTGCAACAACAACTGACAACCTACACCACACAGAAACAACCAGCTCCAGGGTGAGTACCACACAGGGGAAGTGTATCCCTCAAGGGAGACCAGAGCTGGAGGGAATCCCCAGACCCTGACCTAGACTCCCTACCCCAACACCCGGACCACAGGACCCACTAAAACTGGGAACTGTTCGAGAGCTCCACCAGCCCATGGAAGTTAACATCCTGTATACACAGGTTAACATCCTGTATACACAGGGAACTCAAGAAACTAATCCCTCCCAAACCTAACAAACCAATTACTAAATGGGCAAGAGAACTAAAGAGGGACTTCTCAAATGAAGAACTAAAAATGACAAAGAAACACATGAGGAAATGTTCATCATCCCTGGTGGTGAAGGAAATGCAAATAAAGACAACCCTGAGATACCACCTTACCCCAGTCAGAATGTCCACATCCACAAATCAGCCAACGACAAATGCTGGAGGGGATGTGGAGAAAGAGGAACCCTATTACACTGCTGGTGGGAATGTACACTTATACAACCACTTTGGAAAGCAGTCTGGAGGGTCCTTAGAAAGCTAAAGATTGACCTCCCTTACGACACAGTCATACCACTTCTAGGCATCTACCCTAAACAACAGGAACCAATATACAAGGACATGTGCACCTCCATGTTTATTGCAGCACTGTTCACAATAGCTAGGATATGGAAACAACCCAGATGCCACATCACAGATGAATGGATCCAAAAATAGTGGTATCTATACACAATGGAATATTATGCAGCCATTAGAAATGACAAAATAATGGCATTTGCAGGGAAATGGATGGAGCCAGAAGGAATCATGTTGAGCGAGGTAAGCCAAGAACGAAGAGACAAACGGTACATGGTCTCCCTGATAAGTGGATGCTAAATCCAAAATGTTAGGTGATACGACAAAACTAACAGGACTTAAGAAACAAAGAAGTCCCACTCATCTGGTTGAACCACTACCAAATATCCCCATGCTGCTGATCACATATATGGTATATAACATGTGAGCACCGTTATATATTACAGACTGTGATAGACAATTTGCTCCAGGAAAGTTAGAATGACCTTGTGACTTTAAATGAGCATCATTATTCCACAATACTGTGAAATTCCGGAAATTATGTAATCATTTAATCACAATAAAAAAAAAGAAGCTCAGGGAAGGGAGGGAGGGAGGGGATGGTAGGGGGAAAACAATGAAGGGGGAAACAATGTTCAAGAGGAAGTGCACTCATTACTTCACTCATGTAACTGTAACCCTCTGTATAGTATCTTTACAATAAAAAAAAAGTTTCCTTACCATTGATAATTTATAAAATCTCCCGCCTTTCCAGCCTAAGCACGTAACTGGAAATTTCCACTTTATTCTACATAACACTTACGAAGTGATTGTTCTTAACTTCATGGGTGAAGATCTGCAGAGGAATGCTGTCCTCATCTTCTGCCTCCTTTGCAAGGTTGATATACCTGATTCATTCAACCCAGAGTAGCACAATTATTAGCTGGTAACTTATTTTTCAAATCCCTCTTTATTGTTAATATTTTTCAATCTGTATTTCATAGTTTATAAACACTTAGGGAGCAATTATAGATTTGAATCAATGCAATAGTGTTGTTGGGAAATAGGATTTGAAAGAGAACAGTGTCCTGGAACGTGACCTTTGGGAAGGCATCAGATTGAGGGTTTCAAACTTCACCATCTAGATGGGAGGGCTGAAGCCTGCCTGGACAACTGAAAGCAACAGTGGCTCTGAGCTAGCTCAATGGAGCACAGGAATATAGATGGGGTCAAACCTGGCCCTTGCACTCAATGTCTGTATACTGTTTCTCTGCTGCAGGCTGTGACTCTCACAATGCAGCCATAGCACCACTTCTGGCTCTTTTGACAGTTAAGTGGAGATAAGTGTCTCTTGACTATCTTACACAGAATGGCTTCAACCTGCAGTCCTTATATCTCAGCATCCTGAGTAGTGGGATAATAGGATTGAGACACTCTTGCCTGATGACCTGTATATATTTTCAGAAAATTTTAGCTCAAGTTCATCAATAAAGTGAAGGGAGATTTAGGGTGGATAACCTGAATGTCTTTAACAATAAAGACTGTTTATGATTTAGAATTGCAGCCATGGCAAAAAAAATTTCATAGAAAATGGGGCAGAATGTATTGAAGATATTGGTTTTCAGGTACCCATACCCTAACAAACTAAAAATTAAATAAAAGCACTTGCTTAATACCTTTGCAGAAAACTGATCCATTTTTCTTTTTGTTCACAAGAACTGCAAAATAAAAGCAGAGACAATATTAAATTACATCTCATATACAATATCTTTACAGTCATTAAAGTTAAAAGTACTATCAATTCATTGGTGTCCAAGCAAACACAGAATTGAACCTACTCCTAATTGGGGTTTGATGGACTCTTGGGTTTATAAGGGTGATCTTACTGAAATGTGAGGCAGACTGCTGTAGAAGAAAAATGGATTGAATGGAATCCCTGCCAATGTATGATGCAAGCCTCCTGACCATACTTCATCTCACACCAGGGACACATTCCATTTCTCCTTGGATAAAACTGACAGAGCTGGATGTGCTTTTCCAATACTTTACAAAATAATCATTCAGATCAAGGCACCCAGAAGAAACATAGCATTTACATGGAATTTCCTTGATCCAGAAATCAACAGTATGCATTTGCTAGGAAACAAAAGGGAAAATGAAAAGTATTGGACTATTTTACTAACTTAGAGAATTTCCTGAATTCTACTACATTTTATTAGAACCTAGAAAACTTGCTTGACATTAGTAGGAACAATGCTCAAGATTACTGAAATTCATTAGGAATGATATCTGACATAGCTAAGTGATTAATGAAGGATAACTCTTTTGCTATTTCCCTGCTGCTTTCAGGGTTCAGTGGTCAGTCTTACCCAAAGGTGGCCTTGAAGTTCTCCAGGGGCCAGCCCAAAAGAAAGGACTTTCTGGAGTGATGACCACCCTTGTCCAAATTGACCCCACAGTCAGCCATCCACAGGGCACGCAGTGGGACCACAGTTTTAATCTTAAAGCATTTCTGATACCTAAAAAGGGCAACAAACACCATCTCTCTTAGTTTATCTTAGATGTGTCGTGTTAAGAACTAGCTACTCTCCCAAACTATTCTCTCTTGCTTCATAATTTTGAACTCCTCATAGAAGATTATCTGTCTATCACATTCTTGATTATGTTGTGTAATGAGTGTTTGAGACCTGGCCTTTATATATAGTTTAGCCTGGACCCTAACTCTAGTTTCTGCCTCAAAATTCTATGTGCTGTGACTAGAGGATCAACAGCATGCCAGGTGGTATCTTCATTGTTGATCATATTCACAACACTTACACAACACAGGAGCTTCATGAACATGGGAGAAATAAACAAGGAATCTGATCCTTTGAATACAAAATTGACAAAGCACCTGTGGTCTAAATGCTGATATCTAAATGCCATTTGCTAGTGTGAAGCATTTGTGCTGAGCACATCAGTGAGCAGTCCGTACGTACTTGGCATTAGTCACAAGTAATAAGTCAGTGAAGAGGAAGAGATGCTGCTTGTTCCTCTTGCATCCTTTTTGCATCTGCACCGGGCTGTGGATGAGCAGGGTTCTGCAGGGCTTCTCCAGGGACAAAGGTCTGTCCTCCTGACTTTTCTTCTCAGGATGATGGCTCTCCTGCTGCACAGCAACACCACAGCACAGTCAGTGCTCCAGCATGGGATACAGCTTTATGCCCAACTTCAGTGGTGCACAGTGCAACATTTCCTCAACTGACACTTGGGAACTAACATGCAAGGCACTATGTGGCTCAAAAGCAAGCAGAAAAGTAGGTCATTCTGAAAATGGTTGCAGGCAGATATAGAAACAGAGCCTTGGACTTCTTCCACTGAAAGGGATGGGCATAGAAGCAGGCAGGAAGCTTATTCTACTGTTTAAGAAGAGGAAGAGAGGAGCTAGTAAGGAAGCAGTGAGCTATGTGAAATGAAAGAGCAAAGGAGACCTACCAAATTCTAATGTTGTTTTTATTTTTTTTTTGGATAATGTTAGAGTTGAGCTCTGGGTCTGGGCTCTGTCTCTGGTTTCTTATGCCCAAGGCTACCACTCTCCACCTGAGACACAACATCACTTCTGCATTTTTGTGAGTAGACTACTGGATCTGAGAGTTTCATGGATTTTTCCCTGGGTTGGCTTTGAACCACAGTCTTCAGATCTAGCATTCTGAGTAGCTAGAATTACAGGGGTGAGTCACTAGTCCCAAGCTGACCTAGCAAATTCTGTATCTAAACACCCTCAGCATTGAAATGGATCCGGCAGAGGCAACTCTATGCTTTCCTAAAAGGCCTATCCAGACTCCACCCTGCCTAAGAGATCAACAGGATATTCCCTGTTTATTTTTTTTTGTGGGGGTTTGGGTGAGTCCTGTCAGGGGCCTGAACTCTAAGCATGGGCATTCTCCCTCAGCTCTTCAGCTCAAGGCTAGCACTCTACCACTTGAGGTACAGTGCCACTTCCGGCTTTTTTTTTTCTGCTTATGTGGTACTGAGGAATCGAACGCAGGACCTCATGCTTACAAGGCAAGCACTCTACCACTGAGCCACCTTCCCAGCCCCACCTGTTCATTCTTAAAAACACTTACAGAGCCAGCCTTCTGGAAATCTTTGGCAAAGTTCTGCAATGGATTACACTTCTGAAGTTCCTTCTGTTTTTGAATGTTGCTATAGTGATGAATTGGGTAATAATGAAAAAGAGCACAAGGAATTAGCTAGTTGTTTGAAAATATCGAACATTGTTTGACAGAAAAAAGCATGAGATCCAGAATACAAGTGATAGCCAAGGAAATGACATTTGGGAAGCAGATCAATTGTTTTTAAAATTTTACTATATGAAGAGGAGGAATAATAACTTCCTGTGTACTACTAGAATCCCAATTTCTTTGAGTAATATATATGCATATATAAGTCCATATGTATGTATGTATATGTATATATGTTTATTTCTGGAGTTATGTATGCATACACACACACACACACACACACACACACACACACACACACACACACACACACACACACACACACACACTCATACACATAGTTCCAGTTGTGGACCTTGAACCTTGGACCTGAATATTGACCCTGAGCTTTTTAGCTCAAGGCCATCACACTATTACTTGATCCACACTCCACTTTCAACTTATTGGGAGTTTCTGGAAGATAAGAGTCTCAATATACTTTCATGTCTGGGCTGGTTTGGAACCACAATCCTCAGGTCTCAATCTCCTGAGTAGCCAGGATGACAGTGCCTAGTCACCTACCTATATTTAGAATATATTCACTCATGTCTATCAGTAGAAGCCTAAGAGAACTTAGGGCTTACAACCAAATTTTCTTATGAAATAAAAAGTGCACTCTATTTATAAGTTTACCCAGGACACATAATTTCTATCAATATGGGGAGAATCCATTGGAAACATTATTTGTAGGGACTTTTATTCATTCACTAACAAATTTAAAAAAACTACAAACACTACTAACCTTTGAAGTAAAGAGCACCATGTTTCTTTTAGCTCTGAAGACCTGTGATTCAAAAGAAAGAAAATATTATGCTACATTTCACATTCCTGCTTTGATTTTAAGTCTATCCCTAAAGAGACTGGCAGTCTGGGAGTATCATTGTGAATGTGAGTGGAATAAGAACCGACTCATAACTGGGGTTTGATGGACTCTGCCTTTTCCTAGGAAGCTTACACTTTATTATCCATCACACTATGTCTTTAATGATAAATGATAAGGTTGCTGCTTACTGTTCTCTGTACCATCACCTTCTATTGTTATATTTCTGTCCTCTGAAGGGATTGAAAACCAGCACTGGACATATTACTCACCCCTTATATCTTTTCCTAATATGAAATACATCTGTTTTAAAAACACACTGCACTTTTAATTTGTAACTATTTTCAGGGTGTTATAAACCACATTATTATATATATATATATAAACATTATTGCTTTAATTTTTCTATGAAATTATACACTTTTTTCTCTCTCTCTCCTCTCTCTCTCCTCTCTCTATCTCTATCTCTCTGTCTCTCTGTCTCTGTCTCTCTCTGTCTCTCTCTGTCTCTCTCTGTCTCTGTCTCTGTCTCTGTCTTTGTCTCTCTGTCTGTCTGTCTTTGTCTGTCTGTCTGTCTGTCTCTCTCTCTCTCTCTCTCTCTCTCTCTCTCTCTCTCTCTCTCTCTCTCTCTCTCTCTCTCTCTCTCTCTCTCTCTCTCTCTCTCTCTGTGCATGTGTGTGTGTAGTTTTGTGAACACCAGGAATAGATTTATTGGGGCATGTATCGATCCGATAACTTTCTCCTTATGAACTAGCAGACTTTTTGCGATGTCTCCATATTTTTATTTACATCATTAATAGCTCTTCTACTTAACAATTCTATGCTGTCCTTTAATGTGTTTCATCAGGTGAGAGGCACCCATCTTAGATAACCCCTAACCTGCCTACATGTATATACATAATGTCTATTTCCTGAGGCCATGTTGACCATCTGCCAAGGACCAAGGACGCTGGAGAGTGCAATAGCTTTAGAACTCTTAGAGTTTATGAGGACCTAATTGCCATATTTTAATTTTTCTTTAAAATATAGTTTCTAGGAACACCTCTATTTCCAGATTTTACCAGCTTCCATTAATCTGTATCCTGGAGTTCCCATGCGCAATAAGTACTGAGAACCTTCACAGAAATATGCCATGGAGAAGACCTGGAGAAATAGACACACAGGTGTCCAGCTTCCCAATAATTTATATCATTTTCAAGACATACCTATCAGAGAATTAATAAGGTAACGATTTTGGAGCCATTTTTCTTCTTTATCTCAAACTTCTTAGGATGTGTGAGACCTTGGCTGTGAGGAAAGGTAACCTGGGTGCATGCAGTGTGATCTCATATATAAAACAGAAATGTGAGGTGCAGTTTGAGACCAAGAATAAAACACTTGACATCTTCCTTGTGAATCCTCCTGTTTCAACCTGCCTAAGTGCATTCTGTGTCTTCATGAAGGTCTAGGTATATGTGCTGGAAAATCTGGCCTGTACTTTATCAGTAAATCCTGCTTCAGATTTCCCACACACCAAATAGCATGCAGTCTACTTACAAAGAAGTAATATGTCAGTCTGCTACAGAGCAAGCCAATCACTTTTTATTTAATGATCTATAGCTATTTATGGAATTAAAATCTGTCTCTACAGAGAATTACTGGGAGTGCAAAATAAAGATTTCAAAAAATACTTTCAGGATTCACTAACACTTGCTGAATGAATTCTATTACTGTGATTCAATACGTAGGTCACACCTGGTCTTCCACAGTCTGAACATCCTCTCTCCCCCAACAAGATTCTGTAAACCCATTGAAATTCACTGCTCACACCACTTCAATATTGATCCATTCAAATATATTGGAATCTAAAATTGTCTGGAGGTGTTTGTATTAAAGGTTATTATTAAATTCGAAGGGGAAAGATCAGCCTAGAAAACAATCAAATTACAACCTTTTTCCTTCTAATAAATTTTAGATGTAAATAAGTTATTTCTTCCATTATTGCTGGAAAATATGTATGTGGCTTAGTTATAGCAGAACTCAAAGTATGCACATGGCATAGCTGTCAGTCTTACCGAAAAGTGACCTTGTATTTCTCCTTGGTCCAACTCAAGACAAAGGAATTTGTGGAACTCCCATCATCGTTTGCTATGTTGTCCCCACATTCCGCCATAGACAGGTTATGCAGTGGAATTGCATCTTTTATCTTAAAGCACTTCTTATATCTGCAAAGAGAATTACACACCATCACTCTTATTTTATTACTTCTTTTGTGGGGAGTCAATGGGTTTGAACTCAAGGCCTTGTTACTGTCTCTGACCTTTGTTTATGAAGCCTAGCACTCTATCACTGGGGTCTTATCCCTACTTCTAGCTTTTGGGAGGGTAATTGTATGGACATCTCTGCCCGACTGGATTTGACTCACATTCCTCAAGTTTCAGCCTCCTGAGTGGCTGGGATTACAGTTGTGAGCATGCTACCCTAGGCTGCTTAGGCGTTTACTTACATGTTAGGAAGTGTCACTCAGCTAAACTGAAATCATTACTCTCCCAAGAACTGCTTCTGTTTGGTCATATTTAAATTGGATAAAGATTGTCACATCATTATGGTTTTGGTTGTTTTATTTGTTTTAGATAGGGCCTTTGTATGTTGTCTAGCCTAGGCTCTAACTCTGTATCCTCTGCCTCAAACCCTTTGTGCTGGGAGAGACGGGGGATGGACCACAAGGCCATGTTGCTTTCTTCAGTCCTCACTATGGTCTTGAGAAATCAGCAAGGAATCTAAACTTCTATAAAAAGAAATGAATAAAAATTCTAAGTTGTCTTAAGGTAAGGGTTATATAAAGTCATTGCTGAGTGAAAAGCATTGCGTGCTTTGCAGGAGAGCATGCAGTCCATACGTACTTGGTATTAGACACCAGCAACACATTACTGAAGAGGAAGAGGTGCCGCTTCTTCCTCCTCCCACCTCTTCTCATTTGCACTGGGCTGTGGATGAGCAGGGCTCTGTCATTGTCCTCCAGGGACACAGGTGTGTCCTGCTGAGCATCCTCCTCAGAAAGATGGCTTTCCTGCTGCACACCAACACC
Organism: Dipodomys merriami; assembly: GCF_024711535.1. Taxonomy (NCBI): domain Eukaryota; kingdom Metazoa; phylum Chordata; class Mammalia; order Rodentia; family Heteromyidae; genus Dipodomys; species Dipodomys merriami. The sequence continues at coordinate 30,368,754 of NW_027202826.1, read as the reverse complement.
ACACACAGTCAGTGTAAACATATGTCCCAGAGTTTTATGCCTAATGGATGGGGACACACAGTGCCACAGGTGGCCCTCTCAATCCTCACCTGACTTTGTCACTCATACCAGGAGGCTTTGTGCTTTAGATTTTAAAGCAAACAGAAAATCTTAATCACTTTTTAAGATATAAGGAGAACAGATTATATTAAGGAACAAATCCTGGACTTTTTCTTCTCTAAGAATGGGGAAAACAACAAGGCAGGAAGCTAATGCACCTGTCCCAGGAAAGGAAAAGGATCTGGCAAAGGAGCAGTGAGCCAGGAGAAATGTTCGGGCAAGGCTAAGCAGATTGACCACAGCAAACTGACCAAACACCACTGCTAAAGGTGAGAAGAGCATTTCTATGGCATAATATAAATATCCACACAGAATTCCAAATTGCTTTTGTTCCACCACAAAAAGTGGCATAACTGTACCTTCTTGGAAGGTTATTGCGACCTTATTTATATCATTATTCAGTATTGGAGCAAGAGAAAGTTGAGAAAGAACATCACGAAATACGTGACACCATTAAGAATTCCTAAATGTGAGGAAGTCCTTAGATTTGTTGGTGGTACTGTGTCTCTTGTCAGTAGAGCTGTGGCTCTGTAGATAGGGTCACTACATCAATAGTGTGGAAATTTCTGCTCACTGGCTCAGGTGTGGGCAGAGCTTCATCCACACCATCTCCCATTAGCCTCACTCCCATCTCCTCTGAGAATATGCGCACACCTGTCTTCACCCCAAGCTGAACAGTGTAAATAGGGGTCACTTTTTGTGAACAGTGTTGAAGGTCAGAGTCAGTGCAAAATGTCAGGAGAAGGAAGACAGAACACTTTCCAGGGCCCCCTCTAAAAGGAATCTCAAAACAAGTATTTAACAGACTACCTCGTGCAGGGAAGCCGCGCATGGTGTGTGTGGGGATTGCAGTGAACACTTGTCTTTGTCCATTTCGTGGCTCTGGACAGCAGATATGACTGCAGCTCCAACCGCGACCACGGTCAACTGCCTGGAATCTGAGCGTTCTGTGATGTCAAGGTTCTAAGGCTCATGCCATAACTGCCAGGCTGACATACCCTCTGCCCTCTTTCAGCTCTTTTCAATTCCTTAATATAATCATATATATGTATATATATATATATATATATGTGTTTGCTATTGTTAAACTACTACACATACTACATATATTTTTCTGTTTCCGTTTAATATAGCCATGCATCATTACCCAGTATATTCATTGACATTTCAGTGCTCTAAAGATGCGTGGGCCTAGATATTTAACAAAGACAAGATGTTCAATCAATAATCATGAAGAATGAATATCCAAATCATGTTATTCTGAAACTTGGCCTGTGGTCAGTGCCCTGGACTGGCTCACATCTCAGTGACCAGGAGCACTGTGGAGAGAGCTTGTGTTGAGTCAGGATGCTGGGCAGAGTGGACACAGCAGGTGATCTCTTGTAGGTGCACTCCTCTCCAGAGAACTAACCAGATCGCCAGAGTTTTTCTCATTTGGAGACCAGCTTCCTAGTCACTGGATCATCTTTACATGGGTCTCTCTTCAAAAAGATCCCAACATCTCTCCTCGCTGACCCTGGGACCAAGCTTTTATCAGGAATCTTTGTGTAAATCCAAATCCAGTCCAGCAGAACTTCCATGCAGTCACAGTAGATGCCAGGGAGATTCCCCTGGAGATATACTATTTATTTCCCATTCCACAGTCACGCCTACCACCTTCCCTCACTTTCCAATAATCCAACACCTAGCCAGTGATCATGTGATCTATACTGTGCAGTTTTGTCTTTTGTAAACTGTTGTATGACCTGGATCATACAAGAGAATTCATTTTAACATTTCCTTTCATTTTCATAAGTGCATATTCATCCTTATTATTGAAGGTATTTATCAGTTCATTTCTTTGTAGCAATTTAGTAATGTCCTTTAATACATTTTGCTTCTTCCTTTCTTCCTGCCTTCCTTCCTTTCTTTCTGTCCTTCCTTACTCTTTTTTCTTTCTTTCTTTATCTTTCTTGCTTTCTTTCTTCCGTTCTCTGTGTCTTTTTTTCTATATATTTTTTTTACTTTTCCGTGTCTCTTGTCTCTCTGTTTCTCTCTGTGTATCTCTCTTTCTTTCTATCCTGCTGCCTTTCTTTCTCTCTTTCCTTTTCACAAGTCCTTTGGCTTGAACTCATGGCCATGGTGATTTTCATGATATCACTCTGATCACGTAAGCCACAGCTCCACTTCCTGCTCTTTTTTCTTGGTAGTTATTAGCAATCAGAGTCTCTTGGATTTCCCTGCCCAGCCAACTTCAAATCTGATCCTAGTTAAGCGTATGTAAGTCAGAGAGACACTGCCCCATTCAATTGGTTATTTCAGTAATGAAAGTGGTCTCATTTTTGTGTTGGTACATTCATAGAATGCACTTTGGTCCCATGCTTTGTTATTCTAAAGCCTCTTCTCCACATTTGAGTAGGTTTCCTCTTCCTATCTTCATCATGTGGATAATTTTCTTCAAGGACACACAACAGTTGCTTTGACCTTGTGCCCATTGTAGGAATTTGTGTTGCCTCCACTTTGACTTCCTCCAAATAAAGCTGCTCTAACCATCTGCATCCAGCCAGGTGTGAAGCCCTTGTTCCCACGCACAAGGCCTGGATAGGCCCTCACAATCCTTGGGACTTATGCTTCCTGTCAGGTTTAGATGCTGGAGAAGCTCTGTCCTGTGCAGTCGTGGATTAAGTTACCATGTCTCAAGACAAGCAAAAAAGCAAACAAAACAACTTGGTTGAAATGGAGATGTCTAAAGAAAGCACAAGAGCTGTGAAACTCCTGAAGAAGTGAGGAGAAGCCAGGTTTATTCAAGTCTATTAGTTTCTTTTCTTTTTTTTTTTAATTTTATTTTATTTGTGAACATACTGTACAGAGGGGTTAAAATTACATGGGCAGGATAATGCGTACATTTCTTACCAAGCATTGCAGCCTCCTCCTTTGTTTACCCTTCACATCCCTTCCCAGCCTCCCCCCTCCCCCCCAATCCCAATCCTTCTCCTTCCCACCCTTCCCCCCCTCCCCCCGCAACGACGTTGTAAAGCTCGTTTTAGACATGACAACTTGTACTTCTCATTGTTGCAACAGGTCCGCCTGTATCCTTAAACAAATGGTTTTTCCCCATCTCCTCCACAAGTTATACTGACATCAAATATAGTGAAAGCAGGGGTTATACTGTGGGGGAGGGACATACAAAGCAACAAAGAGATAATCTTATAAATGCGTTAGAAACACATGCATGTTTCTTAAGATTTCATTAAAGCCTTGGAAAACCAAAATCAAAACCAAAGCATTGAGGTAACACAGAGACTGTAATCTCCTGAGACTACCTAGTTTTAACATTTTTATAGTAATACATTTATTTTGCCAACGAATGGAAATGACTGGGATATTTCCATACATGCATAGAGGCTCCCACAGACTGAATAGCACCTTCCTTGTTGGATACCCACTTTCCCCAATATCTGAAGACATGAGCCACTGAAGCCTAGGAAATTATGTCTTTTTAAGACTTGGGTAATTGAAAGCATACTGCCCAGATCAATAATCTCAAAGTCTGTAGAGTAACTATTTTTGGAATAAAAATGAATAATAGCATATACAAATGTTGATGTGCACATAGGTAAATGAGAGATATGGAAATATATTCCAGTAAATATACAATAATAAGTTAACTTCAACATTGAAAGCTATTTGACATACTTGTGTGTGTGTGTGTGTGTGTGTGTGTGTGTGTGTGTGTGTGTGTGTGTGTGCTTTTTCTGAAAGTAGAACTCAGGTTTCAGGTGTTATTCCTAAATGAATTTTGCTAAAGACTAGCATTTTTCTGCCTTAGCTACAGCTCTTCTTCCTGTTGCTTAATGGAGAGTTGCAGATGTTTCTGAAGGATTTTCCTGCACATGCTGGCTAGGAACAGTAACCCTCAGATTTCAGCCTCTTGAGTCAGTAGGATGACAGACATGAGCCAACATTTCCTGACTTAAGAGTTAATTTGCTAAGACAATTCACCTATGAACCTTTTCTTTCTGGAATGAAATAGATTCCCTTACCAACAACCATTACTTGATTTTAGAAATGTTTATTTATTACATCACTAGGTATAACTGATTGATGCATATGCAGTGTTATTGGCAGTTTGGTAATGATTAGTATCAGAAAGATTATCAGCCTTTTCTGCCCTCACAACTGGACAATTGGACCCTTTCAGAATTTGAAGGTCGGAAGGATTTTCTTATTCTACTTTGGAAGTGTTGATAAGATGTTTAAGAGAATATGGAAGCCAAGAGCCAGTGTTTCCTGCATGTAATTCTGGCTAGTCCAGAGAATGAGATCTGAGGAACATGACTGAAAAATAGGCTGCTCTGCAAAGGCCATGAGACTCTTTATCTCTAGTTGAAAGAATGTGGTGAGTAGAGTTGTGTGGCATAAAATGGTGAATACTTGCATAGAAGCCAAGGATATCTCTCTGTATGTATTCAATCACTGGAACATAACTGGACATAATATTTAATACTAAGCGTGCTGTGAGCCCCGTACAAATACATTCATAACAAATTAACTAGAGAATGCTCCATAGTCGAGTCATATGTGTTGAGTAAAGATGCAATTTAAAGTAAAACGATACACTAGGATGGATTCATGGATAGGACAGATAGGAAGGGCTTCCTTCATTTTAGTAGATCTTTTCCAGACATTACCTTGAGTATAACTGAATGCAGACTTTCCCATAGGGATATTTTTACTGGGTGACATTTAAATAGCAGTATATATATCCTGGTGTTGCAAGTAGGCTTATGAGCAAAGTCGTGGTGTAGAGCTCACATGGTATAGAATAGAATATATAACATTGTACATTCTATTATATAAACTATATAGACCCACCCACAAATACAGTGCATATGCACACAGTTAGCATGGTCGTTCCTATGCACACCTTTACTAAAGCTTACTGTACATTCAGAGCCCCTAGGACATTAAGAATAGATTAGAGCACTCATCATATTGTATCCTAATGAAAGTGTGTGATGGAGAGCAGACTCATAATGTCTCACTTGCTCTCACCTTCCACATAAAGGAGCGCTTTCTGGCCCCTCTTTGCCCTTTCTGTAGTGCTGTAGTGCCATCGTCTCCTCACGTGAAGCAGGTCAGGAACACAGACCCTTCGAGAAACTGCCAACAGTATGTGACCTAGTGACAGGAGGGCTTCTAAGGGACTAAAGGCTGGGTGGCTGGATGAGGTGCCCTGGATGAGATACGATTCACATTCTGGTACACACGGCACTGCAGACACAGTGAGGTTCAGCACACTGCTCAGATTCTGTGCAATTTACCAACTATGCATTGTTTGTTTCTGGAATTCTCCTTTAATGTGTTCAGACAATTGACTGAGGTTCACTGAAAGTGTGCTAAAGAGAACTGCTGATTTGGGGGATAATATCACAGAAAATAAGTGTCTTAACAAAGAGGATGGAATGAGTCTCACCTAACCAAATCACCTATCTACATTGGTATACAGAGAAAACATGCCAGAAACCACCCCAGAATGCAATGGAGATGGTCTTGAAAGGGAGGAGAAAATCCACAAATCAGCTGAATGCAGGTGGTTGAAGCCCATAATGTTAATTTGAGCTACTCAGCACACTGAGGTCTGAACATCTTGACATGAAGCCAGCCTGGGTGTGGAAGATTTTGAGACTCTTATCTCCAGTTAATTACCAAGAAAGCCAGTTGCCAGGTGCTGGTGGTGGCTCATGCCTGTAACCTTAGCTACTCAAGAGGCTGAGATCTGAGGATCCTGGTTTGAATCCAGCCTGGGCAGGAAAGTCCATGAGACTCTTATCTCCGATTAGTCGCATCAAAAGCTGGAAATGGTGCTGGGACTCAACTGGTAAAGTCCTAGCGTTCAGCAAAATTATCCCAGTGACATCCCCCAGCCTTAGAGTTCTAGACCTACTCCTGGAAAAAAAAAAAACACCACAAAAAATCCCCAAAGTGTAGCTGTGGCTACATTTATTGCTTCAAGCAATAAATCTCAGAGCGAAGCCCTGAGTTCAAGACCAGACATACACACACAATCCAGAAACCCAATGACGGTTTTTGAAGGATGAGCAAATTTGTCTATAGATCCCTTCCTAAGGAGACAATGTATTGCATGAATGAAATGTTACATGGTTGTGTTAATAGAGCACACATTTGGTATGTGATTCAAAGATACCTTCCTCCAGGCATCTCTACACATGCCCAGAATTCACAGAGTTCCTTTCTGTACAGGTTACCTTTTTTTCTTTTTCCCCTAAGGCCTCCCAACATCTAAAGGATAAGGACATACTTGTTTGACTAACGTAAAAAGTTTGCTTTGTCACGTCCTTTGTTTGTTTGTTGACACACTAGCTTTGGGGCACCGATTTTCATAGATTTAACTCCAGGCAAATAGTTAGCAGGTCTCTGATATAAAAACAAGATGAACCAGAAAGGTTTGAGCTTCTGTGCATTAAGGGAGCCGCCCTTCTCAGGTGTGGAAAGGGAAAACTCTTCTTTCTGACACCTCTTTGGATTTTAGAACAAGGCTTCATCAAATTGTGTGAAATAAATCCACCAAAAAGTCAGAATTAGGGCTGGGAAGGTGGCTCAGTGGTAGATCGCTTGCCTTGCATGCATGAGGCCCTGGGTTCGATTCCTCAAAACCACATAGCAGGAAAAAAAGCCTGAAGTGGCGCTGGGGCTCAATTGGTAGAGCGCTAGCCATTAGCTAAAGAGCTGAGGGACAGGCCCAGAGTTCAGGACCCACAACTGACAAAAAAAAAAACAAAAAAGAATTACAGTAATATGCAAAGTCTATGAACAAATGTTAGTAAGGAATATACTCTTACATAAGTTTCAGTACTAATTTGATTCTGTATTTTTATTCAGTGGAGGTCAGGCTTTCCCTGTTGACCAGGAGCATGTCTATGTTGAACACAAACACTAGTGAGTACGGGGGGCGGGGGAGGGGAGGTGACTCTCATCTGGACCTCGACTATGTGAACTGGAGTCTGTGAGATGACCTGTTTCCTGTCTCATCTAAACAGTTGTGTGTGGCTCTTCTAATGACACGTGTCACTCAAATCTTATGTTCCTCCTTGTCATTTCCATTACCACCCATGGATGGGGATAGCTTTTCTGACCTCTGTATGAGGTTAAGAAAATCTGCATGAATCTGCAGGACACAATTTCTCTTAGATCTTTCATTTCTTTTTTTTTAATATTATTTTATTTTATTTGAGAACATACTGTACAGAGGGGCTACAATTACATGGGCAGGATAATGCATACATTTCTTACCAAGAATTGCAGCCTCCTCCTTTCATTTCTTATTTTCTGAGGGCTTCTTGCTTTCTTTTTTGTTTTTATCCAGGACAAAGTACATGTGTGTAGCATGTGTAACTGCTTTACATTGTTATTTGTACATCCAGGGGTGGGTGGTGTACATGTATGTGCATGTGTATGTGTGCCACAGTTATGGCTTGAACTCTGGGCCTGGTCACTGATCTGAGTGATTTTTCTCAATTCTAGCACTATATTATTTGAGCATCCTCTCTACCTCCAACTTTTGGGGGTTCCATGGAGATAAGAGTCTCATGGGCTTTCCTGCTCAACTAGCTACTATCTGTTGTTCTCAGATCTGTCTTTCTAGTAGCAAGTGTTTTAGGTGTGAGCCACCAGTGTCTGCTTCTTTTTGGTCACTACCATGAGTTTTTCACCTAAGTCTCTGGTCACATATGGATCCCATTTTCTTTGGACAGCAAATATTTTTAAATGATAGCAACCACAAGTTCTTTCTTCAATCCATTCTTGCTGTGACATTTGTTCCTAGTGACATTGTCTCTTTTGTTTTAAGGTGGTAAAGGGTGAAGTAAAGGAATCCTTTAGGGAAAAAAAATCACTATTCCACAGATAACAAATGGTCTGCTGTTATTTTCTTCACATCTTATATTAAACACCTCATTTTATACATAAAAACGGTTATCATGTTGTGAGAAAAAGTCATCTTTTCTATCAAACTAAATTGCTTTGGTCTTGAATATTGACAGTTCTTTGGTACTGATATTTCCAGAAAGTATTTGCTCTTTGACTTCAATTGTAACTCTGATCTGTGCTGCTTGTGGCCAGCAACCATATGAGGAATATGAATCTTGTGTTGAAGAAGTTCATTACCAAGTATGCTGCTTGTTAGAAAGAGAAATCTTTTATCAATGGAAATAGTAAAAGCAATGGGAGCTTTCCATTGGCTTCAGCCTCTTACAGGTGTGTCTGCCAGTCACTCTGATCCCAGCCCCATTTCCAGCCAACTGCAATGGAGAAAATTGTAAATTTAAAAAACAGTTGTGGAATGGCCCCTTTGCTAACCTTGGTACTCAATTATACTTAGAATGTGAGCCTAACTCCTTGACAAGGAGGAAGGAAAGTTTGGATTGGGATAAAAACCTGGAGCAGCATCACTGTGCAGTTCCATGCTATACAAGATTTAACTGGCTCCACTGGGAAAAAACAACAAAACAAACAAATAAAACAGGGGCAGTTTTAACTCAAACCTCTAAGAAGCTGATCTGATTTGGATGCAAACAAATGTGTTATTACAATATAGTAAGTGATACTATGTTATTTGAATTCAATATTGGTTTTATACTTTTTTATTTTTTTGTCGGTTGTGGGAGCTGAACTCTGGGCTGGGCCCTATCCCTCAGCTCTTCAGCTCAAGGCAAGCTCTCTACTACTTGAGCCACAGCGCCACCTCCAGCTTTTTCTGCATATGTGGTGTTGAAGAATCAAACCCTCATGCATGCAAGGCAAGTGCTCTACCACTGAGCCAACTTCCTATCCCCTGAATTCAACATTTTTTAAGAGTTAACCTGAAGCACAAATTAATGAATAAACAGTAAGAGGCTTAGCAAATGTAAAGAAAGAGGAAATTTAGTAAACAAAGACTTGGAAAAGGACTTGAGGAAACAGAAAAAAATGGTTGCTTTTGATAAGAAAAGATTTGTGAAGTAAGAATTGTCCTAAATGTTTGTTCAAAAATGGAAAAAGGGAAAATTTGACACTGACCACAAAACACTGGAGGAATAGATAGTATAATTGTATCTGGAGCTTTATAAGATGGAGCTTATGAAGTTAGAGTAAACATGAACACAGTTGGTATGTAATTAAGTTGACTGACTTAAAAATTTATCTAAAGATTTTTCCTATGGTCAAGATTAATACACTGATGTAAAACCAGTATCTCATTCTTTTTTTTTTATTGTGAAAATACCGTACAGAAGGGTTACGATTACATGGACAAGATAACAAGTACATTTCTTATCAAGCATTGTTGCTTCCTCCTTTGTTTCCCCTTCCCATCCCTTCCCAAGCTGCCCCCACCTCCCCACCCTATCCTTCCCCCACACACACCAAAGTTGTAAAGTTCGTTTTTCGACATAACGTCTTGTACATCTCATTGTTGCAATGGGTCCACCTGTATCCCTATTCAAACGATTTGTTTGTTCCCTTCCCCTCCACAAATTATACCAACATCAAATACAGTGAAAGCAGGGGTTATACCGTGGGGGAGGGACATACAAAGCAACAAAGAACTCATCTTATAAATATATTAGAAACAATTGCAAGAAAGAAAAAAAACATTTGAATGCTTATCTTGGGGTTCATTTCTCTAACCAACTTATCTGACCTTTTCTGCTTGTCTCAGACACACACTGGTTATTGCAAATAAGGGAAACCATGGGACCTATGTTTCTTTGGGCCTGGCTTACTTCACTTAATAGAATTTTTTCAACGGACAAAGGTCTCATCTACAATATACCTGGAACTCAAAAAATTAAATCCCTCAACAACAAATCTTCAAAGAAATAGTATCTCATTCTTTATGTCCAACTATGAAAGTAAAGTAATTGCTTAAGTGTTTGTTTCAAGGTACCTCAAATAATGACATTTTAAATAATTATGGAAAACTAAAAAGCTGTCTCTGGCTATTTAAGATGTCTGCTTCCCAAATATGTAAGCACCCTTGGATAAGAACTAAAAGGACACCAAAAAGTTCCTGCATTATTTGTTGTTATTACACATACTTAGTGATATCTACAATGTTTTTCATCTCAATTAGTATCCTAAAATCCTTTAAGCAATTATGAATAACAAGATTGTTTAATCATTTTCTGTGTCAAAACTCTCATCATGACTACTATTGCATTTTTTTGTTACAGGTTTGATCCCCTGTAGAATTTACAGTCAGACCCACAGAAGTACAAAAGTATTTATTGGTGAAAGATAACTTATTCTTAATGAGTTCAAGGTAGGCCCTACTTATGAAAACTATTTCTCTTGATCTTCTTGTTGCTTACATTATAGATTAAAGGGTCTATTGGCACAGACACTCATTTCACCCATCAGTCCCTCCCCTCCAACGTGGGATTCAGCCAACAGAGACGTGTCATCCCAGCAATGAGAAAGACTCAGTGGTGCATCATCCCAGCAAAGGACAAGAACCCCCCCCCCCCCCCAGAGCGATCTGGACAGAGCTGGCTCTGGTGACCAGGGTCCATCCAGAATCAGTTGGGAAGAACTACTCAGGTAGGAGGGGATGGTGCAGGATCCTCAATGGAGTCACTTGTGTTTGTCCCTTCAAAAGTGACTAAGAGTTGGGAGATGCAAAGAAAATAGTTCATAAGCATGTCTATTGAATGTCCACATTTGTCTACCTCCTAACTGGCTAGGAACTTAGATTCTTGCCTCTGTTTCCTGCTGTTTCTCTTTATAGTGAGTCTTGGAGTCAGGATAGTCAGCCTTGGCACCTTCCTGGGTCACCCACGCATACTTGGCAGACAGCCCAGTGACAGGAAATGATGAAGGCCTTCCACTGTGCCCTTAACCACTCCTGTCTAGCCCTAATCTGGTTGCTGGATTTGTACAGAGCCAGGCACCATGTGATATCTGGGTGTTACTGTTAACCAGGCCACCATGCTCTCCTCTACCCAGTCTACAGAAACCCTAGAATCTCCCTTCCTGCCCCCAGTCCAGTTATATGGAAATTCCTCCTTCCCTGTATTGGACCACAACCAGGTTTTTGCTCCAGATGAAATTTTTCTGGCTTGTGACCAGGCTATGTTTTCCTGTGTCATTCTTATCAGTCAGTCCTGCCACCTGGTCACCCTTTTTTTTCTGATCTTCCCAGGAAAGAAGCTTTACTCATCTGGAGGTCTCCCTGATGTTCTAGATTCTTCTCCACTATCGCCATCCCTGGATTAGCCATGCCAGGTGCAGTCCCTGAGCCACTGGTATCCGAATGTCACAGGACCAGTGCAGGAGCTGAGTTGGCAGGTGGCAGAGAATGTTGCAGGCCTTACTCAATCAGCCCTCGCCTTACAGCAACAGCTGCAACTCATTGGCTGTCGTTGTCTTCCAAGACAGATGGGTCCGACCTCCTCACTGTTGCCCAAGGGGGACTTGGTGCCTTTTTACAGGAATGCATCATCACACGGGAATCACTCCAGTGGACATCCGGGTGGGAATCCCTCTCCCAGAGGATCCCCCAGGCTGGTCCCTCTAGTAGGACCTTTAACAGTCATCCTCTTACTCCTCCTTCTTGGCCTTTGATTTCTTAAATTTTCAAAAGTTTTGCTTTAATGCAATAACCACCCTCACTCAACCCCACCCAGGAGCAAGCCTTGGCCATTCTATTACTGCAGGCCACCTGTGGTTTTACTTACATGGCCCTGCCCCCGCCTGGTTCAGTCCTGGACCCTGAAGACTCCAGCTTCACTGACCCTTCCACACCTCCATGTCAGCAGAAGGAACCAGAAAAGACCACGACATCCCTCAAGTCTTCGTATCACTACAGGGTCTCAAATAATGGGAATCTGGTTTATTTTCATGACTCCATGCTGCTCTCATGGCCCATGGACACTGCCGCCCGGACCCCCCCCCGGGGGGGCCCTTCTCCACCCCTGACCTCATGTGAAAGTGCACAATCACTGGTATCAGGAGGATACCACACAGGACGGTTTGCACCCTAAATCCCCAGCAGGATAGGACCAAGAAATCCCACCGAAGAAGGAGCTCATGCCAGGATGCATAAAAATCTAAACTCCTCCACTCCCAGGTCTCTGGCTCTGGCCCTACTCAGTGTTAATGGAGTCCCTTGGCAGCCCTGATCAAAGCCTGCTCTGTCCGCTGAGGTCTCTGCCTTCTTCCTCTCCTTTCGTCCACTTCATCTTTCCTAACACTAGTGACTCCGTTCCCTACCAAAATATACTTTTGAAAAACGTATTTAAAGTATTTCTAAATATAGCTACATTAAAAGTATATCTAAAGAATGAAAGACTCAAGGCTAGGGAGGACAATACAGGATACGTGGTAATGATACTGTCAACCAAATGGAGGTGAAGTTTAGTGACGCTTCTCTTTCAATGTAGGAACTCTTCAGTAGGGTCTTCCATCGCAGAATAAGAATTTCTGGACAAGTTACAATGGTAAGAAAACTTGGCAGAGCTTTATTGAAGAAGTAAACAAGCAGCCAAGCAGACAAACAGACAAAAAAGCAGACAAACACAGAGAAAGGCAGGGGCACACTCTACCAGTGTAGATGGCTCTCATAGGTAGAGACACACAGTTCCTTGGGCTGTTGAGATATTTATAGGGTAAATACAGGGAGTCAAAATTAAGTAAAGATAGGTGCTTTGTCTTTGTTCTAATCACTCCTGAGTTTCCAGGTAAGAATGCATCTTGCCATAAAACAGATCTTCCTCCTTGAGACAAGGAGGTGCCCTGCTATCTGCATTTTAGGGCAGGTGGCTTAAGTTTGGGGAAGCATTTTTCTCAGGAAGGCAAACATAAACTAAAATGCATCCCTCAGGAATGAATGCATCCTGCTCTCTCTTTGAAGCAAAGGTAGCATGTTTAAGTTTCTAAAGACCATATTTCTAAGTTGCCTTCACCAGACTTCAGTTTCCTTAAGTTACCCTCAGTTTCCTTAAACTGTTTCATTTCCCCTAAATAACTTTGTTCCCTTAATCTTAAGGGACGTTCATGAAGGAATATCTCCTGTATTAGCTGTAAGCTGGCTGTACCTCATTTTCCCTTCATTTATCCTGCTTCCTTTCCCCTAAAATTACTTTGTTCCCTTAATCTTATGGGAAGTATATGGACAAGCTTGAAGCTTGAGTCTTTGCATCCCTGGCAGCCAATTACCATGCTTCATTTTCCTTAGGCTATCCTATCAGTAGGTCTCACTAAGTAATTGGCATGTGAATAATAATGGCTGGAAGGATGAAGGACGATGTACTGTGTAGATATGTAGGCGAATGAGTGTCTCAGGGAAAGGAAAAGGCAGAGCACGATTCCATTGAGAACTTTCTAGGCAGACTGAGAAGCAACAAGGATGGTAATTTGAAAAAAGCAAAAGAAAACAGAAACTCTGAAATGACTATCAAAGTAGTACTGTGAACTCTGACTGGGTGTAATGTTGGTGGTTAGGATTTCTTTTCTTTTTCTCCTTAGAATTGAGATTTTGAAAGCAATAAAATAAGAAATTGATTCGAATTTATGAAGACTTAGAGGATGGAGGTCTGAAGTGAAAAAGTCTAAATAAAAGGTAAGAAACAGACACACAAGGATCTAATGTGAAGGTTAATGGGGAATGAAAGATAGAGTGCTAGCCTTGAGTAAAAAAGCTAAGGGAAAGCACCCAGGCCATAAGTTCAAGCTCCAGTACTTACACAACAATAAATAAAGAAAAAGAAAGAGAAAATGAAAAGGAGAGAGAGAAGGGAGGAAGGGAGGAAGAAAAAGTAAAAGAAAAAAGGAAGAGACAGGATTCAGAGAGGAATTGGAACTGGTCCTAGAGACCTAAGTGATAGACTCTCTCGCCATCTAGTGGCCTGAGAAAATACTGCCTGATGAATTCTCCCAGCTTGGAGAATTTCCAGGGCAGATCTCCCAGGTCCCTTAGGCATATAAATTCACGCATAGCCCACGTTTCCCAAAGTGCACTGCATGCGAATTAGCTAATCCATTACCATTAGTAATTGGCTGAATGTCAAACATTCTCCTACTGGACATCGCTGGCACATAAGGGCATTCTAGGAAGCTCAAGGTTGCATTTTGTTAGATATAGAAGGGGAAACATCAGGGTAGACTGATGGAATATTGTGTATCTCAGTAGAACTGGGGAACTGACACTGGGGAAGGTTAACTTTTCCAGATCTGTGGAAATGAATTAAAGATAAACCCTTCCCAGCACACTTCACAAAGTAGTTTACATAAACAGTAAATTGCAGACAGGTTGAGAATAATACAACTAAGCTAGAAGACAAATTATTGAGTGTGATTAAAAAGACATCATAGTTTTAAAAGGGTGTTTCAGGCTGGTTTTTCTTTTTTTTTCTTTTTTTTAAATAATGTATAGGTCTGTGGAGCACACTGGTTTCCTTGCTCGATTATGTTTTTGAAACTACCTAACTTTTGAAAACACCAACTATACGAAAAGAACAAAACAGTCTTGATTACAGAAAGACTTTAATACTGCAAATCACAGGCTTATAAAAAATTATACTAGCAGTAGCATATTCTTATAGCAGCTTTTAAAACACCTTCCTTCCCCCAAATATAAATTTCCCATTAGCAAATTAATCATTCACCTTTCATTGTTAGTCATCAATTGACTACCCGCTTATACCTCATTGCTCTGAGATCTTACCTATTCATTTTTTTTCCAGCATTACCCTCAATTTCTGACCGCTTTCTTACACGGTGTAGATTTCCTTCCAATAATTTGTATTCAGCTCACCGCCCCTCCCCCCACCCCCACCCCTTCCCACTCCCCAGGGTCTCAATTTCATTTATCCCGCTCTCAGACCTGCTTCCTGTAGTTCCAGGCCACTGTCTCTAACCCCAGCTCCAAAATTCTGAGACCTGGCACTTTAGCCCCATGGCCTTCCAGTTGGCCTTTGCCTGGCAAAACCTTCTTCTCTCTTGATCAAGTTTGAATTCTATGGTTGATGGCTGCGATCAGTCCCTGGAGAACCATCTACCTCAACTCACCTGCCCTAGTCCCCGGGGACATACAGCTGTGGTCCTCCGCGCTTGTGCCCATGCTTCTGTACAAGACTGGAGAAAATGCACCTGCACCTTAATCCCAGGGACTGCAAATACATGACCAACAATGACTTCCATTCACTCTACGTACTGATGACCACTATGCACCTTCCTCCTCCTCCTTCTCCTCTTCCTCCTCTTCCTTCTCCTCATTCTCCTCCTCCTAAATCTCCTCCTCCTCTGCCTCTTAGTCTTCCTTTTCTTCCTCCTCATTCTCTTCCTCCTCCTCCTCCTGTTCTTCCTTTTAGTCTTCCTCCTCCTATCCCCTCCTAGTATCCTCCTCTTCTTTCTTCTTCCTTTCTTCTTCTTTTTAATTGTCTTCTTTAGTACTAGGGTTTGAACTCAGAACATCATACCTGGTAAGCAGTTGCTCTACCCCTCAGCCTATTTTGTTCTGATTCTGGTGAGGGAAAACAAAGATAGGTTCTTACTTTTTGACCCCGTTTACCTGAACTGTGACCCTCTTTATGCTCTCTGTGTAGCTAAGGGGACAGGCATCTACCATAAACCCAGCTCTTTCTTCTGAGTTAGAGGTCTCATGAACTTCTTGCCTGGGCTGGCCTCGAAACATGATCCTCCCAATCTCAGCCTTGCAAACAGCTGGGATTACAGGCATCACTCCTTGCACCCAACTTTTACTATCTTGCTAAACCTCTAAATTCTCATTTGTTTTTATGGTCAGCTAGTGACTTCAGTTTCCACTGTGCTGGAAAAAAAAACTTAAGAAATTGGAATAGGATTTTATTAGAATTCTATCATTCCTTTCCCCACCTACCTGAAGCAGTACCATTATTTTATCTTCTTACCTATTACTGAAGAACAGTGATTCATAATCATAGCATGCATTGAAATCAGCTAAAAGACAAATCAACTCAAGAACCCAATGAAACAAAAATGTTTCATTCCCATACCCAGAATCTCTGATTCGGTAGATTTAGGATAAAGGTTTAAAATTTGACAGTATTTCTTCATTTTTTCTCCCTTCCTTCCTTCCTTCCTTCCTTCCTCCCTCTCTCCTTCCCTCCCTCCCTCCCTTCTTTCTCTTCTTTCTTTCTTTCTTTCTTTCTTTCTTTCTTTCTTTCTTTCTTTCTTTCTTTCTTTCTTTCTTTCTTTCTTTCTTTCTTTCTTTTCTTGCTTGCTTGCTTGCTTGCTTCCCCAATCCCAGGGCTTAAACTCATGGCCTAGGTGCTTTCCCTGAGCACTTTTGCTCAAGGCTGGTATTCTACCCTTGAACCACACTCCACTTCTGGCGTTTTGGTGGTTAATTGGAGAAAAGCGTCTCATGGACTCTCCTGTCAGGGCTGGCTTCAAATCACAACCCTCAGATCTCAGCCTCCACAGTAGCTAGGTTTATACCGTGAAGCACTGGGGTCCAGAAGGTTACTTTATTTCTAAAATCTCCCCAGATGGTGTTATGTTTCTAATGCCAAGACTTTCTTTGAGAGCCATTGATAAAGAACCAGTCATGCTTCATATGAAGATAGTCCCCTCCATTTGACATTAATATTCAATTTGCTTACACAAGTGTCACCAATGCAGATAGTCATTTTCCTTTCTCAAATGGGAGATTATTTTCTTTCCATCCTTTACTGGATCATTCTGGTACAGATAATTGTATTCCAGAATATTCTCTCTCCTCCTTAGTGGGAGTAGATTGTGAATTTGTGTGCCAGGGACCTTAGATGAAACCACATTGTATGCTTCTACCTTCTATTTTACAAACAGGGTGATAGCACAGATAGAGATTACATTTTCATACAATCTCAGGGAAAAACAAAGATGGAAGATATGCAACTGAATCAGCAGCAAACAAGAAAGAAATCACTGCTGCCATAACCTACTGAGATTATTTATTACTATGCCATTTATTTCTATAGCATAATTTATTCTAAATTAGGTAATATAATTACCATTAGTGTATTAACCTATTGCTTTTTAACCCATTTAAACAATGCTTAAGAAAGCCAAGCGCTGGAGGCTCATGCTTGTAATCCTAGCTACTGAAGAGGCTGAGATCTGAGGATCACAGTTCAAAGCCAGCCTGGGCAGGAAACTCCATGAGACTCTTTTTTTTGTGGGGGGGTTCCGGTCGTGAGGCCTCAACTCTGGGCCTGGGCACTGTCCCTCAGCTCTTCAGCTCAAGGCTAGCGCTCTACCACTTGAGCCACAGTGCCACTTCTGGCTTTTTTTTCTTTTTGCTTATGTGGTGCTGAGGAATCGAACCCAGGGCCTCTGGCATGGAAGGCAAGCGCTCTACCACTAAGCCATCTTCCCAGCCCTCTGTGAAATTCTTATCTCCAATTAACCACTAGAAAACTGGAAGTGGCACTATGGCTCAAGCGGTAGAGCGCTTGCCTTGAGCTGAAGAGCACAGGAATAGTGCCTAAGCCCAGAGTTCAAGCCCCATGACTGACCAAAAAATGCTTAAGAGAACACTGATGACATATACCTGTAATCCTAGCTCTTCTTGAGGATGAGGTCTGAGGGATGAGGATTTAAAGACAGCCTGGGCAAAAAAGTGCCACAAGACTCCATTTCCAAGGTAACCAGAAAAAGCAGGGCTGGAGGCATGGATCACATAGTAGAGTGCCTACCAACTAGGAAGTACAAGGTTCTAAGTTTACATCCCAGTACCTCCAGAAGAGAAAAAGATAAACTCTTGAACCCACTTTTCCCAATAGCCAACATTTCTTGGCAAAGCTATCATTTTGATTGCAAAAAATAATTCATGATAATCTTGTCTACTCTCATACTGAATGTCTAATCCATTTAGGCAGTTTGTTAGAGCTAACTTCTAAAGATACTCAGAACTTGTCTAACAGTTGTCCCCAGTTATGTCTCTTTCTCTTCCTCTCTTTCTCTCCTCCCCTCTCCCTTCCACTCTCTTTACTTGAAAGTCTTGCTATGCAGACCAGGCTAGCTTTATACTCATTATGTAGCCAAGACTAGACTTTAACTCTTGATCCTCTTGTCTCAGCCTCCCAAGTGCTAGTATTCCAGGTGTGTACCACTAGGCCATGTCAGAGTCAAAGTATCTCTTATCTAGATGGATGGGGTATCCTCCTAAACTGAGCCTCTACCAAGTACAAGTATTGAGGCACTTCTGTGCTGGGTCCAGAAACCAGAGTGACTTTTGCTCAAGCCATTTTTTTCCTCAATACCTTTCAGTAACTTCCTATCTAAAACAGAGTAAAAGCCAATTGCTTTCTTTTCTTTGTGTGTGTTTCAGGCCTAGAGCTTAAACTCAAGGTCTGGATGCTATTCCTGAGCCTTTTTTTTTCTCAAGGCTAGTACTCGGTCACTTGAGCCACTTCTGGTTTTTCTGGCCTTTAATTGGAGATAAGAGTCTCAAGGGATGTTTTTATTCCCTGAGCTGGAAATGCTCAGATCTTAGCCTCCTTGAGTAGCTGCAATTATAGGCTTGAGCCACTAGTGCTACCTAGTCAAATGGCCAATAAGAACTGTATGATAGAAGGAAAAACTGAGGGAGAGTGAGGGAAGGAATGACATTGTCCAAAAACAAATGCATTCATTACCTGACATATAATGGTAACCCCTCTGGACATCATCTTTATAATAACAATAAAAAGGTTTTTAACTATATAATATATACAGTACAGTGCATATAACAATCTATAACATGCTATATAATAAAATTCCTTCTATTCTCACTCTGCCCTCTTTTCCTATTTTTGTTTCTGTGATCTTCTCTCCCTCCCCACCATCCATGCCGACATTTCTTCACATGATGAGCGTATAGCCATCTCAGGGCTAGTATACAGTCTCTGATCCCTCCCAGGGTTGTTCTTCTCTTACATAAACATAGCTAACCTTCCTCATCTCCTTTCTCCAAAAATTTTCTTTGCGACTTTCATAGGATGTGTCATTCTTGACATTCTTTTCTGTATTTGTTTTTGTTCCGATGCATTATCGCTTTAGTATGGCTCAACAAATCCTTGTTGGATGATTCAATGGCTGTTTTCGTGTCATTATCAAATCTATATCATATCATGTCCAGACAGCTTGTTTTGCTACTACTGTAAGTCTTGTCCCTGTGGTAGGCCCTGGTGACATAAATCAGTCACTCTCCTAGTCACAGTGAAATAATAGATGATAATGCTGCTTTTACACTCACACATGCACATATAAATTATAAGGTAAACTTCATTAGACAGAGTACCACTATGTCACCCAGACTAGCCTGAAATTTGTTATGTAGTGCAGACTGGCCTCAAACTCATGATTCACCCACCTCCATCTTCCAACTACTGGGATACAGGCAGGTGAAACCATACTCAATCCATATGATAATAATTCTTGTACAAGCTTGTTATGTTGGGAGAAAGGCGGGTGCCTTGTATGACTAAAGCACAGTCACAAAGATGAGGAGTGGCAGGTTAGTTCATGAGGGCAGGTAGGCAAGAGATCGTGAAGCACCTGGTACCACCATCTATCACAGCAAGAAAGGTGAGCAGAGCAGAGCTACTTACATCATGGTGGCCAGGATACAGAGGAAGTAAATGCCTGTATTCAGTGATTCTGCCTTTCACCCTTTACTGTATTCCTTCCCCCAAACTCCAGGCTGTCATAGCCCACAACCAGGGCAGGTCTTTCCTGCTTAGTTATCCTCTCTGGAAACATTTCCCTGGACACAGGCAAAAATAATTTTTTTATTTTGCTTCATTTTGTATTTATTTTCTAGAAGCTTCTCAACCCAGTTGAGTTGATAGTCATGCTTAACTATTCCCAACATAGAGGGTTAGAAATTGAGTGAGTGGTAGGTAGCTAAGCAGATGGTAAGATGTCGCTAAATTCAAGACAAATTCAACAAATAAGAGCCAAGATTTAGTCATGATAGCTGTGTGGAGTATAAAAAAGAAAGAGAGAAATCAATTGTGACCTTCAGACATTGTATCAGCATGACTAGAAGAATCAAGATGTTGTTCTTGAAACTTTAAAAGGAAAAAAAGAACTTGGTTCAAGTATTTTGTGGAGAGATTTCAGATTTATTGCTTTTGAATAGACACACATAAATTAAGTCTTTGCCTGACACCATGTAATCGGGCTGAGTTGTTTGTTCTTGGGGGATTTGTAAAGCACTTTTCTTCTGAAGAGCAATTGGAGTCATGTTTAATAAAAGATGCTAAACATAAAACATTTTTGCACGAATACTGCTGGGAAGGGTTTTAATTAATGAGAGACAGGATGCATTTTCCTCTAATGACAACTCTGACATGGTTCTGTCTCTCCGTGAGGACGATGAGAGAGAAGAAAGGAAGAGGCTCTCCTGAAGCCATGGTTATTATTAGGCAAGGCAATGAGCTGTAATTATGACCTCGGTTTATCATCCTGATACTTAATCAGGCACCAGATGCCCTTTCGGGCTCTGTCAGCTGACTGAGCTTTCTCTGCCAAATGCGAGGCTGTCATTGGTCTCCAGAAGAGATGGATAGCTGGTCTACTTTCAGCCCCAGGCAAGCTCCAACTCACTGCTTCTCAAAATATCTTGTTTCCTGGGACAGGTTTTCACTGGAAATTAATCTGGAAATCTGCTTGCCTTTTCACCCTAGACTGAGTGATAAGGAAAGGGGGAAAAATGCCTTATTTCTAATTGTTCTTATGGCAAATGATTGAGATTTGTCAGTGGACAAGATAATTTTCTCCAGGAAAAACCAGTTGCTCTGCCACAAAGACTTTCTAGAAACTTCACAATGGCCAGAGAGCACTAGTTTTTCTAAGGCTGTTTTGCAGCTCCTATTTCCATGAAGATCTTCCATTGATCTCTCAATAGAAATGAACTCCTGCTGAATATGAAGTTGTATGTTTAAGACAGAGAACTAGAGGTTATGAAAGGGAGTCTTTTACCTGCTTATACCAAAAAAGGCATGAGTTAATATCATTTTAAGTTAGAGGATTTTCCACTAACAAAGAATTACAATCCTCCAGTTTTTAAGGAGTAAATACTAGTGTGTGAATTTCAATTTGTTTGCCAATCAAAGCAATCTTCAACTACCATTTCAATTCTGAGTTGGGTAGAAAAATGGAGAGCACAGTTTACATACAGCAGCTATGTCATGGTTTTATGACTCCAAAAGCTAGATCGTCAGTACTGTAGAAAGATACACAGCTAATGTAACACACACAGTGATTTTTCATCTCTCAGAATAAACCTTCTTTAGCAATTACACACACACACACACACACACACACACACACACACACACACACACACACACATTGAAAGCTGAGACTCTGCCAGCCCCTTTGCCATCTGGCTAAGGAAGAAATCAGTAATTTGATAAGCTTTGTACAACACACTGGCCATCTGCAATTGTGGTGTCTTGTTGAAGCTCTAGCTCCTACTAGGAGCTCAGAGGAAATCGACCTAAGTGTCTTCTTATGTCACCAAGTGCTTTATGTTTTTAACCATTTTAAAACAAAATCCAAGGGAAATTTTTGGATTATTGGGAAGACTTTTCCTTTCAAGCAGAAAACAATCCATGTAAGAACGGAAAATTATAAGAATGGGCATTGTACATTTCTGGAGAAATATGAGATTTGTTTGCAGATATTTGTCAGTAGACAGAAGCTGTAAAAAGTTATGTTCAACAAATATAGAAATTCATTTTGATAGATTCATAGAATTAATACCTTTCTGATTACTTAGAATTAGCATAAAATAACATACTTTTGGTAAAATTAATCCCCAGAACTGAAAGAAGCCGATATGTATTGCTTTATTAAACAGAACACACTACAATCAAAAGTCAAAGGATAACTTGACAATGATACTAGTACAAAGCTATTTTCTACAAATGGCCCAACAAATATTAGTTTCCTTCCATAAATATGATAAATATCAGCAGTCTCTATAAAATATTCACACCAAGAAAGTACATTAAACATGTACATTAAACAGAGTACAATTTTGTTTAATGCATAATTCATGTTCATCAACCATATAAAATAACGCACAAAGTTGGTTCGTTTCCGTTTGTTCTCCATGTACACCAATAGCGACAAAGAATCCATGTACATCCTTGATTTTATTAGGTCTTTAAAGAAATCAATATACCATTACCTATTAATTGCTTTCTGACTGTAGGAAGGAATTTGGGGCCTATATAGCGTCGATATAGCTAGTAGCAGCATAGAAGAAAGCAATAAGCAAAGACCTGTTCTTCAGCCATTGAACAGTAATACCAGAACCCTTCCAAGCTATCTTCTTGCCTCTCTGATTCTTCCTCCTTCAGCCAAGCTCTCTGTTGTTTCCTCTCCTCAAATCTTTGCAGATTAGAGCCCGCTCCCCTGCTCCAGAGTTGAAAACAGGTCCCGATGGCAATCTTGTCCAGCTGTCCCTCAATACTGTGCCCTGTTGCTTCCTACACACCATATCTTACACCTCCATGTAACCTCATGGAGTCCTGCAAGCCCTTTTGCTTCATAAATTTTCATTGCATATTTCCCTGGACCAGCTGGTCGATTTTTTTGTATATATTTTTATTGTAAAAAAATCTGTACAGAGCAGTTACAGTTACATGAGTAAGGTAATGAGTATATTTCCTATTGAGCATTGTTACCTCCTCCTTCTTTTTCCCCCTAACATCTCTTCCCTCCCCACCTCCCCTACTCCTCCTCCCCCCACCCCCCAACGAAGTTGTAGAGTTTAATTTCAACATAGTGTCTTATACATCTCATTGTTACAATGGGCCAACCTGTAGCCTTGTTTCAGCATTATTTTCCCCAGTCCTGGAACTAGATCTCTGGGCCTGGGCACTGTCCCTCAGCTCTTCAGCTCAAGCTAGCGCTCTACACTTGAGCCACAGCGCCACTTCCAGTTTTCTGATGGTTTATTGGAGATCAGAGTCTCACAGACTTTCCTGCCAGGGTTGGCTTTGAACCATGATCCTCAGCTCTCAGCCCCCTGAGTAGCTAGGATTTCAGGTGTGAGCCACCAACCAAGCATCAGCATTTTGTTATTCCCCTTCCCCTCCCCAAATCAGAAAAATGTATATACGAGATACAAGGCACCAGAATCAAATACAATGTATTACACCATAGGGGAAGAACATTCAAAAGAAACAAAAAAAATCACATGGTACAGAGCTTTTGCATGGCAAAAGACATAGCTTGCAAGATCAATAGAAAGCCCACAGAGCCGGGCACTGGTGGCTCACTCCTGTAATCCTACCTACTCAGGAGGCTGAGATCTGAGGATCTCGGTTCAAAGCCAGCCCAGGCAAGAAAGACCGTGAGACTCCTATCTCCAATAAACCACCAGAAAACCGGAAGTGGTGCTGTAGCTCAAGTGGTAGAGCGCTCGCCTTGAGCTGAAGAGCTGAGGGACAGCGCCCAGACCGAGAGTTCAAGCCCCACGACCGACAAAAAAAAAAAAAGAAAAGAAAAAAAGAAAGCCCACGGATTGGGAGAAGATCTTCACTAGCCATACAACAGACAAGGGTCTCATATCTAAAATATACTTGGAACTCAAAAAATTAAATCCCCCAACAACAAATCCTCAAAGAAACAACTGCCCAATAAATAAGTGGGCTAAAGACTTAAAGAGAAAATTCTCTGAAGAAGAAAGAAGGATGGCCAATAGACACATGAAGAAATGCTTAACATCCCTAGCCATAAAAGAAAAGCAAATCAAAACAACATTGAGATACCACCTCCCCCCAGTTAGAATGGCAAAAATCAAGAACTCTAACAACAACAGATGCTGGAGGGGATGTGGACAAAAGGGAACCTTACTTCATTGTTGGTGGGAGTGTAAACTTGTTCAACCACTTTGGAAAGCAGTATGGAGGTTCCTCAAAAGACTTCACATAGAGCTCCCCTATGACCCAGCAATCCCACTTTTGGGCATTTACCCAAATGTTTACAAACAAGACCACACTAAAGCTACCAGCACAACTATGTTTATTGCAGCATTATTTACCATAGCTAAGATATGGGACCAACCCAGATGCCCCTCAGTAGATGAATGGATCAAGAAAATGTGGTATATATACACAATGGAATTCTATGCCTCCATCAGAAAGAATGACATTGCCCATTTGTTAGGAAATGGAAAGGCTTGGAAAAAATTATATTAAGTGAAGTAAGCCAGGCCCAAAGAAACATAGATACCATGGTTTCCCTTATTTGCAATATCTAGTATATGTATGAGTCAAGCGGAAAAGGTCAGATAATGTGATGTTAGGAAAATGAACCCTTAGATAGGTATTTAATTTTTTTTCTTTCATGCATTTGTTTCTAACACATTTATAAGATTATTTCTTTGTTGCTTTGTATGTCCTTCCCCCACAGTATAATCCCTGCTTTCACTATATTTGATGTCGGTATAATTTGTGGAGGAGAAGGGGAAAATCAAGTCGTTTAAGGATACAGGTGGACCTGTTGCAACAATGAGAAGTACAAGTTGTCATGTCCAAAATGAACTTTACAACTTTGGTGTGGGGGGGAGGATGAGGGGGTGCTGGAGGAGGATGGGAAGGGATGGGAAGGGTAAACAAAGGAGGAGGCTTCAATGCTTGATAAGAAATGTACTCATTATCTTGCCCATGTAATTGTAACCCCTCTGTACAGTATGTTCACAATAAAAAAAATTAAAATTAAAATTAAAAAAATAAAAAAAATCTAAAATGTTTTTCCACATTTGACCTGAATGATAACCCAGTAAATTATTTAGGGGCAATTAAGCATGAGCTACTAGCAAAAATGCAATGACAGTGGCAAACATGTTAAAGCCCTACATTTATAACCCCCCCCCAAAAAATAACAACAGCAAGAAAGAAAAAGCCACTTGTGTTCCTATCTTGGGCTTCATTGGCTTAACATCAGGTTATATGGTCATATGTACATAGCTTTTGACCTTTTCTGCTTGTCCTAGACATATACTAGTTATTGCAAATAAGGGAAACCATGGGACCTATGTTTCTTTGGGCCTGGCTTACTTCACACTTAATATAATTTTTTTAATCAGTCGTGGGAGTCGAACTCTGGGCTTGGGTGCTGTCCCTGCGCTCTTCAACTCTAAACGAGCACTCTACCACTTGAGCCACAGCACCACTTCCGGTTTTTCTAGTGGTTTATTGGAGATAAGTGTCACACGGAGTTTCCTGCCCGGGCTGGCTTTGAACCTTTATCCTAGACCTCAGCCTCCCGAGTAGCTAGGATTACAGACGTAAGCCACAAGCACCCGGCACTTAATATTTTTTCCAAGTCTTTCCATTTCCTAACAGATAGGATAATATTCGTTTGATGGAGGCATAGAATTCCATTATGTATATATACCACATTTTCTTGGTCCATTCATCTACTGAAGGGCATCTGGATTGGTTCCATATCTTAGCTATGGTGAATAATGATGCAATAAACATGGTTGTGCTGGTAGCTTTAGTATGATCTTGTTTGTGATCATTTGGGTAAGTGCCGAAAAGTGGGATTGCTGGGTCATAGGGGAGCTCCATGTGGAGTCTTTTGAGGAAACTCCATACTACTTTTCAAAGTGGTTGAACAAGTTTACACTCCCACCAACAATGCAGTAGGGTTCCCTTTTGGAGACATCCCCTCCCTACTGGTTGATTTTAATATCAAACCCAGTGGAATGGTGCAGAGATGGTCAGTAGCATTCACCTTGCAGGGTGCTACGGTTTCCTGGCATTGACTGCACAAGAGCTGAGCATGAGGAGAATGAGGAGCACGTCCGCCTTGTTCCCATGACATGGAATGATCATGATACACATACAAATATTTCCTCCCTGCGGCTAAATGGTCTTGATATTAATTAGACTCAAAACGTTATGAATTAAGAGTTGCCTTTGGGTGTAATGCTTTGGAACAACTAACTCACAGTTTATCAAAAAGAATAGTGGGGAGCTGACACCAGCTGTGAGGAGGGGAAAGGCCTACAGGAGGAAGTATGACACAGAAAATGGAGAGAGGAAAGACTTGGAAAAAGGTTTCTTTGTCTTTGTTTTTTTTTTTGGGGGGGGCAGGTCCAGTCGTGGGCCTGAACTCTGGGTCTGGGCACTGTCCCTCAGCTCTTCAGCTCAAGGCTAGCGCTCTACCACTTGAGCCACAGCACCACTTCCGGCTTTTTTTTTCTGCTTATGTGGTGCTGAGGAATCAAACACAGGGCCTCACGCATGCAAGGCAAGTGCTCTACCACTGACCCACCTTCCCAGCTCCTTGGAAAAAGTTATATTAAGTCAAGTAAGCCAGGCCCAAAGGTCCCATGGTTTCCCGTATTTGCAATAACTAGTATATGTCTGGGACAAGCAGAAAAGGTCAAAAGCTATGTACATGTGACCATATAAGATGATGTTAAGTGAAATCAACCCCAAGATAGAGACACAAGTGGTTTTATCTTTCTTGCTGTTGTTTTTAATGTACTTATAATGTACCATGTGAATTTTTTTTTGTTTCTTTTGTATGTTCTTCCCCATTGGTATAACTCCTGTTTTCACTGTATTTGATTCTGGTGCCCTGCATCTTGTATATACATTTTTCTAATTTGGGGAGGGGAAAGGAAGTAACAAAATGGCTGAAATAAGGATACAGGATGACCCATTGTAACAATGAGATGTACAAGACACTATGTTGAAAATGAACTTTACAACTTTGTGAGGGGTGGGAGCAGTTGGGGAGTTGGGGAGGGAAGGGATTTTTTACAATAAAAATATATACCAAAAAAAAAGGAAATGGAGAGAGGAAGGGTGGAAGAACGCATCCATAGCAGTCAATGTTCAGATGTGAACTAGAACCAGGTGACTAGAGGGGAGCCACAGGGTGAAGAGAGGTGGGGGGGGAATGAGGGATAGAAGGGGTGATGGTGATCAAGATGCCTTGTGCTCATAAACTGGCATGTGGAATTGTACAACAGAGATAATACAGAGTCAAGAGTGCATCTTAACCATGCACTCACATGTTGAATTAATTGATTATATAAAATAAACGTGTATAAACTTTAACAAGTAAACAAAAAAGCAAAATTGCCTTTACATGAATACTACAGTATAATGCATGTTTCTGGCCATGCTTTATTTCCGTAGGGTCAAAGGAATATTTATTTGTTTTCTTTAGACCAGACTATCTAGATTGCTAGTGAATCAAGGAAGTGGGTTAAGTCTCACTCAAAATGAATTCTTGTGTTTTGAATCAAGTAAGGATTGTTTAAAACTACCCTGCCAAGGTATCCACATTCTTACTCTCTAATGCTTGGCCTCATAATAGAGGTTCATCCTCGACAAGAGGACAAAAAATCTCCATTCTTCTGCATTTTTAGTAGTAACAGCTGTAACAATAAAAATGACCCAGCAAAAGAATTCTTTGTTTCAAGCCTCGTTTTATCATATTTAATTGTTGAATTTTATGGCTTCCCATAAAACTGGAGACAAAAGCAAATGGACCAACATGTATCAATTGTAAAAGTAAAATAAACAAGAGGTCACTTGTTCCACAATGTTCTAACCTCACATATACGAAGAGAACCCAAGGGTCACTAAAGAGGAAGTGCAAAGTTGGACCTCTCCCTCTAACATTGTACAACTGCATTGACAGAGCTAATCCTGATCAAAGTTCCTTATTAGAGTGTTCTCATATGCCACAATAAAAAGGGAAGAGGTCATCTAAGTTATCATTTGCCTTTCACCGCTATCTTAAATCTTGCAAGTTTAGATTTCTGAAGACCAAACAGTCCTGCACTGGGAATTTTACAACTTTATGTAATAGATCCTATGACCTAAGGGAGGAAAAGTCTGAAGAGACATTTGTTTACCTGGGCTAAATAATCTATAGTTACTTTAATTTTACTTGATTTCGTTTCAGAACCTCTCAAGGGTTGTGGAGAGGTACACCCTTAGATTTTCTAAGTCTATGGAATTCTTAGCATTGTAAGTTTCTTCCTACTTACAGTATAAAGTAACTAGACAGCCAAAATAAGTTCCTTTGGTGGGATAAGAATACAATAAACACAATTAAATATGAAAGGTTTTTACATTTGGAAATATTACAACTAGAAAAGATATGAAAAGTATAAATTATAATTAACTATGCTAATTTAAAATATTAATAATACATACAAATAAACTTTAACTGGGATGAGTGAAACATATTTTCTCTTGTCCATGCTCATTAAATTTAGCAGTGTCATAAAATGTTCTGTTTTAGGGTGTAGAGCTCAAGGGTAGAGCTTTGGGTTTGAACTCTAGGACCACAAATTAATTTCTGTTCACATCTTTAAAGGAAATATTTGCATATTTTTGTTGTTACCTTTTTCCTTTTTCTTAATTATATATATATGATAATATATAATATACATTATATAATACATATATTATATATAGCATAATATATATTACATATGTAATGTTACATATATTACATATATTATATTATATATAATATAATATAACTTGTACTTATTTTTTGTCATTGAGTCACATGGAATGAGTCACAATACCAGTCTTCAAATTATACTACAGAGCTGTAGTAAGAAAAAATAGCATGACACAAAAACCTGAAGATATATGGAACAAAATACCCAGAAATAAAATCACATACCTACAGTCATCTGGTTTTTGACAAAGAAACCAACATCACATACTAGAGAAAAGACAACTTATTCAAGAAATAGTGCTGGCAAAACTGGTTATCTACAGCATGAGAATAAAACTAGATCTCCATAGTTCACCCTGCATGAAAATCAACTCCAAATGGAACAGAAAC
This sequence comes from Dipodomys merriami, assembly GCF_024711535.1. Classification (NCBI taxonomy): domain Eukaryota; kingdom Metazoa; phylum Chordata; class Mammalia; order Rodentia; family Heteromyidae; genus Dipodomys; species Dipodomys merriami. Next base: position 30,339,822 of record NW_027202826.1, on the reverse strand, counting down.
TGTACTGTAACCCCTGAAATCTTGAAAGTACCACAGGAACACATGAGAGAAACTCTGGGGCAGGAAATTATTTTCTGAAAAGGTCTCTAATTAGAAGTAAGAATAAAAACTGACAAATAGGACTGCTTCAATTTCTTTAAAAAAAAGTTTTCTGCACAGCAAAAGAAACTATTGCCATAACCAAGAAACAATCCACAGAATTGAAGAACAAATAATTACCAGCCATTCAAAAGACCAAATAATTCATATCCAGACTACACAGAACTGGAAAATGAAAAATAAAAAAAAATAAGTAACCCAATAAATAGATGTAAAAATCAATTGAGCAGACAATTCCCAGGAGAAATACAAATGGCTAATACAGGAAATGTTCAACATCATTAGCCATGCAGAAAATGCAAATGGAAGTGGCACCAAGTTTCCATCTCACCCCAGTCAGAACCTCAGTCACTAAGAAAACAAGAACAAATACTACCAAGGACATAAGGGAAAGATGAACCCTCAGACACTTACTTGGTATAAATGCAAACCATTGCAACCATTATGCAAATCAATCTGAAGATTCTTAAGACAGATCTACCTATAGGCACTACTATATAACAATTTGGGGCATATATATCTGAAGGAGAGGTTTCTGCAGTCCTGTTTTCTGCAGCTCTTTTCACAATCACCAAATGTGGAATCAACTGAAGTGCCTGACAACTGACAATAAAGAAAAAATAGTCCATATATACTGTGGAGTATTACTCAGCCATAAAGAAAAATGAAAGCATCTCATTTTCAGGAAAAGTAGATGGATAGAGATCATGATTTTGAGCTATAGTAAGCACTCAAAGGCCAATACCACATTTTTGCTTATTTGTAGAATCTAGACTTAAAAGACAGATATATGGGCTGGGAAGGTGGCTCAGTGGTAGAGCACTTGCCTTGCCTGCATGAGGCCCTGGGTTCGATTCCTCAGCACCACATAAGCAAAAAGAAAAAAGCCAGAAGTGGTGCTGTAGCTCAAGAGGTAGAGCACTAGCCTTGAGCTGAAGAGCTGAGGGACAGCATCCAGGCCTAGAGTTCAGGCCCCACGACCAGACTCCCCACCCCCCCAAAAAAAAGACAGATATATTTATAGACATTCATACATATATACACACAAGTATATATACACACATTAACAAGACCAAAATATAATGTCTCTGCATGAAGCGTGTATAGCAAAACTCACTAAAGCTGTTTTAAAACGTGTGGTTAAGGGAGGCAAGGAAAGAGGAGGCAACAGAGGAGTTAATTCAATTAACATGTAATATATACATTCTGAAACAGCATAATGAAGTCCCTTTGTGAAATTAATGCACACTAACAAAAACTGGATGGCAATAGTAAAACAAGCTCTACTGGAGGGTGAGCACCAGTGGGAGTTGAGAGGTGAGAGGAGAAGGTGAAAACAACTTTAAATGTGTGTGTGTGTGAAAATAGAACAAAGAAATCTACTGAAAAAAAATGGTACAAAAAATTGGAGGGAAGGAAGAAGAATGAGGTGAATGGATTCTTGATGGGTCCACTGTGTGCATGTATGGAAATTTCACAATAAAACCCATTTGTATGATTAGTATATGCTAAGAAAATGTTAAGGAAATCAACAAACTAAGAATCACTTCTTATACAAAATCTATATCTGAAATTATGTTTGATGTTGAGAAACTAAATGTGTCTCCCTAGAATATGAATCACATGTGCACAACTTGTACTCAACATTTTTCCTGGGGTCCAGTAGCATGGCAAAAGGGGAAAAAATCAAAATATAAAAATGGGAAAATGTGGAGTCTTTTGAGGAACCTCCATACTGCCTTCCAAAGTGATTGAACAACTTTACATTCCCACCAGCAATGCAGTAGTGTTCCCTTTTAGCCACATCCTCTCTAACACCTGTTGCTATTAGAGTTCTTGTTGTTATTAGTTCTAACTGGGATAAGGTGGAATCTCAATGCTGTTTTGATTTGCATTTCTTTTACGGCTAGAGAGGTTGAGCATTTCTTCATGTGTCAATTGGTCATCCTTATTTCCTCTTCAGAGAAATTTCTCTGTAAGTTTTTAGCCAATTTATTTATTGGGCAGTTGATTCTTTGAGGATTTGTTGTTGGGGGATTTAATTTTTTGAGTTACAAGTAATGAAACCCTTATCTGTTGTATGGCTAGTGAGATCTTCCCCCAATCCATGGGCTTTCTATTGATCTTGCTAGCTATGTCTGTAGTGAACTTTCTCTTTCAATTTCATTGAAGAGTTGGAGGAGTATTTGGTGTGAGTTCTGCTTTGAAGACCTTGTAAAATTCAGCTGTAAGTCTATCCAGTCCTGGGCTTTTCTTAGATGGAAGGTCTCTTATTCTATTTCGATGCTTGAGATGGGTTTGTTAAGTTGGTTTAATGCATCTTGGTTTAGTTTTGTCATGTCGATATTTGCTAGAAAATCATCCATTTCTTCCAGGTTCTCAAACTTATTAGCATAAAGATTTGAGAAGTATTCCCTTATAATGTTCTGAACCTTGGTTGTTTCTGTGGTGATGATTCCATTCTCATCTCTGAGTTTGTTTATTTGGGTGTGTTCACTTCTTTTTCTGAGAAGATTTGCTAAGGGTCTGTCAATTTTGTTCCTCAAAAGAGTCCACATAGAACTCCCCTATGACCCAGCAATCCCACTTATGGGCATTTACCCAAATGATCACAAACAAGACCATACTAAAGCTACCAGCACAACTATGTTTATTGCAACATTATTTACCATAGCTAAGATAGGGAACTAACCCAGATGCCCCTCAGTAGATGAATGGATCAAGAAAATGTGCTCTCTCTCTCTCTCTCTCTCTCTCTCTCTCTCTCTCTCTCTCTCTCTCTCTCTCTCTCTCTCTCTCTCTCTCTCTCTTTCTCACTTTGTCTCTCTTCTATGCTTCCATCAGAAAGAATGACATTGCCCATTTGTTAGGAAATGGAAAGACTTGGAAAATATTATAGTGAAATAATCCAGGCCCAAAGAAATATAGGTCCCATGGTTTCCCTTATTTGCAATAACCAGTATATGTCTGGGACAAGCAGAAAAGGTCAAAAGCTATGTACATATAACCAGATAAGATGATGTTAAGCGAAATGAACCTCGAGATAGGGACACAAGTGGTTTTTTTTCTTTCTTGCTATTGTTTCTAACATATTTAAAATGTACTGTGTGATTTTTTTGTTTCTTTGTATGTTCCTCCCCCACAGTATGACCCCTGTTCTCACTGTATTTGATGTCGGTCCCCTGCATCTTGTATATACACTTCTCTAATTCAGGGAGGGGAAGGGAAAAGAACAAAATGCTTAAACAGGGATATAGGTTGGTCCATTGTAACAATGAGATGTACAAGACACTATGTTGAAAAATGAACTTTACAATTTAGAGGGAGAGGAAGGGAATGTTGTTGTGGAGGTGGGAGGGAAGGGATGGTAGGGGAAAAACAAAGGAGCATGCAACAAAGCTTGATAGGAAATGTACTTATTACCTTGCTCATGTAATGGTAACCTCTTTATACAGTATTTTTACAATAAAAAATTATTAAAAATGGGAAAATATAAAAAGCATAAAAATGGCCATTGGTGGCTCCTGCTTATAATCCTACCTACTCAGAAGGCTGAAATCTGATGATCAAGGTTCAAAGCCATCCTGGGGAGGAAAGTTATCTTCAGTTAACCACCAAAATGATAGAAGTTAAGCTGTGGCTGAAGTGACAGAGCACCAGCCTTGATCAAAAAAGCAAGTACAGCACCCAGGCTCTGAATTCAAGCTCCAGGATCAACACATAAAAAAATGAAATTAGACATAAAAAATTGAAACTATTAACATATGATACAATTGTTTATGCAGAAACCACAAGAAATATACAAACTATTAGAATTATTAAATAGGTTTAACAAAGCTAAATGGCACCAATACAGAAATTCAAAACTTAATTGTTTTCTGAGATTTTTCACAATTCACAATTGGACATGGAAAACTAAAACCATAAAATAAAAATATTAAAAACAATGAAATAATAAAATTTTAGAGATACATTTAATTACATATACATGAACTCCATTGTGGCAAACTATAAACCACTAATGAGAAAAGAAAATTAAAAGCACATCAGAATGGAGACATAATAGGCAGAAATATCCAACCTGAAAACTTGATATTGTTAAAATGTTATTTTTCCCCAAATTTATCTTCAGGTTCAACAAACCATCATGGCAGGACTTCTGGTCCTTCTGGCTTCAAAGATGGTGGCAAGGTCTCTGCAGAAAGAATTACAGAGCTAAAAACACAGATCAGTATGGAGGTTCCTCAAAAGACTCCACATAGAGCTCCCCTAGACCCAGCAATCCCACTCCTGGTCATTTACCCAAATGACCACAAACAAGGCCACAATAAAGCTACCAGCACAACCATGGTCATTACAGCATTATTTACCATGGCTAAGATATGGAACCAACACAGATGTCATTCAATAGGTGAATGGATCAAGATGTGGAATATATACACAATGGAGACCTGGAAAATGGAAAGACCTGGAAAAATTATATTGATTTTAAGACACAAGTGGTTTTTAATTTCTTGCTATTGTTTCAAACGTATTTATAAGGTGATATTTTTGTTGCTTGGACCGGGTGGGTGGAAGGTGGGGGTAGTATGGGAAGGGAAGGGAAGGGGAAACAAAGAGGAGGCAACAATGCTTGATAAGAAATGTACTCATTATCTTGCCCATGTAATTGTAACTCCTCTGTACAGTATTTTCACAATAAAAAAAAGTGGTAGATGCAATGCTGAGCTTTTATCCTGGTTTCACTTAATTTATGGATTCAAGTAAGGAGTCAGTACTTCTCAGAAAAAGCAAGTGTTACCTGTTACCAAGATGAAGTTGATTTTAATAATTGAGCATTAATTAGTCCTTTACCAGTAGAATAAGGCTCTTCTGTGTATCCTGAAGCTTCGTAATGCATCTCCTGCAATTAAATTACAGGTTCTTCTCTGCAAACTTTCTCCAGCATTGTGCTTCTGTCACTCCATTGCCATCAGTCTGGAATAGCTTCTCTTTTCACATGTTTCTCATCAATTCCACCAATAGTTATCATGTGTGTGCCATATGTCAGGCAGTGAGTGAAGCTACTCAGAATGTTAAATAATCCAGTGCTAACAAAACAAAACAAAACAGTAGGCGAGGTCCCCTTCCTTTTTGAATTTACAGTCTGGAATATTCAAGTTCAGACTGTCGTCAAAGAATTACTCAGGAACATGCAGAGTTTGACTTGTGAGCCAGCATAACAAAAACACTGGGAGAGAAACTGCATGTGAACATTTAACAAGTCCATTTCAGGTTCAACTACAACAGATTCTGTCTGATACCAATTTTTGAACTGGAATAACCCAGAGAAATGTTAAACTCACATTAGGAAAATATGGATGTGAAGTGGCTGAATGGAATTCAGGAGAGAGAGCTGGATATTCAGACATTGTAGCAGGCAGAAGGGCAAGGCAGCTGGGGAGAAGAAAGCAAGAGAATTGCAGGACCAGATCAGCTTAGAAATGGAAAGCTAAATATTTCAGTCTCTTCCTAAACAGTGGAGAGCTGGCCAATGTTGGAGCCTGTGTGTTGGAAAGAAAAAAGGGTTTCTGAACTCCTTTAGGTCCTGAAAACATCAGTCCAGTAGTCATATTTCTTCAAAGTTGTTTGACACCATATAAGCCTTTCCCCTCCAGGGTGAATGGTGAATCCTTAGAATTGTCTGTCTGTTCTACTTGCTTAACCATTTCTATACTGTAACATTCAGAAGGCCAGGGAATTCTTATTTCACTTTAAAATGTTCTGCTCATCCCAACATAAATGTAGGGACTTGGTGTATTGAATTCATGAAAAAGCAATAATGGAGAAGAAAGTACTGATTTAATTCCACATCATTACCTAACACAGAAGAAGCCGAGCTTGAAGTACTCAGTACTGGAATGTGACAGGGACACGAGAATTGAAGTCAGTGGTCCTCAGGAAGGGCCTAGAGCCCACCAGCTCTCCCCAGTGCAGATTCAGAGGCTGAGATCTTGCATTATCGGTGCATCCCGGGTGGGGTCAGCCCCTATTTTGTTCATTGCTAGTAGCTACCGGGAGAGAACTGGCCTTTTAAAAAATCACAAAGGATTCTATTCATATTTTACAGAAAACACAATTTAAGAAATAAAACTTAAATAAGAACAATCCACTTGGTATTATATCCAATTATTTGTATGGGGTTTTTTTCCTCCTATATATGAATAAGCCCACGAGGCCTAGCTATCGGCAGGGAACTGTTTAAAAAAGCAAGAAAACAAAGCAAAAGGGTTAATAGCTTCCTCTTGTGTGTGTGTGTGTGTGTGTGTGTGTGTGTGTGTGTGTGTGTGTGTGTGTGTGTGAGCGTGCATGCGCGCATGCCAGCAGCACTGGGGCATGAACTCAGGGCCTCACCTACTTGCTTGGCTTTTTTAACTCAAAGCTGGCAATCTACCACTAGAGCCACAGTTTCACTTGCAGCTATTTACTGGGTAATTGGAGATTGGAGTCCCTGGGCTGGCTTTGAACCTGGATCCTCACATCTTAGACTCCTTAGTAGCTAGGATTTTAGGCATGAGCCACTGGCTGCAGACCAATGATTTCTTCTTGATGTCTATCTAGTCACCAAATCGGATCAGGAAGAAAGCAGCAAAGGCCGTATGATTTTTGTTTGTTAGTCAGGCAAGCATTTTTGGTTACTGGTCCCTACTAGTAATCAATTTTCATTTGGGAATATTCTCTTTTTCACTTTCCCAAAGGAATAAGAAAAAGTTCCTTTATGCCCTGTATAAGGTATTTTTCTTCAGTGAATCTGAACTTAAGACTTGAAATGGGGGAATATAATCACAAACCTTTAAAACAAAGCCCAATAAATAATTGTCTGATTACTTAAAGTGACCTGTTGAATATGAGTCATCTGATCTACCGTAAGTACATTTAGCTCTGAAATGCAATCTTATTTCTTCCCATATTGTTAAGGCAGAGAGAAAGTCCTTTAATGTTTCTTTTTAAGAGCAAGCATGACATTTTGATGAAGGATAGCATCTTTCCAGCAATTGCCCAAGCAATATTTCTCCAATAGTTCCAGAAATTGTTCTAATGGTTGAAAAAGAGTTAATTAAGAACACTAGTATGCTTAAAATACTTCCCAGCAAATAAAAAGCTTTATTGGGAGCCTCTCAGTGGGAACAGACGGTTATGAGAACACACAGCCTTAACCTTCAGTTTTATGGAGGTTAAATTTGTATGTCTTATGAAATATCTGGCATTTTAATAAGACTATAATTAACATCCTTAGGCCCAGAGGAAGGATTCTTTATAGAGCTGTTCACTTGTTAGAGAATATAGCAATTCATGGTCATACCTTTGTCAATGCTGGCTTTGCTTATTTTATAAGTTGTATAAATTTAGGATTGTTAGATAATTTGTGGGAAATATTGTCATTAGAATCTAGCAATTCATTGTTGTGCACTTGTCAATGTTGGCTTTACATATTTTGTGGCTATTTTACAAGTTATATCAATTTAGGATTTGTTAGATATTGCTGGAAAATATTGTCATTATTTTATTGCATTCTTCCTCTCTAATAATGCATTTTGTGGTAAAGTTACCTGGCTTAAAGCTAGTGTAGACCAACAATTTTTCTGTCTTTTGTCATGCTGAAGATTCCATTTGTCCTAATTTTTTAAAAAATATTTTTATAAAAAGGAATACAACATTTTTTAAACTCAACTGTGGGGTTTCATCTCAAAGTATAATTTTCAATTGTGATTTGGAGGCTTTTAGGCCCTCTAAGAATCTTTGGTGGGGATGTCATTTGCAAAATCAAAACTCTTTCCAAATACTACAAAGACATTATTTGCCCTCTTCCCATGTGTTCTGGAGTGTTCCAGAGACAAGATATTTTGAGAGACAGGAATGACTGAAGACAGAAGCATATACACAAATCTAGCCAGGCAAAAAGCCAGACCCTAGTAAAACTTATAAAAATATAAGGACGAGAGCTTAGTGGTTCATACTTGTAATCGCAACTACTTGAAAGGCGGACACAGAAGGATTGCAAGTTTGAGGTCAGTCTCAAATTAAAATTTAAAAGTTTGTTGGGAGAGCTGGCATAAAAATCAGTGGTAGAATGATTGCCTAGCAAAGACCTGGGACCAATCACCAGCACCCTACCCAACTCCCACAAAAAAGAAAGCACTGTTCGCAATTGTTATGGAAAATATAATTATTTACACAAAAATACTTTTCTAACACATAGATTTATTGCTGTTTTCTATTATTGTTGTTTTCAAAAATAAGTTAAATATTTTCAACTTTTCTGACTTTTATTTTCCAATATGGTAAATATTGGGGGATGCCAGTCTTACAAATAAAACTATTTAGAGTGAGTCTTTAATAATTTCAAGTTTTACAAGTGTTCTGAGTCCAATAATTTGAGAAGTATGAGCTTAAAATGTAAATGTTAAAACCTTTAATATGTGGAGCATTAAACTGACTGTTAGGCTATATTAAGTCAGTATATTTACTCTCTTTTAAAAATAATTTAAAGTCCTTCTTGATATTTATGTACTGATTTAATTGAAGAAAATTGCAAGCTCGGTCACATTCTCTCCATATTTAAAGGCATATCCATTATTTTCTAGTTTCTCTTATTACATTGAGAATTCGCTGAGTTGGCTGAAATTCTCAGGGCTATCATTTCAGTGACCCTAGTTTATGGAGCAAATTGTAATTCAGAATAGGTTTTCATTAGAATCTACCATCTGTAAAGCATTGTAGAGAGCAAGGCCCTCCGAGATGTTTTGCTCCCTTGAATTTAGGAGAGCAGAATATATTAAAGAAAAAGGAGAGCCAGGCATCAGTGGCTCAATCTTGTAATCATAGCTAATCAGGAGGCTGATATGTGAGGATGGCAGTTGGAAGCCATATGGACAGGTAAGTCCATGTGACTCTTACCTCCAATAAACTACGAAAAATGTTGAAAATAGAATTATGTATGGTTCAAGTGGTAAAAATGCCAGCCTTGAGCACAAAAGCTTAGGGATAGTGCCCAGGCCTGAAGTTCAAGAGGAGCAACATACGCGCGCGCGCGCGTGCACACACACACACACACACACACACACACACACACACACACACGGAAGGAAGGAGGGAAGGACAGAGGAAAGGGAGAAAGACGGAAAGAGAAAGAAAGCAGGAGAGGAAGGAAGGAAGGAAGGAAGGAAGGAAGGAAGGAAGGAAGGAAGGAAGGAAGGAAGGAAGGAAGGAAGGAAGGAAAGAAGGAAGGAAGGAAGGAAGGAAAAAGGAGAAAAAGGAAGGAATAATAGGAAAGTGGAAGAGGAAAAGGAAGAGGGGGAGAAAAGTAAGAAATAATTATCACAATACATATATGAATGCACGAAAAAGTCACAATTTATCCTTTTACTTTGTGCAACTAAACTGTAGATTATGTGTGTAACAAAGCATGTAATACCTGTCATTGGGGGCTGGCTTATTTTACTTAACATGATGATCTCCAGTTCCACCTATTTTTCAACAAACAACGTAATGTAATTATTCCTTATGGCTGAATTAAATTGTATTGTGTGATAGTATCCCATATTTGCATCATCATTTGTCCATTAGGCTGCTTCCATAATGTGAATAGTGCAGCAATGAACATGAACATACAAGCACACCCACAAGTGGTATGGCTGAATAACATTTTCATTGTTTGGAAGAAACCCCATTCTGCTTTCCATCATAGCTGGACTGATCACTTTCCCACCAGCAGTATATGAGCTTTTTGCCCATTGGTTGACATTTGTTTTCTTGATAATAATCATCTGACTATGGCAAGATAGAACCTTGATAGAGCTTTTATTTGAATTTCTAATGGTTAAAGATGTTGACCATGTTTTAATGCATTTATTGTACATGTGTATTTCTGTTTGAAAACCATCTGCTCATTTTATTAGACCATTTATTGACTGGGTCATTTTCTCTTCTGATGTTTAACTTTCTGAGTTATTTGCATATTCTCAATATTAATCCCATAGCAAGTAAATAACTGATCTTGTGGACATTTTCTCCCATTTTACGGGCTGTGAAGACCACTCTTTTGTGAAAAGTCTTGGTTTGAGTCTTCCTCATGGGTAATTTACATGCAATATCTAAACACATGGGAAGGTTGATCCATGTGGAAAAATTTGAAAGCATCTGATATTTTTAATATAAAGCCTGTATCTGTCTCAACAGTTTCAGTCATTTTATCATCTCAGAAAGGGAACTTGTCAGCTACTATTTCACTAACATGCACATTTCCAAGGATCTGAAAAACGTTTTAAGTTTTGATCCTATATACTCATCATAAAAAAGGCTTAAACCAATAGGGCCATAAAAATACAAACTTTCCACCCCACAGAAACATTCACTTCAAAACCCAGACCCACAAGGATTTTCCTTACTTTGTTGTCATTGCGATACTCTCCCCATAATACTTATTGTATTTTTTTTTCTTCTTCAGGGTTTTTGTATTTATTTTTAATTGTTATAAAGCCAATAGTAGGACTGAACCTCTGGGCTTCATGCTTCCACTTGGCTATTTATCTCAGGGGTTGAAACTCTACCACTGGTGCCACAGCTCCACTACCAGCTTTTTGCTAGGCAACTAGAAATGAGAGTCCCAAGGATTTTCCTGCTGTAGTTAGCTCAAAACTATGATCCTCAGATCTCAGCCTCTCCACTAGCTACAATTTCAGTAGTGAGCCACAGGTATCTGATTCTCCTCGGCTGTTTTCCTTAGGAAGATTCTCATGCTGCCAAATCCACCCATTGTTAAATTATCCTTCCAAAATATTACCTCATTCTCCTGGTTTCACTCTTGGAAATCAATTATACTATGTATTAAAAGAGGTAGGTATGGTTTTACATGTTCACCTTGTAAAGATGTGTTCAACTCTATAAATAATTACAGATACCTACCCAAGTAGATTGGAAGTTAGAGCTTGAAAAAAAGCTTAGATTATTGACAGGTTAAAATACTTAACAAAATGAGTTTGATAGAACAGTTTCCAAAATAAGTTAACATTTTAATTACAATGATAATTGTTTCTTGATCAAGTAAGCAAAATATTTTTGAAGTTGATGAAGCAGTTTCATAACTGCAGAATTTAGATGTCATATAAGCTTGAAATTTCTAGCTAACTTTCTAAAGTTCTGAATTTCATACTAAATCTAGAGAGGTATTTATTTTTTTTCAAACATCTCTTTGGAGCAGCATGCAGCACTAAATATTTAAAGACATGTAGCTCCAGGAAATTTTGGCTTCCTTAAGTAAAAGTGAAATTTCTAAGTTTTCCATCAGGTTATATAAAAGACTATTATCATAATTGGATCATGACATAGAAATGATGTACTAGTTTATAGAATTAATAATGGGCTTTTTGTCTAACTACAATATTATGTAGATTAAAGAAAGCCAAATTTTTCTTTTTGTTTTATGATTACCATAATCTTTGATACATGTATCAATCTTTGATGAAATCTTTGATTTCATGTATTGATAATCTTAATAGCATAAAAATTGAAATATTAGTACACTTGAGTATATGAGATTATGGGGATTTTAAATAGAAATTAGAGCTCTCAATATAGAGAGGAAAAAGTTTTCCACAGCAACAAAGTCTAATTTGTTCATGGTGATGATACAGCAATAACTTTTCTGAAAGCCCTGGACATTTCAAATTAATGGAAGAACATTAAAGTCTCATTATTCTAGATGATGATTAATGGATTAGATTAATAGTCTAAATATTCTCCCATCTGCTTAGAAGTATATCTTCGGAGGTTTAAAATTAATTTTAATAATTCTAGTTTTGAATGTAGTTTTACAAACAATTTAAAATTTTGCACTACTTTCTGTCAGAAATAAAGTCTCTAAACTTTTATGTAATTGAACCTGCTTGGAAAAGCAAAGACCCAGAGAATATCAGAATAGATGGAATGAACGATCAGAGAACTACAAACAACTTCATAAGAAATAATAAGTTGACTACTTATTAAAGGACCAATTTTCTAGTTTGCAGATTATACTGGGTTCTAGGTTGTCCTGATTTTTTTCTACTCTCATATCCTTGTTAGTTACCTCTGTTTCAAAATGAAGATAAAACTGAAGGTACCATCTTTAAATGATCATAGATAAGAATCAACAACCACCTCATGAGTTCATATCCTCTTGTTAGTTTCAATCTATGACCCAGATAAATTATTCCATCATTTTCTTGATTGTATCAGTGAAGATTTACAATAATAGATGATAGATCATAAATCCTCCCAAATATTGTATGGATAAACATATGAATGTTCGTATGTGTAGAGCACTGACCTCCAAAATGTCAAATTAAAGAATACACGAATATCCTTCATTCTGCTGGAATCCAATTGTTTATTCTTTCTAAAAATAAGTAATATGTTTTGTTTGATCCATCTCCACCCATCTCTATCCTTCTTTAGTGTCTTAAGCTTCTGCAGTGTTTAAATTTTAATGAATTTTATTCCCATAAATGACTAAAACACAAAATGAAAAATGACCTTGAGAGAAATCTCGTTTTGTGGTAATTCCAACAAGGTAATAGCAAAGGATCACTGCCATGGCCTAATAGAATTCTAGAGTTGCCAACATATCACTATAATTAGTTACAGTCCTGTAAGTAGAGAGACAGCATTCACACCAAGAAGATCATCATGTGCTTTGAATTGTGATTTTTTGTTTTAAATCTTCAAAGAGTGAAATTCTACCTCTCTCTTAGGACTATTATGAGAACTGAATAAGGTAAAGGTCCCTAAGGGCCTAATCAGAACCTTCAGCTATAATATAGCCTATATAATTATCGTATCTAATACATTATATGTATTATTGAAAATATTATTATATCTCCAAGCTATAGAAGACTAACATGGACAAGATGCAGGAGAAGAAGTAAATGCAGAGACCTGAGCCTTGAGTTTCTTGTTGTAGAGTCTTGTGCTCCATCTGAGGTGGCTGGAAAACTAAGCAGAACCTCTATAGCCCTTCAGGGCTATAGAAATAGGATAAGAAGTCAGAGTGGTAAGGTTCCTTTCTGTCCACATCCCCTCCAGCATCTGTTGTTGTTAGAGTTCTTGATTTTTGCTGTTCTAACTGGAGTGAGGTGATATCTCAATGTTGTTTTGATTTGCATTTCTTTTATGGCTAGGGATGTTGAACATTTCTTCATGTGTCTATTGGCCATCCTTCTTTCTTCTTCAGAGAAGTTTCTCTTTAAGTCTTTCGCCCACTTATTTATTGGGCAGTTGTTTCTTTGAGGATTTGTTGTTGGAGGGTTTAATTTTTTGAGTTCCAAGTATATTTTAGATAGGAGACCCTTGTCCATTGTATGGCTAGTAAAGATCTTCTCCCAATCCGTGGGCTTTCTATTGATCTTGCTAGCTATGTCCTTTGCCCTGCAGAAGCTCTGCAACTTTATGCAATCCCATTTGTCCAACCTTTCTTTGATTTGTTGTGTTTCCGGGTCTCTATTCAGAAAATTTCAGCCTGAGCCAAGGAGACCTAGGGTTTCTCCTATTCCATCCTGTAATGTTTTCAGAGTGTCTGCTTTGAGTTCAAGGTCTTTGATCCATTTGGAGTTGATTCTGGTGCAGGGTGATATATAAGGATCTAGCTTAAGTTTTCTACATGTAGTTAACCAATTTTGCCAGCACCATTTACTGAAGAGGTTGTCTTTCTTCCATTCTATTGTTTTAGCTCCCTTATTGAAGATTAGATGGCTATAGGTCTGTAGGTTCATTTCTGGGTTTTCAATTCTATTCCATTGGTCCTGAGGTCTGTTCTTATGCCAATACCAAGCTGTGTTGATTACTATGGCTTTATAGTAGAATTTGAAGTTTGGTATTGATATTCCGGTCAGATAATGTGATGTCAGGAAAATGAACCCTTAGATATGTATTTTAATGTTTTTTTCTTTTATGCATGTGTTTCTAACGCATTTATAAGATTATCTCTTTGTTGCTTTGTATGTCCCTCCCCCACAGTATAACCCCTGCTTTCATTATATTTGATGTCAGTATAACTTGTGGAGGAGATGGGGAAAAACCAGTTGTTTAAGGATACAGGTGGACCTGTTGCAACAATGAGAAGTACAAGTTGTCATGTCCAAAACCAGCTTTACAACGTCGGTGAGGGGGGGGGGGAAGGGGGGGGAAGGAGAAAGATTGGGATTGGGATTGGGGGGAGGGGGGAGGCTGGAAAGGGATGTGAAGGGTAAACAAAGGAGGAGGCTGCAATGCTTGGTAAGAAGTGTACACATTATCCTGCCCATGTAATTGTAACTCCTCTGTACAGTATGTTCACAAATAAAATAAAACTAAATTTAAAAAAAAAGAAGTCAGAGTGGGGGACATTTTGGAAGAAGAGAGGAAGGAGGGATTAAGAAAGACAATGATCTTTTTTCTTGACTTCAATTGCAATTACACTGCAATTCCTTTGGCAATATCTCACTGATTCTCATGTATGTTGTTAATCTTCAGAGTCAACAGTGAAGAAGGTTATCATGAGGAGAGTTGTCAATTCATACTTAACTCTCAAATGTATTTCAATAAACACATTGCATGTCCTTTCCATGCCAGCCACTGTGGTTAAGTGCTAGCATTACCACTTAAGGATGGAAATAAGAGCCTTTATGTGTTCTGTCCACATAAAGCCTACAATCTTTGAAAAATGTGGCTCTGTGGAATGCCATGATGGAAAATTCATGAGTTCAGCTTTCACATTCAACATTCCTACCCTATGTGTCTGTGTATGTGTACATGTGTACATGTGTACATGTATGCTGGAACTGAAACTTAAACTCAAGGCCAGGACACTATCCCTCAGTGATTTTTTTCCCTCAAAGTTGCTGCTCTACCACTTGGACCACCATTCCACTTCCAGCTTTTTGCTGGTTAATTGGAGATAAGAGTCTCATGGACTGTTCTGTCTAGGCTGGCTTCAAACCCACATCCTCAAATCTCAACCTCTTGAGTAGCTAGGATTACAGGTGTGAGTCAATGGTACCTGTCTGACTACCCAACATCAACAAAAAAGACAATATCAGTTCGGGTGTTAAGTCAAAACCCAATTTATAAATTAACCCTTTGTTTGTGTGTGTGTGTGTGTGTGTGTGTGAAAGAATACCGTACAGAGGAGTTACAATTACATGGGCAAGATAATGAGTACATTTCTTATCAAGCATTGTTGCCTCCTCTTTGTTTCCCCTTCCCATCCCTTCCCATAGCCCCCCTCACCCCACCCAATCCCCCCCCCAACCAAAGTTGCAAAGTTCGTTTTTCGACATAACGACTTGTACATCTCATTGTTGCAATGGGTCCACCTGTATCCCTATTTAAATGATTTGTTTTTTCCCTTCCTCCACAAATTACACCAACATCAAATACAGTGAAAGCATGGGTTATACCGTGGGGGAGGGACATACATAGCATCATAGAAATCATCTTATAAATATGTTAGAAACAATTGCTTGAAAGAAAAAAAACACTTCAATACTTATCTTGGGTTTCATTCCCCTAACATCAACTTATCTGACCTTTTCTGCTTCACTCAGATATATACTAGTTATTGCAAATAAGGGCTTACTTCACTTAATATAATTTTTTCCAAGCCTTTCCATTTCCTAACAAATGGAGCAATGTCATTCTTTCTGATGGAGGCATAGAATTCCATTGTATATATATATATACCACATTTTCTTGATCCATTCATCTACTAAGGGGCATCTGGGTTGGGTCCAGATCGTAGCTATGGTAAATAATGCTGCAATAAACATAGTTGTGCTGGTAGCTTTAGTATGGTCTTGCTTGTGATCATTTGGGTAAATGCCCAAAAGTGGGATTGCTGGGTCATGGGGGAGCTCTATGCGGAGTCTTTTGAGGAACCTCCATACTGCTTTCCAATGTGATTGAACAAGTTTACACTCCTACCAGCAATGTAGTAAGGTTCTTCTGTCCACATCCCCTCCAGCATCTGTTGTTATTAGAGTTCTTGATTATAGCCATTCTAACTGGGGTGAGGTGCTATCTCAATGTTGTTTTGATTTGCATTTCTTTTATGGCTAGGGAGGTTGAGCATTTCTTCATGTGACTATTGGCCATCCTTCTTTCCTCTTCAGAGAAATGTCTCTTTAAGTCTTTAACCCGCTTATTTATTGGGCAGTTGTTTCTTTAAAGATTTGTTTTGGGGGGATTTAAAATTTTAAGTTCCAGGTATATTTTAGATATGAGACCCTTGCCTGTTGTATGGCTAGTGGAGATTTTCTCCCAATCCGTGGGCTATTGATCTTGCTGTCTATGTCCTTTGCCATGCAGAAGCTCTGCAATTTCATGCAATCCCATTTGTCCAACCTTTCTTTGATTTGTTGTGTTTCTGAGTCTATATTAAGAAAATTTCAGCCTGTGCCAAGGAGACCGAGGGTTTCTCCTATTCCATCCTGTAATGTGTTCAGAGTGTCTGCTTTGACTCCGAGGTCTTTGATCCATTTGGAGTTGATTCTGGTGCAGGGTGATATATAAAAATCTAGCTTTAGTTTTCTACAAGTAGTTAACCAGTTTTGCCAGCACCATTTACTGAAGAGGCTGTCTTTCTTCCATTCTATTTTTTTAGCTCCCTTATCGAAGATTAAGTGGCTATAGGTCTGTGGGTTCATTTCTGCTTCAATTCTATTCCATTGGTCCTGGGGTCTGTTCTTGTTCCAGTAGCAAGCTGTTTTGATTACTATGGCTTTGTGGTAGAGCTTGAATTTTTGTATTGATATTCCTCCAGCACTGTTCTTTCTGCTGAAGATGATTTTTGCTATTCGGGGTCTTTCATTGTTCCATATGAAGTTTTGGATTGCCTCTTCTATTTCCTTGAAGAATGAGGTTAGAATATTGATAGGTATTGCATTGAATTTGTAGATAGCCTTGGGAAGTATTGCCATTTTCACAATGTTGATCTTTCCAATCCAGGAGCATGGAAGTTTTTGCCATTTTCTAAGTTCTGTTTTGAATTCCTTTTTCAGGTTTTTAAAGTTTTCATCATAGAGGTCCTTCACTTCTTTGGTTAAGTTAATTCCTAGGTATTTTCTTTTTTGTGGGGCTATTACGAATGGAGTTGCTTTCCTAATTTCAGCCACACTTTTCTCATTGTTGGCACACAGAAAAGCCATTGATTTTTGAGTAACCCTTTGGTTTTTATGACCATGCTTTTCCTCTGATTTTGAAATATTACTCCAACTTTAAGAATATAAAAACCATGTTTTATTGATCTGAGTTCTCTCTTCTCAACATGAAATCTAAGAAATACAAGTAAATTGGATGAAATACAAGTATAAATAAATCAAGATATAGAGAAAGTCTTCTCTCATCCAGTTTTCTACTTGACTTTTCCTTTTAAAATGCAGTTGGAAAATCTTAAATGGTAAGCATAAATTGAGTACTGTCATCATGATAAAAATTTCATTATTCAGCTTTCAAGTTGCAATCTTGAGTGATTTGTGACATTCAGATATTACTATTTTTCAGCACTGAAAGCAGTTTTAATTTAGTGAAAGTTTTTCATCTTACAAATAGGGTAAATTATGAGAAGTTTGGAGACTTGTACCACATAGACTTTTTGCAGATTTTCCCTACCACACACTCAAAACACAAGATTTAGACAACAATCGCTTTATTTGCTTTTGTTTCTATAATTGGCTGGTGACTAAAGGTCATCTTATTAGCAACGCTAGAAAATTTTTAAAAATAGTTCCTATTTAATATAAGAAAAACAGCATGTTTCAGACTTAAATAGGAAGAAAATGGGAGCAAAAAATATTGATTTACATAAAATGAAGTGTGCCTTTGGTGGAAAAATAGTAGTTTCAAGGGTCTAGGCTTTTCCTTGAGCAGTTGAAAATAAATTAACTTGTCTCTAACATGGTAGATCAATCCTGTAATTCTAGCTATATGGCAGATGGAAGATTGGGGGGTTCATGATTTGGTTCAAAACAAGCCTTTCATTCTTTCTTCCTTTCTTTCTTCCTTCTTTCCTTCCTTCCTTCCTTCCTTCCTTCCTTCCTTCCTTCCTTCCTTTCTTTCTTCCTTTCCTTTTCTTTCCTTCTTTCTCTCTCTCTCTCTCTCTCTCTCTCTCTCTCTCTCTCTCTCTCTCTCTCTCTCTCTCTCTCTCTCTCTCTATATATATATATATATATATATATATATCGGGGGGGGCTGTGTTCTTGAGCAAGCACTGGTATCTCACACCTGTAATTCTACCTACTCAGGAGGCTGAGATCTAAAGATCACAATTCAAAGGCAGCCTGAGCAGGAAAGTGCACAAGACTCTTATCTCCAATTAACTACTCCAAAAGCTGATAATGGTACTGTAGCTCAAGTGGTAGAGAACTAGTCTTGAGCAAAATAGCTTAAGAACAGTACTCAGGCCTGAGTTCAAGCCCCAGAATGGGCACCAAAAAAAGTAAAAATTTTCCAAGATTCAAACATCCAGCTATTTCTGGATGCTCAACTCTAGGGGAACAACAAAGTATGTATATGGCATGTGTATGTCATCCTCACATCATAGAAAGAAGCAAAAGTAGGACGATACTGCCCAGGCCTAGGCATAAAGCAAAAGGGAAACTAGAAGCATGGCTCCAGTGGTAAGACTGCTTTTTGAGCAACATGAAGTTCTGAATTCAATCCACAGTGCCACCAGAAAATCATAAAAACTTATCTATTCCTTTAACTTAAAAAAATCTACCTTCACAATTATTTTCCATCTGTGATAAAAAATTGCAATGTACCTAACCCAAATCTATCATACTTATTAATTTTGCTTTTGTAGAGTACTATCTATGAAGAAGGCCCCATCCAAAAATTGAGTCTCTTCCTTGATCTGGCATGGATTCAGCAAGACCGTTTAAAAATGTGATTACTCTCCAAAATGAAAAGAATATTGCATTCATAAAGTAATGAAAGGTTTTAGCTAAAGGCTTTTTCCCTTTAGGTCTAAAAACTGATAGTAAGGACCTCAAGAGATGATGTCACTAATTAAATTATTGTCCTATGTATGAGAGGAAAGTATTTCTGAAGATCAATCTATTTCTAAGTTTTGTAATGCCTAACAATAAACCTAGTCATGTTCCAAGACATCGTTTATCTCTCTACAAAGAAATTACCTAAGACATTTGAGATAAGGGGTAAAGGGGCATGTAAGAGTTTTAGGATTTTACTGAAACATGGATTTAATAACATATATGAAAAAGCTTTTTATTAAAAAAGTATCTAAAATGATAGATTATGCAACTTCTTTGTTATTTGGTCTTTTTAATCAAATTCAATTAATCAAATGTCAATACAGAATCCTTTAAAATAGAAAAGTCTTGCCCCAAGAGATCAGAGTTTAAATGTTTCCTAGTATTAAAGGTTGATTTTAAAAGGAATTAATATTTCATGAGGCAAAATTGGATTATAAACCCAGAGAAAAGATTGCTTTGTCAAAATACTTCATGATTCTAAAAATTAAAATTAAAATAAGCAGCTAGGATGTTTTCATAATTGAAAGGTCACAGTAGAGTTTGTGTCTACTTTCTTGTGCACTCCAAGTCACATTATTCTCCCATATATGACAATTTTGAGTGTTTTTCTATTTAGAAAAAATATGCTAACATCACATAGGTCCCATGATTTCCCTTATTGGCAATATCTAGTATATGTATGAGTCAAGCAGAAAAGGTCAGATAAGGTGATGTTAGGAAAATGAACCCTAAGATATGTATTTTAAATGTTTTTTTCTTTCATGCATTTGTTTCTAATGCAATTATAAAATTATTTCTTTGTTGCTTTGTATGTCCCTCCCCCACAGTATAACCCCTGCTTTTATTGTATTTGATGTCGGTATAATTTGTGGAGGGGAAGGGGAAAAACAAGTCGTTTAAATAAGGATACAGGTGGACCTGCTGCAACAATGAGAAGTACAAGTTGTCATGTCAAAAACAAACTTCCACTGGAAACAGTTTTTTTTTTTTTTTTTTTTTTTTTTTTTGCCGGTCATGGGGCCTGAACTCTGGGTCTGGGCGCTGTCCCTCATTCTACCACTGGAGCCACAGTGCCACTTCCGGCTTTTTCTGTTTATGTGGTGCTGAGGAATCGAACCCAGGGCCTCATGCTTGCAAGGCATGCACTCTACCGCTGAGCCACCTTCCCAGCCCAATCAAAAACAAAGTTTACAACTTGAGGGGGGGAGGTTTGGGGGGGGGGGAAGGAGGCTGGGAAGGGATGGGAAGGGTAAACAAAGGAGGAGGCTGCAATGCTTGATAAGAAATGTACTCACTATCTTTGCCCATGTAATTTTAACCCCTCTGTACAGTATTTTCACAATAAAAAAAATATGCTAACATCTTGTTTTCCAAGATAATATCCATATATAGTTAAGGAAATTGACAGTTTCAAAACCAAAATTCTTACTTCGTTGTGTAGCTGAAATGTTTTTGTAAGTTGCATTCTGTCCCTGTGAGAAAAATACAAGAGTCTTGGTGTTCATAGCATCAGAATAAAGAGTATATGCAGCTGGGTACTGGTGGCTTACATCTGTAATCCTAGCTTCTTAGGAGGCAAGGATCTGAAGATCATGATTCAAAACCAGCCTGAATAGAAAAGTCCATGAAACACTTATCTCCAATAAACTATTACCAAAAAAAAAAAAAAAAAAGCCGCCAGTGGCCATATAGCTCTAGTGGTAGAGTGGTAGCCTTGCCCAAAAGAAGTTTGGGGACAGCACCCAGGCTCAGAGTCAAAAAAATAAGTAAAAATACAATATGAAAACTATAGACATGGAAGAATCCCAGAGAGCTTTGCTGCTTTCAAGATTATCTAAACACCACCCAAGTAGTTTGCCATGAGAGAGTTTTCTTAACCTGAATGCTTAAGGAGCTGACAGAATGATCGAAACCTCAGCTACTTGAAATATTTTTATGTATGTATTGCTATAAGAATTGTGTTTGGCTAGTAAAGATCTTCTCCCAATCGGTGGGCTTTCTATTGATCTTGCCAGCTATGTCATTTGCCCTGCAGAAGCTCTGCAATCTTATGCAATCCCATTTGTCCAACCTTTCTTTGATTTGTTGTGCTTCCGGGTCTCTATTCAGAAAATTTCGACCTGAGCCAAGGAGACCTAGGGTTTCTCCTATTCCATCCTGTAATGTTTTCAGAGTGTCTGCTTTGAGTTCAAGTCTTTGATCCATTTGGAGTTGATTCTGGTGCAGGGTGATATATAAAAATCTAGCTTTAGTTTTCTACATGTAGTTAACCAATTTTGCCAGCACCATTTACTGAAGAGGCTGTCTTTCTTCCATTCTATTCTTTTAGCTTCCTTATCAAAGATTAGATGGCTATAGGTCTGTAGGTTCATTTCTGGGTTTTCAATTCTATTCCATTGGTCCTGAGGTCTGTTCTTATGCCAATACCAAGCTGTTTTGATTACTATGGCTTTATAGTAGAGTTTGAAATTTGGTATTGATATTCCTCCAGCAGTGTTCTTTCCGTTGAGGAGCGTTTTTGCTATTCGGGGTCTTTTATTGTTCCATATGAATTTTTGGATTGCCTCCTCTATTTCCTTGAAGAATGAGGGTGGAATTTTGATAGGTATCGCGTTGAATTTGTAGATAGCCTTGGGAAGTATTGCCATTTTCACGATGTTAATCTTTCCAATCCAGGAGCATGGGAGGTTTTGCCATTTTTTAAGTTCTGTGTTGATTTCCTTTTTCAAGATTTTAAAGTTTTCATCATAGAGGTCCTTCACTTCTTTGGTTAAGTTAATTCCTAGGTATTTTATTTTTTGTGGGGCTATTACAAATGGAGTTGCTTACAACGGACAAGGGTCTCATATCTAAAATATACTTGGAACTCAAAAAATTAAACCACCCAACAACAAATCCTCAAAGAATCAACTGCCCAATAAATAAGTGGGCGAAAGACTTAAAGAGAAACTTCTCTGAAGAAGAAACAAGGATGGCCAATAGACACATGAAGAAATGTTCAACATCCCTAGCCATAAAAGAAATGCAAATCAAAACAACATTGAGATATCACCTCACTCCAGTTAGAACAGCAAAAATCAAGAACTCTAACAACAACAGATGCTGGAGGGGATGTGGACAGAAAGGAACCTTACTTCATTGTTGGTGGGAATGTAAACTTGTTCAACCACTTTGGAAAGCAGTATGGAGGTTCCTCAGAAGACTTCACATAGATCTCCCCTATGATCCAGCAATCCCACTTTTGGGCATTTACCCAAATGTTTACAAACAAGACCACACTAAAGCTACCAGCACAACTATGTTTATTGCAGCATTATTTACCATAGCTAAGATATGGAACCAACCCAGATGCCCCTCAGTAGACGAATGGATCAAGAAAATGTGGTATATATACACAATGGAATTCTATGCCTCCATCAGAAAGAATGACATTTCCCCATTTGTTAGGAAATGGAAAGGTTTGGAAAAAATTATATTAAGTGAAGTAAGCCAGGCCCAAAGAAGCATAGGTCCCATGGTTTCCCTTATTTGCAATATCTAGTATAGGTATGAATCAAGTGGGAAAGGTCAGATAATGTGATGTTAGGAAAATGAACCCTTAAATATGTATTTTAATGTTTTCGTTTCTTTCATGCATGTGTTTCTAACGCATTTATAAGATTATTTCTTTGTTGCTTTGTATGTCCCTCCCCCACAGTGTAACCCCCGCTTTCACTATATTTGATGTCAGTATAACATGTGGAGGAAATGGGGACAAACAAGTCGTTTAAGGATTCAGGTGGACCTGTTGCAACAATGAGAAGTACAAAATGTCATGTCAAAACCAGCTTTACAATGTCGGTGGGGGGGGGAGGGGGGTATAATTGGGTGGGGGAGGGGAGTAAAATTGGGTGGGGGGAGGGGGGAGGCTGGGAAGGGAAGTGAAGGGTAAACAAAGGAGGAGGCTGCAATGCTTGGTAAGAAATGTACGCATTATCCTGCCCATGTAATTGTAGCCCCCCTGTACAGTATGTTCTCAAATAAAATAAAATACAATAAAAAAAAAAGAATTGTGTTTGTTGGTTATAATTTATGGTATCTCTTTTTAAAGGACAGAAGTGCTTGATCACTGTCATGTAGGTGCAAAGACCAAGCCAATGTGAACTCTTGTTCTTGTTTTATTCCTGGCTTCTTCTGCCCAAGACTGGACCAGAGACTATGTGAGTGACACAAAGTCCCTGCAAACCATCCCACAGGTGCTTCATTATGCAGCTATCCTGGTGCAAAGAATCACAGTGCCCTTCTAACAGGAAAAGTGATGTCATCAAGGCAAGTGGGATGACACCTGATTGGGAAAATGATTGTGGATGGGGCATGGATTCTTAGAGACATAAATAACTGAGCTACACAGAGTAAGAAGAAGAGGGGACAGTGGTGTAGAAAACCACTGAGAATGGCAGTCCATGCTGTTAGCCTAACAGCAAAATGTCAAATGGGGTAAATGATGGAGAAGGGTGGGGAGAGGATTGCCGAATTTCTCAGATAGGGAGAACAGTGGAACAAGTTAACACTGATCAAGATGCATTGTACTCATAACTGACATGTTGAACTAAAACCCCTTGATAGAGCTATTTAAAGATAAAAAGGTTTTTTAAAGAGTAATAAAACCTTTTTCAATGTTTGTTTTTTATACATGTTTGAGAAGGCTTTATGTGTGTGTGTGTGTCTGTGTCTGTGTCTGTGTGTCTGTGTGTCTGTGTCTGTGTCTGTGTGTATGCACACAGCCTGACTGATGCTCTACCACTGGTCTACTTCCAGCTTTTTGTTGATTTGTTGAAGATAAGCATTCACGGACTTTCCTGCCTGGGCTGACCTTGAGATCCCCAGATCTCAGCCTCCTGAGGATGAGTGGGAAGTAGTCACTTCATCTGGACTCAGGCTTTTTTATTTGTAATGTAGGGAAGCCACTTTAAGTGTGTAGGCGCAGCAAGGAGATCAGTGAATGTGGAAATAAGGGGGAAATGTGTAACTATGAGGTGATTGTACAACCCTCCAAGGAAACCACAGGAATGACCACCAGAGACCACCCTGCTCCCGTGTCTATTACATTGATGGGAGAGTTATAAACAACTTCAGCCAAAGAACTGCCAGGGAAACACTCCCCCAGGTCATGGCCAGACAGAATCCAGAACATTCCAGGAGTGATTGAGGGTCTGGCAGGGCAATGACCACTCCCCAGGCCTCAGTTGTGGTTGGGAGATTTTGATCAAAAGGTTGAAATGGAGGAATAGACAACGGAGAAGAAAACACAAACCAAGATGTTATCGCTTTGATTCAAATTCCATTATGGTTACAATGTGCATTTTAATTGTTTTTCCTTTTATTTGAAAATAAAAAAGCTGGTACCTTTGTCTAATTCCCCTCTGATTTTTCTGGAGAATTCTCTTAGGAAGAGTAGCATTCATTTGGAGAAGTGATTAGATTGTGGATTGCAGAGCACATGGGCTGGATGCTGGGCCTGGTTTGCCTCCTGCTGGCCCTGACTTGTTTGTTTCTTCAGCCATGAACTGGGAATGGCAACCACAGAGAGGAGTCGTTGGGGGGGCGGGGGGGGGGGGGAGGAGGAATTAAAACACATCAAGCTCATAAAGTGGCTCTGGCACAGCAACTGTCCAGATAGGGCCTATCAATCCTACTCAGCCTTGGTTGAGTCTCAATGGGCCAAAGACAGTAAAAGCCAGTTATTCCCAGCAGACCCTTCTTTACAGCCGTATCCATTTTCTTCTTTTGGCAAAATTGGGGTTTGAACTTGGGGACCACCTGCATGCTCTGTAAGCACTCCAATACATTGCAGTCTTTGGTTTCTTCAGTTACTTTTTAAACAGCGATATTGATCAAGATGAAGTCTCTCTGGATCTCTGCCTCCCAAGTAACTGGAATCGCAGGCATGAGCAACCACACAGAGCCCAATTCTCATTATTATCATTTCTTTTATCCCACTTTTCTATATTCAATTCTTTTTTTAAAAAAAATCAATACACGCATCTTTTCAAAGGAAGTATTTTGAGAAACAGAAAATCTGTCTTAAAAAAAAATAAGAAAAAAACAGCTAGTGTTGGTGTCTCACACCTGTAATCCCAGCTACTCAGGCATCATGGTTTAAAGCCAGTTGGGCAGGAAAGCCCAATACTTCTGATGTCCAGCAAACAACAAAAAGAGAAAAGGAAAGAAAAAGGCAGAGGTTGAGCTGTGGTTCAAGTGGTAGAGCACTTCTGAGTTCAAGCCCCAGGACAAGCCCCTCCCCCCACACACACACAAATTAACATACTGTTTATAAATCAAACCAATAATATTTCAGAGGATGGAGAAAATCAGGGAACTTGTTATATAATTTTAGATCTCGTTTAGAGTAGCTCTTTTTAGAGTTATTTATTCAATTTACATAAAGCTAGTCTGATGAGAAAACAGAACACACTAGACTGGTCTGTATCCTATTCACAAATGCAAAGCTATCCATTCTAATTTGTAAAATGTGAAAGTTCAAACTGTATCCAAAATAGATGGATATCTGAAATCTACTTTCTGGAAATTGCAAGGAAAACATAGCAACACTTAAACAACAAGAGTGCAAATCCCCACATTATTTATTTTCATTTCTTTTCTTAATCCAGGGGCTCTCAGGTCTTCATATTGTATTCTTATTCTTGTTCAACTTGGTCATTATGTAAAAAGTTAAATCATTCTTATCAGCAAGAACTAAAAACAGCAACCACAGGACAGCTTTGAAAAGAGAAACTTATCTTTTACCAAGTAAGGCTCCCAGAACGAGTTGAGCAATGCTGGCCTTCAGGTACTATTTAAAAATAGCTTTGGCACAACAATTGGAAACAGAGCACAGAACGAACTGTCACGGGGCACCACGAGAGCTCCTTTTGCCTAAGTGCACAGATGACAATCAGATGCCTTCTTTTAATAAAAGAAAACTAGAATATGTTCTTTTAAGGTATGGTAAACATTTATTAGCTTAAAAATGACATAATAGTGGATTCTCTGGGCTATCACTAATTATTAAGCTATGAAAACTTCAAATAAAGCTAGGTACTGGTGGCTCAGGCCTGTAATCCCAGCTATTCAGGAGGCTAAGATCTGAGGGTCACAGTTCAAAGCTAGCCTTGGCAGAAAAGTTCATGAAACTCTTCTCCAACTAACCATCAAAAATCCAAAAATAGAGGTGTGGCTCAAGTGGTGAGGCACTCAGTCTTGAGTAGAAAAAGCCAAGACAAGCAAGAGGCCCTGGTACACACACACACACACACACACACACACACACACACACACACACACACACACACACACACACACACACACACACACACACACACACACACACACACACAGAGAGAGAGAAGTCAAATGATTTGGTATGATACCCATTAGTCCTGATAGCTCTCCATCTTTTAAATATATATAAAATAAATTCTATACTCACATCAGACATCTAGGGAACAGCCTAAGCAAATAGAATCTTAATATTGGGTCTATGGCATTTATGCTTTCCTCATGGAGATAATAGCTAGTGAGACAAGAAAATTTGAAAATTTTGAAAATTTAGCCACTAGTGGCTAAATTCTAAAGGTTTCTCTATAGTCAACCACATTAGAGTAATTTAGACACATCATTAAATTTAATAATTTTATTGTCCACTACAGTTAACATGAACATATTCTGTGCTCATTAAATAATTGGTGGTTAGATAAATGACAAGAAGCATGAAGTTCACTAGCTATATTTAAGTTTTACACGTATCAGTGACATGAATGAAAGATGAGTATAGTTCAAGTAAATTGTTCGCATGCTTGAAAAGAGAACAACGAAATTGCTGAAATTGCTTTTAGAATGGGGTTAGGTGGGAAGGAAGAGAAATAAAAGGGTGAGTTGGCTGGAATACATTGTATACATGTGTGGAAATGTCACGATGAAAGTTCTCTGAACAACTCATATATGCTACTAAAATTGTTACCACACATATTATTATCAAAGTAAGATGCTATAACTACATCAAGCCTTTGCCGGTAACCTGAACACAAAAGGAAATTTTTTCTAAGTTTAAAGAGTATATTTAACAAACATGACACATTGAAACAAACTTTCAGTGTATCCAAAACCTTAGTATAAACTGAGGCATGCTGGTACACACCTGTAAGCCTTACCATTCAGGAAGTTGAGGCAGGAAGTCATGAGTTCAAGCCCAACCTGGGCTACATAAAGAGGCTGTCACAGGAGAAAAAAAAAACAAAATCATAGAATATGAAAATACAATAAAGACAAAACTTTACAAAGAAAACAAGAAGTAACAAGAGAAACATGCTTTCAGAAACTGAAAAAGGACAGCAAGAATATTTAATCCCAAATTGTTAGTAACAAAATCTGAGAACTTAGGCAACAGAAGAATCTTTGAAAGTATCAGAAACGGTGTCAAAAGATTTTTCTAGAATCTGTAGTGCTGCTTTTCCTACTGGCTGAATGGGTGAAGTAGGTATTTTAGGAATAGTTTAAAAAAATGGGGGGGGGGTGAGGCGAGGATGGGAAGGGATGAGAAGGGGAAACAAAGGAGGAGGCTACAATGTTTGATAAGAAATGTACTCATTATCTTGCCCATGTAATTGTAACCCCTCTGTACAGTATTTTCACAATAAAAAATAAAATAAAATAAAAAATAGCTATTGTTTGAAATTGTTGTAATGTGTATGACATTCATTTTCAAAAACTCATAGAAATGTACATGAAAAGATCAGATGTTGGGCTCTGGGTATGGTTATGTAGTAGAGCTACTGCATAGCAGTTACCTGGTACCAAAATAAAAAAGATCAAACATTAATGTAAACTATGGTCCTTAGTTAATGATAACTAAAGTTTGTGGCTCATGAATTATAACAAACCTAACATCCCAAGGTAAGATGTTTATCTTGGAAAACTGTAGGTGAGGAAAGGGCGGATGGAATTCTGTACCAGACTCTGTCTTTACTCCATTGTTTTATCACTCTAAATGTGAAGATAATGGTAAATGTTCTCAGTTTCTTAGCTTCCTAACCTTACCATAAAACAAAAGAATTTCAGGCCTTTATCTTTAAAGCATGTGTTCCTGGATCATAACAGTAAACAAAAATGTTTCCGTTCTACAGAATCAGTCTTCTTTTTCTCTACAGCCATACTTCTGAAAAGAATTAGCTACACTCAGGATTTGCAACCATCTTCATCCTCTCTAAACTGACTTTGCATCTTGTATTCTCTAACAGAGGTGTCATACTTTAAGTAGTGCAGCATGCAGTGTTTTCAGGACTTTGAAAGGTAAAACTGTAAAAGTAAAAAAAAAAATCTGTGCTATCCTATCAATGGAATATATATATTCTTCTGTATAGCAAATACCTCCTTAAAATTTAGAATATTCCCACCATACCATGACATTTCTCCTTACTTTTCAGAAACCATCTCTTTTCCTAAGCTGGCTTCCATCACCAAATCTTGTCTGTCCTTGACCTCCGTCGACATGAAGTGGTGTAATTGCACTTTTTTCATACCTAGCTTCTTTCACTCAACTAATACATTTAAATACTCCTTCACAGGCATCGCTCAAGTGGCAGAGTGCCAGCTGAGCAAGAAAGCTGAGAAAATGTGAATTCCAAACTCCAGTACCACTGAACAAGTTGCATAATATGTTATTAAATGTCTCATGCCCATAATCCTAGCTACTCAGGAGAATGAGAGATGAAACTCACAATTCAAAGCCAGCTCAGGGAAGAAAGTCCCTAAGACTCGTCTGCAATTAACCATCAAAATAAAAACAGGACCCACTTTTGGGCAATTACCCAAACGACCACAAACAAGGCCATACTAAGGTTACCAGCACAACTATGTTTATCACAGCATTATTTAGCATAGGTAAAATATGGAACCAACCCAGATGCCCCTCAGTAGATGAATGGATCAAGAAAATGTCATATATATATGTGTGTGTACATATAAATGTGTGTGTGTGTCACACACACACACACACACACACACACACACACACACTGGAATTCTATGCCTCCATCAGAAAGAATGACATTGCCCCATTTGTTAGGAAATGGAAAGACATGGAAAAAATTAAGTGTAGTAATCCAGGCCCAAAGAAATATAGGTCCCATGGTTTCCCTTATTTGCAATAACTAGTACCTGTGTAAGACAAGCGGAAAAGGCCAAAAGCTATGTACTTATGACCACATAAGATGCTGTTAAGTGAAATGAACCCTAAGATAGCGACACAAAAATCATTTTTCTTTCTTGCTATTGTTTCTAACATATTTATAATATACCATGTGATTTTTTTGTTTCTATGTTCCTCCCCCATGGTATAACCCTTATTTTCACTGTATTTGATGTCGGTGCCCTGCATCTTGTATATGCACAAACAAAGTGCTTAAATAAGTATACAGGTTGACCCATTGTAACAATGAGATGTACAAAACACTATGTTGAAAACCAACTTTATAACCTCAGTGAGGGAGGGGATGTAGTTGTGGAAGTGGGAGGGAAGGGATGGTAGGGGGGGAAACAAAGGAGGAGGCAACAATATTCAATAGGAAATGTACTCATTACCTTGCTCATGTAACTGTAGCCCCTCTGTACAACATTTTTACAATAAAAAAATGTACAAAAAATAAAAAATAAAAACAGGAGTAGAGCTACAGCTCAAGCAGTAAAGCACCAATCCCAAGCACAAAAGCTAATAACAATGCACAGGCCCTGAGTTCAAGCCCCTGTACCAGCACACACACACACACACACACACACACACACACACGCATACACAAACACCACACCACACACACACAAGAAATATGTCGTTTTAAAAATTATCATGAGGGGTTGGGAAGGTGGCTCAGTGGTAGAGCACTTGCCTTGCATGCCTGAGGCCCTGGGTTCGATTCCTCAGCACCTCATAAGCAAAAAAGAAAAAAGCCGGAAGTGGCGCTGTGGCTCAAGTGGTAGAGTGCCTGGCAAAAAAAAAATAATAATAATAAAAACAAAATGAGTCTAACAGACTTGTGTACCCAGGCTGGCTTCGAACTGCAATCTTTGGCCTCTGCAATTTTCTCAACCTCCTGAACATCTAGGCTAACCTGCATTAACCACTGGCACTTGATCCATTGTTTTGTTTGTTGTGCTGCTAGTAGAACTAGATTGGTCTTTTATTTGTTGTTTGGCAGAATTTACTGACAAAGCTACCTGGGTTTTCCTTGTGGAAGAGTTTTTGTTACAATACAATACATTCATGATAAGAAGGGTTCCACTGTGAAATTTCTCTACGGGCATATAATATACTTGGGTCCTATTCACCTCTATGTGATTCCTTTTACTGGAGGTTTAATGTTACTTCATAGTTCAGACTTTTAATGATAATCCTGAAAGTAATACTTTTCAAAAATGTGTACCTTGTTCACGCATATCAAGTTGAAATTGGACATAAGGTTATTATTTTTTAATATCCATGACATCTATAAGTACATTTCCCATTTTAGTACTGATCCTGATAAATTATAATTTTCTGGGTTTTTTTATTTGTCTTACTGGGGAATTGAAGTGTTTATTTTCCTTTCAAAGGACTGGCTGGTATTTTCTGGCTTTCTCTCATCATGTGCTTCCTTTTTTAAAAAAAAATTCTGCTTTCATCTCTTCTTCTTCTTCTTCTTCCTCTTCCTCTTCTCCTCCTCCTCCTCTTCCTCTTCTCCTCCTCCTCCTCTCTCTCCTCCTCCTCCTCCTCCTCCTCCTCCTCCCCCTCCTCCTCCTCCCCCTCCTCCCCCTCCCCCTCCTCCTCCTCCCCCTCCCCCCTCCTCCCCCTCCTCCTCCTTCTTCTTCTTCTTCTTCTTCTTCTTCTTCTTCTTCTTCTTCTTCTTCTTCTTCTTCTTCTTCTTCTTCTTCTTCTTCTTCTTCTTCTTCTTCTTCTTCTTCTTCTTCTTCTTCTTCTTCTTCTTCTTCTTCTCATCTTTTTGAGCCATTTGAGCAATCTATCAGCCCAGTTCCCTTCCCTCCCACACCCCACCCTACCATGCACACACACACTAGTTATTTTGAAGAAGAAATCTCTGGACTTTTCTGCCTGGGCTGGCTGTGAACTTCAGACCTCTGAATTTCAGCCTCCTCAGTAGCAAGGATTATAGATGTGAATCACAGAAGCTTAGCTCACTCCACAAATTTTGATATGTTAATCTTTCATACTTGTTTAGTTTAAAAGGGTTTGTGATTTCCATTATGACTTGTATAGGGTATTTCTTAATATTCAAGTATTTCAAAATTTCCTGGTTAACATTCAGAATTTGATTTCTAGTTTCATTCTATTAGGCTCAGAGAATATATTCTGTATAGTTTCAGTCTTTACAAGTGTTTCACAATTTGATTTATGACCTAGTTTGTGGCCTATTTCAGTGAGCCTTTTAAATGCATTAAAAATATCATGTATGCTGCAATTGCTGATTTGTTATTCTAGAAGTTTGAACTAGATATAGCCAATTAATATCACTATTCAAATCCATCCTATACACTTTGATATTTTTATCTGTTTCATTTACGAATTTCAAAAGAAAAATACTACAATCTAGAACTGTGATTGTAGATTTGGATATTTTCTCCTCTACTTCTGTTAAATTTGAGTCTATGTTTTCAGGGGCATTTGCATTTAGAGTTTGCATTTAGACTTTGAAGCTATGCTATTAAGGGCAATTAGAATTATTAAATTTTCCTCATGAATTTTTAGTTTATAAAATGAAAACATTTTATAAAATGTTTTCATTTTATAAAATATTTTCTTTATCTTGGTAATAACTATGTTTTTCCAGTCCTTTAATTTCCAAATTCTATTGATTCTTACCTTTAAGATTCATATAATTTCAGCTTGGTTTATAAGGGAGACCTACTTTTCATTTTGTTCAGACTTGGTTCTAAATCCAGTCTAATATCTTTTATTGGTATTTCCTATATTGTATTTAATACAGTTATGGTTTTCCACTTCTTTTAACTTTGTGCCACACTGTGTGACTTTCTATATATTATGTGAATGTTTTCAGCATTTTGTTTTATCTCTTTTCTTGGCATTTTTACTGTTTACCTTCATGATAATTACTGAAAGATGACAGTGTGCATTCTCAATTTATCATAATGTACCTCAAATTGTCAGTACAGAACCTCCAAACAGGGTATGATTTTGCACAAGCCTCTTTGTTAAGAAGATACTCCTCAAATTATCTCTTCTTTACATTAATTTTTATTATTTCTATTGACCTGTTGCTAATGATTTCTTGACATTATCCAATGCATTCTATCTGGTAGATGAGAAAGAACAGGGCAGAAGGAGCTCAGGGATGCTCGGTGTATGGACAGAAGAAAAAAGTATTTCACAGTTAGAAGAGGGGACATTGAAGGCAAATTTGAATACTATATCTTGAATGCCATCTACCAAGTAATTCTCAATCTCGTATAGCTTATAATCATCACATTTTCAAGTTTTTTAGTTTGGCATAAATACCTTATATGTGTTAAGATAACGTATTTTTTTTAAAACATATGTTTACCTTTAATACTTGAAAATATTTTCCTTCCTTCCTTTCTTCTTTCCTTCCTTCCTTCCTTCCTTCCTTCTTCCCTCCCTCTTTCCCTCCTTCCCTCCTTCTTTCCTTCCTTTCTTTCCTTCTCTTTCTTTCTTTCATTCTCTTCCTTCCTTCCTTCCTTCCTTCCTTTCTTTCTTTCTGTCTTTCTGTCTTTCTGTCTTTCTGTCTTTCTGTCTTTTCATCTTTCCTCCCTTGATTATTTTGTACCAGTCCTAGGGCTTGAACTCAGGGCTAGGACATTTTTCGTTCAAGCCTAGATACCACTTGAGCCACAGCTCCAATCCTGGCTTTTTTTTCACAGAAATTCCTGACCAGTCCTCCTGAGTTGCTAGGATTACAGGAATGAGCCACCAGAACCCAGCTAATAATTCTATTTCTTAAATTTACCCAGTGACTATAACAAGACAAGGTCCTCCAGAATCTCACATTCAAATCTATCTAACTCAGAAGGACTTGTAAAATGAAAACAATAGCTGTCATGCAGACACAGTTATCAAGCAAGTTTCCTGACTTTCTTTTCAACTAAAATCAGAAATTCTGTAGTTATTTGATGGCAGCTTTGGCTTCCCTATTGTGACACAAAAATCATCTAACATGACTAACATCTAAGTAATGCTAGTTGTGAGGAGTCTTGAAGTTCTTGAGATGAAATATCTTAAACAGATATTAATAATAGTCTCTGAAAATTTCAAAATACCAAATTTATTTTAAAATACCTCAACACATATGTTACTAAAAATATTTTATTTAGCTTAAATTGCACCCTCATATCACTTTATTTTCTTAATAATTCACATCCCAGAGATGGTCACTTATATTATATCAGAGAGGCCAGGCTTCAAACACATCTAAGAACTATAGTTTTACCCCTTTAACCAGTGCTAAATTTTTGCTAATCAAAATAATTAGCACAAGAAATTAGTTTTTCCCACATTGATGGTTGGTGACTTTAACACACTATTGTCACCTCTGGATAGATGAACCCAGAAAAAAACTCAACAGAGAAATCTCAGAACTAAACTAGTTGTATAGACCAACTAGATAACAGACATCTACTGAATATTTCACCCAGCAGCTTCAGAAGATACATTCTTCTCAGCAGCACACAGAACAAAATAGATCACATTTTAGGTCACAAAGGAAATCTGTGCTAATTCAGAAATATTGAAATAGTTCCCTGCATTCTGTCATACCACAACAGAACAAAATTAGAGCTCAACATCAAAAGCCACCATAGAAAGTTCTCTAACTCATAGAGACTGAACAACACATTGTTGAATCATCAGTGGGTCATTGAAAAGATCAGAATGGAAATTCAAATGTTTATATTATTTAACAAAATCAAACATACAAAATACCAGCTCCTCTGGGACACAGCAAAGGCAGTACTCAGAGGAAAATTTTTAGCTCTGAGTGCTTAAATCAACAAATTGGAGAAATCTCAGACCAACAATTTAATGATGCACCTAAAGAACTTTGAAAAAAAGGAACAAGTCAAACCCCAAACCAGGAGAATGAAACAAATAATTAAAATAATTCAGAAATAAATGAATTAGAGAAAAATATAAAAATCAACAAAATAAAGAGTTGTTTCTTTGAAAATTTTAACAAAATTGACAGACCCACAGCAAGTCTGACCAAAAATAGAAGAGAGTACACCCAAATAAAATTAGCCAAATAAAATTAGCAATAAGAATGGGAACGTGACAGAAACAAACAAGATTCAGAATATTATAAGGGAAAACGTTGCCAGTCTTTATGCTACCAAATTGGAGAATCTGAAAACATATATTGATATACCCAAACTGAAACCAGAAGATGTGAACCAATTAAATAAACCCATAACAAGTAATGAAATAGAAATGGCAATAAAAGACCTCCCATCAAAGAAAAGCCTAGGACCAGATGGATTCACAGACAAATTCTAAAAGGCCTTCAAAGGAGAACTCACTCCAATATTCCTCAAACTATTCAGTGAAAGTGAAAATGAAAGATCACTACCAAACTCATTCTGTGGAGCCAGTATAACCCTCATCCCAAACCAAATAGGGATTAATTAAGGAAAGAGAACTGTAGACCCATCTCTTTGATGAACATCAATGAAAAATGTCTCAGTAAAATTCTGGGCAACCAACTTCAACAACTAATCAAAAAATCATATATTATGATCAAAGGAGATTTATTCCAGGGAAGCAAAGCTGGTTCAATATATGCAAGTCAATTAATATAATTCATCACATCAATAGGAGCAAGGACAAGAATCACATGATCATCTCAATAGGTGCAGAAAAAACATTTGACAAGATCCTTTATGATAAAAGCTCTGGAGAAGCTAGGAATCTATGGAACATAACTCAATATAATAAAGGTTATATATGACAAACCTATAACTAGCATGATATTTAGTGGTGAAAAGTTAAAACCATTTCCTTTAAAATAAGGAAGGAGACAAGGATGCTCACTCTCTCCACTTTTCTTCAACATAGCAGAATTCCTAGCTAGAGCAATATGGCAACAAATATAAAGAGGATCTAAATAGGGAAAGAAGTAAAACTCTCCCTCTTTGTAAATGACATGATCCTGTATTTAAAGAAGCTCATAGACTCCTCTCCCAAGTTACTTGAGCTGACCTAAAACTTTGGCAAAATAGCAGGATATAAAAACCCACAAAAGGGGCTGGGAAGGTGACTCAGTGGTAGCGCACTTGCCTTGCATGCATGAGACCCTGGGTTCGATGCCTCAGCAACACATAAGCAAAAAGAATAAAGCCAGAAGTGGTACTGTGGCTCAAGTGGTAGAACGCTAGCCTTGAGCTGAAGAACTGAGGGACAGTGCCCAGGCCCAGAGTTCAGGCCCCACAACCTGACCCCCCCAAAAAAAACCCACAAAAATCAGTAGCTTTTCTGTATACCAACAATGAGAAGAGTGAGGCTGAAATCAGGAAAACAATTCCTTTTGTAATAGCCTCAAAAAATAAAATTAAAAATATGTAGGAATTAACTTAACCCAAGATGTGAAGGGCCTCTATGCTGAAAACTTTAAAAACCTGAAAAAGGAAATTAAAGCAGGCTTAAGGAAATGGAAAAACCTCCCACACTCCTGGATTGGGAGGATTACATGGTGAAAATGGCAATACTGCCAAAAGCTATCTGCAAATTCAATGCAAAATCCCAACAACATTCTTCAGTGATTTGGAAGAAGTAATAAAAACTCCATCTGGCATAATAAAGACCCCAAATAGCAAAAACAATCCTTAGCAGGAAGAACAGTGCTGGAGGAATATCAATATCAAACTAGAAACTCTATTACAAAGCCGTAGTTATAAAAACAACTTAGTACTGGTATATGAACAGATCTAAGGACCATGGAACAGAATTAAAGACCCAGAAATGAACCCAGAGACCTATAGCCATCTAATCTCTGATAAAAGAGCCAAAAACACAGAATGGAAGAAAGCCTCTTCAAAAAAGATGCTGGCAGAATTGGCTATACCCATGTAGAAAACTAATTAGAGTCTTTTTTTTAATCACCCTGCACCAGAATCAATTCCAAATGGATCAAAGACCTCAATGTGAGGAAATGATTGGATAAACACAACAAGTCAAAGAAAGGCAGGATAATGCAATTCCATTAAACTGCAATTTCTACATGGCAAAGGGCATAGCTAGAAGGATAAAAAGAAAACCCACAGGTTGTGAGAAGATCTTTGCTAACTATATTTCAGACAAGGGCTTCATATCTAAAATATATCTACAGCTAAAAATAATTAACACCCCCCCGCAAAACAAATCCTCAAAGAAACAACAACCCCATTAATAAGTGGGGCTAACAACTAAAGAGAGACATCTCCAAAGAAGAAATGAGAATGGTCAATATACATATGAAGAATTTTTCAACATCTCTGGCCATAAAAGAAATGCAAATCAAAGCCACCTCACCCCAGTTAGAATGGCTATAATCAAGAAAACTAATAATAACAGATGTTGGCCAGAATGTGGCCATAAAGGAATGCTACTATACTGTAGTAGCATAAATTTGTTCAACCACTCTGGAAAGCAACACAGATGGTCCTCAAAAGACAAAACATAAAGCTCCCTTATGACCCAGCAATCCCATTCCCAGCCATTTACCCAAATGACCACTAACTAGGTCACGCTAAAGCTACCAGCACAACCATGCTCATTGAAGCATTATTTACTATAGCTAAGATATGGAATAAAGCCAGATGCCCCACAGTAAGTGAATGTATCAAGAAAATGTGGTATATATGCACAATGGAATTCTATGCTTCCATCAGAAAGAATGCCATTGCCCCATTCATAAGGAAATGGGAAGACTTGGAAAAATTTATATTAAGTGAAGTAAGCCAGACCCCCAGAAAACATAGGCTGCATGGGTTCCCTCATTTGTAATAACTACAAGTTATTATAAATCTACAAGTTAATCCAATGGATAGTAAAAGACAAATAATTACACTTGGACATGATTAATTAAACAGCACTCTAAGCCTCGCACAGTGAGAACAAAGGAGGATATTCTTAGGAGAGGATCACAATGGCTCAATAGCTATGTGCATATGACCATATAAAATGATGCTTATTGAAATGAACTCCAAGAAATGGAAATAAGAGGTTTATTTTATTGTACTCTTTGTAGTTATTTCTTTTTCCTTTCTTTTTCTTTTCTTTTATCTCCTTTGGTTTATTCCCTGTTGTCACTGTTTTTGATTGCTATATATTTTGTCTTATATATAAGTTTATCTGATTTGAGGAAGGGATGAGGAATCACAGAAATGGTGGGACAAAGGGTGAACAAATTCAACAGTGATACTCACTAGACACTATGTTGGAAATGAACTTTATAACTTGTGGGATAAGGGAAGGAAAAGTGGGAGAAATGAGTGACGGGGTAACACTGTTCAAAAAGAAATTTATTCATTATTTTACTTACAGCTACTTTTGTAACTGTAACCCCTCTGTACATCACCTTTGTAAAAAATGTAAATTAAAAATAAAAGAAATTCGTTTTTCCTAGGAAATTAATGTTTGTCACCATAATGAATGTTGAAAACAGGTACTCACTGGTACTTAAGATAATGGGAGTTTATAAAGTTTTAAAGATACTTTGTACCCTTGAAAATTATAAAATTGTAAAAGATTTCTTTACCTGACACTAGATCTAAGATTCTTCAAATCCTAATTTCAAAATATTGTTAGTAGTTTTTCTAGCAAGCCTTTGATGTAATTTAATCACTTCATACTTGGAAATCAGTTGATCAAGTAATTTTGATTTGAAATGTGCATTCATTGAACTCTATGCAGTTGTGAAGGGAGCTGCAGCTACCAGTTTTCTAAAAGGAACTGACACAAATCTGTTTGCATTTTATCAAGGGAGCTCCTCTGAGGCTCATTTCTTAAGTCTTTATGAGTATTCTAAGAATTGATGTATTGAGAAATTTAAACATTTCTCATGAAAATGTAAATATTTTCAGTAGTTAAGACAATAGGAATACATTGAATAGGAGTTCAGAGAACTCCATAGTGCAAATTTTGTACATAAAACATCAATGCAGACATCACTAATAGAACAGAGGCTAGCGATGGAGTCAGGGAAGGCAAGAGATCTTTGATTTAGGGGCCATGAATGTTTTAAAGTAGGGACTCATTTCAAAATGAAGAGAAACACTTTTCCTTACATGACAGTTTATTTCTATTTTTTAGGAATGTTATAACTCACTAAAATAAACCATACTATCAATACTTCTAAAGCAACCAGATTTTTTTAAATTCTTCTGGAAAAAATAAAACAATTCTTTTGGAATTTCCTGTTTAAACAACAATTACTCCTAGAGATACAACAATATATAACCCTTGCCAAATCTATTTTCTGAAAAAATGCTTATACTTTTTCCTCTATATTCCTGGATCATGTGATTTCCACATGATTTCTTTCTTAGGTAACTCTATTTTACACCAGTTATAATAAACTCCTTTCTTTGGGCATTTGGATACAGTTTACTGGAACAGGAAAAAAGTAGGCACAGGACTTGTCTTCAAAAACCCAAAACAAGAAAATATTACAAGATGTGTTTGTATAGAAGGAGCTTCCCGTTGAAAGGAATTCAATTTTCTGTGTCTGCTTCTGGGGGGGGGGGAAGCAAAAGAAATTAATTTTAATTAATTTAGGCTTCAGAAAGAAAATACATTTGGGAGGAGCCCTCATATCTTGTATATCAGAGGTAAAACAAACCATCCAGTGCTAAGGGAAGAAGGAAGACTATGGGGAGAAAGAGTAAAAGGATTAGGAAGAGAAGGTGGGAGAAAGGAGGAAAAGAAGAAGAAGGAGGAGAAGGAGAAGAAGAGGTAGGAAGAGAAGAGGAGGGAGGAGGAGGAGGAGGAGGAGGAGGAGGAGGAGGAGGAGGAGGAGGAGGAGGAGGAGGAGGAGGAGGAGGAGGAGGAGGAGGAGGAGGAGAGAAAGAAGGAAGCCACCTTCAACAAAGATACTCACAGTTATGACTGATTTCACTGCTTTCTTTTCACCTGTTTTCACTCAAGGTTCAAAGTTCTGATATAACAAAACATTTTGACACTACCAAGATCATTTCTCACCCTGTTACCAGAAGGTAGGCATATTTTTGCCCGATACCCAAAATAATACCTATCATTTTGAAGAAAGGAAAAGGAAGGCAACATATCTGTAAGACAAACTTCTTGAAGCATATCTGCAAAGTTAAGAAAGAGTATGGATTTACTTCAAATCATCTCCCCAGTCGACAGAAATGTCGGATTAAAAAATAATAATAATAACTGATGACATTTTGAGTGTGGTTATGAACCTCTTTCAACATGTGAAATTCACGTGGAGACATTTGTCATTATGAACTTCAAGATAAAAGTGATCTCTGTGTGCTTTGAATCCAAAAGGCTCCAATCAAATCTGTAGCATTACTTTTAAACACTGAAGGATCAAAGAGATGAAGAAAATGTCCAATCAAGAGTTTCCCATGCGTTTCAAGAACAAATCTGGAGTTCTATGTCTCTTGGGGAAACTGCTTTAATGGTGATGAAGTGGTGACTCCAAAAAGCAAATTTAATTTTGGAAATTCAAACTGAGTACTTCGAGACTATGCCAGCTGCCACATTAGAGACATACAAATAAGTAAACTTTGCCGTTGACTTCTAGAACTTTAAAACATGTGGGAAGGGTCAGCAAAAAACCCATCTAATTACAGCATCAAATAATACAGACAAGTACCAAAGTTACAAACAAGATGGCATAGACCACACAAAGGAAGGATAAGCTACAAGAACTAAAAGTTTCTTGAAAAGGTTTTAGAAATGAGTAGAAAATTTTCTGAATAGAGACCCGGAAACACAACAAATCAAAGAAAGGTTGGACAAATGGGATTGCATAAAGTTGCAGAGCTTCTGCAGGGCAAAGGACATAGCTAGCAAGATCAATAGAAAGCCCACGGATTGGGAGAAGATCTTTACTAGCCATACAACGGACAAGGGTCTCATATCTAAAATATACTTGGAACTCAAAAAATTAAACCCCCCAACAACAAATCCTCAAAGAAACAACTGCCCAATAAATAAGTGGGCGAAAGACTTAAAGAGAAACTTCTCTGAAGAAGAAACAAGGATGGCCAATAGACACATGAAGAAATGTTCAACATCCCTAGCCATAAAAGAAATGCAAATCAAAACAACATTGAGATATCACCTCACTCCAGTTAGAACGGCAAAAATCAAGAACTCTAACAACAACAGATGCTGGAGGGGATGTGGACAGAAAGGAACCTTACTTCATTGTTGGTGGGAATGTAAACTTGTTCAACCACTTTGGAAAGCAGTATGGAGGTTCCTCAAAAGACTTCACATAGAACTCCCCTATGACCCAGCAATCCCACTTTTGGGCATTTACCCAAATGTTTACAAACAAGACCACACTAAAGCTACCAGCACAACTATGTTTATTGCAGCATTATTTACCATAGCTAAGATATGGAACTAACCCAGATGCCCCTCAGTAGATGAATGGATCAAGAAAATGTGGTATATATACACAATGGAATTCTATGCCTCCATCAGAAAGAATCACATTGTCCCATTTGTTAGGAAATGGAAAAACTTGGAAAAAATTATATTAAGTGAAGTAAGCCAGGCCCAAAGAAACATAGGTCCCATGGTTTCCCTTATTTGTAATATCTAGTATATGTATGAGTCAAGCGGAAAAGGTCAGATAATGTGATGTCAGGAAAATGAACCCTTAGATGTGTATTTTAATGTATTTTTCTTTCATGCATGTGTTTCTAATGCATTTATAAGATTATCTCTTTGTTGCTTTGTATGTCCCTCCCCCACAGTATAACCCCTGCTTTCACTATATTTGATGTCAGTATAACTTGTGGAGGAGATGGGGAAAAACCAGTTGTTTAAGGATACAGGTGGACCTGTTGCAACAATGAGAAGTACAAGTTGTCATGTCCAAAACGAGCTTTACAACGTCGGTGCGGGGGGGGGGGGGTAGGGGGGGTAAGGAGAAGGATTGGGATTGGGGGGGAGGGGGGAGGTTGGGAAGGGATGTGAAGGGTAAACACAGGAGGAGGCTGCAATGCTTGGTAAGAAATGTACGCATTATCCTGCCCATGTAATTGTAACTCCTCTGTAC
The DNA here is from genome assembly GCF_024711535.1 of Dipodomys merriami. Classification (NCBI taxonomy): domain Eukaryota; kingdom Metazoa; phylum Chordata; class Mammalia; order Rodentia; family Heteromyidae; genus Dipodomys; species Dipodomys merriami. The sequence continues at coordinate 30,298,382 of NW_027202826.1, read as the reverse complement.
AGTATGTTCACAAATAAAATTAAATTAAATTAAAAAAAAAAAAAGAAATGAGTAGAAGTTGATTTACAAAAGGAATTTCAAAAACCCATTTTCTATTCTAGGGGCTTTTCATTCATTTTATTTGATCCTCAATGCTTCTTTTTGGAATAAATATTATTGAACTGACTCCTTGAGACACTCAGTGATTAGCTTTCCCAGCATCCTCTCCAGTACCTGTGTTACAGGTGACTGTGTTACATGTTGCCTGACAACATGCCCCTACTGGGTCTTGAAAAAAATGATTTTGAAGCAAATAATGGCGGAGAGATTGGGCTTTCAAAAATGATCTCAATAAAGATGAACAGACTTCAAAAGTTTGGATTGATGACAAGAAAATATACAGAGAGAGGACATAGCACTCATAGCAATGTGCTAAAGGGCCATTTAGAAAAGACTTTGATTTCTCCTAGTTCTAGAGACTGGTAAGTATAAGACAAGACAGTGGAAAGAGAGAACCATTCTCTGTTCTTCTAAATTGGTACTTTGGATGCCCTGTTCTTCCAAATGGCAAGGGGGCTGTGTCCTCACACAGCAGCAGAGCAGGAGAGAAAGTCAAGGAAGCAATGCCTTTCTACAGCAGCAGGTCAACCCTCAGGACATGAACACCTCCCATCTGGCCCTATTTCCCAGTACTATGGCATTGGGGATTAAATTTCTAACACACAAATTTGGGGAGAGGTTCATACACTAATTCCTTTGAATCATACAAGTGGGACACAGGTTCAAACTAGGCCTATGAAATGTAAAAACAAAACAAAGCCAAAAAAACAGACATTGGAGCTTTCACTCAAGAAACAGCATGTGTATGTCGAGACTAGCCAAAAGAATAGGAAAATAACTCAAAATGATCAGTACTCACAGCCAAGCAGAATCTCTGTTAACTAAAGGCTTACAGAATCCAGAATAGAATCCAAAATTTCTAGACCTCACCAAAAAAAAAAAAAAGACATTTCAATGAAAGGGAAAAACAAAATCATCCCCAAAGTGAAACAGATTTGAAACTGGGAAGAAAGGAGTTTTTTAAAAAGCTAAAATAATTATTCTTAATCAAATGAGACAACGTATAATCATGATGAATGAAGAACTAGGAAGTCTCAGCAAAGACCAAGAAATTAAATTTAACAAAATGAAATTTTTATTTGAAGTACACCATATGTGAACTAGAAATTTTACATGATTAATAACCCAAGTCCACAAGAGAACAATGGAAATGGAAAGTATAAGTATAAATCGTGAGCAGTAATAATAATCCAACACGAAAAACAGAGAAAAAAAAAATAAAATAGAACAAAACTGTGGATCTATTAAACATCAAATTAATATACACAATTGTAATATATAGGTAATTTAACATATTTGGCTTTTAGAAGGGCAAATGGCAAAAAAAGAAAAGAGAAAAGAAAGAGAAGAAAGACAAAATGGAACTCAAAATATCTACAGGTATGGGATATAGCTCAGTGGCAAAGTGCTTGCTGAGAAAGTATAACATCCTAGGCTCAAACCCCAAAAAGAAAAGACAAAATGAATTATTCGTATAGGAAATAACTGAAAATGTTCCATAAAAGATGTTCAATGTATGTCAGAATAAACAGAAAGAAACCTATGCTTATCTTTTTTTATGTAAATGTTTTAAGATCCATTTATGATGAAAGGGGTGACATTAATCAAGATGCATTATTCTTATAATCTGACATGCTGAATAGTAACCTCTTTAGACAACTACTTAAAAATAATGAAAATTGCCTGGCACCAGTGGCTCCCGCCTATACTTCTAGGTACTCAGGAAGCTGAGATCTAAGGCTTGTGATTTGAAGCCAGCTCAGGCAGGAAATTTTATAAGACCCGCATCTCCAATTAGCCATCAAAAAAAAAAAAAAAAAAGAGTAGAGCTGAAGCTCAAGTGGTAGAGCACTAGCCTTCAGCAAAAAAGTTCAGGGACAACGCCCAAGCCCCAAGTTCAAGCTCCAGGACCAGCTTGCCTCTGTGTGTATGTATGTGTGTGTATAAATGTAAAATCTTCAAGAAGTTGAGCTGGGAAGGTGGCTCAGTGGTAGAGCGCTTGCCTCGCATGCATGAGGCCCTGGGTTCAATTCCTCAGCACCACATAACCAGAAAAAGCTGGAAGTGGCGCTGTGGCTCCAGTGGTAGAGCGCTAACCTTGAGCTGAAGATCTGAGGGACAGCGCCCAGGCCCAGAGTTCAGGCCCCATGACTGGCAAAAAAAAAAAAAAAAAAAATCTTTAAGAAGTAGGAATGTTACTATTATCTGACTTTATTAGTTCAGAACACTGATATAAACAATAGTTACATCATACATACAAGATTATTAAATTAATAAATGAGCAACTCAAGAGGCAACTTTCCTGTATCGCCCAGAATACACACAGATCACTATTCTGAATGCCTTAAAGAAAAAGCTGAAATTGTAGACCAGAAAAACTATTGAAGAAATGGAGTATCATATCCAAGGAAAAGCTAATAAATACATACCCACTAATGATGCCTAAATTTTGTGCATAAAAAATTAAGGCTATCAAAACAGAAAAGCAAGTTCAAAAATCATAAGCAAGTTAGAAAATATTACATTAGCCTCCAGTTATGGTAAAGCTCAGAATAGAATACATATGAACACATTTAAAACAAAACAAAACTATTGCAGGATACCAGCCACCTAAATATAATGCAAACTTAAATTCTCAGAGACATGACTGTTCACAAGCATTGAATTTTTTATATTTCCATTAAAATACAGAAATGAGATTATGGCAACAGTGTCAAATGTGAGCCTGTGAGTTCTGATGATGTTAAGACATTAATGCCAAAATAAATAATAGCAAATACGTAGAAGCAGATGTAAACAAGTGGAAGTTTGCATGGTATGTGTATCAGTTATCTCTCGCTGTGTAACAAATTACCAGCCTCACCAACCAGCCCTCTTCACTAAGGCAAAGAATTGTACCATGCACAGATGGTTGGAGGTAAAAATTACTGGAGATGTCTTGCTGGCTACCTACACTGTGAATTCATATCTCCACTATTAATGCTTCCAAAGTTGGATCATGGGTATGTTATTTAACAACTCCGATCTTTAAACATTTTTGTAATAGCAACACAATTTTTTTTTTTTGGTTAGTCATGAGGCTTGAACTCAGGACCTGATACTGTCCCCGGGCTCTTTTTCTTTGCTCAAGGTTAGTGCTCTACCGCCTTGAGTCACAGCGCCACTTCCGGTTTTTGAGTCATTAATTGAAGAGGAATCTCCTGGAGACTTGTCTGCCTGGGCTGGCATTGAACTGTGATCCTCAGATCTCAGTCTCCTGAGTAGCTATGATTACAGGTATGAGCCACCAGCAGCCAACTAGCAAGATACACAAAGCCAGGCGCCAGTGGCTCACGCCTGTAATCCTAACTACTCACGAGGCTGAGATATGAGGATCACAGTTCAAAGCCAGGCTGGGCAGGAAAGTCTGTGAGACTCTTATCTCCAATAAAGCACCAGAAAACCAGAAGTGGCTGAAAAGCTGAGGGACAGCGCCCAGGCCCAGAGTTCAAGCCCCACGACCAGCCAAAACAAACAAACAAAAAAGATACTCTTGAAGAGCTGCATTTTCAAGTGGCTTGAATTCATTTTGATAACTAAGTAAAACTTTGCTGTCAGTTGTCAATAATTTATACCAGAATTTTTCCATACCATGGTGATTCTCTTTGCTGAGTTTACAGTCTGTATTGAATAATGCCATATTTCATCAAAGGACTTCTTTATGTAAATGAATCTTATTTTAATTTAGAAATACAATCAAAAATCTAATCTCTTACTCTTGCCTTGATGTGGAACATTCTCAATGGAAATAGACTTTTTATTTTTAATTTATTTCTAATATTGTTATTATAAAGTTGATGTACAGAGAAGTTAGAGTTACATAAGTCAGATAAAGGGTACATTTCTTTTGGGGTAATTTCACCCCTTCCCTCACTTTCTCCCAGTTTTCCCTTCCCATCCCCACCTTCAAGTGTATAGCTCATTTTCAACATAGTGTCTAGTGAGTACCACTGCAGTATTTGTTCATCCTTTGTCCCTCCATTTTTGTGCCTCCTTTATCCTCCAAAGACAGATAAATGAGCAGAAATAGACTTTTATACATTTAAAGTCTATTTTATGAGCTTCCACATGAAGATAACAGGGTGGAGAAGAATGCACGAAGATAAGATAAAAACTCTAACATGTCTAGGGGAAGAAAAAAAACAGAAAAAAGCAGAGTTACCCTTTGGTATCAGGAGAAAAAATATCCCTTTCGTGTGATATGTGCTCCTCAGTGTCAATCTCAATCTATCAGCTCTTCTCATTTCTAACAAAAAACTCCATTCTGTGAGATCAGAAGCCTCCTGGTAGAAACTCATCTAGGTAATCTTAACACACACAGTGATTCATCCAACAAAAATACAAGGAACTAAAAGTATAATACTTGCTGGGTGCTGGTGGTTCATGTCTGCAATCCTGGCTACTCAGGTGGCTGAAATCTGAGGATCATAGTTCAAAGTGAGCCTGGGAGGGAAATCCATGAGACTTTTTTTAAATAATTTTTTTATTGTGAAAATACTGTGCAGAGGGGTTACAGTTACATCAGCAAGGTAATGATTACACTGCTTATCAAACATTGTTGCCTCCTCCTTTATTTTTCCCCTACCATCCCTTCCATCCCACTTCCAAACTACACTCTCTCCCGACTCCCCAACCCCTCCACATCACCACACACCCCCACCCGCCTAAATTGTAAAGTTCATTGGTCAACAGTGTCTTGTACATCTCATTGTTACAATGGGTCAACCTGTATCCCTATTTCAACATTTTGCTTTTTCCCTTCCCCTCCCCAAATTAGACCAACATCAAATACAGTGAAAACAGGGGTTATACCATGGGGGAGGAACATACAAAGCAACAAAAAAATCACATGGTACCTTATAAATATGTTAGAAACAATAGCAAGAAAGAAAAAAACCACTTCTGTCCCTATCTTGGGGTTCATTTCGCTTAACATCATCTTATTCCATGAGACTCTTATCCCCAATTAACCACCAAGACACATATACATATATAGGAATGCTTATGTATGTAATATGCACTTATGTACATACATATGTATATATAATACATGTGGATATATAGGCATATCTGTATACATACATGTATGTACATATATAAATGTATACATGTGTACATATATGTATGTACATTTATGTATATATATGCATATATGTATATATATATTTATGTATATATATGCATATATGCATATATGTACAAAACCCATCTCCCACCTAACATACTCTTTATATATTTATAATTTAGATTTTAACTTCCACATATGAGAGGAAACATGCATTCTTTGTCTCTCTAAGCCTGACTTACGTCACTTAACAATATTTTTTAAGTCCATCCATTTCTCGGCAAATGAAGACTTACCCTGATGAAAAAAAAATCCATGTTTTTTATGTTATTTTGATGATACTTAGATTTGAACTCAAGCTTTATGCTTGCTAGGCTGGTATGGTACTACTGAGCTATGCCTCTATCCTCTGTTTTCCACTGTGTTGATAGAATAGAATCTCACTTTCCACCCAAACACATGTCTGAGCTTTGTAACATCAAATTCATAGCTGTTGCAAAGAAAACACCAATGTAGAACTAATAGGTTCTCAATAAATCATAGTTGTATTGACCAGACTCTAAACTGGGGTGTACCTCTGGAACGTTTAATGGTGCACACTTTTTACTCTTGGAGGGGGAGGGAATTTTCATGCATGTCATGTAATTACTCTAGATCTTAGCTACTTAAGGAAAGAGCATTATGTCATAGTGTTTGTAGTTGTAATGCTCACTAAAAGAATTTGACTCTTAGATAATCTGCCTAAATATTAAACCCCAGCACAAAGCAAAAGCAAGGCATTTTCTGGGTTCTGATTCTATCAGTCTAATTATACTGGAAAAGAATTTCAATGAGAATAAAATTAAAATATGGTACATTCGTAATACTAATTAAACAGCTTCAAAATGCTGTTTTTTGTTGTTGTCATATTTGTATTTTTCTGTTTGCTTTTGTTTTCTGCTGGTCTCGGGGCTTGAACTCAGGGCTTGGGCACTGTTGCTCAGCTGCTTTTTGCTCAAGGATACCACTCTACCATTTGAGCCAGAGCTCCTTTTGGGGGTGGAGGTAGTTCATTGGAAGTAAGAGTCTCATAGATTTTCCTCCTTGGGCTGGCTTTGAACCACAATCCTCAGATCTCAGCTTCCTGAGTAACTGGGATTACAGCATGAGCCACTGAGGCCCAGCTAAAGATATTTTTTTAATATAAAAATTCTTGTTTGAGAGAGGACGTATTGAAGTGGAGGAGACAGACAAATGAATAGTAGAAGGATGGTCAAATGCATTCATACTACCCAGTGCACATATATGAAGATGGAGACTGAGGGGCTGGTGAATTTTGGACAGATGGGGAGAGAATGGTACCCAGGTGACTCATAAACAGATGTGTTGAAGTAAGCCCCTCTGTTCAACTACTTAAAGATAAAACTTCAAACGTGTTGAAAATGATCTTTACCCATACAGGAAAAAAAAATAAAACACAATATAAAATAAATTGTATATAGGAATATTATCAAGCTTTTTGTTTCTATGCGTGTGTGTGATTATGAGTACTTTATTTTTGTTAGTGTTCATGCAGTATCCTCAAAGAAATCTAGAGCCCAATCGTTTTCACATTTCCTAACTTGTATTCCTCCCTAAATGCTGAGATTCTAACTAGAGAGTTCTATTCTCTCTCCTCCTCTTGTCTGAAAAGATCAATGTTCCCTTGATCTCTGCTAACTGAGAGAAAGTGCATGACTTTTAACCAAAAAGACTCTGTTGAATCAGGAACAAACCTAAATTTCAGACAAACGTAAGTACCTCTGTGAACTATTCATCTTGTCCCTGAAGGACAGACATATCAGATCCTGCCTTTGAAATGAACCCAAAGAAGAGAATTCAGATAATTCTCTCATGAGACCAAGTGACATTCTCCAAAAGTTTACTTGTGTTGATTAATTTTCCCTTCTCTGTTGCCCTGGGAGGCTGCCATTTAATTTTTTATTTTTTTCAGTCATGAGGCTTGAACCCTGGGCCTGGGCGCTGTTCCTGCACTCTTCAGCTCTACCACTTGAGTCACAGCACCTTCGGTTTTCTAGTGGTTAACTGGAGATAAGAGTCTCACGGACTTTCCTGTCTGGGCTGGCTTTGAACTGTGATCCTCAGATCTCAGCCTCCTAAGTAGCTAGGATACAGGCGTGAGCCACCAGTTCCCAGCTGCCATTTAATTTTAAACAAGTACTTCAAAGAACTTTTCAAGTTGGGGCTGGGAAGGTGGCTCAGTGGTAGAATGCTTGCCCCACATGCATGAGGCCCTGGGTTCGATTCCTGAGCACCACATAAGCAGAAAAAGCCAGAAGTGGTGCTGTGGCTCAAGTGGTAGAGTGTTAGCCTTGAGCTGAAGAGCTGAGGGACAGTGCTCAGGCCCAGATTTCAAACCCCATGACCAGCAAAAAAAAAAAAAAAAAAGAACTTTTCAAGTTGTTAGCCAATGGTAAAGAATAAGGGCAGTTATAGGCTAGGATTTTATGTACTTACTGGAATGTTGTATAATTTTCTGTTTATTCAGTAATTCTAAAAATGTTTATTAACAACAACTATGTGCCAGTCACTAGTCTATGAGTGAGAGTCAATAATGGAAAGACATATAAAAGAAAGAGAGGGGTTATAGGCATGGCTCAGGTGGTAGAGCACCAGCCAAAGAGTGAAAGCATCAGATATTGAATTCAAGTCTTGGTCTCAGACAAAGGAAGGGAGGAAGGAAGGGAGGAGCCTGGCCTGGCCAAAATGCAACCATATTGGATATTAAGGTCATTTTGTAAAAAGGCTTCTTTCTACCAACATAGGAGCTCAGGTCCCTAGACAAACCCATGACTGAAACCACTTAGCCAAAGCCCAGTCATTTCAGATTCAGACTCCATCTTGAAGGACCTTCCCAAAAGCACCCATTGTAAAGCCTTTACCAAAAGCCATTGTAAGGCCTGGACTGGAAAATATAAGCTGTTCGGGTTTCTGTTCCAGCCTAACCAAAACCACGCTGACTGGTAACCCCCTAGCAAGCCAATCACTAACTAGCAGGAAAGTAAAGCTCCAGATGTTTTTTAAGATAGCATAGTTAACATAGTTTGCTGCTTAACCGCTTAGCCCGTGCGCGCTAGCCAGTACTCTGACCGGCTGTGTCCAGGCTTGAGCTTGTAAGAAGTGAGCTTGCATCAGAATCGGCTCCTTGGTGGTTTTGGGGGATCCTTATCTGGGCACAACAGAAGGAAGGAAGGAAGGAAGAGAGGGAGGGAGGGAGGAAGGGGGGAGGGGGGAGGGAGGGAGGGAGGGAAGGGAGGGAAGGGAGGGAGGGAGGGAGGAAGGGAGGGAGGGAGAGAGGGTGGGAAGGGAAGTGTTAGGTTTTTAAAAAGAGGTAAGTGAGTAAGAACCGCACCAGCACGCACGTGGTATTCAGATAAGGGGTAGGTTTATTCAGTAGACCTGCTGGGACCAGGCAAGGGTGGCACTCCACGTGGCTGGGAAAGGCCTGGGAATGAGAGAGAGCTGGGAAGAGAGGAAAGAGAGAGAAAAGAGCAGAGAGAGGGGTAAGAACAGTAGCACTCACGTGGTATTCAGGTAAGGGGTAGACCTGCTGGGACCAGGCACTCCACGTGGCTGGGAAAGAGAGAGAGCAAGAGAGCAAGAAAAGAGCAGCAAGAGCTAGAAACGAACAGAGAGAGAAAAAAGGGAGAGTCTGGGCCTGGGCTAGCCCTTATGTAGGGTATGGGTGGGGAAAGGTGTGGCCACATCAAATTCAGATGTGACCTCTTCCAGGTGTCCCAGTTGCCTAGGTAACGCAGGTACTGGGTGGAGACTTTGCTGCGAGGAGGGTGGAGTCTGCTCGCCATCCAGGAGCGACCTTACAGGAAGGAGGAAAGGGAGGGAAAGGAAGGAAGGAAGGAAGGAAGGAAGGAAGGAAGGAAGGAAGGAAGGAAGGAAGGAAGGAAAGAAGGAAGGAAGGAAGGAAGGAAAAGAAAGAAAGAAAGAAAGAAAGAAAGAAAGAAAGAAAGAAAGAAAGAAAGAAAGAAAGAAAGAAAGATGTATATTCCCATCTTCATGTAATTTATATCACTACCTTACAACAGGAGTGGTACTGAAGTGGAGATGCTGGGTCTCACCTGTGCTATCTTGGCCACATGGTGGATAGGGAATTGGGTTTAACTGGCTCCATCTTGCCTTCATTGTGGAGGAAGGGGAAGTCCCACCTCCCAGGTGATGGGTGTGCCTGAATTCCTAGAGGCAGGGTGGGGGCCTTGGACAATAGTTTACTGGACCTGTTAGTCCAGTGTGTTGAACTTGGGAGACACTTAAGTTTCTTGTGACCTTGCCCCCTGACCTAAACCTATTTTAAGGTCAGAGCAGCTCAGAAGCCATTACACCAGGCCTCCTGTGCTGTGTCCTGTCTTCTGTCAACATGGCATCTCACTTCAGCTCTCCATTGGGGTTGACCTAAGTTGTTGGTATTGTTTTTCTGTTCTTTCTTTCTTCTTCTACTCTCATGGTTCTGTTTTCTAAAAGTTAAGTGTACTCACAGGGCTTCAGATTTTGTGACTGGAGTCTGCCTGCAGATCCCAGCTTTCTAATAAAGACTCCCAATTCAACCTTTCAAAATGAGGCTTCTCTGTATCTCGCTGACTGGACTGCATTCCTCTCTAGCTAAACATTGTGGTGAGATGCATTTCCTAGCATATCCAAAGTCTGTCTCCCAACTAACACACCCACTATGCAAGGTGACTGAAGCTGGATACTAGTGGCCCACACCTGTAATCCTAGCTATTCAGGAAGCCGAGATCTGAGGATCATGGTCAAAGCCAACCTTAAGTCAGACAAATCCAAAAAATCAATCTCCAATTAAGTAGCCAAAAGCCAGAAGTACAACTGTGGTTCAAGTTGTAAGAGCCCCAGCCTTGAGCAAAAAAATAGCCAAGGGAGAGCATGAGATTCTGAGTTTAAGACCCAGTACTGACACAAAATAAGTTAACTTTGACATTGTCCCAGAACATGGGGTTTTGTATAGTGATGGGCTCATCCTGTTTCATGTGAAATGATTCTAGTTTTAGCACTGCAAGGCCTGTGCCCCCAGAAACCTTCCAGTTCCAGGTAGAACCCCTGGAGATTGGGGCACATGAGGTTTGTTTTTCCTTTCCTTTATTCTGGGTAAATATATGACTCCATCTACTTTTCCTCATGCTGGGTCATTAAATATCTACCTAACACTCTGGGAAACCTGAGAAAAATCCAAATCAGCCTAACAGGGGAGACCAAATAGGAAGATTACATGACCCACTAATTGTTCAGGAAAGGTCCAAGATAAAAGCCAAGATGTCTCCTCCAGATGATTCACGCTGTAAGCCATCAAGTCACCCCTAGCTTTCAAGAGTCAGCCACCCCTCAGGCTTAGCAAATGGTACAACAGACACAGGTGAGCACTGGGAAATCTCCCATAAGCACTTGGGAAGAGAGCATTGGTCGGGGTTTGCAGGCTCCGAGTGGAGGTGATTGGCCATGAAGGAAGCCATATCCAGCATTGACGTATGTTAGTGTTCTGTTGCTGCTGTCACTGTTGATGCTTTGGTAGAAACTATGTCTGAAGCTACAAAAATATTGGCAGCGAAGAGAAACATTTTCGGAAGGCCAGCAATGTTGTGGGCACGTTGCCGGGGTTTTCTACATAGGCATGATTTGGATTTTATAAGTTCAAAACCAAGAGTCCAAGTTCAAAGAACCTGCACACTTAAGCTCCACGATGACCACGTTTCTGTCTAATCTAGATCTGACGTGCAAATTCTTTCCAGACTTAGTTCTATCTCTGGGGTCTGGGTTACTTTATTTCTTTATTTATTATCTATTTATTTACACTATTAGCATTAAACCTTGGGCCTCCTTCATGCTAAGTAAATGCTCTACGGCTTGAATATTTTCTGCTCAAGATAGGGTCTCAGTCTCTGTACCTGGGCTGGCCTTGGACTGTTGATTCTGCCTTCCAAGTAGTAAGGATTATAAGCATGCAACACAGCAAGCACCCTTGTTGTGACTTCCACTTCACACTGTGAGTCCTAGGGAGTGTCTCTCCACCCCCTGCCCTATTTCAACATGCATTTCTTTCCTACAAAGCACTTACAACATTCCTCTACTTGGTACTTGATGGGTTGATTTTTTTTATCTTCTCTAAAATGTCAAGTCTCTAAGGATCATCACCATATACTGTCTTATTCATTTTGTCATTGCCAAAGCTTAGCACAGCCTGATATGTAATAGAGAATTCAATCGGTACTAGTGAATTTTAATTGCCTCCTGGCTTTTTTGACTTGCCAAACTTCATTTTCTCCCTATGGACCACTAATCTACTTAAAAGTTGTTGTTTTTAAGATGTCTAAGATAAAGCAATAAAGAGAAAATGATCCAATTGGATTCTTTATAGTGCCATAACTGGTTTCTTGTGTTACTTGAAAATCAAGATATTTCATTGTCCCCTCAAAATTCCACATGGAGCTAGGCTCATGCCTAGCTACTCCAGAGACTGATATCTGAGGATCACAATTCAAAGCCAGGAAATCCAGACAGGAAAGTCCATGACACTCTGATCTCCAATTTACCACCCAAAAGCCAAAAGCAGTTGTGGCTCAAGTGGTAGAGTGCCAACAGTAAGTAATAAAGCTAAGGGATTGCACCCAAGGCCCAGAGTTCAAGCCCAGTAGCAATTCTCTCTCTCTCTCTCTCTCTCTCTCTCTCTCTCTCTCTCTCTCTCTCTCTCTCTCTCTCTCACACACACACACACACACACACACAAACACACACACACTCAACTTGAAACAGGATAATTCTGAGAGAATGGTACATATACATACAAAAATGTGGAAGTAGGGGCTGGGAAGGTGGCTCAGTGGTAGAGCGCTTGCCTTGCATGCATGAGGCCCTGGGTTTGATTCCTCAGCACCACATAAGCAAAAAGAAAAAAGCCAGAAGTGGCGCTGTGGCTCAAGTGGTAGAGCGCTAGCCTTGAGCTGAAGAGCTGCGGGACAGCGCCCAGGCCCAGAGTTCAGGCCCCACAACTGGACCCAAAAAAATAATAATGTGGAAGTAGCCTTATGTTGGTCTCAGCTGCTAGGGTACATGAGACTTTGTTCTCTATCTGGAGACTTAAGGTTCCTGTGGAATATAAACACATTGGAACTCAGAGTGAATTGAATTTGTTCATGTTAATATCTGTTCTTCCACCCCCTAAATCAGATTAACAGTGAGAGTCACCCTCCCCCAGGGATCCAGCCCCTGAGGTAAAGACAGCAAAGGAAAAGATAGCAACTGAGTCACAAATCTTTTAGTATTCTTTTAGTAATCTTTCAGTATTCTTTGCTGCACTGCAGTGTGTGCTGTAGCTGACCTTAAAGAAAGGACTGGATTTGGGAGAATTTACCATTTGTTTCTCATTGTTTCCCGTAGCTATTTGCCTCGTCATAGCTTAACTTACTTAAAGCCCAAGGGAAGTTAAAACAGCATATTTCATTTCCCACTCCACCAGCAGTGGGGGAAACTATGGGAACGTAGCTGGAACAACATCTATGCCAGAAAGATAAAAGATGGTAAAACATGATCATACCCAGGTGGGCACTTCGTGCCCCTGGATGCTCAAATCCCGGGTCTATCATTGGGCTATTCAACTAGGTTTTCACAGCTTATGACAAATCCCATCAAGACAGTTTGCCTAGGGTTTTATGGCATTGAAGTCCAGATTGAGTAATAGAAGGAGAGGTCATATGTTTGCATATAGTATTGCGGGGAGAGAATAAATCACAGGACACAGAGGCTCAGAGGAGAAAGCGTAGCCAGCTGGGATTCTAGTTAAGGGAATTCTACAATACCGACAGAGATCATGTCACCTTCAAGATGGTTGTCTGCAAACAGAAAGATGAGTAATGGAAAAATGAACTGAACTGACCAGAGAGAGGCATGCTGATTAGTGTTAAGCTTAAAGAGGTATTTCCTAATACTTTCTTCATTCTTTCCTTTGTTTTTCTTTCTTTTGGTCCACTAGAGAAAAAAAAATATTGAAGCATTGTTGGGGGGGAGGGAAGGAGAAAGGGGGTGCCTGCCTGCCTGCCTGCCTGCCTGAACTAAGGCTCAAATTCTGAGTCTTACATTCTCCTTTAGCTTTTTCACTCAAGGCTGGCACCCTACCACTTAAGCCATAGCGCCACCTCCAACTTTGTGCTGGTTAACTGCAGAGAAGAGTCTCACAGACTTTCATGTCTAAACTGGCTTCAAACCACAATCAGATCCTCAGATCTCAGCCTCCTGAGTAGTTAGGATTATACATGTGAGTCACTGGTGCCTGGCCTAGTGGAACAAATTTTATTGTTTCTTTATTTAGTCTTTTTAGTTAATCTTCTCACCTCTACCCTCACCCCTGGTCCTGAGGCTTGAATTCTTCCTGGGCACTGTCCCTGAGCTCCTTTTGCTCAAGGCTAGGAATCTACCACCTGAACCACCACTCTACTTCTGGCCTTTTCTGTGATTAATTGGAAATAATAGCTTCAAACCGTGATCCTCAGATCTCTGACTTCTGAGTAGCTAGGATTATAGGTGTGGGCCACTGGCACCATCTAGTAGAATTATTTAAAAATGATTTCTCACTTTAAAAAGTGACAAACCTGAAGCAGATTGCTCTAGTCTAGAATTGACTTTAAAGAAAACGCCAGCTATAAAGCTAACTATTATCTTCACTATACTGAGAGTCTGCTCTGGATTATTGAACAGCTTTTAACTTCTATGGGCATTTGTGGTTTTCTTCAATATCTTACAATAACTGCAGTCATTTGGAAAGAGTTTAGAGATGATGCTTACAGCTGCATGAACCACCCATGTTCAACCATCACTGTGTGAAATTTAAAAAAAGAAATAAAAACAATGAGATGTACAAGACACTATGTTGAAAAATGAACTTTACAATTTAGGCAGTGTTAGGTGGGTGTGGGTGGAGGAGTGTAGTTGTGGAGGTGGGAGGGAAGGGATGGTAGGAATAAAACAAAGGAGGAGGCAACAATGCTTCATAAGAAATGTACCTATCACCTTGTTCATGTAACTGTAACCCCTCTGTACATTATTTTCACAAAAAAACTTATTTAAAAAAACAGGCAAGCACCAATGGCTCATGCCTGTAATCCTTGCTACTCAGGAGGCTGAGAACTAAGGATTGTATTGGAAGCTACTGGGCAGGAGAATCCATGAAACTCCTATCTCCAATTAAGCACACGCACAAAAGCCAGAAGTTAGTTGGAGTTGTGGCTCAAGTAATAATAAAGTGCTAGCCCTGAGTGGGAGGAGGGGGAGGAAACATTCTCAGGGACAGAGCCTAGGCCCTAAATTCAAGCCTCAGGACCAGCACAAATAAACAAACAAAGCATCATTCCTGAGATTATAAATCCAGATCAGAGAGTAACCACAGAATCTTGCTTGTTGGTTTGAAGTAAGGTCCACAGTGCAAGCACATCCCATTAGAGATAGTCATGCTGGCACTAACAGGATTTCCTTATAATGCGTGCTTATAGTTATCTGTCTTCACTCTCATTTTCTCCTCCACACTGCCACTTTCCTCTGTGGATATTATATTTATCTAGGAAAAATCCTGGATTTGATTTGATTTACATAATACAAGATTATTAACCTGGGATTATTTTTGGATGACTTCTTTTGGTATCAATAAAAATATCTACCTATCTATCTATATAGTAAAATACTTGCTGGCATCGTATCCTCATCTTAGCAACGCTTTACATTCATCCCTCTACCTTTACCTATCTGCTACTGTTTTCTTTGAAAATACCTTTACACTTAGAGTTTGATATCTGTTTTCCCTTAAATAATTTTCTTTTTTTTTTAATTTTATTTTATTTTATTTGACAACATACTGTACAGAGGGGCTACAATTACATGGGCAGGATAATGCATACATTTCTTACCAAGCATTGCAGCCTCCTCCTTTGTTTACCCTTCACCTCCCTTCCCAGCCTCCCCCCTCCCCCCACCCAATTATACCCCCCTCCCCCCCCCACACCGACATTGTAAAGTTGGTTTTGACATGACATTTTGTACTTCTCATTGTTGCAACGGGTCCACCTGAATCCTTAAACGACTTGTTTGTCCCCATCTCCACATGTTATACTGACATCAAATATAGTGAAAGCGGGGGTTACACTGTGGGGGAGGGACATACAAAGCAACAAAGAAATAATCTTATAAATGCATTAGAAACACATGCATGAAAGAAACGAAAACATTAAAATACATATTTAAGGGTTCATTTTCCTAACATCACATTATCTGACCTTTTCCGCTTGACTCATACCTATACTAGATATTGCAAATAAGGGAAACCATGGGACCTATGCTTCTTTGGGCCTGGCTTACTTCACTTAATATAATTTTTTCCAAACCTTTCCATTTCCTAACAAATGGGGAAATGTCATTCTTTCTGATGGAGGCATAGAATTCCATTGTGTATATATACCACATTTTCTTGATCCATTCATCTACTGAGGGGCATCTGGGTTGGTTCCATATCTTAGCTATGGTAAATAATGCTGCAATAAACATAGTTGTGCTGGTAGCTTTAGTGTGGTCTTGTTTGTAAACATTTGGGTAAATGCCCAAAAGTGGGATTGCTGGATCATAGGGGAGATCTATGTGAAGTCTTTTGAGGAACCTCCATACTGCTTTCCAAAGTGGTTGAACAAGTTTACATTCCCACCAACAATGAAGTAAGGTTCCTTTCTGTCCACATCCCCTCCAGCATCTGTTGTTGTTAGAGTTCTTGATTTTTGCTGTTCTAACTGGAGTGAGGTGATATCTCAATGTTGTTTTGATTTGCATTTCTTTTATGGCTAGGGATGTTGAACATTTCTTCATGTGTCTATTGGCCATCCTTCTTTCTTCTTCGGAGAAGCTTCTCTTTAAGTCTTTCACCCACTTATTTATTGGGCAGTTGTTTCTTTGAGGATTTGTTGTTGGGTGGTTTAATTTTTTGAATTCCAAGTATATTTTAGATATGAGACCCTTGTCCGTTGTATGGCTAGTAAAGATCTTCTCCCAATCGGTGGGCTTTCTATTGATCTTGCTAGCTATGTCATTTGCCCTGCAGAAGCTCTGCAACCTTATGCAATTCCATTTGTCCAACCTTTCTTTGATTTGTTGTGCTTCCGGGTCTCTATTCAGAAAATTTAGGCCTGAGCCAAGGAGACCGAGGGTTTCTCCTATTCCATCCTGTAATGTTTTCAGAGTGTCTGCTTTGAGTTCAAGGTCTTTGATCCATTTGGAGTTGATTCTGGTGCAGGGTGATATATAAGGATCTAGCTTAAGTTTTCTACATGTAGTTAACCAATTTTGCCAGCACCATTTACTGAAGAGGCTGTCTTTCTTCCATTCTATTCTTTTAGCTTCCTTATCAAAGATTAGATGGCTATAGGTCTGTAGGTTCATTTCTGGGTTTTCAATTCTATTCCATTGGTCCTGAGGTCTGTTCTTATGCCAATACCAAGCTGTTTTGATTACTATGGCTTTATAGTAGAGTTTGAAATTTGGTATTGATATTCCTCCAGCAGTGTTCTTTCCGTTGAGGAGCGTTTTTGCTATTCGGGGTCTTTTATTGTTCCATATGAATTTTTGGATTGCCTCTTCTATTTCCTTGAAGAATGAGGGTGGAATTTTGATAGGTATCGCGTTGAATTTGTAGATAGCCTTGGGAAGTATTGCCATTTTCACAATGTTAATCTTTCCAATCCAGGAGCATGGGAGGTTTTGCCATTTTTTAAGTTCTGTGTTGATTTCCTTTTTCAAGATTTTAAAGTTTTCATCATAGAGGTCCTTCACTTCTTTGGTTAAGTTAATTCCTAGGTATTTTATTTTTTGTGGGGCTATTACAAATGGAGTTGCTTTCCTAATTTCAGCCACACTTTTCTCATTGTTGGCATATAGAAAAGCCATTGATTTTGGGGGGTTAATTTTATAACCTGCTACTTTGCCAAAGTTTTGAATCACCTTAAATAATTTTCTTAAGTATTACCCTTTAAATAAATTTCTCTTTCCTACCCTCCACTCATCATCTTTGATTGTGCCAGACTCTCCTTTAGTGCCTGCTTTATCTCCATCCTTTCCACACCGATTTCTGCCCTGGGTGGAAGAAATCATAGTGAACAAAATTCTCCAGATACAGATCATGAGCAAAGAAACCAGCAAAATAGACAGATGATTGATTTATTGATAGATGATATAATGAATAGATAGGTGATAGATAAAAGATAAATGTGATAGGTAATAGATAATTTAAAATAGATATGGCCTTCTCTTTTTTGGGGGAGCGGTCCTAGGGCTTGAATTCTGAGCCTGGGTGCTGCCCCTCAGCTCTATAGTCAAGGCCAGCACTCTACCACTTGAGCCACAGCGCCACTTCCAGTTTTCTGGTGGTTAATTGGAGATAAGAGTCTCACAGACTTTCCTGCCTGGGCTGGCTTTGAACCATGATCCTCAGACCTCAGCCTCCTGAGTAGCTAGGATTACAGGCAGTAGCCATCAGCACCTAGCATAGCTATGTATCTTAACTAAAACTATGCATCTTAAACTAATTGAAGACTTTTTAAATCGACTATAAGTTTTTTAAGTTTTCTATTCTAAGTACCCCCCTGCTAGAATGATATTAATCTATATCTCAACCTCCCATTTGCTGGATACATTGGCTAGTTTCAAAAGTCTCAGCTTAAGAAAACCATTATTTGTTTTCTTCAGCAATTTGGAAATGATTCACCATGGACTTTTTTTTTAACCTAATGTTGCTATGACAAAGGGGCATATCCTTCAGACTTGTTCCTTTGCAAGCAAGCTCTTCCTTACAAGAGCTTTTATGACTTTTCTTCCTCAGATGTTCTAATAGTTTTCGGTCTCATAGCCAGGAGGGAGAAAAGGAGAGAGAGAGAGAGAGAGAGAGAGAGAGACAGACAGACAGACAGACAGACAGACAGACAGACAGACAGAGAGTACACGTGTGGGGGGGGGGCGTGTTGAAATAACGTTGACCACAATAGAACTGGGGAGGTTCTTTTTCTGAGGACACATAACAATTGAACTAGATCTAATTTATGCCATGAATATATAATTTGTCACTTGCACAGAAAACCCTGAAATTCTGGAGACCAGGAGGAGCCTTTACCTGAGCCACACCTTTCTACACTCAGCTGGAATTGATTTCACACAATTTGTTCTTTGGTGGATTCCATCATACCCAATCAAGGGAAGTCCCCAGAAATTCCCTTTGGACATTCACTATCTGATTTCCTCTGTGGAAGTTGTTAAGCAAAAAAAAAAAAATAATAATGCCATTTTAACTCAGTATTTTACTCTCAGATTTATGGCTCCAGTCTGGCCTTGTTTTGTGTCTTAACAAGTTTGCAAATCTTGTGACTAATTATGTTTCCCTCTTCATATTGGATGATCAAAAGTTCTGTGCCAAAAAGCCAGGCCACATCTAGCAAATAGAGAAACCTCACACAGCAAACATTTGTTCTAGCCTCTCCTTTCTTGCTCCATATCATGATCCCATAATATTTTCTCTTTACCTTAATCCCCTTGCTTCCTTGTTTTTATTTTCTCTATTTTTGTGAATTGCCTAAAGTCGTTCTTCAAACATATTAGGGTATAAATAACTGAAAACGTAAGTATGAAAACCAAACAGTTCCAGAACACAATGACATTTCCATTTGTGACCTAAATATTACTAGTGCTAGCCCAAAATCCATCTTGTTCCCATTCTCCAATATAGCCCTGGGGAAGCTTTTTGTTCTTAATATACTGTTGAGCTTATTAAGTATCAAAGGATTCATTGAAGGAATGAGGAAAAATAATCTGAATCATTTTCTATGGTTCCCCAAAGAAATTCTCTGGGGAATACTTGGCAAAGAAAAAGAAAGAGTTATCACATGTTAATAAAGAATGCAGAAGTTTAAGTTATCAATTTCCTTCTCCATTAGTTAGACCTCAAATTAAATTATTAAACTCAATTTCTTGACATTTGGTTTTTCTTTTCCCTTGTGCCAGTCTTGGGGCTTGAACTCTGGGCCTAGGAGCTGTCCTTGACCTTTTGTACTCAATGCTAGTGCTCTAGCTGTGGCACTTAGAGCCACAGCTCCATTTCTGGCTTTTTGGTAGCTAATTAGAGATAAGAGTCTCATGGATTTTCCTGCCTACACTGGCTTTGAACCACAATCCTCAGATCTCAGCTTCCTGAGTAAAGAGGATTACAGGCGTGAGCCACCAGCACCTGGCCTAGTTTTCTTTATGTTGTTCCTATTGACCCTACTGACATGCAGAAAAGAGTTTAAAGCTGTAGAAGAAAAGAATCCCTATGTTTTTGTTTTAGAGCAAGAACTTAGAGAAATCTAAAATATTCCTTTCAATCACTTGTTTGTTTAAAACAGTTGTGTTGGAAGGCCTCTTCTATTCCACTAGAGTAGCTGAAGCTACAAAGTAACAACAAAAAGGCAGGGGAAAGAAAACTTACACTGAATTTGCAATAGTTATCATCCCAAATTGCTGATTAGATCATGCCAAACCAAGAAGATCTGCCACAAACTGGGCTATACCTCTCTCAAGATCCTGTAAAAGAACAGAGTTGAACAAGTGACAAACACTGAAATGTTGGGACACTATTTGTTTACTTGCCTCAGGGAGTTTGGTAAGTGCCTGCCCCTACTGTGAACAATGACAGAGAAAAGACAGAAAGGAAAGCATCTATGACTTGTCAACCTGTTTCCTGGAGACATAACTTCTGAACCGGGCTGGTGGAATGTGGATGAGGGGGAAAGTACAGACACAGGCACATCTGACACCACTAGTGTCCATGAACAAGAAAGGATCTGCAACAACAGTGATTTATTTCAACTTTATTTCTTCTACCGTTAAAAAAAGTGGTGGGCATAAGAATCAGATAAAGAATATAGCAGACTAGTATTTTCAACTTAAAAAAAATCACTTTAAGCTAGAGGCCAGTGGCTCATATTTATAATCTTAGCTATTCTAGAGGCTGAGATCAGCCCAGGCAGGAAAGTGTGAGTCTCTCATTTCCAATTAACCAACAAAAAAGCCAGAAGTGAAGCTATGGCTCAAGTGGTAGAGTGCTACCCTAGAGCAACAAAGATCAGGGACAGTGTCCAGGCCCTGAGTTCAAGCCCTTGGACCAGCTCACATACACAAAAAAATCTATTCAAGTATGATTGATATATAAGAAGATAGGTAGGTAGGTAGGTAGGTAAGTAGGTAGGTAGGTAGATAGATAGATAGATAGATAGATAGATAGATAGATAGATAGATAGATAGATAGATAGATAGATAGATAGATAGATAGATAGATAGTTATTGATTTCTACTCAAATAGAGGAGGGAGAAATAAAGTATTACATTCACTCAACCACAATCATTGGAGAGAAGATCCACAGGGCAACTTCCAAGGTTTTGGAAGCATACCAGGCTGGTTTTAGGGAACAAATATTCTCCTTTTACAAAACAGATGTGTTCTTGCTGCCATTTTCCCTGGTAGAAATTGAGACTTTGCTCTGAAATACCAAAGAAACTGAGGGAGTGACTGGCCCTCATAAGCTGGGCATCATGTGATCCAATAAAACCATTGATGGGTGAAAGTGCTCCGCACAGATGGGACTTGGGCAGGACAGAAGGCACAAGTAGGCGATGTGAGTGTGTGGTCCCAGGCCTTGCTTTACTGCCATCTCTTCCAGTACCGGCACTGCATCTTCCCTGGAGACCTCCCTAGGAACAGTTGGATGTGGAAGGACAAGAACGTGAGGGGAGTTTGTAGAATAGTATGCATGATAGGCCATCAGTGTTTGTGCAGCCCTGTCTGCTGTCGCATTACTGTTTTACACTCGTACTCAACACAAAGGGCCTTGTTGAAAATTTTAAAAAGAAAAACTAATGGAAAAGCCAAGACTATTGCTTTATCAATCAATGGGTGTGCAGGACAGAACTCTACACACTACATTTCATACATCCTGCCATCAGCAAGTCAGAGAATGGTACTTAAACATTGACTAGTCTGATTTTTCTGAGGAATCATGAAGATGCCTTAAAGATGTGGACACCTTAAGCCAGGTGCTAGTGGCTCCCACCTGTAATCCTAGCATAGGAAGGCTGAGATCTGAGGACTACCGTTCAAAGCCCACCTGGGCAGAAAAGTTCATGAGACTTTTATCTCCAATTAACCACCAAAAAGCTGGAAGTGAGGCTGTGGCTTAAGTGGTAGAGCACTAGCCTTGAGAATAAGAATAAATAGCTCAAATACAACTCCCCAGTCCTGAGTTCAAGCTCCAGGAAGACAATTAAATATTTTTTTCAACAGATTGCTATGTGAGCCTCCTTAGGCAGCTGGAGTTAGAAGCTCTAGCCTCCAGGATGCAGGAGAATTGGGATGAGTAAAGACAATATCTCATGCTGATCTCAGAAGCAGAAAGACACATTATATCTGGAAGCAGCAGATCTCACAGAGGACAGGAGGCCAACCTGAAACTGAAGAGGACTAGCTGATGATTTATATATACAGAACATGATTCTTCTATGCTTAATCTCTTCTACACACACACACACACACACACACACACACACACACACACACACACACACACACTACAACAGCCAGGTTTCTGACCCTAGGCAAAAATAAATTTAAAAATTAGATGATTACTCTGAAAAAAATAGTAAAAGTAGAGCTCTGGACAAATACCTTCATATAATAGTGTTCAGAATGAGGTTGTGAGAAAAACACTAAAAAAAGGTATTTGAAATGTACAAATGACCTTGTTCATGTAACTGTAACCCCTCTGTACAGTATTTTCACAATAAAAAACTTATTTTAAAAAAGGTATTTGTTATTTGTCAGAAATTCAAATTCAGATTGAATCAAATATCCTCTGTGGTTGTTTACTAAATCTGGCAAATGTAGTTTAATGGCTCCTTAATTTAATGTTAGTTCTATCAAAGCCTTCTGGTTATATCAAAGCATAATTCCTCAACAGACAAACCTCTTATGTATGATTATATGTATGTATGATTATATTACTATAATATGTGAATGGGCAAATGGGGAGTACCAGATACTTTAAACAATGGCATGGATTATAGAAAGAAGATAAAAATGGAATTGCTACAAAAAGTAATATACAATATTTAATAGGACTTAAATAAACAAAACATCCTACTGGAAGCATAAATAAAGGGTTAGAAAAGATGGTACATCAATGAACAAAATATGACCAGGTGCTGGTGGCCCATACCTATAATCCTAGCAAGTCAGAAGGCTGAGATCTGAGGATTGCAATTCAAAACCAGCCTGGGTAGGAAAGACCATGATACTCTTATGTCCAGCTAATCACCAAAAAGCTAGGAGTGAAGCTATGACTTAAGTGTTAGAGCACTAGCTTTGAGCTGAGAAAAGCTTGAGGACAGCACTCAGGCCTTGAGTTCAAACCCAAGGAACAGTACCAAAAGAAAAGAAAGAGGGAGGAAGGGAGGGAGGGAGGAAGGAAGGAAGGAAGGAAGGAAGGAAGGAAGGAAGGAAGGAAGGAAGGAAGGAAGGAAGGAAGGAAGGAAGGGAGAAAGGGAGGAAGGGAGGAAGGGAGGAAGGGAGGAAGGGAGGAAGGGAGGAAGGGAGGAAGGAAGCAGGGAGGGTGGCCCATACCTGTAATACCAGCTATAAAACAGGAGAGATTGCCAGGCACAGGTGGCTCACACCTAGCTTCTCAAGAGGCTGAGATCAGATGCTCATGATTCAAAACCAGCCCAAGCAGGAAAGTCCCTGAGACTCTTATCTCCAATAAACCACTCAGAAAACCAGAAGTGACACTGTGGCTCAAGTGCTAGCCTTGAGCTGAAGAACTGAGGCAAGCACCCAGGCCCAGAGTTCAAGCCCCACGACTGACATAAAATAAAATAAAAAGAAAGAAAGAAAGGAGTGATAGAATACTCAATCCCAGGTCAGACCATGCAAAAACATAAAATCTTACCCTTCACAAAATCCTCAAAGCAACCAGTGAGAAGATGGATCACACCTGTAATCCTAGCAATTCAAAAGGCTGAGATCTGAGGATCTCAGTTTAGGGCCAGCCTGGGCAGGAAAGTCTGTGAGAGTCTTATCTCCAATTAATCACCAAAAAGCTACAAGTAGAGCTGTGGCTCAATTATTAGAGCACTCTCTTTGAACAAAAAGCTCAGGAACAGCACCAAAAATAAAGGACTAAGGGAATATCTTAAGTAGTAAAGCATTGACTTAGCAAGGATAAGACTAATTCAAACCTCAGAATCACCACATAGGTAGTTAGATAGGTAGGTAGATGACAGATCGATCAATAGATTAAATAGATGTATCAATAGATAGATGTACAGATATAGTTGTGTATCAAATTATTCAAGGTACTATTCCAATAATATTTCACCAACTTCTGTAGATGTAATGTGCACTTGGCGTTTGATCCAGCTGATAAAATAAAAAGACTATGTGTGCACAGTGACATAAACTTTCAGAACAAACATTCAGAGGACATCCTTTTATTTTTTTAATCTGTGGCATTCATGCTAGGAGATATTTTCAGATACAGACTCAGAATAGTTATTTTCCATAACCTTTTACTTGGAGTGCTGTGAAAATCAACGAAAGGAAAAAGAGAATGACAACCAGAAAATATGCTGAAACAAGCCAGGAGGAGCAAGGAGGCTACTCCAAAACCAAGATGGCAGCTGGAAAGCACAGTCTGAGAGCCATCAGACAGAAGAGGAAGAGGAACACAACAGCTCCTGGTAGGAGAGTTGAGAGATAAATGGAGATACCATGGTATGATGAGAAGTTTCAAAGAAAAATTAACACAGACTCACAATTCAAACTCCAATATAGGAATTCCTCAGAACCTGAATATTCAAAAGTTGAAAAGTACACAAAACCAAGTGGAATGATATAGTCTAAGGAAAAAAATAATCACAGCCAAAGTGTCCTTCAAAACCAAAAAAAGTTTTTAAAAGATATTTCTAGAGAAAAACCATAGGAGTTCACAACCATTACCTCACAAGAAATGTTGGAGTTCTTAAAATTGAAACAAAAGGACACTATACAACAACATGACAACAATGTGTAGAACTCACTAATGGTAAAGATATAGACACAAAAACAAAACACTGTCATTCCTTAATGATTATATAGAAATTATTTAATTCTAGTGCAGAAGTTAAACAGGAAAAAACAAAACATGGTCAGTCAGGTGCCAGTGGCTTACATCTGTAATCCTAGCTACTCGGGAGACTGAGATTTGAGGATTGCAGTTGGAAGCCAGCCCAGACTAGAAAGCTTGTGAGACTCTTATCTCCAATTAAGTACTAAAAATGCAGGAAGTGGAGGTGTGACTCAAGTGATAAAGCTTCAAGTGGTAAAGCACAGAAAACTCAGGGACAGTGTCCAGGCCCTGAGTTCAAGCCCCAGGACTGGCACACACACACACACACACACACACAAAATTGTCTACACCTATAAAAATATGTGTATATATAGCATTAACACACAAACTGACATTGATAAAATGAACTGTATATATAGAGAGAAATAAATATCTATTTTTTAATTCAATTGAATTTAAATCATTATCAGCTAAGATAAACTGCTACAGCTATAAGATGTTTTTATGTAAGGCAATAAGCACAAAGAAAATACCTTTAGAGTTTTTAGAAGAGTAATTCCACATCAACTGCCATCTTGTCTCTTTTTCTTTTCTTTTTTTTTTTTTAGAGTCAGAGCGATGTAATTTTGGAAAGTATAGACAGGCTAGCAGGCAGAGTCATTACTTACAGAATCATCGCTTATACATACATACCAATAGGTAACTATGGACAGGGTATTTGAGTACTTAGGCTTCCAGTGTTATCTACAAAGAATGGGTCGTTCAAACTATAAGAATGAATAGCATGTAGCTGGATATCAGTGGCTCATGCCTGTCATCCTAGCTACTCAGGAGGCTGAGATCTGGGGATTTCAGTTTGAAAAAAAGAAAAAAGAAAATGAATAGCATGTCGTAGTATACACCTATAATCTCTGCTACTCTGCAGTCTAAAGCAGGATGATCACTTGAGTCCAAGACTTTGAGTCTAGCTCAAATAATTTAGACTTCCTGTTTCAAACCAAACACAACAAAACCCTAAATATAAGCAAACAGCCATTTACTAAATTATGCGGAGAGCTGTAAGAGGAATCAGTGAAGGAAACACAGTGGTATAATTTAAACCAATTATAAAGTTAGTTTTACTGACTTTATATATTTCATACACACATACACATATATTACAAAAAATGAAAAGTATCTGGTAGGGGCATGTTGGATATGCCTGTAGTACCAGCAGGGGATGATAGGCTAGGAATATGAGACCAGTCTGGGCAATGTAGTGAAACCATGTCTCAAAAAAACAAATCAGCAGAGGGACCTTTCTGGGATCAGCCTGCAAACTTTTCCTTTGGTGCCAGTCCTGCTGGGGCTTGAGCTCAGGGCATGGTGGCTGTCCCTGAGTTTTTGTGCCCAAGGCTAGTGCTCTACCAGTTGAGCCACAGTTCCATTTCTGTCCTTTTTGCTGGTTAAATGGAGGTAAGAGTCTCAGGGACTTTCCTGTTCAGGCTGGCTTCAAACTGTGATCCCCAGATCTCAGCCTCCTGAATAGCTGGGATTACAGGCCGCCAGCATCCAGCTTGAAAATTTCTTCTATTTAGGCAGCTTTCCCTTGGTTATAGTTGGAGTGTCTTTTAGAAGCATCTGTCTTTGCAGTTCTAGAGTCTGAGTCTGCTTCCATCTCGTTTGTTTTGTTTTGTTTTCTTGCCAGTCTGGGGCTTGGACTCAGGGCCTCATGTTCTCATTTTGCTTTCTTTTTTTTTATATTTTATTTTATTTTATTTGTGAACATATTGTACCGAGGGGTTACAATTACATGGGCAGGATAATGCATACATTTCTTACCAAGCATTGCAGCCTCCTCCTTTGTTTACCCTTTCTCTCCCAAGGTTGGCATTCTACCAACTTGAACCACAGCTCCACTTCTGGCTTTTTGGTAGTGAATGAGAAATAAGCATCCCAAGGACTTTGAACTACAATCCTCAGATCTCAGCCTCCTGAGTAATCAGGAGTACAGATGTGAGTCACTAGCACCCAAATTATACTCAAGGTTTAACAGTAATCATGAGAGATGATTTGAAGATCTTAGAGGTTTTATGTGCGCCATGAATATTCACAATGAGTCTCCCTTATTGATGCAGGGGGAAAAAAAATCCTTCACAAATTTTGATTCGGTCCTATTGAGGTTTGTGTATGTGTGCGTGTGCATATGTGTGTATGTGTGTGCTGGTATTGGAACTCAAGGCCTGGGTACTGTCCCTTATCTTTTTCACCCAAGGTCAGCACTCTATGTCCAGCCTTTTGCTGGTTAGTTGGGGATAAAAGTCTCTTGGATATGTCTGCTTAGGCTGTCTTCCAACCAAGATCCTTCTATCTCAGCCTCCAGAGTAACTGGGATAGTAGCTGGGATTATAGGAGTGAGCCCTGGAGCCCAGCACCCACTGAGTGTTTTGTTGTTGTTGTGTTTGTTTGTTTAATCATCCAACTTAATGTGAACTTTGATCCAGTCCTGGGGTAGGGGGGGGAGCCCAGATTCATAGGACTTGGCGGTCTGAAACCAGATCTCTTCTACAGCTTGCTGGCCTATATCAAACATCAGTTGCAAGTGCTTCCACCCTGTTTTGGCTGTAATCATGAAGTATTCTTCATTCTCTGGGTGCAGCTGGCAGGAGTGGGCAGCCATAATGAGGGACTGGCTGAAGCAGCTGCAGACAAGGAGGTACAAAGCACCCTGCTCCATGGCCGTCAGGGGGATGACACTCTCAAATCCAGCGAACACATGGCCTCCCACGTGCAGGGGGTCCTGGCTCTCGATCATCATGTACACGATCATGATGGCTGTCTCGAACACATAGTACCCGAAGCTCATGTCACCAAAATCCAAGACGCCCGTTGTCTCTTTTTCTTTTGCTGTCAGTCTGTCTCCCCCGTTTGTCTTTCTCTACTCTCTCTGTCTGTCTCCTTTCATTTTGCCAATTTTCCCTTTATTTGTTTTCATTTCTACCTTCTCTAATGAACCTTCCAATCAGTGCAGCATGGCACGAGATTAGAAAAAAAAAGATCTATACATTTCTCTGAACATAGATGATGAACATTTAAAAAAATATTTGTCAGTTATGGGACTTAAACACAGGGTCTGGGCATTGTTCCTGAACTTTGTGTTCAGGCCTAGCAATCTATCACTTAGAACCACAGCTCCACTTCTGGTTTTGGGGTAGTTATTTGGAAAAAAAAAAAAAAAGTCTCATGGACTTTCCTGCTCAGGCTGGCTTTGAAACAGGATCCTCCGATCTCAGCCTCCTGAGTAGCTAGGATTACAGGGGTGAGCCACCTGGCTCTGAATAGCCTCTTGGTTCTTCCCTGATCCCCAGTGATCTGCTCCGCTCACAGCCCTTTGCTCCCAGGGCCTCTTTTCCTGAGAAGGTGGCAGTGATTCAGGTGAGTCATTTGCCTTCCTGCTCAAGCCTGCTTGTCCTGACATCCATTTGCCTGTAACAATGGAAACATTGCCCTCCTGCTTCCCCTGTCTTGATTTCCTGGGCAGCTCCAGTGGCCTCTACCCCTGCTCCTCTAGGACTTTGAATGGGAATGTCATACCCTGTGTGTGTGCCTCTATTCTCCCCGCAGGCCTTGGCCAGCATAGAGGGTGAACATCCAGCTCTCCCAAGAGCCTTTGCAGCACTCCATTCCCCTGTCCTCTAACCAATTCATGAGCTTCACGACTTCCCTCTTGTGCAGATTCCTAAATAGCTCCTAGAGACTTTCTCAGAGTTCCTTCCCTCCTTGCCTTGGGGAACATCAGCACCTGCACAGGGAAGAAGGTCAAACCTCTCTTTCATCCTCTACATTCCCTTCCATCACTGTTTCTCTGGAATTCCAAGTTTTCTGCTTGTGTGGGTTGGATGTTAAGGGAAGCTGACCACCTCTTACCGAGTCCATTGCATGTCTATCTTGACAAGGTGCAGGTGATTCAGGACCTCTTACTATCATCTTTCTAGCCTTAGTCACAATGCTACAAAAAAAAGAGGAAAAATTCCATGAATATGCAGTTAAGACAATTACAAGCTTATTGGGATAATAGGCTACTTCTTCATGAGTGCTATTGCTCTGCTTGCTCTAGACAGCAGCTAAGGGAATCTGCGTCTCCAGAAAAAGACAAAGTAGAGGATTTCACAGCACCAGATTTACATCCTGGATAGTTCCCTTGGAAATTGCAGCATTAACTCAAAGCAGAAGTACAGTCAAAGTGTGGTGAAATGTGAACACCTCAGGAAGGCTGTGGGTATTATACCAGATGAAGTTGCTTGCATGTATACAGAAAAGTTGTTCAAGGAAATATGTCTCTGGGGATGGGAAAGGGGAATGATGCCAGCATGGAGGAGCAGTGTCTTTTGCTGGGGAGGTAAAAATAATTATTATTAATTTTTGTGTGTGTGTCCATCGTGGGACTTGAACTCAGGGCCTGTGGGCTGTCTCTGAGCTCTTTCTGCTCAAGGCTGGTGCTCCACCACTTTGAACCATAGCACCACTTCTGGTTCATTGAAGATAAGAGTTTCACGAAGACTTTTCTACCCAGGCTGATTTCAAACTGCGATCCTCAGCTCTCAGCCTTCTGAGTAGCTAGGATGACAGGCGTGAGCCACAGGTGCCTGGCTATTGTTTTTTTGTTTTTTTTTTTTTTGTTTTTGTTTTTGGTTTTTTTTGCCAGTCATGGGGCCTGAACTCTGGGCTTGGGCACTGTCCCTCAGCTCTTCAG
Organism: Dipodomys merriami; assembly: GCF_024711535.1. Taxonomy (NCBI): domain Eukaryota; kingdom Metazoa; phylum Chordata; class Mammalia; order Rodentia; family Heteromyidae; genus Dipodomys; species Dipodomys merriami. The sequence continues at coordinate 30,269,239 of NW_027202826.1, read as the reverse complement.
CTCAAGGCTAGTACTCTACCACTTGAGCCACAGGGCCACTTCCAGCTTTTTCTGCTTATGGGGTGCTAAGGAATCAAACCCAGGGCCTCATGCATGCAAAGCAAGCGCTCTACCACTGAGCCATCTTCCCAGCCCATATTCTTACCTTTTATAGAAAAGAAGACATCAGAGCAGTAACACTGGTTTCAGGAGCTAAGAAAAAACATTTCTGCATAGAAGATGCCCCCAAAAAGAAGACACAGAGACAAGAAAATGATGAACACCCTAATCATCCCCATAACTCTGCCTTGGGCCATACTTTCCTCACTTTCTCCCTCTCTGTTCTTCTCTTGACTCTGCTGTCTAACTCTGTAACACAGTCAAGCTTAATTCTAATGCCAGTCCTACATATATCTCTGACAGAACACACAGCCACGTCTTCCATAGCCGAGGGTTAAAGTGTTCAGAATAGTTGAGCACAATAACCAAATGTCAGCATTATTTTAGAAAGGCAACAAAATAGTCCAAAAATATTCTCTGTCCCAGTTTTAAATATTAATCACAAGAAAATGAGCACCTCTAATTAGCTTTAATTGGGGAAGGAATTCACAAATGGCAGCTTGTTATTTGCAGGTCAAAATCAAGACAGCGTGTACTATTTAACAATCTGGAGGTTGGAAAATTAAATTGTAAGAAAGGAGAGAATGTGGAGGCAAATCAAATTGGTTGGTGTTCTCTTATTAGGTATTCCCCAAAGAGCAATTAATAGCTTAACAGCAAAGCTCCTGATTAAAACAAGAAAAGCCATTTGCACCTATTTTTTTTGTGGAGTTGAGTAGCAATTCAGAGTCAAAAGCAGCATCAAAATTCTTGAATAACAAAGAAGAATTCAGCACAGGTTTAACAACAAATTGATACACATTCACCTTCAGGTAGCACCTCGCCTTCTGAAATACCCCATCATTTCCAAGCTGTATAATGTCCCAAAATATTGCTTAATTTCTCTGAATCTTACTTTTCTTTTATACAAAATTTAGTTATTGAATTTTATGATGTAAAGTTTTCTATCAAATCTAAAATTCCATTCTTCCTTTATTAAAAATGCAACATAAAGCTGGGTACCAGTGGCTCATGCCTATAATCCTAACTACTCCAGAAGCTGAGATCTGAAGATCAAGGTTTGAAGTCAGCCCAGGAAGAAAAGCTGGAGTTTTTATCACCAATTAACTGCCAAAAGACTGGAAATGGAGGTGTAACTCAAATGGCAGAGTTCTAACCTTGAATGAAATAGCCAAGTGACAGCTTCCAGGCCCTGAATTCAAGCCCCAGTATTGGCACCAAAAAAATAACAAAAACTTCCAGGCGACGATGGCTCATGACTGTAATCCTAGCTACTGAGGAGGCTGAGATCTGAGGATCGCGGTTCAAAGCCAGCCCAGGCATGGAAGTCCATGAGACTCTTATCTCCAAAAAACCACTAGAAAACTGGAAATGGCGCTGTGGCTCAAGTGGTAGAGCGCTTACCTTGAGCTGAAGAGCTGAGGGACAGCACCCAAGCCCAGAGTTCAAGTCCCACAACCAACAAATAAAAGTACAACATAAAGCCAAAAATGCACCACTGTCCATACTATTTGTGATTATGATGCTATATTTTTTAAAGAGTTCACCATGAAAATGTAAACAGAGTTGAATCAATAAGGAATTAAGACAAAATATACTGACATCTTCATCTGCAGCAGGGGATTTTTATGGTTGAACTGAAGGAAAGAAGTGAAGGAGGAGGAGGAGGAGGAAGAAGAAAAGCAGGAGGAAGAGAAGAAGAAGAGGGGAGGAAGATGAGAAAGAGAAGGAGAGGAGGAGGAGAAGGAAGGGGGAAGGAGTGGAAAAATCAAGAAACAACTTTAATTCCATGTCTCAGGTTAAAAACTTGGATATGTACAAAAGGACAAAGAGTCATACAATGGAGATAAAGCTTCCTGAAAATTAGGAACTCATCTTGAAGAACGAAAGATTGATGGAGTAAATGGTATTGCAGAGAAAGCTGTAAGTAACTATTCAGGAATAAACTAAACTCCTGAAAGCTAATTTACAGGCTTTTTAAACTTTCCAAAATGTACTCTTATTGCCATTTGCTACCCATGACCTCCCATTTTAGAAATGATCCTAAGTGATCCTACAGTCTGTAGATAAATGAATGGTTGTGCTAGGCAGCAGTTAGTATTAAATACTAAGATCATTTCTAATCTTATAATTCATAAGTATATGAGATGGTTCTGGGGCTTGAACTCAGGGCCTGGGCACTGTCCCTAGCTTTTTTGCTCAAAGTTAATGCTCTAGCACTTGACCCACAGCTCCACTTACAGCATTTTGGTGGTTAACTGAAGAGTCTCACAGAATTTCCTGCCTTGGCTGGCTTCAAACCTTGATCTTCAGATCTCAGCCTCCTGAATAGCTAGGATTACAGGTGTGAGCCACCAGCACCTGGAGTAGTCATTTTATCTTAGAATTTGTCAGCAGAGATGGGTTTTTTATTCCGTTTTAGAAGATTCAGCTCTTGATCCACTAAGTCATCATTTCCTGGTGCCACTGTTCTGGGCCTGCGGCCAGGTGACACAATACAGGGTGAGCAAAGCCACCCCTCTCATGACTGAGAAGGGGAAGAAAGAAGTCAGGGGTCCTGCTGCCCCAAGACCTTGAGATCTATACAGGCTTCACAGTTTCAAGTTGCTACCATCACCCACAGAGCCATGCTGTAGCCTTTGGAGGCCATTCAACAGCCAAGTGACAGCAGCAATGATGTCCATGCATTCCAAGCAGCTTGGAGGCAAACCTGCCATATCTGATTCCAAAAGTATAAGCTCTGTGCTCTTCCCCTCTGCGCATGATCCAAAAATGCCCTGAAAAGATCCATGCATGAGAGGCTCGGGGACCAGTTGGAATCCTTAAGAGATGGAGTCTAGTGGAAGGAAGTTAGAAAATGAGGCATGTGACTCTCAAGGGAATCCTTGAACCTGGGCCTTTCCCGCTCCCTTGCTCCCTTCTCCTCTCCCTCCCTTCCCCTCCCTTCCCCTCTCTTCTACTCATCCTCCTTCTTCCTCTCCTCCTCCCCCTCCTCTTCTTCCTCCTCCTTCCCCTCCTCTTCCTAACCCTCTTTCTCTTTCTCTTCCTCTTCCTTCTCCTCTTCCATCTTCCCCTCCTCCTCCTCCTCCTTCTGTCTTGTTGTTCTCCTCTTCCTCCCCTTCTTTTTCCTCCTTCTTTTTTCTCCCCCTCTTCTAATCGTTTGCCCTCTCTCCCTCCCTTCTCTCTCCCCCTCCTCTTCTTGTCCTCCCTCTTCCATCTTCTCCTCCCTCTCCTTCTCTTCTCTCCCTTCCCCCCTTATCTAACTCTCTTTCCCTTTCATTCCCTCCTCTCTCCTCCTCTTCCACCTCCTCTTCTTTCCCTCTCTCTTTTCCCCCATTTTCTAATCTTTTCCCTTCCATTCCCTTTCCTTCCCTCCCCTCTCTTCCTCCTCTTCTTTTTCTCATCTTTCCTCTCTCTCCCTCTCTCTCCCCTCCCTTTTTTCTCCCTTCTCTCTCTCCTCTCTCTCTTCCTTCACTGTCTCTTCCCCCTTACCTTCTCTCCCCCCTCACTCTGTCTCTCTCATAGTTTGGCTGTCCGAAGGTAAGAAGTTTTCCACCACCATGTCATTCACTGCTACCATAACACACCAATGCTTCCACAGTTCAAAGCAACGGGGCCAAGTGACCATGGACTGAAACCTCAAAATTGTGAGTCAAAATGAATCTACTCTCCATGGAGACTGGTTTGTCCCAGGTGCTTGCTGCTGGGAGGGGAAGCTGCCTGGCACTTATGGGCACACTTTCTCCCTCATTCTCACCTGACCTCCAGTGACCTCGCTGCACTGTGTTTCACACCAATGCAACACCAGGTATTTCAAGAGTAAAACGTTTGTATAAATTCACCTGAGAAAAAGATCTCAGGAAGCTGAGATCTGAGGATCGTGGTTCAAAGCTAACCTGGTCAAAAAAGTCCGTGAGACTCTTATCCCTAATGAATCACACACACACACACACACACACACACACACACACACACACACACACACACACACACACACACACACACACACACACACACACACACAAAGCCAAAAGTGGCACTGTGGCTCACGTGGTAGAGATCTAGAGCTAAAGGAGCCCAGGCCCAGAGGAGTTCGAAGCCCTGGCCCAGCAAAAAATAAAAAGGCTGGATGAGAATCTGCTCTGCAGTCATTGAAACAAACCTCCCAAGTCTATGTTGTAGCCACATATTAAAGACTCAAAGAAAGAAGACTTTTTTGTCTGCAAAGTGGTGGCTGGAGGGGAATTTCTCCCCTTTGAGGTCCTGGAAGACCAGCCCACAGAACCCTGGGACTACAATCCATCCCAGTTTGTAAATGCAAAAGCATAATTTGCCTTGTGGTTTGCCAACCACGGTCACTGGTAGATTTATATATTTTCACAAGGTATCACACACCTGCAATTTCTAAACCAGAAAGGTAAAACAAGCCTGTGTTTTGTTTATGCATGACTGAGTTTCACATCCCAAGTTTTAAAAAAAGATCAATGATTCTTTCAAATGTTCCAGCTCCTATTTACCTCTTAACTGCTGGTCTGGGGAGGTGAGAAAAGTAAATGGGCCTTAAGTGTGTGGATGAGGCTCAGCAGGTGTTTCTGCGTGCTACAGACCACAAACCTTCACCTACAGGCCACAGGCATTTAGGGTCATTTCCATGATGGGAGGCCATGAGTCTCAAATGGTAATAAGAATGCATTTTGGAAAGTTTACCAAGTCTGTAAATTAGGTTTTAGGAGTTTCGTTTATTCTTAGTTACTTTCAGCTCTCGAGGCAATACTATTTACTCCGTCAATCTTTCCTTCTTCAAGACGAGTTCCTAACTTTCAGGAAGCCTTTTCTCCCTTGCCTGACCTTTGATCCCTTGTACATATCCAAATTTTTAACCTGAGACATGGAATTAAACTTGTTTCTTGATTTCTCTGCTCCCTCTTCCTCCTCCTCCTCCTGCTCCCTTCTCCTCCTCTCCTCCTCTTCTTCATAATCCACTTCCTTCTCCTCCTCTTCCTCCTCCTTTCTTTCTTTCTCCTCTTCCTCCTCCTTCTTCGTCTTCGTCTTCTTCGGCTGCTCCTCCTCCTCCTCTTCGTGCTCCTCATACTACTCCTCCTACTGTTCCTCCTCCTCTTCCTTCTCCTCTCCCTCTTCTTTCTTTCTCCTTTCTTCTCCTTCTCTTTCTCCTTCTCCTCCTCCTCCTGCTCCTCCTCCTTCTCTTCCTCCTCCTCCTCTTTGTGCTCCTCCTACTGCTCCTCCTCCTCTTCCTTCTCCTCCTCTCCCCCTTTTTTCTTTCTCCTTTTATTCTCCTCCTCTTCACCACCTCCTCCTCCTCCTCCTCCTCCTCCTCCTCCTCCTCCTCCTCCTCCTCCTCCTCCTCCTCCTCCTCCTCCTTTTCTTCCTCCTCCTCTTCCTCCTCCTCCTTCTCCTCCTCCTCCTCTTCCTGCTCCTCCTACTGTTCCTCCTACTGCTCCTCCTTCTGCTCCTGCGCCTCCTCCTCCTTCTGCTCCTCCTCCTCCTCTTCCTTCTCCTTATCTTCCTCTTCCTCCTCCCCCCTCCTCCTCCTCCTCTTCCTGTTCTTCCTGCTTTTCCTTCTCTCTGTCTCTTCTCTTTCTCCTCTACTTTCTTTCTCTCCCATCTCTCTCTTCTACTCTCTCTCCACCACACCCTGTGTCAGGATGGTCTGAAACCAATAGCTACAATAAGTCCTTCTTTCCACCTTTAGCTGTCTTTTTTTTTAAGTATGTGTCAAAGCACTGAGAAACTACACAGCTGACACACATTCCAAAAGATAAAAAGAGATTCTATTATTCATTTCATAAAGCCGCTTCTATTCAATATTTACTCAATCAATTTTTATTGAGTGACTGGTATGTGCAGTGCTCTATTGTGAATGAGAAAGTATGAACTCAAGAGGTAGGCAGGCAAAACCTTTTAGTCTAACAGAAGCAGTAGATTGTTTTTTCAAGTGTACAAACATAGCTGGGTGCTGGTGGCTCACAACAACAATTCAAGCTACTGAGGAAGCTGAGATCCAGAAGATCTAGGTTCAAGGTCAACCAGCACAGAAAAATTCACTGGACTTTCCAAAATAACCAGCAAAAAACAAAGCCTGAGTCATGCTCAGTGGTAGAGTGGCTGTTGAGGAAGTAAGCCGAAGGAATACCAGGCTCTCGGTTCAAACTCCAGCATTGGAAACAAAAACAATAAAAAAAAAAAAAAAAAAAAAAAAAACCAAGCCAGGCACCAGTGTAATCCTAGCTACTCAGGAGGCTGAGATCTGAGGATTGTGTTTTGAAACCGGCCTTGGCAGAAAAGTCCCTTTGAGACTCTTAATCACTCAAAAATCAGAAGTGATACTGAGGCTCTAAGTAGTAAAGCACTAGCCTTAAGCAAAAGCACTCATAGACAATGCCCAGGCCCTAAGTTCAATCCCCACCACTGACCAAAAAAAAAAAGAAAAAAGAAAATTGGACATACATAAAACTAGTAGGAGGTGTTAATGAAAGAAAATTAAATGTGTCCAGCAACAGAAACTATGGAGGGGTTGTCTGGGCAGGATGAGTAGAAAAATTCTCTGGACCAAATCTCATTCAATCCAAAGAGTGTGGTCTCAGAGACTCCTGAGCAGAATCAAGCTCTGAGGAAGGAAAGTAGAGAGCGAGGCAGCCAGAATGGCTGTTCACCGTCACCCAGACACAGGCAGACTGCACGCTTCCCCTGAGTCTGCCCCTTTACAAGAGAACGAAAACAAAAACAAGTGTTCCTGGCCCCTCCTATGCTTCCTGCCATGCCCAGAACACAGAAGAGAAAGTCACTTTTTTATTTTTTGCCTCTGTTAACTTCTCAGGGAAGTTTCAAATGCTGGGCTGTGCAGGCACTGAGCAAACACTGCCCTCAGGACAGGTGAGGGAATGGCACACGATGGTTCAGCTGAAACTCATTTGCTACCCCTTGCAGAAAGAAAATGAGAAGAGAGGAAAAGGCCATGCTTTGCACAGGTGGTTAGTGTGGGTGTTATTTTGTTTGGTTTTGTTCATTTTGCCTGTTTGGTAAATAGACACTTCAGAAATGATGTGAAAGGTCCAGTGGCCGGTCCATGATGAGACGAAGCAACCGACAGTGAGAGAAGTCAGAGTGGCCATACGAAAGCTTTAAAGAGCCAGATGCTGGTGGCTCACACCTGTAATGATAACTATTCATGAGGTGGGGATCTGAAGATCCTGCTTCAAAGCCAGCCCATGCAGAAAAGTCAGTGAGACTCTTATTTCCAGATGACCACCAAAAATCTGGAAGTGGAGCTGTGACTAAAGTGGTAGAACATTAGCCTTGAGCACAAAAAAACAGTTCCAAAGACAGTGCCCAGGCCCTGAGAGTTCAGGCCCCAGGACAAGCGTACATGTACACACACGTGTGTGTGTGTGTGTGTGTGTGTGTGTGTGTGTGTGTGTGTGTGAACATGGTAGATGATGCTTATCCAAAAAAATTGTATTGCTTATGTGTATGTTAGTGACATTCTAAGGTTGTTCTAAAGTTCAAAGCTGCTTCCATTTCTCTTCCTACTGATGAATGGCTTACACAAAGAACATTGCTGGGGTATGTATCTTAGAAGCTGACTCTTCAGTATAAAAAAATGTATGAAACAGTTTTCTTCCAGGATCAGTTTAATATATTTTTATTGGTCTCTGAATTAAGACATTATCTGTAGTCTCACCAAAATGTCTTTGAAACTGAGTCAGACCCAAATGCCAGAGGCTCACACCCTGTAATTCCTAGCTATTCTGAGAAGTGTGGTTCAAAGCCAGCCTGGGCAGGGAAGTCTGTGAGGCTTTTACCTTCAATTAACCACACACAAAACAGTGGAACTGTGGCTCAAGTGGTAGATGACTAGCCTTGAGCAAAAGAAGCTCGGGCCCTGAGTTCAAGCCCCAGGATGAAAACCCAAAAAGAAAAGAAAAAGCTGAATTGGGAAAGTAGATTAAAATAACCTATGAAGTACAGTGGAAATATACCCCAAAATAAGTGTCCAAGACTAAAAGACTTGAGGTCCTGACTCTTGTAACTAAATTTGGGGAGATAAAATAACAATCAATGTGCAAATGTGAAAATGGAGCCCTGTAACAAGAGGCAATTTATTTTAAATGATAACCATAGCTCACAGTATAAAGGACAAAGATTAGAAGAATCATTTGTCAACAGAAATATTCATTTATGAGCAAGCTCTGTTTTTCAGTGTCAGCTCTTCACTGGGAGAGCTGGGGAGGACAATGGGATGGAAGGGATCACATTGATCAGCAAGCACTGTACTCATAAACTGTCCTGTGAAATCAAACCCCTTTGTACAACTACTTAAAAATAAGAAGAAAGACAGATTAACTATGAGAAACCTGGCTTCGAGGACCAAGTATTTAAGACATTATTCTTTAAAGATCTCTGATGGCTTTCTGAAGATAGCATTACTATAAAGGGGGAAAAAAGACAGCTTAAAAAATTTGGTAACAGGGGGAGGGGGGAGGCTGGAAAGGGATGTGAAGGGTAAACAAAGGAGGAGGCTGCAATGCTTGGTAAGAAATGTATGCATTATCCTGCCCATGTAATTGTAACCCCTCTGTACAGTATGTTCACAAATAAAATAAAATAAAAAATAAATTTAAAAAAATTTGGTAACATAAAAAGAGGACCTGAAAACAGAGTTGAGAGCAGAAATTAGGCCAGTGTTACTTCTATATTCATTAAAATTCTCAACATCAATCATCTTTTAAATGTGAAATTGCTGAGCATATGGTTTCCTGCAAAGTGAACCAAATTCCATGAATTTTCCATGCTTGTTCTACTCTGTGCAAGTGCGAAGAGCTGACACAAGAAAAATAGAGCCTGCTCATAAATGAATATTTCAGTTGACAAATGATTCTTCTAATCTTTGTCCTTTATACTGTGAGCTATGATTATCATTTAAAAGAAATCCATCTCTCTGAGGTTTTACTTCAAAAGGTTTTACATCACCTTGTGCCCTTTAATTATAAGAAGCCTATGACCTTATTCACAGGACAATAAAACCCAATCTATCTGTGAGAAAAACTGTGTTTTCTGTCAAAGTGTATTGCTTGAGGATTCCTGCTTTGGCCTGGTAGCTTGACTCTTGTTCAGGAAACAGGGACTGCTTTAGGATAAGAAAGGAGTTTTTTAAGTGTAAGGTTTTGTCTTAAACTGGTTTCTTTTCCAGATATAATTACCACACACCCCAGACTGCTCAAGAAGTAACAAAAGGTGGGGTATGCTTTGAAATTACTTGTGAACTGTTCATCTTATTTCAAAAACACCTTATGGAAATACATTTTACCCTATTCAAACTAGCCAATCATGAGCAGATTGTGAGCCTGAGCTCAGCCAATCAGAGTAGAGAGGCAGGGCCTGCTGCATCAGGTACAAATACCTGAGCACCCTTCCTAATCTGGCTTGCTGGCCAGTTTTGGCTGATGGTGTACAGAAGTAAATTTCACCATTTTTCATTTTTGTGTTTATCATTGTGATGCCAGTGGTTCTTGGAGAGATTTACTCAACTCCACTAAGTCTGTTGTTGCTGCTGCTGCTGGTGGTGGTGGTGGTGGTGGTAGTGTGTGTGTGTGTGTGTGTGTGTGTGTGTGTGTGTGTGTGTGTGTGTGTGTGTGTGTGTGCCAATGCTGGGGTTTGAACTCAGGGTCTGGACACTGCCCCTGAGCTCTTTTGTTCAAGGCAAGCACTCTACCACTTTCAGCCACAGCTGCACTTCCAGTTTCTGTTGGTTAATTGGAGATTAACTGTCTCCCAGACTTTCCTTCCTGGGGCTGGCTTCAAACCAAGATCTGCAGATCTCCTCCTCCTGATTTGCTAGGATTATAAGCATGAGCCACCAGCATCCGGCTCTACTGAGACATTTTCTATGTGACCTTGAACACCACAATTCTACCTGGGGATGAAAATAACACTTTGTTTTTTTCTCTCTCTCTCTTTTTTTCATTTGAATGAATCAGTGTATAGAAAGTCCCTCCTATGAAAGCTACTTTCCAAAAAAAAAAAAGCAGACGTGGCGCTGTGGCTCAAGTGGTAGGGTGCTTGCCTTGAGCTGAAGAGCTGAGGGACAGTGCCCAGGCCCAGAGTTCAAGCCCCACGACTAACAACAATAGCCACCACCACCACAGCAACAAAAGATAATGATCTCTATTTATTATGAGTTTAGGATACAGCTGAGTAGTTTCCATGGGTACATACTTCATTCAATGCTCATAAATACCTTAGGAAGAATAACACAGTGAAGTAAGTAAGTTAATTTCCCCAAAGCCATCACTATGATTCTAACACTTAACCACTGGAAAGATCCACACAGCTAATTTTCAATGCTGCTCCATACCAGTATCCCAGGAACAATTTCCATCACAGTTACTAGTTTTCACTAAAGCAATAAATGTCATTCATCTGCAGAATATTCTTTTTTTTTTCTGCCAGTCCTGGGGTTTGAACTCAGGGCCTGGACACTGTCCCTGAGTTTCTTTTGCTCAAGGCTAGCACTCTACCACTTGAGCCATGGTGCTGCTTCCAGCTTTTTTCTGTTTATGTGGTACTGAAGAATCGAACCCAGGGCTTCATGCATACTAGCAAAGCACTCTACCACTAAGCCACATTCCCAGCCCAGTATATTCTTTTTTTTTTAACAAATAAATTGCAGTCTAGTTCCAGTGGCTCACCAGTTTAATCCTAGCTACTCAGGAAGCTGAGATCTAAAGGACCACAGTTTGAAGGCAGCCAAGGGCAGAAATATCTGAGAGACTTCATCTTCAATAACTAGCAAAACAGCTAGGCTGGAGGTATGGCTCAAGTGGCTAAGCACCAGCTGTGAGCAAGCAAGCTGAGAGCTCTGGGTTCTGAGTTCCAGAGCCCCAGCACTTGCAACATAATTGGTAAATATAACAATTACAAGGCTATTTTCTTTCAAGTGGGAACAAATAAAACTTTTTTTTCCCCTGATAGCATTCTGTACTTAAAAGGTTATTCACCATCAACCAATACTGCCTCAACGTAATATCACAAATCTGTAAGGCAGAGAGACAGAGTTCGAGGAGGTGTTAAGTAAGTACAGGTTGTAACCCTCTATTGACATCTACCTCCAGGCAGTGATTCAGATGCTTTAATCAAGTCTAACCATCACCAAAGGAGGTAGCACCATCCTTGGTTTCAGAAATGCAGGAAGTCAAGAAATTTTAAAAAAAAAATTGTAGTGGGCTAGGAAGGTGGCTCAGTGGTAGAGCGCTTGCCTTGCATGCATGAGGCTCTGGGTTCAATTCCTAAGCACCACATAAGCAAAAAGCAAAAAAAAAAATGTAAAAACTAATAAAGAACTGGGAGTAAGCCAGGAGCCAGTGGCTCACGCCTGTAAGCCTAGCTACTCAGGAGGCTGAGATTTGAGGATCACAGTTCAAAGCCAGCCTGGGCAGAAAAGTCTGTGAGACTCTTATCTCCAATAAACCACTAGAAAACTGTAAGTGGCACTGTGGCTCAAGCGGTAGAGTGCTCGCCTTGAGCTGAAGAGCTCAGGGATAGCACCCAAGCCCAGAGTTCAAGCCCCATGACGGACAAAAAAAAAAAAAAAAAAAAAAAAGAACTGGGAATGGTAGCTCATACCTGCAATCCTATAGCTACTCAGAAGACTAAGATCTGGGCATCAGGATTCAAAGCCAGCCCAGGCAGGAAAGTTTGAGAGACTCTTAGCTTTTGTTACCACCAGGAAGTCAGAAGTAGAGCTGTGGTCCAAGTGGTAGAGTGCTAGCCTTGAGCATAAAAGCTCAGGGACAGCATGTAGACCCTGAGTTCAAGCACCAGGAACAACCCAAAAAAAACAACCACCACCACAAAAACAAAAAATTTAGTATAGGGCTCACTCTGGTAAGTAATAGAGCTGGGTTTTGAGTTCAGGCCTTCTTGCTCTCCCAGCTGTGCTGTGTCTAGTTCAGTGAGCACTGTTAGAAAGAGTCACCGCTTACTCCTTCTTCAATTGTACCTTTTCTTTCCCAGTTTCTACCACTGCCCAAATTCAAGTTTATAGTTTGCCTTGCTGCAGCATTAAAAATGCTTCCAGAGGCCGGGTGCTGGTGGCTCATGCCTGTAATCTTAGCTACTCAGGAGGCTGAGATCTGAGGATTATGGTTCAAAGCCAGCCTGGGCAAGAAAGTCCATGAAACTCTTGTCTCCAATAAACCACCAGAAAACTGGAAGTGGCACTGTAGCTCAAGTGGTAGAGCTCTAGCCTTGAGCTGAAGAGCTGAGAGACAGTGTTTAGGCCCAGAGTTCAAGCCCCACAACCAACAAGAACAAAAAAAAAAAAAAAGCTTCCAGATTTCTATTTATCTTGCTAGCTATGTCCTTTACCATGCAGAAGCTCTGCAGTGTCGTGCAATCCGATTTATCTAACCTTGCCTTCTTTGATTTGTTGTGTTTGTGGGTCTTTATTAAGAAAGTTTTGACCTGTGCCAAGGATCCCTAGTGTTTCTCCTATTCCTTCCTGTAATGTTTTCAGGGTATCTGCTTTTACCTCAAGGTCTTTGATCCATTTAGAATTGTTTCTGGTGTAGGGTGATATATAAGATTCTAGCATTCGTTTTCTATGGGTGCTTAACCAATTCTGCCAGCACCATTTGTTGAAGAGGCTGTCTTTCTTACATCCTATTTTTTACTCTCTTATCAAAGATTAGGTGGCCATAAGTCTATGGGTTCATTTCTAGGTCTTCAGTTCTATTCCATTGGTCCTCAGACCTGTTCTTGTATCAGTACCAAGCTGTTTTTATTACTATAGCTTTGTAATAGAGTTTGAAGTTTGGTATTGATAGTCCTCCAGCACTGTTCTTTCTGCTAAGGATTTTTTTTCTATCTGAGGGTCTTTTATTATTCCATATGAATTTGTGGATTGCTTCAAATATATCCTTTATGTGGCCACCAGTTATGTAATAGCAATGTATACTTGACCTTGGTACATGCCAATTCTAGGACTTCAGGATCAGGTCACACAGTCCCTGAATCTGACTGGAACCAAAAGACAAGAGTACTCATTCAGCCCAGGATTCAATCCATGCCAGAACTCATTGTCATTTTAGGAGCCAATGACAGAGAATTGTTTCCAGACCATTCACAAACTCTTGCTTATCAATATATGGTACATCTGTTCTTTTATTTCCCCTCCCCAAGTAAGAATTGGGGAGCATATTTCTGAAGTGTCTATAATAGAACATCAGAGTTTGCATCCAAATGAAACATGTTCCTCTGAGCAGTGACCTTTAGTAATTGCATAATTACTGCATTTCCTGGTACTGTTTACAGACATTCAGTTATTAAATACAGATTCTAAAGCACAGGAGGAAATCATATTTCCCCCCTTGGTAGGCTCTACTGAGAACTAATTAAAGACTTAAAAAGCAAAGCATGAAGATCTTCCACAAGCCAAAGAGTTAAACATTGAAGAGTATTAAGTTGGCCTTACAAAAATTTTAAAAATGAGGAACATTTTGTTTGTCAACTACCTCTAATAAACATAATAAATATTAAAAGAACTCACTTAAAATCAATACTTTGGGTTTGCTATTGTCTCCGTCTTGAATTTCAAATCAAGGAGAAATGCTCTGATTTATTTTACAATTCCTTCACCTCCCGATTCCTTTTTTTTTTTGTCAGTTTTGGGGCTTGAACTCTGTGCCTGGGCACTGTTCCCCAGCTCTTCAGTTCAAGGCGAGCACTCTACCACTTGAGCCACAATGCCACTTCCAGTTTTCTGGTAGTTTATTGGAGATAAGAATCTCAGGGACTTTCCTGCCCAGGCTGGCTTTGAACTATGATCCTCAGATCTCAGCCTCCTGAGTAGTTAGGATTACAAGTGTGAGCTACCAGTACCAGGTTAAATCCCCGCTTCTTAAATGTGAATATTTCCGGTAGGCCACCAGTAACTCATACCTGTAATCTTAACTACTCAGAAGACTGAGATCTGAGGATCACAGATAAAAGCCAGTCCAGGCAGAAAAGTCTGTGAGACTGTGATCTACAATTAACTTCCAAAAATTGCCAGGAAGTGGAGCTGTGGCTAAAGTAGTAGAACCTTGAGCAAAAAGACGCTCAGAGACAGAGCTCAGGTTCTGAGTTCAAACCCCAGAATACACACACACACACACACACACACACACACACACACACACACACACACACACACACACACAGAGGCATTGCCTGTCTGAGGGAAGATTAACTTTTGTCCCTAGTTTCATAGAGATAAATATTCTTTTTCCTGGTCTGCAGACAATGGTTCAGCACAGAGGACACAGGCAGACAGTGTGAGCTGGGTGCCCAGCATTTACCTGCTTTTAGCTGTGTCCCACCCCACCTCTTCAAAATAAGTAGATTTTAAGTTTGCTCTTATACTGTTCCCAGAAACATATTGCTGTCCTGACAATCGGATCACACCACTATCTTGAGTGAAGTATCTCAAAGCATCTTTACCAGCAGAAGTAAAATTCCCTGCTGTCTCCTCCCGGCTCCCCGCTTCTCCCCACCATCTTTAATTGCCTCTGTCATGTGGATGTGTATTCTCCAGATGCCCATGTGCCATGTGCATGTTGCCTAAATGAGTCAAGAACCAGGGTCTGTGGCTCTGAAGGAAACCCTCAGCCTGTCCAGAGAGCTAGGAAACTCGCGTGAAGTGGCAGCTGCCTACTCCTCTTGCTTTATTTCCCTTACATGGTAGGAAAATCATTCCAGGAAAATAAAGAAAGCACCGCTTCTTTTTTTCTACCCTGAAATACTGAGCTTGAACGACCTGCCAAGTCCTATGAAACTCACTGATGATCGGTTCCTTAAACCATAGTTGGAGCTTCAACCTATTTGTCTGTACTCTAGCAGTATTTAGCATTAATTTGGCAGCTTTCAGGGGCTTGTATAATTGTGTAACATTCGATGGAGACTCAAAATACAAAACTCCTAAATCTGTAATGAGGGGAGAATGCAATTGCTCATCCCTCAAAAATAATTCCCTGATTAGTACACATTGCCACCAGGTGGCAGGGATGCCTTGGTTTCATGAACTGAACCACGGGGCAAAGCCATTATATGACCATTTATTTTGTGTGTTTTTACATTCTAGACTCTGTTGAAGGGCAGGATAATGAGTATTGCTAGCATGATCTCCATTTTCTATAGTCCCATAGAATTTTAATTTATTTTATTTTACATATTATTATTTTATGTGTGTGTGTGTGTACCAGTCCTGGGGCTTGAACTCAGGGCCTGGGCACATCCCTGAGCTTTTGTGCTTAAGGCTAGCGTTCTACTACTTGATTCACAAACAGTGGAGTCTCTCATAGACTTTCTGGTCCTGGCTGCATGTGTTATTATCAAGTGAAAAGAAGCTAATATGGGATGTGTCTACTATGATTTTATTCCTATAAGTACATTACAAGAAAACATGCATAGGTAAATATATGTTCTATATGAGTCAGTAAACATGGAAATGTGTAGTATTACCTTTTGGTATAGATTTCCTTATGGGCATGAAGAAATATATAAAGTGAAGGGAGGAGAGAGGAGGGAGAAAGGAGCAAGGGAGGAAGGAAGGAGGTAGGAGGGAGAGAGGGAAGAGAAAAAAGATCAAAGGAAGGGAGGAGTGGTGGGAAAAAACACTGAGCAGAAACCTTGTGCCTTCGGCCTGCTCAACAGTGTGCACACTGGAATGAATGAATATATTTTTAAAGCTCTGCTTTAAAAACTAAGAAGAGTATTTAGCATTGAGGTATTTCCTCTGCCTGGTTATCATATGACGAACCAAGCATACAATGAAATGAAGTGATATGAACAACACACCACTTCATTTAGACTTTATTTTATTCTGCACAGTCATTGAATTCTTTTCCTGAAAACTCTATTATTACCGGTGCTAATTGTAGCCACCACTCAGCTCTGAGAGCCTCCATATGCAGGAATCTCTGAAAGCTGTAATTAATGGAAAAGACCAGAGTCTCCTCCTTACATAAATGCCTGAAGTACAAAAGGTATTCGTTGAAACCATATTACCAAATAGCCAAAACGGGATTTTTCCCAACCAAATAAATATAGTTCATACGACTTGAAACTGTGAATTATTCAGCCTGTGGGCTCGGGTATTTTCCACCTATGAGAACACCACTCCTGCTTGATCAGAGACTCTGGAATCCCTTTCATGGGTGTTAGGTATTGAAATGCTACCACCTTGCTAACCAAGTGTCCGTTCACCTATCTATGGTCCATCTCTAACCAGAATGTCTAAATCCCTGCCCCTCCCCCATTCGTGTAAGTGCTTATTTGTTAGAGTAATATTTTACACCATATGAGCTTTAAGGTATTAATTACCTTGAAAGTTTTATTATAAAAATGTTCAAGGGGCTGGGAAGGTAGCTCAGCGGTAGAGTGCATACCTTGCAAGCATGAGGCCCTGGGTTCGATTCCTCAGCACCACATAAACAGAAAAAGCCGGAAGTGGTGCTGTGGCTCCAGTGGTAGAGCGCTAGCCTTGAGCTGAAGAGCTGAGGGACAGTGCCCAGGCCCAGAGTTCAGGCCCCATGACTGGCAAAAAAAAAAAAAAAAAAATGTTCAAATATTTGTAAGTTAAAAAAATTTACATTGAAGACTTAATCATGCAGCACCTATACCATTAACATCTTATTACATTATTGCATTTCATATCTATTTGTCTCCTAATCCACCGTGTGTGTGTGTGTGTGTGTGTGTGTGTGTGTGTGTGTGTGTGTGTGTGTGTGTGTGTGTGTGTCCTACTGGGCCTTGAACTCAGCCCCTTCAGCTTTCTTATATACCACTGGTGCTCTATCAATTGAGTCATGCCTCCCACCTAGCTTTTTACTGGTTATTTTAGAACTAGACTCTCATAGATTTTTCTGCCTCATTTAGCTTCAAACCACCATCCTCCAGACATGGGCCTTCTATATAGTTAGGATGACAGTCATGAGTCTCCCGAAGACAGATAAAGAAACACTATGAGTTATTGGCAATTGATATTTTCCACATTGCTAAAGAAAACAACAACAACAATGAGACACAGGACACCTACACTCGGTATAGGCACAAGGTTGTTGCAAAAAACACTTTCTTTTTACGTCTCTCAAACACACGGATGAACAGCTAAGTAACATCTTGAACTTCTCCTGGAGATGAAAGCTACAGCCAGTATAAATATCCTGTGCTTCTGGATGAGGAGGGAGGCAGGAAGTGCATTTTTTTTTCTTTGAGTCCTTCTTCCTATAAACTATCTCAGACTCATGTAAACACAAGTCAAACCTTCTGATTTCTCAAGGAGGAAATGATGTTTTTAAAATCCTGTTACTTCTTCAAGCAAGAGTAGAAAGAAGAGACTTAAAGCATCTAAAACTTACTACTGGGGATATTTTGGTGACTATCTTTACTGTCACATTAATGGATAGATGGACGGATGGACGGATGGATAGATTAATTCATTCATGTGAAATGAACATCAATAAATAAACCCATGCATTGATTCACTCAGCAACTAAATTTTGTTTATGTGTTATGAGACAAGTTCCCACTGTACCAGCCTTTCAATCAATCTCATTTCCATAAGGAAAAATGAAGAAGTAAAGACAATGTGGTTTCAGATAGAGCATGGGGGTGGGGGTGTCTGGTGAGGTGACATTTGCGAACTCAGGGACAGGAGCGTGGGAATGCTGGGCCCGTCTGGGCCAAGAAGGCGGTAAGGGATGAAGCATGTAGTCAAGATGGTGTGATGTTTAAGAAATAGCAGGGGTGTATGTCCTAGGGGAGGGGGTCTGTGACATGAGGACAGAGAAATCACAAGGACAGAGATCTGAGTCTGGAAAGCCGTTTGAGAGTGCAGATCGGGGGGATACTGGTGATCTGTGTGGTCCTTGCACAGATTCCCACCTCCGGCTTCCCCATGGAGCGTGGAGTGCAGAAAGGCAAGCGCGGCAGAGGGAAGTCAGAAGGAAGATTCCTGCGGGAATGCAGGTGAGGGCTGACTCAGGTGCTCAGACTAGGGTGGGATGTGGAGGCGGAAGGTCCACAGCCCTGGTTATTCAGATACAAATCTTGTATCTTATGGAAGTGGCTTCGAACCTATGCTATTGTGAGGCCCGAACTTCCCTGCTCCTCCTTTCCCTTTGCCCATACTCCCATCATCTCCTCTTCTCTTTCCTTCCAAGAAGTGGAAAAAGCCAGTCACAGGTGCTGCCTTCCACATTTCTCCCCGTTTTCATAAACAATACATGGACACCTGATATTTTTTTCATGCTTTCCACCACTAAAATGGGTGCACATTCTCCTGCTCTACTATGTACATTGTTGATATTTTTGCTGCATATTGAAAAGACAAAAGTTCTTGTTTGGTAGGCACATGATAAGGTGATATTCTTAAATGTCGTATGCTATGAATTATTCTTCTCACTTTATTAGGTATGCTATATTTTATTTATGGTTTTGCAATGTATGCTCTACTCTTAAGGAATTGTGCACAATCCATCACACCTATTTGTATCATCGCTTCTGGAATTCCTGTTTTTTCTTTAAATCATCTCCTCAAAGCCATAAATACAATCCAAAAGCTCAATTGTTTGTTTTGGCCAGTTATGATGCGAATTATAGATCTAGTCAATATCTGATCTAGTCATTTATTATGAGCTTCATTCTATGTGGATAAAACTTTGGTTTTAATGGTCTTCTTGGTTTTTTTCTTTTCTTAATTTGAATTTTTAATTTTTTATTATAAAAGTGATATATAGAGACAAAAGTTACACAAGTACATTTCCTTTTGGACAATTTTACCCCTTCCCTCACTCTCCCAGTTTTTCCTTCTCATCCCCACCTACAAGTTGTATAGCTCATTTTCTACATAGTGTTTCATGAGTACTACTGCTGCATCTGTCCACCCTTTGTCTCTCCATTGCTGTGCTCCCCCCCAGCCCTCCAGAAGACAGATAAAGAAACAAGACAAAAAGAAAAGGAAATGCAAACAACAACAAAGAAAAAAACAAACCTCTTGTTTCCCTTTCCTGGAGTTCATTTGTATAATTATTATTGTATGTGGTCAGCGGCAGCACATAGGCATTGAGCCTTTGTGTCTTGTTGGCTTTTTTTTCCTTCAAATATCATAGCATGCAGATGGCCAATACCAGCAACTATTCTTCTAGAAAGCATTTGCTTCGCAGTGTACTGGTGACCGTGGGTGTGTCAGTCATGGTCTTTCTCCTGGCAGGTGCTTGCAGCCCATCTCTGGGTCTTCGTGTTGTTTCTGACTTGTTTGTCTTCATTAGACTTCTCGCTTTCTGCTCTGAGTGGAGAAGAAACAGAAACAGTTCCCTAGTTCTGATCCTTCCCCAAATTCCTTCAGCCTGGTCAGAGGTAATGACAGCCAAGGCACTCCTCTTCTTTCCTCTGAGCTAAGCAGTATCTCTAAAGATGGTGGAGTCTCCCCATTCCATACTGTTTGCTCCGGTTCCAGGATCTGTCCATAAACACCTCCATGATGATTGCCTTCCTCTGTGCCCTCAGTGGTAGCTGGTGGCCTGAGTTTGCCAATCTGTGCCCAATTTCACCAGCTTCTCATTACACAAAAATACCTACTCCTTCCTTTAAAAAAATCACCATGTTTTTTTTTGTTTTCTGTTTTGTTGTTGTTGTTGGTGGTGGTGGTGGTGGTGGTTGAGTCCTGACACATTCTTCCACTACATTTAGCCCTGTGCCTTATTAAAGGAAAAATTCTTTTTAGAAAATGAGACCAGGTGCCAGTAGCTCATGTCTGTAATCCTAGCTACTCAGGTAGCTAAAATATGAGGGCTGAGGTTCAAAGCCAGACCAAGGAAGAAAAGTCTGTGAGTCTCTTCTTGCCAGTTAACAACCCAAATGACAGAAGTGGAGCTGTGGATCAATTGGGAGGGCACAAAACCTCAGGGACAGTGCCTAGAACCTGGGTTCAAGCCCCAGGACCAATACAGGGGGGAAAAAAGGAGAAAAGAAAAGAAACAAAAAAAGAAAGCACAAGCAATAATTACCATTGTGTTCCGCACATTTGCACAATTCCTAAGAACTGTTCATCTTTCACCTACTCAAACACCATCCACAAGCCTTCTCACAGAGCGCCACATAATCACCGTTTTTTGGTCCTCAAAACCATAACTGTGGTGCCATCCCCAGCAACAGATTCTGTAGGTCTGCCTTTAGTTGTTCAGGGCTTGTCTCGTCTTTATGCCATTCTAGAGCTTTTAACTGATTTTCCCACTAAGTGGAAACATTGAAATCTTTCCTCTTAGGCTTCTGTGCTTCCTTGTGTCCAAATTCATTGAAGAGAGGAAGGCAGGAACAAAGGATTCATAATATTCATTAAATATTATGAGAAAATGGAGGAAATTTGAGGGATAGGTAGCTTTGGAAGAGATGGAGGAGAAGATGGAATGATCAAGATGCATTGTACCCACACACTGACTTGTTGAATTGAAACTACTTTGTTCAATTATGTAAAGATAATTTTTAAAAGAAGTCCACTTCATCTACCACTATGTAGTATCTCAAAAGTATTTACTAAGCTGAGTACTGGTGGCTCATCCTAGCTACTCAAGAGGCTAACATCTGAGGATCAAGATTCAAAGTGAGCCCAGGAAGAAAAGTTTGTGACTCTCATCTGCAATTAATCACCAAAGAGCAGGAAGTGGAGCTGTGGCTCAAATGGTAGAGTGCTAGCCCTGAGCAAAATATTTAAGAAACAGGCCCTGATTTCAAGCCTCAGTATCAGTGCACACATGTGTACACACACACATGCACACACACACACACACACACACACACACACAAATATTTCCACAATTATGTACAGAAAAATTTCCTCCTGGCAAGAACCAAATCTGAGATTAGATCCCAGTTAATACCAAGTAAACAGGGATCTCAGTCTACAATGGCAAGGGAGTGAGTTCAACTAAGAAAATGGAGGATCCAGCTTGCCACCTGTGGCTCACACCTGTCATCCTAGCTATTCAGGAGGCTAAGATCTGAGTATCACAGTTCAAAGCCAGCCTGGGCAGGAAAGTCCATAAGACTCTTATTTCCAATTAACCACCAGAAAACTGGAAGTGGTGCTGTGGCTCAAGTGGTAGAGCACTCACCTTGACTAAAAAAGCTCAGGGACAGTGCCTAGGTGCTGAGTTCAAGCACCATGACGAAAGAAAGAAAGAAAGAAAGAAAGAAAGAAAGAAAGAAAGAAAGAAAGAAAGAAAGAAAGAAAGAAAGAAAGAAAGAAAGAAAGAAAGAAAGAAAGAAAGGAAGGAAGGAAGGAAGGAAGGAGAAAAGAAGGAAAGGAGAGAGAGAGAAAGAGAAGGAGAGAAAGAAAGAGAAGAAAGAAAGAAAGGGAAGGAAGGAAGGAAGGAAGGAAGGAAGGAAGGAAGGAAGGAAATGTAAGCTTAAAGAAGATTATTAGACTTTGCCAGAGAACCATGCAGGTACAGAGAACAAAGAAAGGTTTATTGCCAGGAAAGGGGGCCGGCAAGACTCCTTCTCACAAGGGAGCAGTGAGAAGAAGCACTGGCTATTGTCTGGAGTGATCTATATAACCTAGGAGGTTTAGGAGGGGCTAGAAGGGGCCAGGAGGCAGAGACCCTGGTGTGGAGGTGTGGGCCAGGGGCTTCATCATGGCGGACTAGGATTTATGGCTGCTATTCAAATAGTAGATAAGGGTCCTGCAACTGCCCAGACCTGGAGGTCACTCTAAGGGGCTCTTGTTTCCTTATGTGGTGGTAGCTGCCCCAGAGAAGTTCCATCCCAAGGTAAAGGGGGTTGTAAGTTGATTATTTACTACCTTTACCTTTACTACATGGGCCTAGTGTTGCCTAGGAAGAGAGCATGCTAAGCTGTGGAGAAGGGAAGGAGTGGACTAAGCTATGGGAAGGGAGCTCATTTAGCTAACAGGAAGGAAGGAAGGAAAGATGGGAGGAAGGATGGAAGGAAGGAAGGAAGGAAGGAAGGAAGGAAGGAGAGAGGAGAGGAGAAGAGAGAAAGAGAGGAGAGAAAGAGGGAAAGAGAGAGAAAGAAAAGGAAGGAAGGAGGAATGAAGGAAGGGATGAAAGGAGGGAGGGATGGACGGAGGGAGGGATGGAGAGAGGGAGGAAGGAAAGAAAGAGGAGGATCCTGGAAATCAAACTTTCCCTAGTGGTACTTCCAGACGAGAACACAACTGGGCAGTATCTTCACTGTGGCCTTGAAAGGCCATGAGCAGAGAACAGAACAAAAGCATTGCAGACTCCTGACCAACAGAATCAGTGAGATAATAAGTTGTGTGCAGCAGCTGTGGCTGAGACACGACCATTGAAAATAAAACAGACTCTCAAGCGGAAAAGGTCAGATAATGTGATGTCAGGAAAATGAACCCTTAGATGTGTATTTTAATGTATTTTTCTTTCATGCATGTGTTTCTAACGCATTTATAAGATTATCTCTTTGTTGCTTTGTATATCCCTCCCCCACAGTATAACCCCTGCTTTCACTATATTTGATGTCAGTATAACTTGTGGAGGAGATGGGGAAAAACCAGTTGTTTAAGGATACAGGTGGACCTGTTGCAACAATGAGAAGTACAAGATGTCATGTCCAAAACTACCTTTACAACGTCGGTGCGGGGGGGGGGGGGGGGGGGGAGGGGGGAAGGAGAAGGATTGGGATTGGGGGGAGGGGGGAGGCTGGGAAGGGATGTGAAGGGTAAACAAAGGAGGAGGCTGCAATGCTTGGTAAGAAATGTACGCATTATCCTGCCCATGTAATTGTAACTCGTCTGTACAGTATGTACACAAATAAAATAAAATAAAATTTAAAAAAAAATAAAATAAAATAAAACAGACTCTGTGGGAGAAGCAGAGGAACTTCCGGGTGAGACAGAAAGAGACCTAACCCAGGACTGGTCAGATTTGCAGCAAGGCCTGAGAAGGAGGACCTGGGGCAGATTCATTGGGGAAGGGTGGGAAAAGAGAGGAAGGAGTTATCCCAGATGAATGTGTGTTTGTGTGTGTGTGTGTGTGTGTGTGTGTGAGAGAGAGAGAGACAGACAGACAGACAGACAGACAGACAGACAGAGACAGAAACCTGTACTTCTCTTTAAATCTCTAACAGCCTGCCTGTTGTGTGTGGTTGTGAGCCAAGCTTGAACCACATTCTTTAGAACTCCTTACCCTGTACTTCAAACTGCCCATCTCCTTTTGTAATTTCACCTGGGCAATAGCTTTCACTTGTATTAGGAAAGAAAAACATCCATGTTTCTCTAACAACTTACTATCCCAGAAATGTTGCCAGAAGCAGCTTCTCTGACTCCCACTAAGCCTTCCCCAGCTCTCTGATGCCACCGGACGCTGCCTGCCCGCCCGCACTGCTTCCTCTCCTCACCCCCATGGCTGGGCCTCGGTCATGCTGGGTAGTGGCCACACACACACCCCTACACACTGATTCCTTGGGTAGGCTCTCCTTCTTCCATCCCTGAGGGCCATGATCGTGTTCAGTGTAAGTTCTGCCTTACTTCTCACTGACTGCTTGATTTTCTTGCAAGTAAGGCTCAATAAGAATCCATGCTCTGTTGTGTATATATACCACATTTTCTTGATCCATTCATCTACTGAGGGGCATCTGGGTTGGTTCCATATCTTAGCTATAGTAAATAGTGCTGCAATAAACATAGTTGTGCTGATAGTTTAGTATGGTCTTGTTTGTGATCGTTTGGGTAAATGCCCAAAAGTGGGATTGCTGGGTCATAGGGGAGCTCTATGTGGAGTCTTTTGAGGAACCTCCATTCTGCTTTCCAAAGTGGTTGAACAAGTTTACACTCCCACTAACAATGCGGTAAGGTTCCCTTCTATCCACATCCCCTCCAGCATCTGTTGTTTAATTAGAGTTCTTGATTATAGCCATTCTAACTGGGGTGAGGTGGTATCTCAATGTTGTGTTGATTTGCATTTCTTTTATGGCTGGGGAGGTTGAGCATTTCTTCATGTGTCTATTGGCCATCCTTCTTTCTTCTTCAGAGAAGTTTCTTTTTAAGTCTTTAACCCACTTATTTATTGGGCAATTGTTTCTTTGAAGATTTGTTGTTGGGAGATTTAATTTTTTGAGTTCTAGGTATATTTTAGATATGAAACCCTTGTCCGTTGTATGGCTAGTGAAGATCTTCTCCCAATCCATGGGCTTTAAAGGTCAGATAAGTTGATGTTAGGGAATTGAACTCCAAGATAAGTATTCAAATGTTTTTTTTTCTTTCATGCTATTGTTTCTAACATATTTTTTGGGGGGGGGTTCCGGTCATGGGGCCTAAACTCTGGGCCTGGGCGCTGTCCCTCAACTCTTCAGCTCAAGGCTAGCCTTCTACCACTTGAGCCACAGCACCACTTCCGGTTTTTCTTTTTGCTTATGTGGTGCTGAGGAATCGAACCCAGGGCCTCAGGCATGCAAGGCAAGCGCTCTACCACTGAGTCACCTTCCCAGCCCTGTTTCTAACATATTTATAAGATGATTTCTTTGTTGCTTTGAATGTCCCTCCCCCTTGGTATAACCCCTGCTTTCATTGTATTTGATGTTGGTATAATTTGTGGAGGGGAAAGGAAAAAACAAATCGTTTAAATAGGGATACAAGTGGACCCATTGCAACAATAAGATGTACAAGTCGTTAAAAAACGAACTTTACAACTTTGGTGGGGGGGAGATCAGATAGGGGGGACAGGGGGTGGTGGGTTTGAGAAGGGATGGGAAGGGGAAACAAAGGAGGAGGCAACAATGCTTGATAGGTAATGTACTAGTTATCTTGCCCATGTAATTGTAACCCCTCTGTACTGTATTCTCACAATTAAAAAAAAAAAGAATCCATGCTCACACAAAGCAGAGGGCAAATCTGTCTCAGCCCTCACTGCGGGTCCCCCATCTAGAACTCCTTCTTCTTCTGAGATATTGTGGTGTATGCAGTTACAGACTCATAATTATATTTCTGTCTTTATTACTATTCACCTATATGTATAGCTAGGCTTTTTCAGTGCATAATATATATCTGGCATTGTGTAAAGATGTTTATAAGGAAGACTTCAGCTGTCCTCACAGCAAAACTATCCACAAGCCGGGTACCAGGGGCTCACACCTGTAATCCTAGCTACTCAGGAGGCTGAGATCTGAGGATTGCAGTTCAAAGCCAGCCTTGATAGGAAAAGTCCAAGAGACTCCTATCTCTAATAAACCACCAGAAAACTGGAAATGGCCCTGTGGCTCAAGTGGTAGAGCACTCGCCTTGAGCTGAAGAGCTCAGGCACAGCACCCAGGCCCTGAGTTCGAGCCCCGTGACAGACAAAAAACAAAAACAAAAACAAAAAACTACCCACAGATGTGGCCATCATTTCTCATCTCACACAAGGAAGTGAAAGTTGAGAGAATTCCAGTAAGTCATACAACAGGGACTCCGGCTCCATCCATTTGCATTTACAGCCCAGTGTCTGGGTAACTGGAGGCTCTTCCCGTTAGACCAGGAAATCTGGCCTGACCGAGGCTGCAGACAACACTGGTCCTGAAAAGCAGTCTCCTTAGCAGGTTCTATATCCGGATGCAGAGCTGGGGGTCTGGATTCAGACTGTTTGGGTTCCAGTCATTGTTCTTTTTTTTATTGCTATGACCTTAACCCCTAGCCTCAAAATAGGGATAATGATGATGATGTGAAAATTTAAGATGATGAATTAAAAAAATGTGTAGTCCAGGGTTGAGTACTGGTAAGCACTAAAGTACTATGACGTGACCCTTACGGGCTGAAGCAGATGCCCACACTTAGAGCAATGCACTGCAAATTTCTTCAAGTTCCTTTCCAGCCACACATCTCTTATGTCAAAAGTTGACATTCTCATGGGCTGGGAAGATGGCTCAGTGGTAGAGTGCTTGCCTTGCATGCCTGAGGCCCTGGGTTCGATTCCTCAACAACACATAAGCAAAATGAAAAAAGTCGGAAGTGGCGCTGTGGCTCAAGTGGTAGAGTGCTAGCCTTGAGCTGCAGAGCTGAGGGACAGCGCCCAGGCCCAGAGTTCAGGCCCCACAACTGGACCCAAAAAAAAAAAAAAAAAAGTTGACATTCTCCTTTGAAACATTTCCTTTCTTCTTCTCATTCATTCATTCATTTGCTCTTTGTTGTGCCGGTTCTGCGGCTTGAACTCAAGGCCTGGGCACTGTCCCAGCTGGTTTTGCTCAAAGCTAGTACTCTTATCACTTGAGCCACAGCTCTACTTCTGACTCTTTGGGTAATGAATTAAAGATAAGAGTCTAACTGATTTTTCTTCCCAAGATGGCTTCAAACCTCGATCCTCTGCTCTCAGACTCCTGAGTAGCTAGGATCATAGGCCTAAGCCACTGGCGCCCGGTCATCCATTTTATCACATCTGACGTGAAAACATGGCATCACTATCAATCTCTCACAGTCTTCAGACCAAAGCAGGGAGGAACTGGAGATGCTGACAACAATCTAGAAGCTAATGGAAAGTCATTGCAAAATGAATGGAATGACATTTCTTTTGACTGCTCACTCATGTGGATCTTACTTGCTGGCTTCCTCCCAAATCTCTTGATTCATGAATCAAGTTTTTCTTTTTGGGGGTGCTAGTGGTGGTGATGTTACTTTGGTATTGTTATTTGACTTGTTTTGATTGTTTGTTCCTTTGTAAGCACGTTTTGAAACTAATTCTTGGTCGTCCCTTTTGTAGGAAGGTTATCCATTTATCTTTTGTTTTTAAATTTACTTTTTATTGTAAAGGTAATGTACAGAGGGGTTGCAATTACATAAGTAAGATAGTGAGGACATTTCTTTCTGAACAGTGTGTTATATCCTGACTTTTTTTTTCCCACTTTTCCCCTCTCAAATCCTACCCTCTCCCCTCCCATGGAAGGTTATCTAACTCCTGCTCCCAATCGCAATTTAAGAAAACCTCAATCTTGTTAATCTCCTAGTGAATGCAGCCAGGAGAGCTCTCTCTCTGTCTCTCTATCTCTCTGTCTCTCTGTCTTTCTGTGTCTCTGTCTCTCTCTGTCTCTCTGTCTCTGTCTCTGTCTCTGTCTCTGTCTCTGTCTCTCTCTCTCTCTCTCTCTCAGACCTTCTGTTCTCCCTGCATCAATTCCTGGAAAGGAACTAAGTTGCCAGGTTTCCCCTTCACTGACTGACAGACAGAAAGCTTGAGGAAGATACCTCCACATGTGAAAGGAAAGCAAATAGGTGCCTTGGCACACTGCACACACACAGGTACACACGTGCTTGTCTGTGATCAAAAGCCACATTTGGAAAATCTGGGGAAATTTTACATGTGTCATGTACCTCCTGATCCACAACCACAATTATAATTCTGCACTGACCATCAGGAAATGGTAATTATGAGTCTTCCAGGTGGTCTGAACAAAATTGGTCTCTAAAGGGAGAAGCTGAGGTCTGAAATAACTGCTCTACTACTCTTGAGATTTTCCCTTTAGTGGCTCAGGGACATTTAATGGTCATTTAATCAACCTTAAAGTACTCAAGGAACAAGCTCTAACTAAACACTGCGATTTAAGTGCTGAGATTACTGAGCAATTGCTCTGGGGAAATTGATGTTTTGAGTGTTTCTAGGGCAACTGCTAATCTCTCCCCTCAGCAAGCAAGTCTGTTAGAAAATTAAGGGATGAGAACCCTGAAACCTTTTTAAATGAAAGGAAACAGCGTATTTGAAGATTAAGGTCGATGGAAAGATGCAATCGGACACCTATGAATGATACAAATAACACACTGTTTAAGTAAAGGCATAGTTTTCTCAGAAAAGTAGAAATCAAGAAATTTCACTTCATGCAATACGTGTGTGTTTGGGTAAGTTTAGTTTTGTCTTATTTTTGCATGTTACCTTCTGTGGCTTTTCAATACATTTTATCTGCTGATCTGCTTAGAGGTTTGGCTTTGAAATTAATTATGTAGTCCCAGGAGCAATGGAGATAAAGCTAAGGTGCAGAGCTATAAAATATTTAAGTAAATGCAGTAGGAAAACAGAGGAACTAGCTATTGGTCTTTTTTCCTCCTTGTGTTTTCTAAAATCTTACCATTCTCCTTAGAACTGCATTCCTTCTCTATTATTTAATCTCGATTATTAAGAAACCTGGGGAGAGAGATTTTTCTCCTTTCTGAGAAAAGAAATTTTTCTCTTTTAACAGAGTCCTTTAGAAATGGAGTTAGAAAGTGAAAGACACAGAAGGTCTTTTCTCAGATCTTTACATCGTTAGAGGTTCTTGCACAAAGTACAGCTATAAGGAGGGAAGGTCAAGTTGTTAAGAACTCAGATCAGACTTAGAACATTATGAAGTATAATCTAGTAGGAAAATTAGCCATAGACCTAGCAGGATCTGCCAATGCCAGATTAGTAAATATCTATGGACATGCTTTGTTTGTTTGTGGTTTGGTTTCATGTAGAGCATTCACTCAATTCGAGGAACAAATCTCATGGAACACTTAGAGGGCAGAGCCTCATGCTGGGAAGAGAGAGTTCTCAGGAAGTTTGTAATGTAGGTAATGTAGCTGGGAGATTGTAGGGTGAGGAAGGTCCTAACTAGCTCCCCAACACACTCCACATCTGCACAAGTGTGTGTTGTACCATAGTCTCCTATACACACAAAGAAAAATAAGCTTGGGATTTCTTCTTTCTTACCCAAGTAGTAGCAGATAGAAAAGTGACTTTTTCTATTTGACAGAGTGATGTGGAAAAACATCATCTGGAGCCTCCAATCTGAAACTAAACAGAAATAACCAGAACATTTCTGGTGGTGTGCTGTATAACTCTGGTTGACTTTTATAATGTGTACATTGTTTTTCTTTTTCCCAAATGTGCTGTTTAATGCCTATCACCAAGTGAGAGCTATTTGTGTTTCTAACTGACAAACACCCAAGGCAGAGGAGGAGCAATAGTTAGCTGATAGGTGGGAAGCAAGGAAACAATCAATCATGAGGTCTTTTAAGTGTAAGCCTTCAGCTGGGATCTAGGAAGATTGGAGGAGCGTTCCTCTTGCTGTAAAATAAGACTTAAAAGATCCCTGGTCTCCAGTGGCTAACATCTCAGGAGGCCAAGATACAGGGTTCCAAGGCCGCCTGAGCCTAGCAGTTTTGCAGCCCATATCCAAAATAACCAGCAAAAAGCTGGGCTGGAGGCATAACTCAAGTGGTAGAGTGCCAACTGAGCAAATACCAGGCCTCAAGTTCAAACCCTAGTGAAATCTTAAAAAAAAAAAAAAGTCAAGGCATTCAATTTCCATTCCCTGTCTGAGCATTTTTTGGAGCCCAAGAAATGAGGTGGGCTTTTGGTTTGTTGTTTTTTTCTTTTTTAAGTTTCCTCTATTCTAATACTTTTTTGTCAGTCGTGGGGCCTGAACTCTGGGACTGGAAACTGTCCCTCAGCTCTTCAGATCAAGGCTAGCGCTCTACCACTTTGAGCCACAGCACCATTTCTGGCTTTTTCTGTTTATGTGGTGCTGAGAAATCGAACCTAGGGCCTCATGCATGTGAGGCAAGCACTCTACCACTGAGCCATCATCCCAGCCCCTAATATTTTTTGTGACATCCATCCTCCTTTGTTATCATTCTAGAATATACTGTCCCTTTTATCCTATGTTAGAGCAAATAAAAATGGCAAGTTAGAGTTCATTTTAGAAGTTAAAAAATGTAAGTACTTTTTTAAAACTTTCTTGGTAAAGATGATCTAACTAGCCATATTTTTTAAAATTGTTAATGTAAAGATGATGTACAGAGGGATTACAGTTACATAAGTCAGGTAAAGAGTACATTTCTTTTTGGACGGTGTCACCCCTTTTCTCGGTCTCTCCCAGTTTTTCCCACCAGCCCTACCCACAAGTTGTATAGTTCATTTTGCACAGAGTGGCTAGCGAGTACCACTGCTGCATTTGTTCACCCTTTGTTCCTCCATTTATGTGTGCCTCCCTCATTATCCCAAAACAGATACACTTAGAAACAAAACAAAAGGTACAATCTATTCTTGTCTACATTTCAGTTTTTAAAAACATATTCACAACCAAATAGTATATCAGATTCCACTTATCATGATAGCACTTCTCAACAGCCAGTCAAGAAGAAAATCACAGGAAGAGGAGTACAGACATCATAGAGTTTCTGAGGTCAAACATGAGCTGCTAAAAGCAGTGACTAACGAAGCGATTATTTCTAACTTTTGATCCTGGCATATAAAACAAACAGCTAAGTCTCTTTTCCCTAATTTACTAATATTTTCAGGCAGAGGTTATGTTTCAAAAAATTCCCCAAACTCTGCAACAGGGTTGTTCTTTTCATGTAAGTTCTGGAAATGGAGGAGAAAAATCATTTTAGTCACATATTGTAAACAGTTTAACTGACAAAGAGCTTTCATAAGGAAATTTGTTTACCCAAACAAATAAATTAACAGTTATACTGAGGAACTGAAAAGAACTCAAAAGAGAAAACAATAGGATATAAAAGAGTGTGCATGCGTGTGGTGTGTGTGTGTGTGTGTGTGTGTGTGTGTGTGTGTGTGAGAGAGAGAGAGAGAGAGAGAGAGAGAGAGAGAGAGAGAGAGAGAGGAGAGAATTAGGGCTCAAATTCAAGGTCTCTCATTCTCCCTTGGCTATTTTGCTCAAGGCTACCATTCTACCACTTGAGCTACAGCTCCACTTCCAGCTTTTTAAATATATATTTTTTTATTGTGAAAATACTGTACAAAGGGGTTACAATTACATGGGCAAGATAATGAGTACATTTCTTATCAAGCATTGTAGCCTCCTCCTTTGTTTCCCCTTCCCATCCCTTCCCATCTTCCCCCCCTGCCCCCCTACCCAACCCTCCTCCCCCACCCTGCACTCAGCTTTTTTGCTGGTTAATTGGAGATAAGAGTCTCATATACTTTCCTATCCAGCCTAGCTCTGAACCACAGTCAGCAAATCTCAGCTCCTGAACAGGTAATATTACAGGTGTGAGTCACTGGAACCCAGTGGAGGAATATAAAGAGTAGTACAAGGAAGAGATTTAGCAACTGGCCAGGCAGAGTTTATCCACTGTCATTCATCACTGGTATACTTCTAGGGACAGCATGCTATCTATAACCCTAAAGTTTCTGTATTTAAATATTTAATATGTATTTTACTCCCCAGGAACTATTCACTGAACTTAAAGACACTTTTTAAATATCTTTGGGTCAGAGTCCACGGAAGCAAATATAGCAAACCTTTCTGGTTCTTCCCCCTCTTGGATTTCCCTTCATTGCTAGAAGGATTATATGGCACAGTGTTTGAAGTCTCACATCTACTCTCAGTAAAGAATTTGAAAAACTCAAGTTTTGAGAATTAATCTTATGATCTGTGCGCGTGTGCGTGCGCGCACACACACACACAAAGTCACGGGCAGTGTGCTGATGCTGGCTCATCCCACCAACTCATACACTTCCAGGAGGTTTTAGAGCCAGTAGACAGCCCTGTGGGTAATTTGAAATTGGCCAAGATGACAGGACTCGTACCATGTTAATTATCAAATGCCACTATGAATCTAGCTTTCCTACAACCCACATAGCTCACAGCTATTCTGTACCTTTTTCATACCAGGCCAAAAAAAAAAGCCATGATATAATTTAGCTTTCATCCAGAAAATATAAAATATGAATCTAAAATAAAAAATAATGTAATGAAGGTAATATCACTGAAAATATTGAAATAAATAATATAAATGGTAAATTGTAGAATAGAAAATACTATGTTTATTTTTAAATCATTAGCTTGAAGAACTTCAAGAAATAGTAGTTTCTTTCTTTCTTTTTAAAACATATGCATACCTTATCTATTTATCTATCTACATATCTTTAAGAATTGTACATAGCAGTTGCCATCCAACAAAGCTGTTTATGAATACAATGTATCTTGATCAATGTCTCCCCTTTCCTCCCCCTCCCCCCATCCCTCAAAACCTGATGTTTGTTTTGTCAGGCTGTGAATTAGACTTTCTAATTTTTCATTCTCTCATTAATCTAGCATATATTGGTTAATACATTTGTGTACACTTGCTTACCACCCAAGTGTTTCCTTATACCTGCATTCATGAATTCTTGCTTTCACATATGAGAGAAAACATGGATCCTTTGTCTGTTTGGCCTGACTTACTTAACAGAATTTTTCCCAGGTTTTCCCATTTCATTGCAAATGAGACAACATCAATTTTTCTAACAGACAAGGAAAATTCCATTGTGTGTATATATGTCATATAAAGAACATGTGCCAATCAAATCATATTTGATTTTGGCTGTGCTGCAAGTCATTCCATTCATTTTAACATTTGAGATTTTATCATTTTATCCTTCAAAAAATATATTCACTTTATTCTGACATAGTACTGAGTCTCTCCACACACTTTCCGTCTCCTTTTGCTATTCCCCGTCTTAATGACTTAGCACTATTGATTCAATATTGGACATAGTAGGAAAGTTTCTAACCTCTGGATAAATTTCTATGTGAAAAATATTTACATAGATAGTCATTTGGCATTCTACCACTGAGCTAAGACTAAGCTATCAGAAATGGGTGGAGTCTGACATGCCATCAGGCCCCAACTCTAGGCATTTATGAGACTGAATCTCCAGGCAATGTCAGCATCTGTCCAGAGCTCCAACAAGTATCACAAAATGTTATCCAGCTCTAAGATCTATGCATATATACAGATATACTCATATATATATGTATATGCATATATACATATGCATATATATGCATATATACATATGTCATAGTTATATATTTTAGTATATTATTGCACGTTCATGTTATTATATAATATTTAATATAACATGATTAATAATTCTTGATATTAATGTTTATTCTCAATAATTAATATTAATACTACAAATTAATTATTGATTGTATTAATATAAGAATATTACAGCATTGTATTTTATAATACTAATATAAGAACATTACAATAATATATTAATATTTAATAATATATGTATATAACATATTTATGTAGTCATATGTTAGTTATGTTTAATATATTTATATATTATGTATCTAAAAATATAAATATTGCATGTATATCTCTGAGACTATGAGTTTCTGATAGGAAACCAATGAATAAGTATTTAACTTAGACTTCCTGGTGACCAACTCTGCTTGTTTATCTATGGAAGATTAGATGCACTGATTTTGCATTTTAATTGCTCTTATTATCGTTGAATAGTTGTACCAATGAGTACCAATTCACCCTCTCAGGTCACAAGTACATTGCATCTGCATCTTCAACAGCGTTATCCCTCCCATCATTCTCCCCTCGCTACTTCTTTAGAGTTATTTAAGAAATGGATAGAAATTCATACAATTTCAAGAAAATGTGGTGTATATATATATACACAATGGAATTCTACACCTCCATCAGGAAGAATGACATTGCCCCATTTAGTAGGAAATGGAAAGACTTGGAAAAAATTATATTAAGTGAAGTAAGCCAGGCCCAAAGAAAAATAGGTCCCATGGTTTCCCTTATTTGCAATAACTAGTATATGTCTGAGACAAGCAGAAATGGTCAGATAAGTTGATGTTAGGCTAAATGAACCCCAAGATAAGGACTCAAATGGTTTTTCTTTCTCGCTATTGTTTCTAACATATTTATAAAATGATTTCTTTGTTGCTTTTATATCCCTCCCCCACGGTATAACTCCTGTTTTCACTATATTTGATGTTGGTATAATTTGTGGAGGGGAAGGGAAAAACCAAATAGTTTAACTAGGGATACAGGTGGACCCATTGCAACAATGAGATGTACAAGTCGTTATGTGGGGGGAGGGGGAGAGATGGGAAGGGATGGGAAGGGGAAAACAAAGGAGGCAACAATGCTTGATAAGAACTGTACTCATTATCTTGCCCATGTAATTGTAACCCCTCTGTATGGTATTTTAACAATAAAAAAAAGAAATTCATACAATTCCAGTGAATAACCCCAACATTGCCCACAAATATAAATGAACTAAATATAAAATATTCTCTTCCTAAGTGGGTAAACCAGGTTTGGTTTTGCTTTGTTTCTCCATTCATATTGGCTTTGCTTGGGCAAAGTACAAAGTTAATAAAGACAAAGCCCTGGGTCTCAGCATAATAAATACTTAGAGCCTTTGAAGCAGAGTTCAATGTAAACCAGATTATGAGAATGTCTTCTGTGTGTGTGTGTGTGTGTGTGTGTGTACACGTGTACATGGAAGTGCGTGCATGTGTGCATGTGTGCACAGGCCTGTCCTAGGGCTTGAACTCTGGGCCTGGGTGCTGTTCCTGAGCTTTTGTGCTCAAGGCTAGTGCTCTACCACTTGAGCCTCACCTCCACTTCTTGCTTTTTTGGTAATTCACTGGAGATAAGTGTCTCCCAGACGTTTCCTGCCACAATCTTCAGATCTCATGAGGAGCTAGGATGACAGGCCTGAGCTACCCATGCCTGGTGAGAATGTCTTCTATGTTTAAACATGGGAAAGGTTCAAAGGAGAGGAGAGGGTTCTAAACTTCTTTTCCTGTTTTTGGCTCTTGTGTCAAGTCCCTCAGGAAATGAGCTGTTTGAGGATGTGCTGCCACATCAAAATTCTGAAAGAAGATACTTTAAAACCACCAAAGTAAGCCTTGCCCCCTGGATCATTTAGCAAGCTGAGCATAGTACAGCCCATCACTGACCAGAGGAACAGAAATAACCAAAGCTGAGGGCCCCTACCACAACATTTCTCACCCAACAGCTCTCCAGCCCCCATGCTGTGGTTTCATATTTAAGCACTTCAGCATTTTGCTGGTTAAACAGCTCCAACAGGAAACCCGAAGCCCAGAAAGGATTGTTTCATCTCAAACAGCTGGAAAATTAATTCCTTTTTCCTCCTCTGCCACTTGTTACACATCCAAAAGGAACACACACGCACACACACACACACACACACACACACACACTCCTATTTATTTTGTTTGATAAATTTCTGATTTGGGTTGTTGTTGTTGTTTTAGAAACGGTGAACAGTGCTCTGATAAATGTGGTGTGTAAATGTGGTCTCTTTTGTGATAACAACTTCAAACAAATATTCTTAAGTTCAAAACCATGTCTGGTCATGCATTCAAGGTGCAGGCATCCTGAGCTCTGCCTTCTAGACTTCAGAACAAGGCAGAGCGGAGTTTTCTAGGTCAGGCAGGGACAGGCTTCCAGACGGGGGAAATCTTCCTTCATTTATATCATGACCATTATTTGAAATTTCTTCCTAAAGATTTTGTTCTTTTTAATACATTGGGCATCCTTGTATAATGACAGACATTTTAAGAGTACCCATTTTATTCAATTTGTTTTGGTTGTTTTTGTTGTTGTTGTTTTTAATCCTATTTCACTGACTTGAACTCTGAAAAGTCCCAAACAGCTTTTTCTTACAGCATCAAAGATACTGACAACATGGCTGATGTCTATACGCTAGTGATATTTGCCTATCTGATGAATGAGTAATTAATGAAGAATCAATTTGAAGGGCTACAAGCCAGTCGGAATGAGTTTTGCTGGGTCCAACCTTTTTTTTTAAAAAATCTCTACTGCTGTCCATGTCCATATGACATTGATTGGGACTTGGACTCAGGGCCTAAGCACTGTCCCTGAACTTCTTTTGCTCAAGGCTAGCACTCTACCACTTTAGTCACAATACCATTTCAGGTTTTTGCTGTTTATGTGGTACTGAGGAATGGAACCCAAGTCTACATGCCTGCTAGGCAAGCACTCTACCACTAAGCCACATTCCCAGCCCTTTAGTTATTTAATAAATTGATGTTAAAAATTGTAGGTGCATCTATTTCCAGCAGATAAACCCAAAGTTGTTCACAAACGTGAAGGAACCTACTAAAGCGTTCTCCTCCTAAAGAATAATAGGAAAACAAGATGGTTGGTTGTTTCTTGTTTTTTTTTTTTTCCCATTCATATTGGCTTCAGTTTTGCATTTGGGCAAAGCATAAGGTTAATAAAGGCAAGTCCTGAGTCGCAGCATAATAAATGCTTGGAGTTCAGCGTAAGCTAGCTTAGAAGAATGTCTGTTTTTGTGTGCTCGTGTTAGGGCTTGAACTCAGGGCCTGGATGCTCTGAGCTTCTAAGGAGGTTCATTGCACCTGTCCCACAGACCTGAGCTTCAGAACTGAGGCGTTCAGCCCACAGCCTTTCCTGAAGATGAGAGCTAGTATATAGAGAACAAGCTTGGGAGTTTATTTCCTCTTGTTGCATTTCACATTTTACCAGGAAACTGCATTACCATACCAATGTGTTGGTACTGTTTGGTCAGTGCCAGCGAATTTGCAGTCATCATTTTGCATCATGATTTAATCCTTTCATCTTTGGATGTGTCTTTGGGGTGCCTTTGGATCGTTCTTTAGGGTTTGCTTCATTCTCCTTCTCTGTCTCTTTATTCTGCTGCCTGCTATTTTGGAGAATACTCCAATGTATAAAGGCACAGTTCCTCAGAACTGATGAAATACAAGCACTGGAACATACTTGCAGGCTGTTTGGTTCCGTTCTGACAATGCTGGATTCTAATTTAAGGTTCCACATTCCATAGCACATTCCAAACGTTCTTTCATCTAGCGGAGGTGGTGGAGGGAAAGGACACTCTTCCTCTGGAGGTTCAATCACTTTAGTCTGAGATCTTGATGATAGAATAACAGGTTCATCCTGGGAGTTCCATACCTTCAGGAGGAGACTTCAGAGAGTCTCTGGGTACACACAGAGGTTGGGGTGTGGGTTCCAAGGGGAGGGACACTGTGCCCTTAATACAAAGTATCTAGTTGAAAGTCAGTCACAAAAGGATATAAAAATATTGAAACACAATTACTTACATTGCAACACATTTTTTAGGGTTTCTTTTTATGTATGTGTGTGTATGTATGTATGTATTTTTGTGCCAATCCTGAGTCTTGAACTCAGGGCCTGGGCACTGTCCCTGAGCTTTCTTGCCCAAGGCTAGGATTCTACCACTTGAGTCACCGGTCCACTTCTAGCATTTTGCTGGTTAATGGGAGATAAGAGTCTCACAGTCTTTCCTGCCGGGCCTGGCCTTCAACCTCAATCCTCATATTTCAGCTTCCTGATTAGTTAGGATTACAGGAGTGATCTACCAGTCCCCACCTTAAGCTTTGTATTTGGTGTTCAATGCCTAGGGACATTAAGTCAAGAAGATGAGCTAAATTTTCAGGTCACTGCAGTTTCTACAATATGCTACATAATAAGTTAAACAGATTTTTTTTAGGTCTTCATTTAGCGAAATAGAAAATTCTCCAATGTATGAGTATGCCAGATCTTTTTCTCATTTTTCCTACCTAAATATATGGTACAGTGCTTTTAAGTTACATGCTAAACGTTGGAAAAATAGATTTACCGACAAAGTTTATATTTGCTTATGCCTGACTAATGGCAGCCATATAATACAGCCCTGGCCAGGGCCGGAGGAAATCATGTCTAGTGCACACAGGGAGGACAAATGCCACTTACACAGGGCACATGCATGGTCAGTGCTGGCACCCAGTACCTGCATGAAGGAATCTCTCAAAATAAAAGAATATTTGAAGAAGAAGAGCATCTTGTCTGTTAATATCTTCCTCTGGTGGCTGATATTTCTTATGAAATTCCAAAACATATTCTGTTGGAGATTCATGATTGTTCAGGCAACTTCTTAGTTAAACTGCCCAGTTAGTTGACTCATACAAAGCCAGAAGCTACAAGAAACCCAGATTCCTGCCATCCCCCTGAAGTAACTGGAGGGTTTTGTTGAGTACTCTGCTACCAAACTAATGTACAATATTACCATACTAGCTCAGTAATAAATGTAAAACTGTTGTTAAGAAGGAATGGAGAAGCCTGGTGCTGGTGGCTCACACCTGTAATCCTAGCTACTCAGGAGGCTGAGATCTGAGGTTCAAAGCCAGCCTGGGCAAGAAAGTCCATGTAACTCTTATCTCCAATAAACCACCAGAAAAAAAAAGGAAGTGGTGCTATAGCTCCAGTGATAGAGCACTAGCCTTGAGCTGAAGAGCTGTGGGACAGCACCCAGGCCCAGAGTTCAAGCCCCATGACCAACAAAAATAAAAATAAAACATAAAAAGAAGGAATGGAGAATTGCTGGCCTATAATCCTAGCTACTCAGGAGGCTGAGATCCGAGGATTGTGGTTCAAAGCCAGGCTAGGTAGAAAAGTCCACAATAAAAAAAGAAGAGAGAGAGAGAGAGAAAAGAGAGAGAGAGAGAGAATTAAAACAAAAAAAAAGCATAACCAGCCTTTGATCAAATAAGCTCAAGTGTGGAACTGTAGCTGTAATTACATAACATTCAGATGAATTTTCTCCAAGGACTTGACAATTTAATACAGTGGAGACCACACATCAAACTGTGTCAAGAGAATATTCTATTGTCACTTTTGTGTAGTGCATTTTAAAATAAGCTAACAGTATGCAATTTTCAGACATAGTTTAGGCCTTCCTCATGTAAGTATCTTAACAGCTCTGGCATGGACTTACCGGCCTTTCTTTTTAAGGTTAGGGTTGTGGATTGAATTACTGTGCTAATCCTTTGAGCACTTGAGTCAAAGGAGAGGGGGAGCTGGTGAAATCCAGGGCCCTGGCTGACACATCTGAATGATTCAGACTGAAAAGAATCTCTTGACTCAGTTACCCCTCTTACCCCACCTTCATTAACTCAATTTCTGCTTTCATTATTCCCACACAGTCTCTTCTCTGGCCTGGGTTCTCTAAGGTCCCTTTTCCTCAGTCCATCCCTTATGCAGCAAGAGTCACTTAATCATTGCTCAGTCACTTCTAGTTCTCAGAATTCTAACTCCTGACACCATCAAATAATTTCTTCATGAGGCCTCTCTAACTCACTTCTTCAGCCTTGTCTCTACCCAGCCAATAGGAACTCTAAACATGTCATGTTTTAAAAATGTAATTTCATTGTTATTATTAAGGTGTTGTACAAAGAGGTTACCATTTCTTAAGTCAGGTAATGACTACACTTCTTTTTGGGCAATGTCACCCTTTCCTTCGCTTTCTCTTAGTTTCCTTCTGCCCTCCCTGCCCACAAGTTGCATAGTTTACTTTCCACATAGAGTCTACTGAATACCATGACTGCTTTTGTTCACCCTTCCTCCTTCCATTTCTGCATTCTCCTTTGTCCCTACCAAAAAGACAAAAAAAAACCCACAAACAAACACCAACAACAACAATAAAAAATCCATGTTTCCATTTCTTGGAATTCATTTTGATAAACAGTATTTTAAATGTCTAGAGGAATATGCCTCTGGGTTCCTCCCCTGAGTGTGTCCTCCTTTAGTCTCACTGTTTATGGGTAAATGCCCTGTAAAAGTGACTGTGTCCACTTGTATTTTAGATCTAGTTTCCATATATCAGAGAAAACATATGCCATTTTTCTCTCTGAGCTTGGCTTATCTCATTTAACATGGTTTGTCCTAGGCCCATCAATTTCCCTGTAAAGGACATATTATTATTCTTTCTGATGGATGAGTAAAATTCCATGGTATATATATTTTTTCTTTCTCTTTCTTTCTTTCTTTTGTTCTTTCTTTCTTTTTCTTTCTCTTCTTTCCTCCTTCCTTTTTTCTCACTTCCTTCCTTTTTTCTTCCTTCCTTCCTCTTTCTTTCTTTCTTTCTTTTTTCTTTCTTTTTCTTTATTTCCTTTCCTCTCTCTCTCTCTCTTTCTCTCTCTCTCTCCCTCTCTCTCTATTTCTTTTCTGATCCTGGGGCTTAAACTCAGGGCTTGGGCACTGTCCCTGAGCATTTTCGTACTCAAAACTAGTGCCCAGGCCCTGAGTTCAAATTTCCTCCCCCTGAAAAAAAAATTCAGTGAGCATGTCATGTGAAGGTAGTGACAGAGATTAGAGTCATGCAACTAGAAAACAAGGAATACCCTGGATTTTAACTATGGCCAAAAGTAAGGAAAGGCAAAGAATGAATCTTTCCCAGCCTTCCCAAGACAATCTGGCCCTGCCACCTGCTTGATTTTCTACTTCAGGACTGCAGATCATGATTGGTTTTCTTAAGTCACATAATATTCAGTACTTTGGTGCAAAAACCCTAAGAAACTAATATATTATTTACAGATTCAGGGGGAAAATTCCAATATGTTTGTATTGGCTTTAAGAATTTTTACTTTGTTGCTTTGGACTTACACAGACACATAGAGTGAATCATAATATACATAAATTAAGATCATCAAAAGTTCTGGCATCAAAAGAGCCAGGTACCAGTGTCTCATGCCTGTAATCCTAGCTGCTCAGGAGGCTGAGATCTGAAGATCAAGGTTCAAAGCCAGCTCATGCAGAAAGTTCATGAGACTCTTATCTCCAATTGAGCACCAGAAAACCAGAAGTCAAGCTGAGGCTCTAAGTGGTAGAGTGCTAGCCTTGAGCAAAAGAACTCAGGGACTACATGGGAATGTGGCTTAGTGGTAGAATGCTT
Organism: Dipodomys merriami; assembly: GCF_024711535.1. Taxonomy (NCBI): domain Eukaryota; kingdom Metazoa; phylum Chordata; class Mammalia; order Rodentia; family Heteromyidae; genus Dipodomys; species Dipodomys merriami. The sequence goes on along the minus strand of NW_027202826.1, from coordinate 30,228,605 downwards.
GCTTAGCATGCATGAAGCCCTGAGTCCAATTCCTCAGCAACACATAAACAGAAAAAGCCAGAAGTGGCACCTTGGCTCAAGTGGTAGAGTGCTAGCCTTGAGCAAAAAGAAGCTCAGGGACAGTGCTCAGGCTGGAGTTCAAGCCCCAGGACTGGCAAAAAAAAAAAAAAAAGAGTTCAGGAACAGCAACCAGGCCCTGAGTTCAAGACCCACGGCCAACAAAAGAAAAAAAATATTGTCTCTAAAAGACTTTTACATGTGTGAGCTCAGCTGTGTCATATTTTAACTTTCTGCCCCATCTAAAAAAAATCAAGGGCTGGGAAGGTGGCTCAGTGGTAGAGTGCTTGCCTTGCATGCATGAGACCCTAGGTTCTATTCTTCAGCACCATATAAACAAAAAAAGCCGGAAGTGAAGCTATGGGTCAAGTGGTAGAGTTCTAGCCTTGAGCTGAAGAGCTAAGGGACAGCACCCAGGCCCACAGTTCAGGCCCCAAGACAGACAAAAAAAAAACACATCAAGATGATAGATTCTTAGGACTTAATCCTACACTATGAGGTTGGAGGCTTGGCTCAGTTGGTAGAGCACCAGCCAATGAGCCAAAGTGTCAGGTACTAAATTCTAGTCCCAGTCTTAGAAAAAGAAACAAAAAATCCTACCCTGATTGTTCATACAGTGGAAATTACTGTCAATTATTAAGGTTGTGACATGAAGTCTTTAACAAATGACACATAAAAAGTGACACAAACTATTCATTTCTATGTTATCTTTCATCTCAGGATATTTTGTCTGAGACCCTAAAAAAATTCTTCCAAAGCATTTTTATTTACAGTATGTGGTTCTTAGTGTTCTGTTAATCTATTATAATATACATATGCTGAGATATGCCTTACTTACAAAGATTCATTTACAGAAAAATGTCAGGTTTTTCCTAAAAAGGGTAAATTAACCTTACATTTTAGGCCAGAATCAGGGTCTATTCTCTGTTTTAGTTCTTGTAATAGGAAATAGAGAATGTAGGAGAATCAGAAAGGAGAAATGTAATTTTAGTCCCTGTGGTTAGAAAGGACAGTAATGGTATAATTAGAATTTTCAAAGTACACAGGGAAGACAGAATGCCTTTTATTTGGTGTCTAGAAGAATATACTACTATTTTGTTTTGTTTTGTCAGTTGTGGGGCTTGAGCTCGGGGCCTGCATGCTGGTCCCTGAGCCTCTTTGTGCTCAAGGCTAGAGCTCTACCACTTGAGCCACACCACCACTTCCAGTTTTTAAGTGGTTAGAGATAAGAGCCTCAGCCTCCTAAGTAGCCAGGATTACAGGGGTGAGCCCCTGGCGCCTGTCATACACTATTATTTTAAACAAAAGCAATCTCATTTGGAAGGCCATGGAAAGTCTGAGATTGGAAATGTGGGCTTGCTGAAATAGCCCCCAGGATAAACCACCAGGACATAAAATGAATGTGTGAAATCTGTGATAACAGAAAACTCTAGGCTCTCAAAGATGAATAGACAGTTTTCTGACACTTCCATTGACTGACCACGGACTCCAAACACACGTCTCTATGGTCTGTTGTCTAGATCTGCAAGCCGTAGGCCCCGTCCTGTAGGAGATGGCCCATCTATGCACTGTAAACATCCTGTGGTGTATAATAGTCATGGTAACCATAGGCCATGTTATATCCCAGGTCCACCATGGCCTTTCTGGGGCAGCGCTGGATGAATTATTCTCTGAGGCTCAGTTTCCTAATCTCCTCCATGAGGACAGTGGTAGTGTTATGTGCTGGGATTGTTCATTCTGGGTATTAAATAAGAGAAGATACATAATGTCTACCATATCATTATTACCAAATAAAAAATTTTGGGGTTTTTTTTGGGGGGCGGGGGTTGGGAATTCACCACACATGTTCGTGTGTGTGTGTGTGTGTGTGTGTGTGTGTGTGTGTGTGTGTGTGTGTGTGTGTGTGTGTGTGTGTGTGTGTGTACTGGTGTTTGAACTCAGAGCTTTGTTGGCTTTTTTGCTCCATACTGGTGTTCTACCACTTAAGCCACACCTCTACTTCTGGCTTTTTTGCTTCTTAATTGGAGATAAGAGTGCTTTGGATTTTTCCTGCTCCAGCTGGCTTTGGATCATGTTCCTCATATCTCAGCCTCCTGAGTAGCTAAGATTACAGGCTTCAGCCACTATGCCAAGTATCACATGGAAGTTGCTTGCTACCTTCATCATGACTAGTAAGAGCACTGGAGCAAGGTAAAGGTAGGGCAATGCTTTTTCTCTCATGGTTTCTTCCCCATGTTAACATGCCTGTCCTGCACTGTCAATAGAGCTCAGTTGGATATATGCAGGCCAATTGTTTCTGCAAATAAAACTTTTTTGGACTAGCTACTCCTGTCCCCCCACATGTTATCCGTGTCCCCTTAACCCTGAAAGACCTAAGTGATTGTATAAATACGTAAATAAGAAGATACTATATACATGGCAGGATGAATATGGTCAAAATACATTGGGTATATGACTGAAAATGTTATCATAAGAACTATTATTTTGTACTAATCTAAGCTAATTTTTAAAGATTTTTCTGCTCAAAGATCCTGAAGCTTACTGGTATTTGGTCCTCAGTCTTGCTTTGTGTAAATTAGGAGACTATTAGAAATGCAGATACATAGGCCCTGCCCTGTCCCCCTTGGCACAAGATTCTCAGGTGATTAATGTGTACTTAACTCATCAAAGCTAAGCCAAGGGTCAGCACACTTTTCCTACAAAAGGCTAAAGAGTAAATATTTTAAACTAGCGTTACTGTATTAACAATCCTCAAAAAATGAAAACTAGAAATACTAAACATCCAGCAATACCGTTCTTGGGGATGTTAAGTGAGAGTGTAATACAGGAGTCTGTACACTCGATTGCAGAACTAGAAACTAATTACCATGAAAACTCTTTTCACTAGTGCTGGGATGTAGGTCAGTGGCAAAGTGTTTGCCTAGCAAGTGCAACGTCCTGGGTTCAATTCTCAGTACCAAAAAAAGAAAAAAACACAACTCTTTTCAATCTAAATTCAAATGAACCATATTGAATATTTCTGAATGCAGTGGCAAAGATCATGTCTTGTTAAGGAACAAAATGAGTTTCATAATAGAAGTGTAGTTCATTCATGTTCAAAATTTATCAAGTTCAGCTCAAAGACCTGCATCTAAGGGTGAATAAAGGATAGGACTTTTGTTGAATTACCACCACATTAAGGATTTAGGGTTAGCAATGTGAGAAACATAAAGTATTCACAATCATCAGAAGCACCTTCTACAAGAGGTATTAACAGTTATAAAGGAAACATTTCTATTTGTGTTTTATAACAAACATTTTTAAAATGTTCCTTCCGAACCAGGCCCTGGTGGCTCATGCCTATAATCCTAGCTACTCAGAAGGCTGAGATCTGAGGATTGTGGTCTGAAACCAACCCAGGCAGGAAAGTATGTAAGACTCTGATCTCCAATAAAAAGTACTAAAAAATAACAGAAATGGTCTACCACTAAACTTGAGCAAAATAAGCTCAAGGACAGTGCCCAGGCCCTGAGTTCAAGTTCTAGTCCCAGCACAAAACAAAACAAAAACAAAATGTTTCTTCTGAATGTATTTATTAGAACAGGTTTTGACCCCTCTACTAGACACAATTACAGGCAGATAACAGAGATAGAGATATGATATATAAATATTTTTTACCTTATCAATTCTCTTTTACTTTTCTGTCTTTATCCAATGTTCTCTCTCTTGTCTAGGAAGATTTTATTTTGTGCGATGCAAAGTTTAAGATAAAGACCTTCCTTCTTAATCTAACAAATCCTTTAATTGCAAATCATTCGCAAATGGCATAACCATTAGGAAGATTTAACTACAAGCAACCGAGGTTTCTAGCCTAAGTAGCCAAAACATTTGGTGCTTATTATTTCATAGAAGAAATCTGGAGGTTTGGCACCTCCAGGGTTGTTTAATTTAGTGCCCTAGCAACATCATTGTCAAGAGCAAAGTATCTTCATGTTCGTCCATATTGCACTCTTCAGGATATAGGCTTGTTCGTAATCAGACAAAGTAATCCATAGTAAAAACAATGTTCATTTTTTTGTGCATCTTTCTAAGTATGACAAAACTTTTTCCATAAGCCTGTCCAGAGATTCCTTGGCTTCTTGATGAGAAGTATATAGCTTATCACTGAAGGCTCACACCTTTCATCCTAGCTACTTGCAAGGCTGAGATCCTAGGATTGAGGTTTGAAGTCAACTAAGGCAGAAAACTAGTAGAAGCTTATCTCCAATTAACCACTCAAAAGCCAGAAGTAGAGGTATGGCTCAAGTGTAGAGCTCCAACCTTGAATGGAAAAGCAAAGCAAAAGCTCAAGGCCCTGAGTTAAAGCCCAATATTGGCACAATATATACATACATATGTATCTGTGTGTATATGTGTGTGTATGTCATATGTGTTACTAAAATATTAACTGTCAGGAAGAATGGGACTACAGTGATGAGATGAAGAAAATAGCCAACCATCTGAAAAAAGGTTAAATCATCTGAATAAAAATCAATGTCCTGTTAGATAGGAAAAGAGAGATGTGTGCCAGTTAGTATTCACTAATAAAACAAACTTTAGACTAGCACTGGAGTTCATATTTATCAAATGGCCACCAATAAAAAGAACCTCATTCAAGTTCTAGAGTTAAACTGAACATGCTTAATTTTGAGAGCTTAGATACCACTGAGAAAGTTTAGCTGTGACTGTGCAACCTAAACACTGGCAAAGTATGGATAGGTGGTAGAAACATAATTATAAAATTCAAAGCACACATCACAATTTGAGAAGAGCTTAGAGAAGTTAGCAAAACTCAGTCCTAACATGTTTTGGGAAGGAAGAGTCATATTTGCCATGGGATTCAGGCTGATGGAATTTGCAACCTTCACCAAACACCTGCCAACTTTCTCTCCTGAATCAATTCCTAGTGATAGAATTTGGGGCCAATTCAAGTTTACATTCCTTCTTGGTCCTTTTGCTCCGCTGAGTCAGAATACTTGTCATTTTAATGATATTATGCCGGATTTTGCATTCCTTTCCTTTTTTTTCTTTTTGTGACAGTCTTGGGGTTTGAACTCAGGACCTGGGCACTAGTCCTCAGCTTTATTTCTCAAGACCAGTGATTTTAATGAGTATAAATACATATCCATGGCCAGGACAGACCCAAAATAATGCTACGGGGTTTTTGTGTTGTTGTTGTTCAGCATAGAATAGAAAGAAAAAATGTGAATATATGAATCCATATAAAGTAGAAAGAAAAATGTGAATAGATGAATTAGCGGTATCAGATTTCATGATTCTTTGAATTTTTTTAATTTGTTCTAATTTTTAAAATTTTAACTTTTTTAATTGTTTGTTTTGTAATGGGCACATTAAAAGTATCTTAAGATATAGAGTAATATTCAAATCAGAGTTAATGCATGTATCACTTTAATATTTATTGTTTTGGGGATTAAAACATTGAAATTTCTTTCTTCTTACTTTTTTGTAAATAAATAATACATTATTATTGTCTATAGTCATCCTTCTGTGCAACCATGTACCAATACTTCTCACTAATGTAAAAGATTTCATATATATATATATATGTGTGTGTATATATATATATATATATATATATATATATATATATATGCTCACCGTATGTAGCTTAATACCCATTGATCTTTCCCCATCCTAATTGCCTAGCTCTCTCAGCCTTAGATAAATCCATTCTTCTCTCAACTCCAAGGAGATCAACTCTGTTCAGAGTCCACATGTGAGACAGGTCTTGTGCCTGGATTGTTTCAAGTAACATAAGCTCTCCACTTCCATCCATATTGAAGCAAATGGCAGGATCTCCTTCATTAATGTGATTGTATAATGTAACCAGTTTTGTTGTTTTGTTTTGTGCTGGTACTAGAGTTTGAACTCAGGCCTTTCACTCACAGAAGGCTCTACCACTTGAGCCATGGCTTCAGTTTCAGCTGATTAATTGGGCGTAAGAATCTCCTGATTTTGTCTGCCTAGACCGGCTCCAAATAGATTCTCAGCCTTCTGCATAGCTAGCACAAAAGTCTATAAAGGCTTTAACTAGGCCTAGATCAATAGAAGAATAATGTGTTCCTATTTTCATAAATGGTGTAGATTTACATACTTTAGAAGCAGGAAGCAAATAATCAAACTTGCATTTGGAAAAATGTCGTAATAGTCACTGAAGCTGTGAGACAATAAAGGAATGGTACCGTGCCAGGCAGGACCTAGGACAGGGTGCAGTGGAGTAGCCCCCCAGGGCCCAGGCACTTCAGCTGGGAGTAGAGCCAGCAAGGACAGAAAGGTGACAGTCAGATGCGCTGAATGTGGATGCTGAAGAACTATGGCGTTCTCGAAGAGTATTGATTTCCAGCTTCTGATAGGTGGGCCTTATGGTACTGCCTGCTAACCCACGAGGCTGGAAAAGGAAAGGTTTGGCAATTACCTGTTTCCATATCCATTGAAGTATAATTTATATACAATAAAGCGCAACATTTTTAATAGGACTCTTGGTGGGCTTTTTTTAGTACATTCATAGACCCCTTAAAACTATCTCCATAATCCATAATCTTCCTTCTGCCACTCCCTGGAGTCCCTGACCACTTTTTTTTTTTTTTTTTTGCTGCTGTTGCTGCTGTGTTCTCCTCCTCCTCCTCCTCCTCCTCCTCCTCCTCCTCCTCCTCCTCCTCCTCCTCCTCCTCCTCCTCCTCCTCCTCCTCCTCCTCCTCCTCCTCCTCCTCCTCCTCCTCCTCTTCCTCCTCCTTCCTTTCTTCCATTCTTTCCTTCTTCCTCTTCTTGTCTTTTTCCTCTTCCTCTTCTGCCTTCCTTCCTCTTCTTCCTCCTCTTCCTCTTTTCTTCCATCTTCTCCTTCCTCCTTCCTTCCTTTCTCTTCCTCCTCTTCCTCCTCCTCCTAACTTCTTTGTCTGTGCTGGTGTTGGAGGTTTAATTCAGGGCCTCAAACTCTTCCTTGCTTTCACTCAAAGCTGATACTTTATTACTTGAGCCACAGTTTCCCTTCTGGCTTTTTGCTAGAAGTAAAAATCTCATGGAGCCAGGCACTGGTGGCTCATGCTTGTAATCCTAGCTACAGAGGAGGCTGACATCTGAGGATTGTGGTTCAAAGCCAGCCTGGGCAGGAAGGTCCCTGAGACTTTTATCTCCAATAAGCTACTCAGAAAAGGCTGGAAGTGGAGCTGTTGCTCAAGTGGTAGAGCACTAGCCTTCAGCACAAAGAGGCTCAGGAACAGCACCCAGGCCCTGAGTTCAAGCCCCACAGCAACAAGAGAGAGAGAGGGAGAGAGGGAGGGAGGGGGGAGAGAGAGAGAAAGAGAGAGAGAGACAGACAGATAGACAGTGACAGAGACAGAGACACAAGAGAGCGAGAGGGAGAGGGAGAGAGAGTCTCGTGGACTTTTGTGCCCATCCTGAATTCAAACCTCAATTATCAGATCTCAGTCACCTGAGTTACTAGGGTTGCAGGCATGATCTGCCAGGGACTCACATATATACTTTATATCAGCATAATGTTTCTGAAATGTACTCATGTTGTTGAGTATATGATTTGTTCTCTTCACAGCTCAGATTTATTTTTATTGTATAGATATATTACAATGTGTTAATACATTCACCAGTTGATGAGCAATTAAGCAAATCTCTTGAGTAATTACCTAAAAAGGAAATTGTGGGATGGTTGTATAAACTGCCAAACCATTTCCATAATCATTGTACCATTTTACATTCCCACCAGAAAGATTTCGCATATTTACAATTGCCAAGTTTTAAAGTCATTATAATACAAGTATACTATTATTTCTTGGGCTGCTCATTTTCATTTCCCAGATGAATAGGGATATTGGACATCTTTTTATGCACTTACAAAGATAAAATGAAGAAACTGTTCAAATACATTTGAAGATTCTTACTGAACCATTTACCTTATTGGCATGGAGCTATAGAAAAGTCTCCTAAATTCCAGATCCAAGTTCTTTTTTCAGATCAATGGTTTGCAATATTTTCATACAGCCTGTGATTGAACTTCCATTTTCTTTGTGGTACCTTTTGGATAGTTGAAATTTTTAATTTTAATAACAGATATTTCTTTCATATTGTGGTTCTGGCTTTTGGTATTCCTGAGAGATCTTTCTGATTTAAGATCACACATATTTTCTTTGATGTTTTCTACTAGAAGTTCTACTGTTAGCCTAAGGTTTAAGCCTGTTATTTGTGAGTGTAATATGAAAGGGATTGAAACAAATGTTCCTGTACAGATACTAATTGGTCCTCAACACTATTTGCTGGAAAGATTTCCTTTCCCTATTGAGTGAACTTGGTCACTTTTGTCAAAATCAATCCACTCTACTCCAATACCATACTTAGTAATAAATTTTAAATTCATTCTGAAATCTGATAGTTTAAGTTTTCCAATGTTATTCTTTTTCACCGGGGAAATCACAAATTGAATGACAAAGAGAAATAGAGTTAATCAGTTTGTTGGGTGCAGCTGAACTGATGCTCATAAAGCAAAGCATCATTCAATTTCTTACAATAGGAAAACTCTATGGCCCACTCTAGTCATCAGCAAATAGGAAAATGAAAATAGCAAACATAAAAATAGAATAAATTAGACAAAGAAATTCTTTGATGTTTGAAGGATTTATAGCAATCTACTTTTTAAAAAATTTCTGACATTGCTAATATGTTTTTTTTTCTTGTTCTATGTAGTTAATAGTTGATCAACCTTTTGGATTAAATAAAGAAGTTTTAGCTGGATACTAGTGGCTCATGCCTATAATCCTAGCTACTCAGGAGACTGAGATCTGAGGATCACAGTTGGAAGCCAGCCTGAGCAAGAAAGTCCTCAAACTCTTATCTCCAATTAACTACCCCAACAAAGCTGGACGTGAGGCTGTGGCTTACATAATAGATTGGCTCATGGAGGGTCTGGAAAGGTGGCTCAGTGGTAGATGCTTACCTTGCATGCATGAGGCACTGGGTTTGATTCCTCAGTACCACATAAGCAAAAAGAAAAAAAGCTGAAAGTGGTGCTGTGGCTCAAGCAGTAGAGCACTAGCCTTGAGCTGAAGACAGAGTTCAAGCCCCACAACCGGACCCCCCCACCAAAAAGAAGCTCATGGACAGTGCTCAGGCCCTGAGTTCAAGCCCCACCACCAACATACACACACACACACACACACACACACACACACACACACACACACACACAAGTTCTGTTTTTCAAATCATTCTTTTCACTCTTATTTTCAGTATTCTTTCTCCTATCTGCTGATGGAGTAATACAATATTCTAATATAGAACATTTTCTAATATAAAAAATTGAACTATAATTTACCCTATAAATACCAACTTAGCTTTACATAACAACCCATATACTGAGTTCCTATCATCACTTAATTTAAAACATTTTGTGATTTTTTTTCCTACAATTTCTACTTTGACCTGCTGATTAGGTAGACGAGTATTATGAATTTTCATATCTCAAGGATTTTCTGATACCCTTGTTATTCATTGCTACTTTAATTAATTTAGAGAATATATCCTCCTGTGATTTCAATCCTCTCCAGTTGGAAACTTGTTTTATGGCCCAGCATATGTCACTATATCTTGAGTGAATATTAAATGTATGCATGGGGTGAACGTGTGTTTTGCCATTGCTAGGCAAATTGTTGATGACTTCCAATGAGGTTAGATTATAGGATGGTGACCACAAGCTCTACTGGCTACTGGGAGAAGAATGTTGAATTCTCTGTCTGTGTTTATGGATTTATCTCTTTTTCTTTTATCCATATTTGCTTCTTGCTTCTTCAAGGCCTGTTGCTAGGTGAACATATGCATATGTGGGCCAGCACCCTCCTTTTTTACCTTTATGAAGTTCTCTTTTGATCTCTGGTCATACATATGTCTTTATCTTGATCTTGATTTCGTTTGTCATTTATCTGACCACTTCAACCTTTGCTTGGCTTTTGTTTGCAGAACAGTGAGTTCTACTAATCTTTGATGTTTAACACGCTCGTGTTTCCCCATTTAAATTACATTATTAGAGAGCATATAATTGGGTTTTGTGCTTATATCCAATCTGAAAATATTAACCTATGCCAATTAATTGGCGATTCTAGACCATCTGGAGCTAATGTAATCATTAACGAGGATGGGTTCAAGTTTAGCCACTTGCTGATTTCTATTGTCCCTGCCTGTTTTGGTTGCCATATTTGTTATTTCTTGTTTTATTTTTTCCTGCCTTTTATTCAGACTGATGATTTTTTCCCATAATTCTGTGTTTCCTATGTTATTATTAGATATATGATGCTTTTCATCTCAAGTGGTTGCCTTAGACTTTGAAAGATAGGTGTTAAAAATTTTCACAGTCTAATTCAACTAATACTACTTAACATATACTATATGCCTTCTAGAAAGCATACTTCCAATTCCTCCTCCCATTTTTTGTGTTATAAGTTTTTCAATTTAGATTATGTATGTCTTATAAAAACTCACAGAGACCATCATAATAGCACATACCTGTAATCCCAGTACTTAAGAGACAGGGGCAGGGGGATTGCTTCAGTTATAGAGAGTGCGAGGATAAGTTAAGTTACTTACTGAGTTCCTCTGTCTCTGTCTCTGTCTCTGTTTCTCTGTCTCTGTCTCTGTCTCTGTCTCTGTATCTGTCTCTGTCCCTCTGTCTCTGTCTCTGTCTCTGTCTCTGTCTGTCTCTGTTTCTGTCTATGTCTCTGTCTCTGTCTCTGTCTCTGTCTCTCTCTCTCTCTCTCTCTCTCTCTCTCACACACACACACACACACACACACACACACACACACACACACACACACACACACACACACAAGAAATCCTCACATAACAGCCCAATGGTCAATTATTTTGCCTAACCACTTTTTAAGTGTGTACTTAACTCTTTAAGAATCACCAAACCATTGTTCAGAGTAGATATGACATTTGACATTGCTACCAGCAATATATTAGAATTTTAGCTTTCTACATTTTTGCCAACACTTATTTTTGTCAATCTTCTAGATTTCAGCCATTTTAATGAGTGCTTTAATGATGAGTTTGATGGACATTTTCTAAGTACAAATTGAGTATTTTATAAGCTTCTTAGTCACGTATATATGTTCTTTTATGAAATATTCATATCCTTTGTTGTTAGAGCTTGTTTTATTCAGTTGTAAGCGTTCTTATTTTTTTATTGTGAAAATACTGTACAGAGGAGTTACAATTACATGGGCATGATAATGAGTACATTTCTTATCAAGCATTGTAGCCTCCTCCTTTGTTTCCCCTTCCTATCCCTTCCCATCCTCGCCCCGCCCCCCCATCCAATCCTTCCTTCCTCCCCCTTCCCCGGCCCCCCACCAAAGTTGTAAAGTTCATTTTCTACATAAGGACTTGTACATCTCATTGTTGCAATGGGTCCACCTGTATCCCTATTTAAACGATTTATGTAAACGTTCTTTATATTATTTCCACAAATGTGTACACACACTTACTTACACACATACCTCATATTAGATACAGTGTGCAAATATTTTTTCCCAGTTTACCTTCTCTTTTTCATCTTTTGAAAAGGAGAAATTTTAACATTGATGAAGGCTCATTCAGTAAGTTTATGATGTTCTTAGCCAAGAAATTTTTGCCTAGCCCAAAGCCATAAAGATGTTTTCCTTCTGGGGCTGGGAAGGTGGCTCAGTGGTAGAGCACTTGCCTTGCATGCTCAAGGCCCTCGGTTCGATTCCTCAGCACCACATAAGCAAAAAAGAAAAAAAGCCAGAAGTGGCGCTGTGGCTCAAGTGGTAGAGCGCTAGTCTTGAGCTGAAGAGCTGAGGGACAGCGCCCAGGCCCAGAGTTCAGGCCCCATGACCGGACCCAAAAAAGAAAAAAAAAAGATGTTTTCCTTCATTTTCTTCTACAAGTTTTATTATTTCACTTTCTAAGGACAGACTCATTATCTATCTTTATTTTGTTTGTTTGTTTGTTTGTTTTGAGCCACTTGAGCCTCCGCTCCACTTTCAGCTTCGTGGTGGTGAATTGTTATAAGAATCTCACAGATGTTTCTTCTTCAACTGGGTTTGAAACGCTATCCTTAGATCTCAGTCTCCTGAGGAGCTAGGATTAGAGGCAAGAGCCACCAGCGCCTGGCTCAATTTACTTCTTTTAATGGGAGGATTGGGATTCATTTTCCCAGCAGATAGATAATTGTCCCAGAATAAGTTGATGAAGAGACATTTCCCCCACTGAACTTTTCCTGCCCATGGTGAAGTACAGTTGAGTACATAGCACTGGTTCATTTCTGCATGATATTTCTGTTCCAGCAATCTACGTGTCCATCCTTTGTCAGGGCTGTACTTACTATCATGATTGCTGTAGCTTTAGAGACCTGGAGTCTGATTATATAAATCCTCCAACATTTTTACTTAAAAAATTACTTGGAGATTCAAGATCTTTTGAATTCCCATATAAATTATAAAAGAAGATTGGCAATTTTAAACCTTACTTTATTTTTGAGGCTATTTTGTTAGATATGAAACTTTGAGTTGGCACTTTTTTTTCCTAAAAAGAGAGCTAAATCTATGATCTTTGGATTTGCAGGTTGTCATAATTTCCTTCCTTCCTTCCTTCCTTCCTCCCTCCCTCCCTCCCTTTCTTCCCTTTCTTCCTTCCTTCCTTCCTTCCTTCCTTCCTTCCTTCCTTCCTTCCTTCCTTCCTTCCTTCCTTCCTTCTTTCCTTTTTTCTCTTTTTTCCTTCTCTTAGTGATGAGAGTCATTTCTTGCATATATTAGGCAAGTACTCTACCACTGACTTCCATCCACAGCTGACTATTCATAATTTCTGTCTTTTACCCTGTTCTTCTGAATATGATATGTGTTTGTTTTCAAGAGGCTCTCTTTAAACACATCGTTGGCTATTTGATTCTAATGAAATTTAGTAAGATGTTATTTATGTTTATTTTAGTTGGGCTTCATTTTGCCCTTTGTGTTTGTAAGTTTCTTTAAAAAACGTCAGCTTTACTATGTTGAAAATGAGCTATTTTTGTAGTTTTATACACATTTTCTTGTAGGTAGAGACAGGAGGGAAAAACTGGGGGGGGCGGGGAGAGGTGACACTGTCCAAAAAGGAATCCACTCTTTACTTGACTTATGTAACTGTAATCCCTCAGCATATCATCTTTATAATAACAATTCAAATTGTTCTAAAAAATCAGATTCAGAGTTAGAAAATTTTGACATTACTTCTTCAAATATTGGGTTCTTTCCCTTCATTGTCTAAAATTACAATTGCATATATGTCAAATCAATTTATTTATCCATACAGGTCTCTGAGGACAAATGCAATCAATATTTTTTATGTGCTCCATTTTGGGTGCTTTTTAGCATTATATTTTTTTAACCAACAATACTGTGTTCTGTGATATCTAATTGTGCTGATTATCTCATCCAAGCCGTTTTGTGTTGTAGGTAGGTAGTGTCATTCTCAAATTTTAAATTTAGAAACTGAGTCATAGGCAAATTAGATGATTTTTCCAGAAACTTAATTCGTCTCCCCAATTGCTTGGGAAGGAAGAATATAGTTTGTGCTCATTTTCTTTTCTTTTCTCTTCTTTTCTTTTTTGCCAGTTCTGGGGGTTGAACTTAGGGCCTGAGCACTGTCCCTGTGCTTCTTGTGCTCAAGGCTAAAACTCTACCACTTGAGCCACAGTGCTACTTCCAGCTTTTTCTTTTTATGTGAACTGAGGAATCGAACCCAGGTCTTCATGCATGCTAGGCATGCACTCTACCACTGAGCCACATTCCCAGCCCAGTTTATTCCCATTTTCTAAGGGATAGACACAACCCCAAAGTTTAAGAACCACTGAGATTATAGATGAAAAATACTAGGAATTCTCATGACAGAATGCATACAAGTTCTCCCCTCTCTTCTTTCCCCCATCTCATACTCAGGCAGTGTAACATTGATCATTCTGCAACATCAAGGAATAATAATATTCCCAGCTGGTCACTAGTGGCTCATACCTATAATCGTAGCTACTCAGGAGACTGAGATCTGAGGATTGCTGCTCAAAGCCATCCTGGGCAGGAAAGTCTTTAACAGAGTCTTAGCTCCAATTAAGCACCAAAAAGGCAGAAATGGAACTATGGCTTCAGTGGCAGAACACCAGGCTGAGTGGAGAAAGCTAAGGACAATGCTCAAAGGTCTGAGTTCAAGCCCCAGTTCAAGCCCCAATACTCCCCCCCACACACACATATACAGACAGACAGACAGACAGACAGACAGACACACACACACACACACACACACACACACACATACACACACACACAAAGATATTCTTCATACTTATACTTCAACTACTTTTTTGCCAGTTCTGGGGGTTGAACTCAGGGCCTGAGCACTGTCCCTGAGCTTCTTGTGCTCAAGGCTAAAACTCTACCACTTGAGCCACAGTGCTACCTCCAGCTTTTTCTTTTTATGTGAACTGTAGCATTCCCCACTCCGCTCACCACCAGCATTTCTCCATCCACAACCTCTAGTTTATTCTCTATACAAATAGTGTACAGATATGTGTATTTATATTTATATACACTTATATGCATATGTTTGTGTACTCCCTTCAGTCTTTGCTAAATTCAACTCTCTTATTAAGTCAAATGCCACATTTAATACCCCATCCTATCCACTACAATGTTCTATGCAGCATGACTTTGTAATCTACTGGGATGAAACAGACTCGAAGGCTGTATCTCAAGTGATATCTCAGACTGACATTTCAAGCTCAACTGTGTCATTATTTTATGTATAACCAGACTGAAAATTAACTTCAGTCTGTCTGTCCATTCAAGTGGTCAGACTCTGGAGAATCTTGTATTTCTTACAAGTATAAAAAAACATTTTAGGGCTGGGAAGATGGCTCAGTGGTAGAGCACTTGCCTTGCATGCCAGAGGCCCTAGGTTCGATTCCTCAGCACCACATAAGCAAAAAAGAAAAAAGCCGGAAGTGGCGCTGTGGCTCAAGTGGTAGAGCGCTAGCCTTGAGCTGAAGAGCTGAGGGACAGCGCCCAGGCCCATGACCGGACCAAAAAAAAAAAAAAAAAAAAGAACATTTTAAACATTACAAAAAGTATTTCTTCAGGTCAGTGGCTGCTTAATGACTCCTATCTCCTAAGTCTCTAAAATTAGAAAATATATCCTGATTTTCCTCTATTCCATGTATGTGTGATATTTAGATCTAT
Source organism: Dipodomys merriami (assembly GCF_024711535.1). Taxonomy (NCBI): domain Eukaryota; kingdom Metazoa; phylum Chordata; class Mammalia; order Rodentia; family Heteromyidae; genus Dipodomys; species Dipodomys merriami. The sequence goes on along the minus strand of NW_027202826.1, from coordinate 30,213,282 downwards.
AGAAGTAGGTGGTAGTTAAAAACCCTCTAAGTGGAAGTTTAAATCAGTTAAAGACTAATCACTTAAGAATCCAAGGATATTCTCCTTACTTTCCATATTTTCCAGGATCACTTTCTCATAAAACTCAAAAGTTACAAAAGCAAAGTTTTGTTTTCATGTTATGACTTCATCCAAATGAATCATGGAACATGTCTCTGATGGCTGTTCAGTCTCCACACAGTGACTTTAGCTCCTTTTCCTTTAGTGCTGGGTATGTTTGCATGTTGTTTGAGTCTTTATGGAATACTACACTATTCTATTCATTTCCTCCTACCAACAAGAACATGCAAACAAAGTTGAATTTTTGTATGCATGCAAATTGTTGCTGGGATTGATGTTTCCACATAGAAGGGTTTAAGAACAAAAAATAAATGAGGGGTAGAGAGAAGGATTTGTGTTACTCACAATACTGTAAATTAATAAAAATAGAAACATTTCTCCAGGGACCAGTTGCTTATGGCTATAATCCTAACCGTTCAGGAGGCTGAGATTTGAGGATCATGGTTCAAAGCCAGCCTGGGAATGAAAGTCTGTGAGATGCTTATCTCCAATCAACCACCAAAAGCTAGACGTGGAGCTGAGTTCAAGTAGGACAGCACCCAAGCCACAAGTTCAAGCTCCAGGACTGGCACAAACATACACACAAAATAGAAACATTTCAAAAGCTAACATTCATAATTAAGAAGGCATTAGTTGTGTGAGTAGAAATTTTTATGATGAGAGCCTGTAGAGGTAGCTAGAGGAGGAGGCAAGATATTGAAATCAGTTCCCCAACTCATATGTACATCATGTGTCAAACTATACATGAGAATGTGATTATATGAAATGTAAATAAAGTTTGAATTTTCCATTAATTAATTAGCACTGAGAAATAGAAGGCATTACTGTCTTCTTTTCTTTCTTAATTAAAATCAGGTGCAATTATCTTACTACATATTCTGTACAATATAAACACTAAGATTGCAGTCCCTAACAAATGACATCTCCCTTCATCTTGTAACCTCTAGCAAAAATAAGTTCATTTAAATGGAAATATTTACCTAATCATGTTTGGTTTTAGTTTTAATAATGAAATAGTTCCAAAAAATATGTTTGATAAAATCCTTAGCTCGTTTTTAAATGTCAAAATCCATTGTTATTGACTCTTTTTTTAGATAAAGAACTAAGATTAAAAGAGGATAAATCAGTTACCTAAATTTAAACAATAAAGATTCAAGTTTTGAAGAAATAAAGTTCCTGTTTACCCAATGAATAATATCAGACTAATTAAATGAGTTCAATGATAACAAGCATAAGAAAGAGTAACCTATATCTCTGCCTCAGGCTGAGGCAGAAAGATCAAGAAAACTAGTCACAGCCTGGAATATCTACTAAGACCTTGTTTCCAAAAATTAATAAATAAGTAAAATAAAAATAGTAAATAAATAAAAGTTGGGTTTTATTAATGGATTTTTCATCTAAATCTCACAAGATTAATAAAGAGATGAATTATAGCTGGTGGCTCATGCCTGTAATCCTAGCTACTCAAGGGGTTGAGATCTAAGGATCATGGTTCAAAGCAAGGAAAGTCCATGAGACTTTTATCTCCAATTAACTACCAAAGAGCTGGAAGTGGGGCTGTGACTCAAGTGGTAGTGGGCTAGCCTTGAGTCAAAACACTTAAGGATAGCATTCATGCCTCAGTACCAGCCTTCACATATACAAACAAAAATGGAGAGAGAGAGAGAGAGAGAGAGAGAGAGAGAGAGAGAGAGAGAGAGAGAGAGAGAGAGAGAGAGAGAGAGAGAGAGAGAGAGAGAGAGAGAGAGAGAGAGAGAGAGAGAGAGAGAGAGAGAGAGAGAGAGATTGGGACATTCTACCGCTTGGAAGAAACAACACTTCCTTTTCCCATGATGCTGTATGCTCCTGATGGCCAGGCTCTATCTGGTCACAATGCAGAGCAGTAATGCCGCGTTTCTGCTTTTCCCAGCCTCTGATTGGCTCAGTCCTCCTGGGGCGCGCTCAGCCCACCACCAGGTTACTCCATTTCCCAAGACTACAGGCTCTTTTTGAAACATTACCAAAAGCATCACCTCTGTCTTTAGACACATCCCTTCCACTGAGTGGCCATATAGAAACATGCTGAATTTGTTGCTTTCAGACTGGAGCGTCAGCCAGTCTCTCTTCTTTAATTCTTCAAGCAGAAATGGAGACACAGATTGAATTCCTAATGTGAGTTTGAACTCTTTTCTCCATTCCTGGAGCAACACATTTTTTTTTAATTCTACTTAAAAAACTAAGAAGCTACAGCTATTTATAGCTTTATTTCAAGAAGATACAGATTCCATTGGACTGAAAGTCATAATAATGAGACATAAAGGAAGCATTGAACTGGAATCAGGCCACTAACCCAGTTTATTTTTAATGCCGTAGCTTCTACAAAGGCTGGTCTTGTAGCTCATATTGGCATGAATGAACATGTGCTCCATGAAGGATCATTTGTGTGGCTCCCAACGCTGCAGGGAATTTTTGTAGCCTGTGGAGTCAGCCTATAGAAATAGAGCTGAGCATGCTTTGATGTCCAAATTCCATTGATAACTTTGAAGCAAGAAAAATAACAGTAGAACAAGCTGTGGAGAAAGTAGAAGAGAGGAGGAATGTTCACACAATTGTTTTAACGTGGATCTGATCAAACAAAATCAGACTGCAAGCCGTTTTCTCCCTTCTAAGCAAGAGAGGATGTTTATATTCTTAACTTTTCCTTTTTCATCTGTGTCCAAGTCTAAAAAATCGAAGAGCTTAAGGCTGGCTGCATCTGCCAGTAATTCTCCTTCAGGAAAGTCTTCAGAAAGGAATTAAAACCAGTGCTGGAGAGAAGAAGGCATTGTGAATGAGGAGGAGACAAGGTGGGAGAAAATAAAGGTGAGACCATAAGGTCAAAAAGGCAAGTTGTTTCCCAAACCTACATTTCATCTCTTTCAATAGCAATTCCCGCCTCTGACTTCAGCTGATAAATTTAAGACAGCGGCTCTTAACCAGGCAGAATCATCAGAATTACTCATAAGCCTTTTGCTCACCCTGCAGTCCAGTGACCCCCTGTGGCTTTCTAAATCAGAACTTCTACAAGTAGAGCACAGAAAGTGATCTTTATTTTTTAAAAAATGACCCATTCGTTTGAAGGATAGATTTTTCTTTTGCAAACTCTGTTTTCATCAAGGCTTCGCATCCGGAAAGACAAACAGAAGAAACAGAATCTTAATAACAGCATTCACACCCATCTTGCGGTGCTGCGTGTATAATTACAGAGTCTCATCCCCCTAATTTCTGTGATTCCCCAAGTGCATAGAATCAAGCTGGCAAGCACTCCTCCCAGATCTTTCTGCCTGGCAGCTCTTGTTGAGTCCCTGGCTAGCAATGGCTCCACATAGCCTCAAAACAGCTTCCTGCCCACAATGCAAAGTCCTATCCTGGCGTTCTCATTCCCAATGTGCAAGCAACAACCCTTTATCATGTCAGAGCCAGACGGTGTTATGGATAGATATGGTAAAAAGATGCTCTTCCATAACCTGCAGCCTGTTTCCTCATCCTTACATCCCTTGGCCTGGGCCCATGAATCTAATCCAATCCTTCTTGAAGCCCCTGTCTGCCAGGGTACAGACTAAGTGCATGAGACCTATTAATTTAAAGGAAAAGAAAAATAAAAAGAAAATCAGACTCTTAGTTGGGCACCAAGGGTTTATACATGACATCCTAGATATTCAGGAGTGAGATTTGAGGATTGTGATTCAAAGCCAGGTGGAGCAGGGAATGCCATGAGACTATTATGTCCAATTAGCTATCAAAAAAGCAGGAAATGTGATCTGTGGTTCAAGTGGTAAAGTGCTAGCTTTGAGCAACAAAGCACAAGGGTAGCACCCAGGTCCTGAGTTCAAACCCCAAGACAAACACACACACACACACACACACACACTCACTGTTACCTGTTTATATCTTTGTCTTCAAATACTACCTCTTTGAGGATACTTTTCTATTATATAAACTACTTCCCATATATAGCTTCTCTAAGCTTAAAACTGAACCATTGTATCAAACACAGCGAAATTCTAGTTTAGATTCAAGTGAGATGATCCCTTTGACAAGACATTTTCCTCATACAATACACTTTCCCTCAAGTTACCTGAAATTTAGTGAGACCAAGAAGATAGATCACAAGATCTGAGTTGGTGACTGTCAACCTCTAGGTATCCAGGAACTAAGTGAACAGCTACAGGCCCAGACACGTGGCCTACACCCCATGTGCATTGTCAATTGGATGGGGAAAGGGAAATCTGGTTAGATGTATGACTTTTCTCAAATCTCCAATCTCAAAACCTATTTGCAGAACTTCCATCCAGGATCCTGCAAGCAGCTCACCATCTTCTTGCTAACACCCTCCCCGGCTTTGGCTTCCTTGCCTACCTCCATAGCTACTTTTGTAAGTGACTTCATTATCCACTTCTTCAAGCCAAAAACTGGTTATCAAACTTGGCTCTCCCTTTTCCTCTCCTTCACCGCCCACAACAAACCTATAACCAAGTCACATCTGTTCTGTACTCTAAATTCCTATGGGATCTTTTTTAGATCTTCTCTCCATCACCAGACATCATATATATTCAGATTGACATCATGATTTCTTTTTATTTTGTATTTTTATGCTAGTTCTAGGGCTTGAACTCAGGGCCTAGGCACTGTCCCTGAGATTTTTTGATCAATGCTAGCTCTCTACCACAATTCCACTTCCAGCTTTTGGGTGATTAATTGGAAATAAGAGTCTCACAGATGGGGTGGGAATGTGGCTTAGTAGTAGAGTGCTTACCTAGCATGCATGAAGCCCTGAGTTCGATTCCTCAGTACCACGTAAGTGGAAAAAGCTGAAAGTAGTGCTGTGGCTCAAGTGGTAGAGTGCTAGCCTTGAGCAAAAGAAGCTCAGGCCTACACCCTGAATTCAAGCTCCAGGACTGACAAACAAACAAACAAACAAACAAACAGAGTCTCACAGACTTTCCTTCCTAGGCTGGCTTTGAACCATATCCTCAGATCTCAGCTTCCTGAGTAGTTAGGATTACAGGTGTGATACACTGACACCCAGTTGACAACATGACTTTTGAGACTCATGTTCTAAGTAATGATGGACTCTTACTTTTGTATCCTATAAAAATTTTGAATGATATAGAGTAGATTTTTTTTTAAGTTTTTACTTCCTCTTAAAAATTTGAAGATCTTCCTAAAGCTTCCGATTGTCAGAGCTCTCGATTGTGAATTAAGGACAATAATTCCAGCACCAATAATTACTGTAAGAACTTGAAAAAATAAAATAAAATACAGGCAGAGAGCTGCACACTGGTGGCTCATACCTGTAATCCTGGTTACTCAGGAGGCTAAGATCTGAGGATTACTGTTCAAAGTCAGCGCAGGCAGAAAAGTCCATGAGACTTTACTTTCCAAGGAACCAAACAAAAAAAGCTAAGAGTAGAGTGTGTGTCTCAAATGGTAGAGCACCATCCTTGAGCCAAACAGCTGACAAAAGCTTAAGGCCCTGGGAGAATGATGGAAAGGGTGACATTTGTCAAGTTGCATTGTACTCATAAACAGACACGTTAAATTAAATCCTCTCTGTACAACTACTTGAAAGATATATTTTTCCTTATCAAAAATAAAGAATGAGGCCCTGAGTTCAAACCTTAGTACTGGTAAGCACACACATACCCATGAAGACAGGCAGACAGAACACATAGCTTAGTTGCCATGTGTTAGATTTCCAATTTTTCCCTAAGGACATTGAGAGCCTTAGAGTAAGTGAAGAGACAAAACTTCACTCCAGCTCTAAATTCCTGTGATTAAATATTACCAAGAGAGGCTAGAATGACCCTTCCATGACATTTAATACCATATTCTTTTAAATTTCTATTGGTAATAAAATACTGAACCAGATGGACACAAGTATGACTCACAGGAGGAAACGTCAAAGGTGATAAAATCACTCTTATCTGTGTACTGCACTTGGCCAGCCCTACTCTGTCATCCTCTTTTTCTGCCTGATCATGGGTTGGTGACAGATTGCTCAGGCTGGGCAAGAAGAGTCCAAGCTTCAAGGAAGTCATCCTTCAAACAAACCGAAATAAGAGAGTTCATGTAAGTACCACTCACCTCCTCTTGGCCTTCTTATGTTGGGTTTTGTTTTGTTGTGTTTTTACTTAAAAAGACGATTTCTCAAGGTAGTAGCCATGGGTCATGATATTCAAATTGACTTTGAAGAAAAGAATGAGAACCATCAGAACAAATCATTGCAGATGGCTCTCCAGGCAAGAGGATGCTTCTTAATTGACTTGAACAGAATTGAAATTTAAATTCAATTTAGAAATTCAAATTCTCTTCCCAAGAAATCTGGGGGTCCACACACAGAGGAAGAATGCTTAAGATTTTTTCGTGTCCCTTGGACTGATGTATATGTGTGAGTTTATATAGATGTATGCAATACATAGACTAGATCTCAGTATCTCTCAATCAATCCCCAGTGAGCAGGTTGGTTCTTGAGTATGAAGCAATAACTGGAAAGGGGGAAAAGACAGAGAATGCAGACTTGGTATCCCCCAGTGCCTGAGCTTTATAAATGAGGCTGAGAAACATATATATGCATATATTATATACAATTATATAACATATATATGATGTAATTATATAATACCCACAGATATATAAACATGTGTGCATATATAAACTTATGGATGTATATGGGTATAAGCATATATGGGTATGTATTTGTGTCCTCCAAATATGGCTCTTGTCCACGCTCTGCTCTTTCCTTGATCCTCTAGCTCTAGACTGTAAACTCTTGTTCCGTCATCCCAGTCCTGCAAGGGAGCTCACAGGTCCATGGCAGACTCTTGCATCTGAAGTTCCCACAGATGTGGGAATCTCATCACCACCTCTTTGATCTGCAATAGATAAACATATCTCTCTTAATGAATGATGCATAAGTTTACTTGCTTCCTCAGGCTAAGTAAATAAACGTACCAAAGAGTGAGTGATATTTGAAAACTCCCCACAAACGTTGTACCTACAGTTTGAATCTGAAAGCCTTCATCCATAAATGGAGTACAGAATGGCTTCCTCGTTGGTTGCTAGAAGAAATTGAGAATTATAAGTGAAAAAATATCCAACTCTTCTACTAGGCTTGGTACATTGTTGGCGCTTATTCTTTCCTTTAATAATGTTCAGTGATAACCTAAATTTGGAAATCCAAATGGCAAGCCTACCCCCGCTACAAGTTTCCTAAGGATGGTTCAAATACTTCCTAGCTCATGATCCCAATATCCTTGTTTCAAAATGTCATATAATTGATGATTATTTTCATCTACCATTAGACTTCCAAGGATATATTTGACTTTATTATGAATTCCAATTCTTGAAAACCTTGGGGGATTGTCTGCTGTAATATAGTATGTCAAACACAAGCTCTGCTTCTGCTTATTTATACAAAATAGCCTCTGACCTCTAGTCCACTATGCCCTACAAGATTTATTTACAAAGTCTTCAGCCAGAGCTAGAGTTCCTTGTGCTCTGAGTATACATGAACTTCCCTCCAGCAAATAATTTCAGGTCAGATTTTCTGATGTAACTTTGATTTAAGCCTATTTGTCCACTTATGTTTAGAAAAAATACATAGCTATGAAAAACATTTTTCCAGTGACCACTATTTTCTCTTGAGAGCATACTATTGAAACCCCAAACAGAATTTCTTAACTACATTCCCACATGGGTTGTAAATTAAATTCTGCAGACAGTGACAGGACCCTTACATCTTAAACGAGTCAGAACATTCTAGAGTTTCCAGAAGGTTGAATGAGCTCCAATGATCCAGATTTTGAAGAATATTCAAATCCATTCCCACGAGGTAACACGAATCACATACAAGCCAATTTTTACCCCATCATCTAACTTTATTATATTTTGAAAGTGTGGACAATTTCAAGTTCACATAAAGATGCAATGTCTCTATGCCTTTGATCATATAAGAAAGTATTTATCAAAATGAATTTCAGGAAATGGAAATGAGGTTTTTTTTTTCTTTTTGTCTTATTTGATTGTTTATCTGTCTTTGGGAGAGTAAGAGGGCCACAGAAATGGTGGGACAAAGGGTGAACAAATGCAGCAGAGGTACTCACGCGACACTATGTGAGAAATGAACTATATAACTTGTGCATGGGGATGGGAGGGAAAAGTTAAGAGAGAGCAAGAGAAGGTGTAACATTGTCCAAGAAGGAATGTACTAATACTTGCCTTACAAAATGGTAAACCCTCTGTATATCACCTTTATAATAACAATAATAAATAAATAAAATAGGAAAAAAGTTCAAGTTCTCCTTGCTAAGAAAATGACACTATTCTCCAAGAGCATTTTATGGGACCATTTTAGATGGCTATCTGCACTTTATATTTTTACCAAAAGACGCTATTGGTTGAAAGGAAACTTTATAAATATAAAGTGTTGGAAAGGGAATTATAAAGGATTTAAATTACCTGTCAAAACTTCAGTATTTCAATGGTATTTTCATCCTATTAGCAGGACTGAAGATGTAACATTTGTTTCTGTGGTTTATCTTAATATAGTTCTTTGTAGAGTATCTAAAATTATTTCCTAATGAGACACTAATACATAAAACATCATGAAGTTTAAAAAAAGACTATTTCCTGAAGAAATCTGAGTTAACTCTGAATTTAGTGATAAGTTAAGACACTGGCTCATCTTGACATTATCAACTATGTAAAAATAATATAGCCAAACATATGTATAAAACATGCTTCAAAATGTCATTAAAATGTTATTGTTGAGTCACCAATAATTGTAAACTTCAACAGATACAAGGAAAAAAATCTTTGCTCATTTCTCAAATAACTTCTATTAGTATTTGGCTGATAAAGAAATAGGGCATTTTACCAGAAGAAACAAATGTAAAATATATATCAGAAAAGTGATTTTTTTTTACTGGAAGATAAAGGTGTGTGTACCGTGGCAACTAATAATCTTGCTTCTGTTTCACCATTTTATGTATCACTGCATCTATAACCCAAATGGGGTAAACTAAGGCACTGGCCAAACATCACAAAATTTGTGGATTAGAGCCTAATACCTTAAAATGAGCTTTGCAATTCAACATGAATGAATCAAAATCCAGATGGTAAATGGAGTCTTAAAAAAAGAGTAGAGATGAATGCCAGTGGCTGAACATCTATAATCCTTGCTACTCAGGAGACTGAGATTTGAGAACTGCAGTTCAAAGCCAGCCCAGGCAGAAAAGTGCGTGAGACTCTTCTTGCTAATTAATCATCAAAAAACCAGAAGTGCAGATATGGTTCAAGTGTACTACCTTTGAGTACAAAAGCTCAGGGACAGATCCCAGGCCCTGAGTTCAAGCCCCAGGACTGGCATGTGCACCAATGCATGTGTGCCCACACACACAAATTATGAAGTCACTTGGGAGACTTAAACTTGGAGGATCTTGGTTCAAAGTCTACCCTAGCCAAACGGTTCAAGAGACAAAATGCTGGACTGGAAGCATGAATCAACTAGTAGAGCACTAGTTTTGAGCAAGAAAGCCAAGCAAGAATGTGAAATAAAATTTAACACAATTTAGTGCAAATAAAATTTAGGAGTTGGAAAAAAATTTTAGGAGTTGGAGAATGTGATTACAACATGAACAGACTGATAATGGATGCCTACGACCAGCCACATTAAAAAGGAAAACTAGAAGTTTGGGCTTGGGAGAGAAAAAAAACCCTCTCAAAATCTCTATTATAGGGGCTGGAAATGTGGCTTAGTGGTAGAGTGCTTGCCTACCATACAAGAAGCCCTGGGATCAACTCATCAGTACCACATAAACAGAAAAAGCCAGAAGTAGCACTGTGGCTCAAGTGGTAGAGAGCTAGTCTTGAGCAAAAGAAGCTCAGGAGCAATGCCTATGGCCTGAGTTCAAGCCCCAGGACTTGCAAAAAAAAAAAAAAAAGGAAGTTTCATATCCTGCTGTGCCTCAAGCACAATACTTCCTGTACTTTTCTCTAACATTACATTTAGTGGGAATGTAATGTTAGTTTTGTGCTTTAGTGTGATTAGCTTTCTAATACCCTGAAAGACTGCTGAAAAATGCCCATACATATTCACACACTTAGTGATGAAGTCAAAGGATACAATGAATTGAAATAAAGGTTAGTTGACTCTTCAGACTAGAAATTGAATCACTATCAACAACACAACAACATCTTCAGAATCACGGGGCATGAAAACTGCTTCAGGCTACAAATGTCCAAGCTGGCTTTCATTGTAGCTGCCTTGGACATTATTAGGACCAGAACTGGGTGCTGGTGGCTCAGGTCTGTAATCCTAGCTACTCTGGAAGCTGAGATCTGAAGATGGTGGTTCAAAGCCAGTCTAGGCAGGAAAGTCCATGAGACTCTTACGTCTAATTAATCATTCAAAAGTCAAAAGTGGAGCTGTGGCTCAAGTGGTAAACTACTAGCCTTGAACAAAAATGCTCAGGAATGGTGCCCAGACCCTGAGTTCAAGCCCTATACTGAAACACATACACACACACCACACACACACACACACACACACACACACACACACACACACACACACAAACTGGCCCTAATAAAGGGCCGATATCATGGAGATTTTGTCTGCTAAGCTCTGAAAGTCAAAAAGGATACTGAGCTAATAGTTCGCTGCTGTCTTTATCTTTACCCCATACTCTTCTTCCAACACACACACACACACACACACACACACACACACACACACACACACACACACATGCACGCACACACTTGTGAACAGGAACTCTACCATCCTTAACTCCTGGAATGGAGTCAGTGGTCTTTCTTCTTCTCTTTCTTCAGTCAGGAGTTTGAATTCCTGTAGTCAGACACTCAGGCCATCTCCCCAATAGTCATTTGGCTAACAGTGCAGCAAATTCCAGAACTTGGAGGATTAACTAATCACTTTATTTCTTTTGGAAAGCTTGGCTATGACTGAAGCCCAACACTTTGTTTATCTTGTACTGTTTATCCTCCAAGAACACACTGAAATTCACTCATCATGACAAAGGACCTGCTATGGAAATATATTTTCATACTATGAAATTGGAAGGCTTTGGGGAAAAGCGGGGGAGGGTTATTATCTAATTCTCAATTGTTTTGATCTGTCAAATCCTTCATAGAAGTGAACAAAATTAAAGATTATTAAAGATGTTAAACAAACTTACTTTACTCAAGTAGTGTTTCTACCTATTCATTTTTCCTGGGCTTGAACTAAGGACCTGGCCATGGCCCTGAGCATCTTGGCTTCTTGGTTCAAAGCTAGCACTTTACCTCTTGAGCTACAGCTCCACTCCCAGCAATTTGGTAGTTATTAGGTATATGAATCTCGTGGACTTTCTTTCCCTGCTAGCTTTGAACCTCCATCCTCAGATCTCAGACTCCTGAGTAGCTAGGATTACAGTCATGAGCCACTGGCACCCAGTTTTCTACTCATTCTTTAGTATATAAAATTGAGTAAATAAATTTTTAATAAATGGATAATTGAAAACTATAAATATTAACCATTTCAATTATCTTGGGTACTTTGACCTCTGCTGCAATAAAATTTTTATTGGAGAATAGCTATATAGTAGTAGTAATAATAAAAATATTAATAATGAAAGTTTGTGCTTTCCCTACTCACAGATGCATGAGTTCTAATGAATATTGCAAAGATACCGTGGCCAGAAGTAAAAAGAGAATAAAGAAAAGCAAAGATGTAAGAAGAACTCCACAAAAGCTCTCTTTAATGTTCAAATAACTGAAAATTGATTATTAATTAGCTCTTTTTTGTTGTAAATATTGACTAGGGAAGTACAAAGCATTACGGGACATGATTGAAGGGAAACTCTTTCAAAACTTCTCACCTCACCCTTTTTGTTTTACCCTAAAGAGTTGTCAACACCAGAATATATAAAGTAATGTATCATTAAGGAGAAAAAAAACCCTAAGATTATAGTTTCTTTTCTAAATATATTTTTAAGAGAAAAACAGAAAATAAGAAGACTCGGTGACTATTGTTTGTCTCAGGCAGCTGGATTTGGGCATTTAAATACAAATAACTAATAAATGCTAAGTGTTATATTCAAAATATATGTTATGTTCAGGCAGTAAACTAGGTCAATGAAAATTAAAATGTACATTCTTAGACTTCTTTTGAACCATGAATTTTTCCATGAATATTCACTAGCTGACTAATATTTCATGATGAATATCTATATTCTACTGCTTTTGTTTGTGGAAAGACCTTATTCATAGCATTTGCAGATTGCTATTGTGGAAATGTGAGCACCATGGCTGATGTCAACAAGACAGTTGACATTACTTGTGGCAGGGACAGCAAGTTGTGTGCGTATCCTTTCTCCTAATCTAGTTTTCTCTGGCAGCTGCCAATTTATCACTGTTAGTACCTGTCAGACAATAGCTTTCCAGCCTGCCCTACCAACCTATTCATAATGATATAACCGGCAAGACCAGGAGGATATATGTCTTCGGAGAGTGATTCCATTCATCTATTAGAGATGCCCCTTTATCTCTTTCTGCTCTGGGTTTTACAGCTTCTACCCTCCTACCTATTTCTCTTTAACTCTGATGCATTGAGCAGCTGATCTCTGCTCTTACAAAGAAAAACACAAAAATAGCTTCTCTTTTGGGAGGCTGGCAGTCATTTCCAGTTTCTTCCACATGTTTTGCTGGAGTCAAACCAACCTAATCCAAATTCACACGTGTCTCCTGCTCTGATAAATGCAATTACCTCTCCCCCCACCCCCACCCCGCCCCATACCTTCCCAAGCATGCTGGACACCTTGTAATACATGCACCCACAAACAACCTAAATCAACTGTTTGGTGTATTTGGTTTTTTGGTCAATCCTGGGGCTTGAACTCAGGGCCTGGGCACTGTCTTCTGAGCTTCTTATGCTCAAAGCTAGTACTCTACCACTAGAGCCACAGCACCACTTCCAGCTGTGTGGTACTAAGGAATTGATCCCAGGGCTTCATGCATGCAAGGCAAGTACTCTACCACAAAGCCACATTCCCAACCCCATAAATCAACTTTTAATAAGACAGTTCTAATCACATCACCTGCTCAAAATGCTTTTATGACTTCCCATTTCTTTTTATTATTGTTGTTGTTGTTGTTGTAAACAGTGTTCTGCCACTTTGAGCCACAGCACCACTTCCAGTTTTCTGATGGTTAATTTGAGATAAGAGTCTCACTGACTTTCCTGCCAGGGCTGGCTTCGAACTGCCAGCCCCAGATCTCAGCCTTCTGAGTAGCTAGGCTTACAAGCATGAGCCACCAGCACTGGACCATGACTTCCCGTTTCTTAGGACCAAATTACAGAGCCTTCTGTGACCAGCGTCTCTACCCTTGCTACTTCAGCTCACCTTTCTGGTCTATTTCACCTGCACTAACTTCTTTGTGCTTCTTTAACAGAATAGCTTTAGGCTTGTCCCCAGGATGCAGGCCACATTGCTTCTGCCATATGCCACGTGCCTGATTAACTGGGCCATCAATTCAAATCCCACTCCGAAAGGTATGCCTTGCTCAGATCCTTAGTAGATTAGATTACTCCTGCCTAAGGCACTTACAAACACTCTAGCAATTTTCTAATTAGTGGAGTACTTATTTTTGAGGTCAGCTTCCTTTCTGAAACTATTAACTGTTCCCAAGGAAGAGACTCTTGTCTTAACGTTGCTCGTATCTCGAAGGCTTGGCACAGATTAAGAGCTTCTTAGATAGTCTGAGCTTGTGGCAAAACGTCATCTAAAATTACAAAGAAAAGACTCAGGAGATTAACTACTTGTCAGTGTGAGTGTCACCTCGAGTTGACCATGTGCTACACACCTAGTGGCCTTGATTGAAGCAGCAGGACCTATCTTACTGGAGATCCAAACTCTTTCACAAAAGTTAATATTAAAAACCTTGTGTGTGTATGTGCATATATGTGTGTGCACGTGCATGCACACACCTGCCCATGCTGGGGCTTGAACTCAGGGCCTGAGTGCCTAGCACTCTACCACTTTGAGGTACAGTGCTACATCCAGTTTTTTGGTGGTTAATTGGAGATAAGAGTCTCACCTACTTTCCTGTTCAGGTTGGCTTTGAACCGTGGTCTTCAAATCTCAGCCTCCTAAGTAGCTAGGATTAGCGACATGAGCCAATGGTGCCTGGCTTTAAAAATGTTTTTTTTTTAAAAAAAAAAAAAAAGGTTATGAGACCCAGCTAGAAGTGAAGGCATGGCTCAAGTGGCTCAGCTTTGAATGGAAAATCTGAACAAGAACACAGAAACCTGAGTTCAATCACCGGTATCCAGTGTATGAACACAGACACACATACACACACACACACACACACACACACAAACACACACACACACATACACACAGAAAGACTTTCCAAAATTTATAAACTTTCTAAATATGCTTCTACTCAAGATGAAATTGATGTGCCTGATCTAGGAAGAAATAATATATGAGAAAAAAATCACAGCATGTTATAAAACACAGGGGTGATGTTTTGCTTAAATGTCTTCTAGATCTTCTATACTTGAACTACACTTAGAAACACGGATGAAACACTTCCTGCAGTATTTCTCCCAGAGCTAGAGTTTATTTTTTTAAGACAAAGGTTAAACACAGCAGTGAATTATTTCTTCACTCGTGTACAACCACCTTTTTCTTCTTGCTTCTTGTCAGATTTTGAAATCTAATATTTGTGACAAGAGAAACATTAGACCAGGGCTTGAAAATGAGCTGAGTGCCATCAAATTTCAGTGGCTGTCAGAATGGGGGGGGGGATTTTCTGGGAAAATAACTGATTCTGTGTCATTACCTTGGAAATCTACTTGAATGTCGTCAGTCGTCTTTAGGTTTGAGAAAAGAATCCCAGATGGAAAGTTCAAAGTAGACAGGAAAGAATTAGTAGAAACAACTGTGGGAAAAAAATCCTTTATTGCAATTAAATGAGATTGTTGTTTAATGGCTTGAAATCTATCCTTATTCTTTTCATCTGATGTTTCTCATTTGCTTTGCAATGTTAGATTTTGATTTCAGGCTAATCATCTAATTGACAAATCACAACAGACCATTATACCCCTCTGAAGGACTTTTTAAATTTTTTTTCTTATCTTAAGTAGTTTCACAAAGAGTTGCCATTTAACAAGACAGTTAAATACAATATATCCTGATCAATGTCACCCCTTCCACCTTCTCACCCAACCCTCCTCTATCTACCCCTTCCCTCACTCTTCTTAATTTTGTGGGATGTACATTGGATTCTTGACTGCGTTCTCCCCCTCTTCTCTTCATAATTATTCACCCCTTTCCCTCTGCCCCAACCCATTTCTGAAAGACATTTTTACTCCTCAAAAACCGAAAAATGAAATCAGCCAGACACTAATAGCTCACACCTGTAATCCAAACTAGACTAAGGAGACTGAGATCTGAAGATCACCATTCAAAGCCAGCCTAGCCAGATATATGAGACTTTGATCTCCAATTAACCAGCAAAAAGGAAGAAATTGAGGTGTGGCTCAAGTGGTAGAGAATCAGCCTTAAGCAGAAAAGGGCAAGCAAGAATATAAGAGAGGGCCTGTATTCAAGCTTCAATACTGGCACAAACAAACAAAAAAAGATTACTCACCTGTGATGCATTATGGAAACTTTCTGAACCACACTGAAGCTGAGTGCCCAATTTGAGCCTGACAGGGCTTTTTGCTTCTCTTCTCCCTGCTTTTCCCCAGGGCAGCAGTCAGGCTATTCATTAGGAATCCCCTAGAGAGATATGTGGACATAATTGATTTCTGTCCTCAGTTCTCTTTTCTGATGGGGATTCTGTACCCAGCTGCTACTCAACAATGTGGTGAGCCAATCAGTTCTCCAATTCTGATCAATGCAAGTAGCTAGATATTCAGTTCCCTTTGTGTGTGTGTGTGTGTGTGTGTGTGTGAGAGAGAGAGAGAGAGAGAGAGAGAGAGAGAGACAGAGACAGAGAGAGAGAGAGAGAGAGAGACAGAGACAGAGACAGAGACAGAGACAGAGACAGAGACAGAGACAGAGACAGGGACAGAGAGACAGAGAGACAGAGAGACAGAGGTAGGAGAGAGAGTGTGTGTATCCTGGGACTTTTAGACTAACATTCTACCACTTGAGCTCTGTTTTTAGTTTTTTGGTGATTAATTGGAGGTAAGAGACCTATCTTTGCTGCCCCTAGCTAACTTTGAATTAAGCTCCTTAGATCTAGAATTTAAGAAGATCTTTAGATCTCAGCCCCTGAGTAGCTAGGATTCACAGGTATGAGCCACTACCACCAGGCTAACTTTCTTTCCTTTTAATCAACTTCCATCTAAGTTCATATAGAAATGCATATCTAACAGCTATCCTACTGAGCAATGAAGCAGTGGAATATGACTTTGTTGTCGCTACACTCAGCTACGTGATACAATTCCATTCACTGAAAGTCTGCTCATTTAGAAATATAATCATCTGACATAGATTGAATCAGTCTATCCTGGGCTTTCCCCTTCCATTCGGTAGAATTAGGAAGGAAATTCCTAATAATCATATACTTAATAATATAAAAATAATATACTTCAGGAACTTTAGGTTCATAGGATCATAAACCATTTTCAAGAACTGGTTTAGAACTATTAGGGTTGTTTATAAATGAATATAGATAATTGACAATATACTTGTTAGATGATGGAATAATTTTATTATTCGTTAATAAGAAGCTAGCCTAAAGGAAAGTTTACTTGAAAATATTTACTTATTTGTTTGTTTATTCAAATTGTAAGCCAGGTGCTAGACTAGTTCTAGTTATCTCTCTTTCTCTATCAGAGAGATAGATAGATATCTCTATCTATCAGACAGAGAGAAAAAGATACCTTTCCATCTATCATATACCATATATAATAGATATCACATTTCTTTAGCTATATATAGATATAATATCTCCCTATATAAATAGATAAAGATATATGATCTATAATTTTTGGAAATATTCACCCTTTAGAGAAAACCCTTTTTCTGGTTGTTTGGTATTTCTGGGGTTTTGAACTCAGGACTTTTTTGAATTCTGTAGGCTCTCAAACTCTTTTTTAAATTTTATTTTCATGTAAAGATGCTGTACAGAGAAGTTACAGTTACATCAGAAAGGAGGTTCTCTAACTCTTAACCCACTTCCCCTACCACTTTAGTTATTTTGGTGACAGATCTCTCGAGTTTCACCCAAGCTGGCCTGGAATAATCCCTTCAGTCACAGGTTCTGCACCACTGAGATGGCAGGCACATACCTTCCCACTCAGCTCTTGGTTGGGATGGAGTCTTGCAAACATTTTGCCCAGGCTGGCCTCAAACCAAGATACTCCTGATCTCTACCTCCTAAGTACCTAGGATTACGAGCATGAACCACCATGCCCCATCTTATTTTCATACGTAAAGCTGTAATGGACACTTTATCTAATGTATTTACTATTTTATAATCTTCACAGAAATAGTACTAAACTTTTCCCAAATTAATACGACATAATTATGGCTTTAATATTTAATTTAGTTGCACTTTACAATGATTCATAGTTACAATATTATGTTCTAGTGTGTTATACAAGCCTTTAGTATTATCCAGATTCTATATATGAGTACATATATATTCTATACATAATGTATATAATAAATTGCTTTTCCTCAATATATATAGGTAATAAGTCTCAAAATATCCCAATATTTAAACCACTGATTTAGTTTTTTTTATTTTTTTATTTTTATTTTTTGTGAACATACTGTACAGAGGGGTTACAATTACATGGGCAAGATAATGAGTACATTTCTTATCAAGCATTGCAGCCTCCAACTTTGTTTACCCTTCACATCCCTTCCCAGCCTCTCCCCGCCCCCCCCACCCAATTCCTGATTTAGTTTTGTATACAGAAAGTACACTAATATTCTAAGTATACATTCTAATAAAAGGACTATTTTACCTATAATAACTCCTATTAAATACATCTACAAAACCATTAATAAATGCTCAATTTAAACAAACACAAGGATAAATACTAAGAGTTTCTTTTTTTAATTTCCTGGATTCATATTACTTGAACACACAATAGTAAATATGATGAATTCATTTAATTAATGAAGCAATTGATATGAAAGGGACTTAACATTCTGGCTTTCTTTGGGCCTGTCCAGTATGAGACACAGTGCCCGGCTGATAGCTCCATCCAGCTCCAGTGTGTGTCACCCACCTGACTCGTGCTTCTGTTGCCTGTCTAATAAAGTAGAAAATAGCAGCTGACTCCTTAGACATGTACTGTTGCAGAGAAAGCATTTATCAAAACCACACAGTCGCTGATATATGGTTAGTGCTCAAGAAAACTTTAGCATTATTATTATTGAACGTATTGCAAGGTAAAGGGAATAATTTTGTGACCTTTTGTGTTTCCTTATAAGAGGGGAGCCTTCTGGGAAAAAAAAGTCTTGCCAAAATTTACCATGAGTACAGCAGCTAACAGCTGTCTGTGCAAAAATTTAGACTTTAAAGATTTTACTTACTGCTATCGAAGGATGTAGATGAAACTATGAAGTGGTTTTACTTTTTAGATATAAATTTATTTTATTTTTGTCAGTCAGTCATGGGGCCTGAATTCAGAGCCTGGGAGCTGTCCCCAAGCTCTTTTGTTCAAGGCTAGTGCTCTACCACTTCCAATTTTTTTTGGAAGTTGGAGATAAGATTCTTATTAGGACTTTTCTCCCTGGCCTGGCTTTAAACCCTGATCCTTAGATCTCAGCCTCCTGAGTAGCTACAATGAGCCATGAATACCTGGCTTAATTTACTTTAATTTTACTTTTTCCTCTAAGTACAAGATTAGAAAATCCAGGTTAAGCTTGGTAGCTTACATCTATATTCCCAGCTCCTTAAAAGACAGCAGTTGGAAGGATCACAATTCTAAGCAGATATATACCTAGTTTAAGTATAGGCTCTACTCAGTATGCCTATAAAAGGAAAGAATGAATAATTTAAAATTAAAGGCAAAAAACTATTAAGGAAACTTCTCTATGCACAATAAAAATTATGCCAGAACATTCACACAGTGAGACCAAAGGAGGATATTTTTAGGAGAGGATCACAAAGGCTCAATAGCTATGTGCATATGCTCATATAAAATACTATTTATCAAAATGAATCCCAAGAAATAGAAATGAGATTTTTTTGTTATTTTGGGTTTTGTTCTTGCTTTTTTTCTCCTTTGTCACTGTTTTTGTTTTCTGTACCTTTTGTCTTAAGTATATCTGTTTGAGGAAGGGAAAGGGGACATAGAAAAGTGGGGACAAAGGGTGAACAAATGCAGCAGTGGTACTCACTAGAAAATTAACTGTACAACTTGTGGGTGGGGATGGGAGGGAAAAACTGGGAGAGAGAGAAAGAAGGGGTGACATTGCACAAAAAGAAATGTACTCTTTACATGACTTATATAACTATAACTCCTCTATACATCCCATTTACAATAATAATTTTAAAAATTATGGTAGAAAGGTTGTGATATTTGAGCAAAGCTCTGATCCAAAAGCATGAACTGAGATTTTCAAGTAGAGTATTAAATTTGATTTCTAAATGTCACCATGCATTCTGTAAGCAGACTTGGATGGCAACAGACCAAGCTGGGAAAACTGAACAGCTTAGAAACATGGCAGGTTTAGTGCAGGCTCATGCCCCTAATCCTAGCTACTCAGGAGTCTGAGAACTGGGAGTCACAGTTTGAAGCCAGCCTGAACAGGAAAGTCCATGAAACTCTCAAGTCCAATTAACCTACCAGAAATAGCCAAAAGCAGAGCTATGGCTCAAGTGGTAGAGTGCTAGTCTTGGGCAAAAAGCTGAGCTTAGACCAACAAACACACATGCACGTGAGCGTGCACGCGCGCGCACACACACACACACACACAGAGAAAAAAGAAAAAATGAAAAGTTGTAAATTTGTTCATCCTCAAAAACATACATCTGTGAAATAATGTTCAAGTCACTCTTATAGCATGTAGTTTCTTAATTCAAAACATATTTGATAGTGCATTTATAGTTCCACACCTCAGCTATACTTACAAGAGCTTGGGAGAAGCAGCCATCTTGGTTGCTCAGCTAAACATAATGGGAGCCATGAGCAGGTCTGTTTTTGAATTCCTATGACTCCCTTTGTATTCATTTTAAGAACATTACCTGCTATAAGACAAATGTATGCTAGCTTAAATACAGGTAGAAACTTTGTCCTCAGCTCCGGAACATCCCCAAGAGGAGTTTCATGGTCTTCTTGAGGCAGAAACTCAGAGACTCAGGAATTTCCAGTATGGGCTCCGTTAACTTCAACAAGTACTCTCCAGTGTGGCCAGGCTAGTCCTCAACAAATCAAAAGGGAGAGAACAAACAACACCTAGTGGGAAAATCTTCTGAACTGTACATGAGAGAAGAGAGAGACAGACAGAGACACAGAGAGACAGACAGAGACAAAGCAAGAGAGAGACAGAGAGAGAGAGAGGCTGTCTCCATTGGCTAGGTCTCATTGGCTATGCCTTGCTGCAAAGGAGGCTTGGAAATGTGGCTTAAGATTTGCCTAACTTCGGAGTGACAGATAGTGCTGGCACATCCTTCTGGATATTCTACCGCCTAGTACTGATTTCTCTTAGAATCTCCCAGCTGCCTCCATTTCCACTGCTGCCTACAGAACGTAGTTCATATATACAGATAGATAGATAGATAGATAGATAGATAGATAGATAGATAGATAGATAGATAGATAGATAGATAGATAGATAGATAGATAGATAGATAGATTAGATAGATAGATAGATGATAGATAGATAGATAGATGATAGATTCCATCTATGTATAGAATATAATTTCAGAATTTTAGCAGCAAATTAATGACGAAGCTGAGAATTAAATCCACTTTCATGCTACCATGGAAGTCTCTCTTGGCTCATGTTATCCTTTATATTCTCCACAATCCCTGAACTACACTCATGAACTAAACAGTGAATAAATGAATACAAATATTTTTGGTAATAACAGTCATCCTAAAAGTCAGTTATTGCTATATAAAGAAGGCTAATTTTATATTTAAGTACAATCAGCCACTCACCTTGAAGTGAAAGTTAAAAATTAAGAGCACTGAACAAAAATGACAGATGGAATTTCTCTGCTCTAATAGCATTCACCCTTGTGAATGGACTTATAAGAATATAATTGCTAAAAATAAAAAACTATTAGACAGCAATATAAACTACACCCAAATGTAAAACTTGAACTAAAATTTAACTATCCAAAAGATGAAATAGCTCCTCTAATGTTCATGTTAAAATTTACTTTCCTAGCCAGGCACTGGTAGCACACACTTGAAATCTTAGATACTCAGGAGGCTGAGGTCTGAGGATCACAGTTCAAAGCCAACCCAGGCAGAAAAGTCCATGAGACACTCACCTCCAATTAACCACTCAGAAAAAGCTGGAAATGGCACTGTGGCTTAAATGGTAGAGTGTTAGCCTTAAGTACAAAGAGGCTCAGAGACAACGGCCAGGCTGAGGCAAAGCCCCAGGATCAGCCCCCCAAATTTCTTTCCATTCTAACAATATTAAGAGGGATGATCCATCAGAACTGACTAGACCTTACATACTTCACTCTTGTGAATAGACTGATGCCATTACCACAGAATGGATCTCTGATTCTTTTAAGAGAGAGAGAGGGAGAGCATTTTGCCTGATTTTCTTCTCTTGGTTTAGTCCATATAGTCCCCTGTTCCTTTTTGTTTTATATTTTGTGCCAGACCTGGGGCTTGAACTCAAGACCTGGGTGCTATCCCTGAGCTTTTGTGCTCAAAACTAGTATTCTACCACTTGAGAGCCACAGCTCTGTTTCCCCCTTTGTGGTGGTTAGAGATAACAGTCTCTCAGACTTTCCTGCTTAGGCTGGCTTTGAACTTTGATCCTCAGATCTCAGCCTCCTGAGTAGCTAGGATTACAGGTGTGAGCCACCAGCACCCAGGTAATCACTTGTTCTTCTCCAATATCACATTGCAGTACCAAAGTCCTCCCTGGATGAAGTACCATGCTTGTAAATTCCTCAGCCTCCCATACTGTAAGCCAAATCAACCACTGTCTTATAAATTACCTAATCCATGCTATTCAGCTATAGCAAGTAAAATGGAACGCAACACCCTATGTTTCATTCTTCCTGTCAACCCATCACTTTCAGTGGGATGAAGACAAATGTCAGCTATAGGAGAGGAAAAATGTTACAACTGTACAGGCTCGTGCACAAGAATTTTCCCAGAAAGCCTTATAGCATATCATAATGTTGCAGGAATTTGACAATTTTTAGTCTTGGAATAGATTCACCAAACAAGATGCTCTGAAGGAATTTCACATTGTCAGTGACTTATGATGCAACGTTACCAACCTGCCGCATGAGAGGCAGAAAATGAGATGTTTCCATAAGCAATCCACAAGCGCACAGGCCTGGAGCACTAACTGGCCTTCTAATGAATGTGGATTTGACACTTCATTTTGTCTTTCCCTCCTCTTAGTGGATTAACCCATAAGCACCCCCATATTCTCTGGCTGCTCAAGGAATATGAGCCAGCCTATCTGCCTGTCAGGATGGAGGCCTTGCAGATCCAGCTGTGGCCTTATAACCCTGACAGTTGTTTGACAAGACAGGGGAAGGATGTCCAGAGAAGATTGGGGGGCGACATTAGGCCAAGCTTCTCCACTTCTCGTGAGTCTCCTTTTATAGACTAGAGAGCTAACCACATACAGTTGTATGCTCTGATAAAAAAAATGAAGCCCAGAAATGGAAATAAATGCAACCTCTGGGACTCGTTTCAGGCTCATTATTTGAACATTGACTGTAAATGATTGTCTTTCATGGGTGGTAATGGCTAGCAGGTATTGTCGAGGAATTTATGTTTTAGCTAATCACATGACATACACTGTGTCATTTTAAGGTGAAGCAAATCACATCAGAACATTGGCATCTCATTACCACGGATCCATACAATGAACTAGAAAAATGTGCAGCATTTTTGAAAACTTAATGTTTCTGCTTACACAAATGGCCATCATAAAAGTCATCTTTACTTCTTATGCTGATGAGAAAGTCATTAGACATATAATGTCAACCATCACTTTTGTATAAAATTGGAGCTGAATGATGAGGGCTCAAGTTAAAAGAGTAAAATTACTAAAGTTATCTGCAAATAATTTAGGGATCCATCCTTAAAGGCTGATCTGTCTTGCCACTCTTATTTCTCCTTTAATCAAATATTGTTATTATTAATTTAATATAGATGCATATATGAGAGAGAGAAGGAAAGAAAGAACAATGGAGAGACAGACTGAGACAGAAAGAAAGACAGAAACAGAGAGACAAAGAGAGCAGGTCTATTTATTCCAAATCCTTTTGGAATGAAACAAGGATATTCATAATAGAATTTCAGGGAATTTATAATAGACTTTCTTTTCTTTTTTATGCCAGTCCTGAGGCTTGAAATCAGGGCACTGTCCCTGATCTTTTATATTCAATACTAGCAATCTACCACTGAGCCACATCTCCACTTGCAGTCTGGTTTGCGCAGTTTATTGAAGATGAGTCTCACAGACTTTTTTACCTAGCTTAGCTGTGAACCAGAATCCTCAGAGCTAAGCCTCCAAGTAACAAGGATCATAGTTGTAAGCCATCAGCAACCAGCAAAATAGGAGACTTTTCTTGATCACATACTAAGTGATGAAAAAGGATGGGATGAAATAAGGGAACAGCAGAAAATCCTCACCCATGGTTTGGAACTATCAGCTTGCTCATTTCAAATACAAAAACAAATAATACGTCTGTCCTCAAATTGATTTTTTTCAGTGCTGAAAGTGAATATTAAATATTTGTGGGTACCTTTGCATAGTGCATACCATGCGTCACACGTTGTTCTAACCACCTTACATGCACCACTTTAACTGTTTTTTTAGCAATTCGCTAATGCAGGTCCTATTATTACCACAATCCCTTTTTATATATGAGATAAATGAGCACCAGAGTAGGTATGTACCTTGCCTAAAGTCACTCTGGTGGGAAGCAGCAGCCAAGATCTGAATCCAAGCTGCTGGTAGCGATGAGTTCTCTACCATCATGCAGTAGCATCTCTGCAGACCACTGAAGAGCTCATGGAAATGGCTGTCTGGTTGTCAATCCTGCAGGCTTAGTATCATCATCTTGGAAAGGGAAAGAAGAAAGCTAAAATTATATTCCTAGTAGCTGGGCACCAGTAGTTCATGCCTGTAATCTTACTTATTCAGGAGGCTGAGATCTGAGGATTGTGGTTTGAAGCCAGCCCAGACAGCAAAGTCGATGACACTCTTATCTCTAATTAAGTACAAAAAAAAGCTGCAAGTAGAGCTATGGCTCAAGCAGTGACTTCATTAAAAAAAAAAAAAAACTTCAGGGACAGTGCCCAAGCCCTGCATTCAAGCCCCAGAACTAGAATACACACAAAAAAACTGGAGCCAAGGATCCATTTGGTTGTCATCATGCATATATTCCAAAAGCCACACCAGTGATTCTTCTCTTTCACTGTTAGGAACCACTGGAATAGGTCAAACTGCTGCGTTCCATCCATAAACTAAGGAGGAACAAAGGCCTGGGACAGATGGTCTGTCCTCAGAGCAGTCTCTTTAAAAATTTTTTTTAAAAAAACCCTTGGAATCTAAAAATGATTACAATGAAGGCAGTGTTATAGTGATAAAGTCACACATCCCAATCCAAAGAAAACAAAGCCATGTAGAAGCTCAGAGATGCCATTTCTGGCCAGTGAGTACCATTACACTTGCAACAGGTGGAAGATGTCACCCACACTCTAGAGAATCTGGGCATTGTCCAGAGGGGAACAAAGATCGACCCTGTGATACTTGTCATCCAGCAACTGTACTTTGTACTCTCCTAAAGTAGAAATGGAAAAATACAATCAAATAATAACAGCGTAAGACAGCCACCTAGTCAGCAAAGAGGCAGCTGTTAGCCTCCAGGTTTTTAAAAAAATATTTTGTACTACATCACAAAAGATTTTTTTGGGGGGGGATCCAGTCGTGGGGCCTGAACTCTGGGCCTGGGTGCTGTCCCTCAGCTCTTCAGCTCAAGGCTAGCGCTCTACCACTTGAGCCACAGCACCACTTTCGGCTTTTTTCTTTTTTGCTTATGTGGTGCTGAGGAATCAAACCCAGGGCCTCAGGCATGCAAGGCAAGCGCTCTACCACTGAGCCACCTCCCCAGCCCAAAAGATGTTTTTTGAAGCTGACTTTTTTCCAATCAAAAACCATGCAAGATGCCCCTAATGTCTTTCAATTAGTAACAGAAGGTCCCGTTGAATGAAGAGTTTAAGTTAATTTACTGTATACTCAAAAAATAACGCTAGATAGGGAAATGAAAGCAAGAGAATAAAAGAATAAATTTAAAAAATCAAGTGAAAGGGAACTGGGCAAAGTATTACCAAGTAATAAACTAAAACTATGCCTGAATTTCTCCGAGAAGTCATTCATTCCTCAGGGCATTCATTCATTCAGTGTGTGTGTGTGTGTGTGTGTGTGTGTGTGTGTGTGTACTTATCTTGAGGCTTGAACTCAAGGCCTAGGCACTGTCCCTGAATTTTTTTTTTTTTTTTTTGCTTAAAATTATTACTCTACGACTTGAGCCCACAGCTCCACTTCCAGGTTTTTTTTGGTTAATTGAAGAGTGTCACGGACTTTCTTTCCCAGGCTGGCTTCACACCACAATCCTCAGATTTTAGCCTCCTAGGTAGCTAGAATTACAGGCGTGAGCCAACACTGCCAGGCTGTTCATTCATTCCTGTCTTTTCATGTCAACCTTTCTCTCCTTTTTAATCAGTTCAATTCCTTGAGTCCCCTGAATATATGGGGGGGGAAGGTTAACAATTTCAAGGAACACATGTGAATTTTTCTCTGGAGCCCTTATTATACTTTCTATCCTTCTCTGTACTGCTAGATGCAAAAGCATCATGTGCCAAATTCTTAGAAAATAATTATTCTTAAGTGCCAAATTCTTAGGAAATAATTATTCTTATGTGACAACTTCTTAGAAAAATAACTATTCTTATTTTTCCCCCTAAGATGTTTTGAATCCTTTGTGGCCTACGGAGAATATAAAGAATGAAATTAAAGTTATGATTCCTCCAATTTACTTGTTTTTATTCCTGCACTAACACCACACTGATCTGCTTAGTGAGGTGACTTAAAGAAGGGGTAGTTTTCATATTTCACTGCTAGCTTCTGAACTTCAAGGCGTAGTTCACTTATTTGTGCCTATAAACTCACTTTTTCACCATTTCTTTTTTCTAGTCCTGGGGTTTGAACTCTGAGCGTGGACACTGTTGCTGAAACCTTAGTGCTCAAGTCTGGTGCTCAACGGCTTGAGTCAGAACACTACTTCCAGCTTTTTGTGGTTAATTAGAGATAAGAGTCTCACAGATTTTCCTGCCCAGGCTGGCTTCGAACTGTGATCCTTAGATCTCAGCCTCCTGAGTAGTTAAGGTTACAGGTGTGAGCCACTGGTGCTGGACTCGCCAATTTTATTATCCTTGGTCCTCATGTAGATCATATTTTTCTTGTTCTTTGGGTTTTACAAGATAATGAAATAGCTTTACAGTATACAACTATCACACCTCAAATCTCTGGACAACTAATGCCATTCAGAATTCAATAATCAAAGTGACCACATTTTGGGGGGGGGGGCAGGGGTTCGGTCATGGGGCCTGAACTCTGGGTCTGGGCGCTGTCCCTCAGCTCTTCAGCTCAAGGCTAGCGCTCTACCGCTTGAGCCACAACTCCACTTGTGGCTTTTTTCTTTTTGCTTATGTGGTGCTGAGGAATTGAACCCAGGGCCTCAGGCATGCAAGGCAAGCACTCTACCACTGAACCACCTTCCCAGTCCCAAAGTGACCACATTTTGTGGAACCTTCTAAGGCCTTTCAAAAGCATGTACAAAATTGTTTGAAGCTAGGGAGAAATCTACCAAACAATTAGAAATAAGGACCATAAAAAATTAAAAATTAAGATCATTTAAGCAGAAATTAAATTAGTTCTTTCCCCAAGAAGACATACACAGTTGACAGACCCAGAGTAAGCAAATACTCTAAGTGAGATTATAGAGTAAACAGCATTCAAAATGAATGTTTTTCTGTCATTCAAAAGCATTCACTAGGAATGGTTGGCCTCAAAGGGAGCTTGGTTTGGAAGAAGTACAGCATCTTTCTAGAACTGTGTTCTGTTGAGTCTGAGTTTCCCCAGGCTGGCCTGGGCTCCTGGATGGGGCTGACCAGTTATGTACCCCTTGAGTCAGCTTGCAGGCCAGATCTCATTACACAGCACCCCAATATCTAGAAAGCTTTGGGGGCTCCATGACAGAAAGCAGATATACACCTTAGGCTCCAGTGTCCTTTCTAGACCTGCTTTGTTAAATGTTGCTATACTTGCTCTCTGCTCTTTCTCTTTTAGCATTTGTGTCTACATTATACCATGTGGCACTCAGAGGAAGGAGGATGATTCCTTCATTTAGGCCGTTGCTTCCTTTGACTAACTTTCTTAGATATAAAGTAGGTTAATCACTACTGAGCCCTTTCCAGAGATTTCATGTACAAGGCAACATATGTTTTCCTTTGTTTGGTTGGGGTTTTTTTTGCCTTTCAAATAGTCAATATCTTAATTTTTAGTATCTTCAAGCAGTTGAACAAAACGATTTCAATTCAATATGTCAGGATTTTTTGTTCTGTCTTGTGCTTGTTTTTTCTGCTCGTCTTTGACCCAGGGCCTCCGTGCTGTCCCTAAGCTTTTCTTTTTGCTCAAGGCTACAGCTCTACTACTTGAACCACAGCTCTATTTCTGGCTTTTGGTGATTAATTCAATTCCTGCCCTGGGCTTGCTTCAAACTGTGATTCTCCTATCGCAGTCTCTTGAGAAGCTAGGATTACAGGCTTGAGCCATCAAAGCCTGGCCAATATATCAGTTTTTCAGTATAGTCTTGACCAATGTCACCCACAATCACTCTCCTTCATCTCTTCCAACCCTGCCCATCCCTTTAAGTTCTCTGGTTCCATTTTTGCATATGTACATTGAATATTATCACTGCATTCACCTTCCCTTCCTTTCTCCCTCTATAACTCTATTCCTCCCTCAGACAAAACATGTTTCAGATTCCTGGTATTCATTTTGTTCAACTCTAAATTAGTTGTTCTAAGGAGTTACAGCATTGGAATCCATCCCTGTAAAGGAGAGCTATTTCTTAAAACCAGACTCAACTGTTTATAATCAAAAGTAGTCAATTGTTTTTCTTTAAAAAACGAAGCTATTTCCCAATTTTCAATAGAGGTTCATCGAAATAAGTGGCATTTTAAAAGCAGGAATTAATACCAAATAAATTCTCAGTCACATTATTTCTCGGTTTTTCTTTGAAAGAGCAGAGTGTATATCTCCATTCCAATCAAATGAATTTTACAAATACATTTTTCTTGTGTTGGTGGGGTTGGAGATTCAACTCAGAGCCTCATGTTTGGAGAAAAGGCACTCTTGGCATTCAACTGACATGGAGTCTCACCAACTTGCTTGAACCTTAATTCCCCAATCTCCACTTTTTCAATAGGTGAGATTATAGGCAGAAGCTACAATACCTGGCACAAAAGTCTTTATCACATTCTTAGCCCATCTCGAATACGAGGTCCATTAGGAAATTTCCAAAAGAAAAAAAATCTTATTATGAAAATATAAGTAAATTTAATATGTACTCATGAAGTACCTAATTCATATGCAATCACCCCCAAAGCTAGATGGCAGCATCAAAGTTCTGCTAAGGTAATGGTATAGTTTTACCTGGAAGGAAATATCTGCAAAAGAGAAAAGAGCTCACCTTTTGAACGTCTCGATGTGTTAACTATTCTGGTACAGACATTTATATATCTATATAATTTAAATTATGACAATGGTTTTATGGTACAGTTTTGGGGTTTAGTTTAGTTTTTTGTTTTGTTTTACTGGTCCTGGGGTTTGAACTCAGGGCCTGGGCACTGTCTTGTGCTCTTTTGCTCAAAGCTAGTATTCTATCACTTGAGCCAAGGTCCACGTCCAGATTTTTGGTGGTTTATAGGAGATAAGAGTCTCATGGGCTTTCCTGCCTGGGCTGACTTTGAACCACAATCCTCAGATCTCAGCTTCCTAAGTAGCTAGGATTACAGGCAATAGCTACGAGTGCATGGCTGGTGTAGTTATTTTTTATTCCTATAATTGTAGGAAAGTTAATTGAAGTTCCATGTCAAGAAAATCCTATTAGTAATACAGGATGCTGACTCCCTACATGACCCCAGAGCCAGGCCACACTGCTGTGAGCAACTCTGAGTAGCAGAGTATGTGGTGAGGTCAGGACAACTTGTGACCTCAGATAGGATACGGCCTGTCCAATCATCAGGGCTCACTGTACGTCCATTCAGACCTGATCCTCTCAGCCACGGAAAGCACGTGCCCCATCTCTTCTCCAGACCTCTGTCTTCTTAAATGTTAGATGGAATGAGGCCTCGATTCAGACCCAGGAGCAACCAGTCTTTGTTTAATGTTGGATAATGCATTTCTCTTAAGGTCAAATGAGTTATTACCAGAACCATATTGAAATTTAAAAAGGCAAATGGTAAAGTGATTTTTACCAAAAAAAAAAAAAAAAAAAAAAAAAAGCAGTCTTGGGTCAGAACTCTAAAAAAATGAACACAGAATGAATTTTATACACAAAAGACAAAGCTCAGGAAAACAACAATAGTAGAAATTCATTTTATAAGTGTCCCAGCTAGGTGCCTGTGGCTCATGCCTGTAATCCTAGCTCCTCAGGAGGCTGAGATCTGAGGATCATGGTTTGACGCCAGCCTGGGCAAGAACATTTTTTGACACTCTTATACCCAATAAATTACCAAAAAAGCCAGAAGTAGAGCTATGGCTCAAGTGGTAGAGCTCTAGCTTTGAGCAAAAACAACTCAGAGACAGCACCCAGGCCCTGAGTTCAAGCCTCAGAACTGGCACACAAACAACAACAACAAAAATAGATTTCGAAAACAGATTTCAGACTCTTATTTAAGGTTAACTAGCAAAAGTCTGGACTGGAGACATGGTTCAAGTGGTAGAGTACCTTCTGTGAGCCAAAAAGCTGAGTGGGAGTGGAATGCCCTGATTTCAAGCTTCAATACCGGACACAAAGGTCATATATATACATTGTGCCTACATATATGTAAGTATACAGGGCAGTGAATTTTCATGATTGTGCAACCACCATCCAGATTAAGTTATATAGTAACTTCCAGGATCTCAGGAGAGTTCCACAAGCCACTCACTTTTCCTCCTAGCTAACTTCCAAGTTCCGTCACTTAGATCAGCTCTCCTGCTTTTGACCTTTATATAAAACAAAACCATGCAATGTGTACATTTTATGTGTGATTTCTTTTTCTATGTAGAAGATTGACCCAGGTTGCATTTAACACTTGTTTCTGATCCTGGCTGAACAGTATGCCATTGAATAAATGAAAAAACAACTTATTTATCGAATCTTGGTTTGTAGATTGTTGTCTTATTGCCCGTTTTGACCATATTTCCCCAGTGGTCAAGATATACATATTCAAACCAACCAGTAGCTCAGACCTGTAATCTCAGCTATAGAAGAATCTAAGATTGGGAGAATCAAGGTTCCAGACCAGTCCAGGCAGTAAAGTCCACAAGATTCCAATAAAAGAAGTGGGGTGTGGTGGGACATATT
This sequence comes from Dipodomys merriami, assembly GCF_024711535.1. Lineage (NCBI taxonomy): Eukaryota > Metazoa > Chordata > Mammalia > Rodentia > Heteromyidae > Dipodomys > Dipodomys merriami. The sequence continues at coordinate 30,182,325 of NW_027202826.1, read as the reverse complement.
TGTCTCCCCATCTATGGTAGGAAGCTAAAATAGGAGGATCACAAACCAGAACAGGAAGATCGTAGTACAGATGCAGGCTCAAGCAAAAAGCATAACCCCATTTCAAAACAGCCAGCATACTGAAAAGGACTAGAGATAACTGTGTTATCCACCTGTCCAGAGCACCCACCTAGCTCAGGTGAAACCTTAACTTCAAATCTCAAGACCATTATAAAAAAGCACCTGCATATTTATGTTTAAGACCGTATTTTTTACATGTGTGTTACACACACACTTAGAAATGGAATTGCAGAGTTACTGGCTGTGCATCTGTGTGACTTTAATATTTATTGCCACAAACTTTCTGTACCCATTTGCATTCCTGCTAGCCAGCCATGTATGAGCATTCTAGATGCTACACACCACATCCTGCGTTTGCTATTGTCAGCTGGTTTAATTTTAGCCATGTTGGAAAGGGCAGGGTGGTGTATGTTCCTGTGGTTTTCATTCGTATTTCCTTGACGGCAAATATGGAAGAGAATTGCTCCCTGGCAAGGCCAGCATGTGTTCTGGGTGAAGTACCCATCCCTGCAACATTTTCTTTCCTTTTATTTCCCCTCTTTGGTCTGTTGGAATTTCCTCCTTTTCTTTTTCCGGTGTGCAATGAGTCCTTTGGTGGTTCATGGTTTTCAGATATCTTCTCCTGGTCATTGGTTTTTTTGTTTTGTTTGTTTCAGCTTTCTTACTTGTATGAGCAAAAGGCTTACTAAGACTAATTAATCCACATTTCATTTTATGACTATTGTTTTCTGGGTCCTGCTTCAGAAGGCTTTCCCTTCTCTGAGTTTATAAAGATGTTGGCTTGAGACCTCTCTGTAAACTTTATTGTTTTATCTGTCGTATTTAGATCCCAACTCCACTTCAAGCTGATTTCTGCATGGCAGGATTTTCTTCCATCTTGAAAAATACCAATTCTGAACAGCTATCCAGAACAAAAGCTCCAAAGAAAGGGCACAACACTAGAAGGAGAAAAACAATATAATGTAATGCAATCTGAAAGTATTATTTATGTTGAGATTCTTTGGGCTTGAAGACAGGATCCTTTTAAAAATATGTATATATAATATATAATATAATATGTAATACATATTACATATAACATAATAATGTATAACATATTATATAACATGCAATATATATTATATATACATACTTATATATAATATATATAGTAATCTGTTCCTACAGAGTGAACAACTTTATTGTACAAGAATAGAAAAGAGACATGGAAAGATACTTTTTGAACAATAACGCAAGACCTGTAGTTACTCCTTGTGGAAATGAGGTAGGTTGGTTTCCTATTTAAGATGAATTCAGAAGCACTGGCAAGGACTTGGAGACAAACGACTTAGGTATTGTTTCTAAGCTCTGCTCCTGACCACTAGCTGTTTGTGCTATATTTGTTTAACTTACTATGCCTTGCTGCTTGCCACCAGTAAAGGAAAATGAAATGATCCACCTTCCTGCGTAAACATAAGCCAGTCATCAGACATGGCTTGTTTGGGGTTTGTCATTCTGCCTCCTGCACTAACAACAGTACATGTCACATAGTTACCTTCTCTCTTACACTGTAATTCTTAGCCATTTATTCTCTATTTAGAACAAATTAGAGTCTTCATTGAAGGGAAAAGGCAAAAGATTATGAAGAAACTTGTAAACTAGGAAAAGGAAAGATTGTGTACTCTCCCAATTTTGTCAAAAGAAAATCAAATGACACAGCTTAACATTAATAACTAAGGAGAAAGTAGAATATCATCATTTTGAGATGTCTTTGAATGGCCAAAAAAAAAGAGTCATAACAACACCTTTACAAGTCCAAAGAGTGCTAGAAAGGCTAATTTAATTCCATTTCCTAATATATAGCAGTGTTGACCATGGAAAACTATGTAGTTAATCTCTATGTATCAAAACGTCCTTTGCTGGCCACTGGTGACTCACACCTGTAATCCTGGCCACTCAGGAGGCTGAGATCAGAGGATCTGAGCCAGCCCAGACAGGAAAGTCCCTAAGAGTCTTATTTCTAATCACCAAAAAGCAGGCTATGGCTCAAGTGACAGAATATTAGCCTGGGGCATAAAAACTCAAGAACAGTGCCCAGGCACTGAGTTCAAGCACCAGGACCAGAACAACAACAACAAGTTCTTTGTCTTCATCCCACTTTATTTTTATTAGAGTTTTAGATTTCCAGGCGCCACAAAGTATCAGCCTAGGCCTAGCACCAGTAGCAGAAACATCGCTGCATTTCTCACAAGTCAGTGTTATACACGCAGTCCTATGGGCCTTCCTCCAACCTTCAAGTCAGAACCTGGGTGTTAGTAAATACACATAAATTTTGAAAAAGCACTAAACCAGACCTTACTTGTAAAATAGTGATTATTATAACTATCACTAATATGTGATTTGGGGGGAAAAATGGCAGGAACTGTGGTAACTCTACATCCCCACATTTACCTTTCTTCAAAATATAATTAGGCAATCCTTACAACAGAATTTATTCACTGTGCTCCAGTGAGTAAGATGAAAGTAAAAGCCACTATAACATGGGAGTTGCTGATAATAGTCACAGAGTGAACATCCACTCAAGTGAATATGACAGTGCAAGGGTCAACGATCATACGCACTTGGTTCATTTATTTGTTTGCCTGTTGTTTTTGAGACAGAGTGCTGCAATTCTCACTCAGGGTGGCCTCAAACTCATGACCCTTCTGCCTTAGCTTCTTTTGTGTTTGGATTATGTGCCACTGCATACATCCTGCCAAAGTTGTCATCCCTCAGTTTCTTGTCCACTGTATCTGGCATCCAATAACACAGTGAAATAAAAAATATAGCTCATGCATAAACTCTTGGTAAAGATCTGTAATCTATATGGATTTCATCAGGTTGATTAAAAAATATATTGAAGCACTGTTCAAATCACAAGCACAGGCATTCACAAACAGATCTGGCAGAGATCAGAGGAACAAACAAGTGAAGAAGAGAAAAATCAACAAGATATGTTCTTCAAAGAGAATGATTTAAATATCAAAAGATTATTATCCTGCTTTGAAAGCCAAGTCATCACGGAGGTTTGTCTATCATGCCATCTTGTAATTTCATTTCAAGAAAATTATGCCAGAGTCAATACCTACTTCATGTTTTATTTATGCTCAGAAACAACATATTTGGGGGGGTTAGCTACAAATTAGGATTCATTTTCACATGATTTATATTGAGTATTTAAAAATGAATATCCAAATTTCTTAGCTTGCAAATGTGCTATACAATCTTGAAACTACTGTATACATGTATGTATACATATATATATACATACACACACATACACACACACACACACACACACACACACACACACACACACACACACACACACACACACACTGAGGTTTTATAAGTCTCCACAATTTGGCTAGGGTCACAGCCAGAAATTCATTATAAATCATCTAGTCTAGGCTTAGTTTCTAGACAGTATTACCTCTAAAGCTAAGATTCCAAAATCATTCTAACAATCAAAATTGTTACTAAAATATTAACCAAAGGACAATGAAGTCAACAACATGAGAGAGGGGAGCTTAAAATCCCTGAAAGGTACTGGTGGATGACCCCCTTGACTCACTGGATTTCTTTATCCATGGCCTGATCCACAGAGAAAAGCTGAGTGTAGCTGGCACTAAAAGAAAATCTTCTGCTGGGTGCAGATGTCTCAGTCTTATCAGCTCAGGAGGCTGAGATCTAAAGGATCACATTTCCAGGGTACCCTAGGCAGAAAAGTTTGCTAGACTCCATCTTGACAAAAACAGCAAAAAAAGGACTAGAGGCATGGTTCAAGTGGTAAAGCCTCAGCCAAGCAAGCAGAGGAAATGTGAGACCCTGAATTCAAACACCAGTGCCACCAAAAAAGAAATCAAGAAGGAAAAAAGGAAGGAAGGAAAGAAGGGAGGAAGTAAGGAAGGAAGGAAGGAAGGAAGGAAGGAAGGAAGGAAGGAAGGAAGGAAGGAAGGAAGGAAGGACCAGCAGAAATTTTTCTAAGAGTAGGATGCTCAGTAGATCATTTGCTCAACGCAAATTGAAAGATTAGACAACATCTGGAAACTCTGCTCAAGGCTACAGCCCACAGGCTGTGGCTGATTCCATATGCAAATTGAGACAAATGATGCAACTCCGGTAGAACCTCTAGTCTCAGCCTTCCATTTAGAGACAGGCCAGTGAGGCCCTGACTCACAGGCGTACATACTAACTGCAGCAGTGAAACCTTGTGATAATGCATGTGCTGGAATGCCCTTCTTTCATTCCAGTTTGTGAAACACATAACTTGGTCCATTCCTCCTCCTCGAAGATTTAGTGAAGTAATATTTCTCAAGTTGTTATTTAGGAAAGGTAACATCCCTAGAGAGGGAAAGGGAAGGGAAGACTGTGTCTTACATGATCCATTACCACAGCTCCAGTGCCACAAATTCAGTGTGCTTTTGTTAGAAGTGCAAACAAGGAAAACAGGAAGTGTTACTGGTGAGAGAGAGAGACTTGACAAATCAGTTTCTGGTTAATGTCAATTAATAGGATCAACTGAGAATGTCTCCCTCCTTCTTAGGAAAAGTCTGTATAACAAAAACTACACAAAACAACAGTAAATGAGAACCAAAACTGATTAGTCACGATCAATGGGTAAGAAGAAAGACTGAAAATCCACCATGCAGGAGATATATTTAAGCTCTTTGCCATAGATAAGTTATTATACTTCCTCTTTTCATATGTCCTTAAAGGCAGAGAAATGAATGCTTCTTACTTTTGAATCTGGGATACAATTAATTATGTATAACTAAAAATACTAATTTTGTAATGATTACTATCCAATTGTACATATTTATGAGAATGATGGTACACTATTTAAGCTAAATATTGATCTAGGTACACTCCTTAATTGATTGATTGATGCTAGAACTGGGGCTTAAACTCAGTGCTTCAAGCTCTTACTTGATATTTTTACCTCAAGGGAAGTGTTCTACAAGTTGAGCCACACCTCCACTTCTGGATTTGGCTGGTCAGTTGATAATTTAAAAAAAAAAACTCATGGTCTTTCTTCCCAGGCTGGCTTCAGTTCTTAGTCCTCAGATCTCAGCCTCCTGAGTAGCTAGGATTATAGGCATGAGCCGTTGGCACCTAACCACCCATGAACACTTCTGAGTTTGAGATTACAATATTTAAACCAGCCTGCCCAAGAGATGAATTTAGTTATGTGAAATTATATAAGCATGACAGTTGAAAGAAATAGACATCATTGGGGAGAGAACATTTTAACCACAATAATAATAATCATCATCACATTACTGTGGCTCAAGGATGCTTAAATAGGGAATGAATGAATGAAAGAATGAATGAATGAAGCGTTCAGTCAATGATTAAACTCAATGCCTCCAAATACAACTGAGATGATGCTTAACTATGAACACAAAATCTTTGGATGAATATTTCCTCCATGTTGGAGAAAGCAAGCAACTCATTTCTCCATTGGAATCCATGTGGACATGTCCATGGAAGTCTCAAAAACCCTAACTGTGCAGAAAATGGTTTGTGGCATCTGGCCATGTCTTTTCAGCCTGGGGAAAGCATCTGGGAAAATCATTCTTGTCATGTTTTGGAACAATCACCTCATCTGGAGACCGAAAAGCCGGTCACAATCATAGTCACCTCATTTATAAGACTCAGCCAAGGGAATGTATACACAAATCTACAAATAGCTGCTATAACAAATGTCACCCCCCACACACACATACACATACACACATGGTTAAATAAACTCATCTAGTTATTAAAGCTTGCTGCAAATACTACATAACATGTTGAGTAGCAGAAAGAAATGTATAATGTGTATATTGATCTTTCAAATAATACTAAGCTAGGTGGCATAAGGATAGACAAATCAAGCTCAGAGCTACTTACCAAAAATGACCATAATGCAGAATGATCTATACTTGAAAATTAACTGCTTCCCAAGGGACAACAAAAATAATCTGTTGTCCCTTTCCTTTGCCCAAAAAGGTCATATAATTTCTGCAAAGAGAACAGAAATTTTTTTTTCCCTGAGGGTTGGAGATATGGCTCAGTTGGTAGAGTAATAACCAATAAGCAAAAACATGAGGTACTGTGCTCGAGTCCTGGTCTCAGCCCTTAAAAACAAAAAAGAAAAGAAAACATTTTTCCTCAAACATTATATGCACCAAATCTTTATTCAGAAGTTTTTATTTTGGAGGGCTGGGAAGGTGGCTCCATAGTAGAGGGCTTGCCTTGCATGCATGAGGCCCTGGTCAGATTTCTCAACACTACACAAGCAAAAAAACCACCAGAAGTGGCACTGTGGCTCAAGTGGTAGAGTGCTAGCCTTGAGCTGAAGAGCTGTGTGACAGCGCCCAGGCCCAGAGTTCAGGCCCCACGACCAGACCCCCCCCCTCCCAAAAAAGAAGAAGTTTTTATTTTGGGAGCTTTATATTGCAAAAGGATAAAAAATACTGAGATATATTAATCTTAGGAAGAAAATGAAATATTTCTTAAAATATGAGTGAAGCACCAATGGCTCATATCTGAGGAACATGATTCAAAAAGCCAGTGAGACTCTTAGCTTCAATTAACCAGAAAGAAAGCCAGAAGTAAAGCTGTGGCTCAAGTGGTAGAACACTAACCTTGAGCAAAAAGAAGCTCAAGGTGAGCCCAGGTACTGAATTCAAGACCCAGGACTGGCACGCATACACACAAAATATTGAAAGCCCTATAAAGGATTACATTTAGATAACTAAAAGCATGTTTGTTCTTCTGAAATGCTTAATTTCATTTTTAACTCAAAATAGAATGATACATTTGTTTACTGTTTTTGCAGAAATCAGTCTTTGTAACCCTTTGATGGGAGGAGAATATCAAATCCCTCATAAAGATGATAAGACACTACCTCACACTTACTTTGTTGGTTATAATGAAAAGGATGACACTAGTTTTGGCAATGCAGTACATGCCTATAATCCCAGCACTTGGCAAGCAAAAGGCAGGAAGGAAGCTCACTAGTCTAATCTACAAGTTCCAAGATAGCTTGGGGGATAAGAAATGAGATCTTATCTCCTAAATTGGGCAATGGTGGATGTTGACGAGAATGTAGAGAAAATGGAACTCGCACACATTGTCCATGGAGATGCAAAGGGTCACAGTTGCTTTGGAAAGCAATTTAGCAGTTTCCCCAAAATGTTCAACAGAGACATAGTCTATCACCCAGGTAAGCAATCCATCTGCTGAGCATGGCATATCCTTCATAAAAAGTATCAATAGCTGCTACACCATGAATGAGCCTAGAAAATATTAAGTTATGTAAAGTGTCTGGAATAGGCTAGCCTGGAAAGATGGCCTAGTTTCATTTGAATGCAATGGAAAGATTCAGGTATTCACAGTGATGATCTCTCAGCTTTGTGAACATACTAAAGCAACTAGTAAATTGTCTAAGTTAAAAGGAGAAATTTTATGCTAGTGAATGAAACCTTAGTTTCAAAAATACCCCAATCTTGAATAAATTAGATATACATAACTGTCATTGGGAAGAGAGGTGTGATACTTTAGAAGAAGTTTTGTCTTGTCATCTAAACTTTTGTAGTGTATGAAATATACATCAAAAGGATAGTGCCCATCAGATGTTCCCTGTGCTTGGAAAAGATGAAATAAAAGTAAAAGCATTAGAATTACAAGATAAATAATACATGAATTTCCCTGCCCAGTGAAGCAGGCAGAGACATACAGATATATACTGATTCTACACGAGAAGGAATAAAGAAATCTCAGCACAGAGAAGACTCATATCTGCAGGGATCCAATCACAAGGAGCATCTGAGAGAACATAATTTCATCTGAGTCTTGGAAGCTTGCAAAGTTATCAGGCCTGCAGGGGAAACACCCAAAGTTTCTCTTGATGGAAACCCAGGCAAAGTCAGAGATCTGAGAGTTCTGTCAGCCTCACAGACATGCAAGTCATTCCGCTGAGCCAAAGTTAGGCTTTGCAGAAGAGCTGATGACACTTGAAAGGTTTTGTCCCTAACATGTAAGAAGAAAGGAATTCCATTTCCTGGTAGGTAGAGACTCATCAAAGACATGATGCAAGGAAGTAATCAGGTTTGGATTTATGTAGATTATGCCGACTTCACAGTGGGACAAGAATGAGAGGAATCCAAAAGTGAAGTGAAAGGTATTTTTAGAGAATTAATGGCTAAGGGAAGTTAAGGATGACAAAGTGCCATTAGTAGTAACACAGGTACGGTGAGCAATCATATTTAAATCTAAATCATATTTAGACAGGCATGATGGCTCCTCTCTGGTAGGCATGAAGAATTTCAAGATATGTGCATATTATTTGAATGTCTTTGCAGGTATTCTTCATTTGTACGTGTGTGGGGAGGGGTGTGGGTGCGTGTGCTAGCACGCGCGTGCTTATCAGTTCTGGGGCTTGAACTTAAGGCCTGGGAGCTGTCCCTAAGCTTTTGTGCTCCAAGACTAGCATTCTACCACTTAAGCCACAACTCCACTTCCAGCATTTTTGGTAATCAATTGGAAATAAGATTCTCATGGGCTTTTGTGCCCTGACTGGCTTCAAACTGCAATCCTCAGATCTCAACCTCCTGAGTAGTTAGGATTACAGGTATAAGCCATGGGTACCAGATTGAAAGTACAATTTTAATTCTGAAGCATCGGTGAGAAAGTCCAGCTGGATATGTGCATGTGATGAATCACTGGAACATCCCTGACATAATTAAGAGCTTGCCCAGAAGCCAGAAGAAGCTCAGATTCTGGAATGGCAGTACAGAACCCATACAAGTTGCCCAATAAATATTTAGCAACTGAATGACCAAATCAACATCCTATTGGTCCCAAGGAACATGAAATATGGAATCAAGAGCAATACTCTAGATTTGTCTTCTAACTGCTTATGTATCACAATGAGAACTAAAAAAGCAATCTTGTTGTTTTGTTTTTATGCCCACACTAAGACTTGAACTCAGCTCCCTGAGCTCTGACTTGACTTTTTCACTCAAGGCTGACTCTTTACCGCTTCAGCCATATCTCCACTTCTGGCTTTTTGCTGATTAATTGGAGATAAGAGTCTCTGGGATTTGTCTGCCTGAGCTGGCTTTGAGCCTCGATCCCCAGATCTTAGCTTTCTGAGTAGCTAGGATTACAGTTGTGAGCCACTGGCGCCTGGCTTAAAAGCAGTCCAGCTCAGGATTGTTTGGATATGTAATTTGGTAAGTTTTCAGCTCAGAGACATGATGGTAAAGAGAGTGAATAAGAATAAAGAAAGGAGCTAAAGATTGAATGTCATTGGAGAAGAGGAAGTATATTCAGTAATAAAGAGAGGCAGAGAGGCAGGCGACCAGTGAGATGAGGCCAAGAGCAGGGCAGTGTCAGCATTTCAGAAAAACCACGTGAAGAAAATGGCAGGGGGAGGCTTGGCTGTGCCAAATGCCACTGCTGCTTCCAGTTAGAGGAGGAATGACAAATTTATAGAGATGACAAAGCAAAGGTCACTTGTGACTTTTGACTATTTTACTGTGGAGTACAAGGAGGAGGAAAAAAAAAAGCATATCTGCAGTGAGTTCCACAAGCAACAGAGCTAGGCAGAGGAAGAAATGAAGAACATGAAACAAATATGAAGCTTTTGCTAGGGAGGCCAGCAGAGACATGGGGAGAGCGAGGGTGTAAGCTAGCATCAAGGGAGGGCACACATATGTCTATTCACATGCCAACAGGTTTAGTGCTAATGCTCAGGGGAAAACCTGGTGCCTGAATTGAGGAAAAGGATACAACAGAGAAATGATGGTGAACACCTCTGAGCAGTTAAGAGGAGCCAGGCCAGGGACGGGGGAAGGGTAAGAACTCTGCTTATCCCTGGAATAGAAGGAACCTGGAATAGAAGGAAAGGCAGGGCCTGTTGTTGCATGTGGAGGAAGGGTGGTGGGTTTGGCAGAACTTAATTTTTGCAGATAAGAGAAGAAAGAACAAGAGCAATAACTTCCCAATGAGGGAAACTTACAGTCTAAAAGTGAACATCACCTATGTAAATATAGCTAACCTCAATAGAATACAAGAGCATTACTTAAAAACAATGCCATTGAGCTGGGAAGGTGGCTCAGTGGTAGAGTGCTTGCCTTGCATGCATGAGGCCCTGGGTTCGATTCCTCAGCACCACATAAGCAAAAAGATAAAAGCCGGAAGTGGCGCTGTGGCTCAAGTGGTAGAGCGTTAGCCTTGAGCTGAAGAGCTGAGGGACAGCGCCCAGGCCCAGAGTTCAGGCCCCACGACCAGGCCCCCCAAAAAAATAATTGTAAAAAAAAAACAAACAATGCCATTACTTGTATGAAGTCATTCCAATCTCCTAGCAGGCATGAGGACAAGATGCCAAAAACATTTAAATAGAGGAGGTAGTGGGTTTTTATAGATGAAGTAAAAGGGAAGCATTTACATTGGACTCTGTGTGAAGGAACTTTTAACATAGTGGTAAGATTTTTATGGTCAAAAACTGAGAGAGACAGAGGGAAGGTGTGACATTGTCCAAAAAGAAATGTTCTCTTTACCTGACTTATGTACCTATAACACCTCCATACAGTACCTTAATTACAACAATAAAAAGTCAAAAATATTCCTATGGTAAGTTTATTAGCTTGACAGTAAAGGGAAGCCATCATTGCAATAGTTATTTTAGAAACATGTATTTGAATGTGACAAGTGAAGGAGAATATTATTTCCTTGTAAGATGAATAGAAAATAAAGGGCCCAATAGCTTCCTACACAGGAATAGTGTGTTTTCACAAGTAAAGTTTCAAAACTTGTCATTCATTTTACATTATTTTACAATTCTTTACCCATGGATAGACAAGTCGGTGACTAAAACTTGAAGAAACACAGAAGATCTTTCTGTGTACAAACAGTTAAATCATTTTTCCCAAATACAACTCTCTTTTCCTTCTAAAACACTGTCTATTTGACTCCTAAGGCTGCAAAAGCAATTTTATAACCTCTACATATTTAACTTTTGTATGAAAAGGTATCACAATAAAGTCACATCTTCATTACAGACTAATAAAAGGGTTGAGCCTCAAGATAGCTTGAATAATCAAATGTTTGTTGGCTCAACTAACTAAAGAAAAAAAATAGACTAAGAGTATTTTGATTCTATAGTTCTAGTTCATCCAGAGTATTAGAAAAACTGCTGCAGAATAATTCTGGTACAGGAAGTAGAGCTATAGCTCAATGTGGTAGAACACTAGCCTTGAGTAGAAAAGCTTAGGGACAGCACCCAAGCCCTGAGTTCAAGCTCCATGACTGACAAAAATAAAATAAAATGAGAATTCTAGTACAGATGAAGACAAAGGCCTGCAAGGAGAATCTCTTCCATTATTCTAGCCAGTCTTCCTTAATCCCTCTGTGACCTGACTCCCATACCATCTTCTGCGCCAATCACTGACTTTTGGGCCATCCATTGGATGTCAGCATCTCTTGAAGCATGGAAGAGAACCCGTTTAAGATCTAGGTTTGGTGAAGGAAAAGGAGAGCAATAGAAAATAGACATGTATATTGCAAGTGGCAATTGGTAATTATGTATAAAATACAATCCCTAAAAATGGAAATCAAATGGATATATTCTTTATTTCTTATTATTTTTATGCTAAAATCAGAGAGATTACAGTTACATAAGTCAGGCAAAAAGCATATTTTCTCCTTCCTTCCTTCCTTCCTTCCTTCCTTCCTTCCTTCCTTTCTTTCTTTTTCTTTTTTTTTTTTTTGCCAGTCCTGGGACTTGAACTCAGAACCTGGGCACTATCCCTGAGCCTCTTTTGCTCCGGCATTTTCTGTTTATGTGGTACTGAGGAATCGAACTAGGGTTTCATGCATGCTAGGTAAGCACTCTAAGCCACATTCTCAACCCCAAGAGTACATTTTCTTTGGGGCAATGTCCCCCCCTTCCCTCACTCGCTCCAATTTTTCCCTCCCTTGCTCCAATTTTTCCCTCCCACCCCACCCACAAGTTGCATAGTTCATTTCTAACATAGTGTCTAGTGAGTTTCACTGCTATATTTGTTCACCCTTTGTCCCTCCATTTCTGTTCCCCCCCTTACCCTCCCAAAGACATATAGAGAAACAAACAAGACAAAAAGATATACAATGAATTGTTGTTTTGTGTTTTAGGATTATTCAGAGGTGAGAGACTTTCTTTAATTCAGTCTTTCAAATTCCTTGTGTGCTTTAATCTTTTTTTGTGAATAAAGTTTTTATATATAAGGGGAAATCATTCTGCAGTAGCTATTTTTAAGTCAGGTTATGTATTTGCTAATATTTTATTCAATCAAATTTAAACAAACACTTCCAATATTTAAAATTTGGTGCTGGGTGCTTTTACACATCTCATACTTTCTTGGCACATATATATTTTCAAATAACTAAAAAAGTTTAAAAGGGACACACTGGGCTACTTGCCAATAGGAGTGAGTGATTGACATACAGGAAAAGATAGGCAAACTGTTATACTACATATTTTTTATATCTTGACTGTATCTTGACTAGCTACATTCACGCGTCCTGCTTACATCATTTGCAGCTAAGTGTGATCTAATAGTTGCTTATATAACTAATAATCTGATTCCATATCTGTCTTATAACCCCCTCAAAATCATGAAGGTTGAGAGCATTTGAATCAGATAAAGTATGATAAACTTAGATAAAGTTAAAGCAATATCTGACTTAAAGGTGAAGTAACCTCCTTGTGGATCAGGTCTTCAAATTCACAAGTAGACATACAAGTCAGGTAAGTACAGATCAGATAAATGCAGATCTTTTTTTATTTCTTGGTGTGTGTGTGTGTGTGTGTGTGTGTGTGTGTGTGTGTGTGTGTGTGTGTGTATTAAGGGTAAGAATAAGAAATATAGAAACTTAATAGTCTATTTTTAAATTCACAGAACTACAGACAGTAAGCCTAGCATCTGTTTAAACTTTTCTGATCACAAACATAAAAATATAACATATAAGCCAGGCACTAGTAGCTCTTGCCTTGTAACCCTAGCTACTCAGGAGGCTGAGATTTAAGGATCACAGTTTGATACCATCCTAAGAAGTAAAATCCATAAGACTGTGATCTCCAGTTAATTGCCAAAAAAAAAGCTAGCAGCAGAATTGTGGCATAAATGGTAGAGCACCAGCCTTGAACAAAAAAGCTCAGGGAATGAGGGGAAGGAAGGAAGGAAGGAAGAAAGGAAGGAAGGAAGGAAGGAAGGAAGGAAGGAAGGAAGGAAGGAAGGAAGGAAGGAAGGAAGGAAGGAGGAAGGAAGGAAGGAAGAAGGAAGGAAGCAAGGAAGGAGTAGAAGAAAGGAAGAAAGAAACAAACAAACAAACAAACAAAGAAGAGAAAGAAAGGAAGGTAGATCTATTCTCAAATTTCTGAGTCTACAGAGTAAGCTAAGCATCTTTTCAAATTTTCCTAAAACAAACATAAAACATAAACATATAGTTAGTATGATCCACTACACAAGTCCAGAGACCATTGGCAAATCTACAATCTGTTATTTTGTGGTTCTCACTGAGTCTAAACAAATCATACCACTAGGAAATCCAACGTATCTCCTTCAACTCCACCCAATCTCCATCTCTTCATCTTTTTGTTTCCTGAGACTGTTAAGGATTACTCAACCCAGACTGGGTCATGCTTGCTGGAGAGTCTATCAGCCTCACTACTTCAGCTTGGCACAGTGTCACTACTGAAACTTGGTACACAAAACAGCTCAGATCTTTGCTAATAACTTGCCCTGGCTTCCTGGAGTCTTTCTCTGAGAATCCTGGCATTGAATTCTCTTTGATCACCATGTCTTGTTATGTTATTATTCTATAAATCATGCTAGTTCCTCTTGGCAACTGGGTCCTGGAGGGCTGTTAGCCTAAATTACAAACCTAGCCAGACCACTTCTCGCCAACAACGCCAGAATTGTATATTGAGCCTAGCAAGCCAAGACCATCTAATTTTCCACAGAAACTTTACTCTTAGGTTTTCCCTTGGCCCTCTCTGTCCCATGTCTTGTGCAGAATTATCCTATCTCCCCTGACAGATACCTTTAGCTCTTGATTTCTGGGTATGTGTGTCTTGGTTCCAACCTCCATGAAGCTCATGTTTGTTTGCACCAGTACTGGGGTTTGAATTCAAGACTGGTGCTCTACCATTTCAGCCATGCCTCTACTTTCAGCTTTTTGCTGGTTAATCGGAGCTAGGAGTCTCACAAACTTTCCTACCCAATCTTGCTTTGCAGTCTTCAGATCTCATGCCACTGAGTAGCTGGGATTACCGGCATGAGCCACCAGTGCCTGGCTCACAGGAGAATTTTTAAAGAGTAGCAATCTGGAGTGCCAGTAGGAAGCTACTCTTAGTCGTTTGATATGGCCACTTTAAGAATCACTCCAATGTATTGGTGTAAAAAAGCACATAGTTGTGCAGATCAGAGGGCTCAAAAAGCCCTATGGGGTTTAAATCATTGTGTCCTCAGGGACCACCCAGATGATCCAGAACAATATTTCCATCTCCAAAATGCTTAACTTGGTCCTATCTGTAAAGATCCTTTCCCCATGACATGCCCATATTCACAAGGCCTGGATATTGGAATGCAGACATCTTTGAGGGCCCATTGTTAAGGAATCACTTGTTATTTAAGTAAATTGCTTCAGTAATGCTTTAAATAGCACAGATCTAAGTCCATCTCCATAATATGTATAATTGAAAGGGACAGGGTTTGTACATATAGAGAATTCCCTTTAACATCAACAATAGCCAACATCCTGGTTTGAAACTTCTTAGTAGCATACTAGAGTAAGAAAACTCATGGAAACCTCAATGTTTCTTTATTGGTTACTAAGTGATACAGGTTCAGTTGCCTTCATTATCCAATAGGCTACTAAGTGATACATGTTGAGTAGCCTACATCCAATGGGCTACTGAACAGTAAGAGAAATAGAGTCAAAGACATTATATGAATAAACAATTCAAACATGTCCTTTCAAGAGTTTATATCTGCTGAACTCACCTAATACTTCTAGACCTCCATGATACAAAAATCAGACTGTCTTTCACAATTCTCTGATTTTGCTTTCAAGCCTTTTTGCCTTTGAATGACAAATGTTCAGATAGGGCCAAGTGATGGAGGTTCACGCCTGTACTCCTAACTACCCAGAAGGCTGAGGATTATGGTTCAAAACTAGCCCCAGCAGGAAAGCTGTGATAGTCTTATTTCCAGTTAACTACCAAGAAGCCAGAAGTAGAGCTGTGGCTCAAGTGGTAAAGTGCTAACCTTGAGCAACAAAAGTTAAGAGAAAACACTGAAGCCCTGGGTTCAAGCCCCATTATTTGCACACACATGCACACACACGCACACACTGTCGGGTGGGTTAAACTATTTTAATTGGGTATTATGGATAGACTGCCATGAGTTGTAAATGCAACATGTCTACTGAATTTGTTTTCTATTAATGCATTTATTATTTCTAATGACCAATAAAAACATATATAGTTATTGTAAATAGCATGATGTTTTTAAAAATACATGCACACACACACATACACACACACATATAGAGAGAGAGAGAGAAAAAGAGAGAGAGAGAGAGAGAGAGAGAGAGAGAGAGAGAGATTGTGGGATGGCTAAAACAATTTCATTAATAGATGACTTTGTATTACCTTGGTTCATCCCTAAACAACAATAAAAGCATTTAGTATACTCCAACTCGAATATCTATTCCACTTAAGAAGTATTTTAAGCAATCCTACCTTTGGAAATGCCCAATAAAAGAAGGGAGAATGACACTTGTAGTTATCCAGTAGGAACAATTTATTCATTAATAATTTTATTGGAAAGTACTCAGAATACCAGGTTGAACTAAACAAAACTGTTTGGACTAATATTTACCTATGAAAATGGTAATGTCATATGACTTCATGTAATATAGAGTTGAATATTTGTGGCATTACAAATTCCAGCAACAGTTACCCAAAAAGACAATTGGTAACTTTGTGGTGTGTGTGTGTGTATGTGTGTGTGTGTGTGTGTGTGTGTGTGCTAGTACTGGGACTTGAACTCAGATCCTCTCAGTCTTGCTTGATTTTTCACTCAAGACTGAGACTCAACCATTGAGCCACACTTCCACTGCTGATTTTCTGCTGGCTGGTTAGAGATCAAAGTCTCATGGATTTTCCTGCCTGGGCTGGCTTTGAACCTCAATCCTCAGGACTCAGCCTCTTGAATAGCTAGGATTATAAGTGTTTGCGACCAACACCCAACTTATTTTCTATATTTCAATATTTCTATATTTCTATATTTCAATAATAATATATACCATCCAGAAAAAAGTATTTTATTTTATGAAGAGCATTTCTCCAAATACTTCCCAGAACTTTCTAGAAGGGGGGAGGGGGCAGAAGGAGTTGTCCTGGCTGCAGACTCAGCTAGACCTATGGGCGAATCAAAAGGCTTCATACAACTCCAGCCCCAGAGCTTCAAGTTCATTATCAAAACCTCAGAGGCAGTGTGTTATAGACACCACTCTACCCTTGCTGAATTCCTAAACCACATCATCCACTGCATATAAAAACACATGGTTGCTGCATTAAGCCACTAAATTTGGGGTCATTTGTTACACAGCATCTTTGTTAGTGTCTCTCATCTGAAGATGTGTCTTTTCTTCTCCTCACAATCTCCACTGCCTATGGGAAAGGAGACATTAGCCATTATCAGTCCTAATCTCACATTGAGCAAGGGAACTCAGTTGTCATGTTTGCTAAATCTTTCCTGGCCAGATCCAGCAGCATAAAAGATGAAGAGAAAGAGTGCAGACCCTGGCCAAGCCCCCGTGGCTTAAGCTGGCTGAGATCTGAGGGCTATGGTTTGATGCCAGCCCAGGCAGGAAAGTCTGTGAAATCTTATTTCCAATTAACTACCAAAAAAGTCTCAGTGGAGCTGTGGTTCAAGTGGTAGAGCACTAGCCTTGAGCAAAGAAGTACAGGGATAGTGCCCAAGCCCTGAGTTCAAGTCCTAGGACAGGTATGTGTGTGTGTGCATGTACACACACACACACACACACACACACACAGAAGACAAAGACAGAGACAGAGAGACAGAGAAAGACAGAGAGACAGAGACAAGTGCAAACTCTGGAAATTAACTGTGGGGCTGTGAATTGTATCTCTGCCACTAGCAGAGTGGACAATGACAAGTGGAAATTATTATATAACTTCTACACACCCATTATCCTATCTATAAAATGGCAATGTTAATAGCACTTGGTTGAGTTATCAAGAGAATTAAGTGCGCCATTATTCATAAAGTTCTTAGTGTGCCAGAATACAAAAAAGTGACACTATTGTTAAATAAAATACTATGGAGAGCATGTAGTATATTAAAAGCAAATTACTCTTTTCCTTACAAACAAAGCGAAAGCTTTAGTTAGAGTCATAGAATCTAGAAAGCCTTAAACATCTGGTCTATTCTAAAGTACTTAATTTAGGACAGCACACTTCGTGGTAGATATAAGCACTTTCTGGAAGTACATAGAACTGGGGTTGCTCTCAGATGGCTTTTCCAGTGGCTCTGATCCACCTTCTATAGACTACTGTTTTCTTCCCAACTTCTTGATACAGCCTGAAAAATGTGCATGCGAATGACCTCATCAGCAGAAATCCAGCAGGAAATATGACACTTTCAACCCAGGTAATTCAGGAAAGTTTATATGTGCACTATAGACATTCATTTTGTTTATATTTTGTTTGTTGATTATAAGGCTGAAGTGCTTTATAAGGAAAAGAAGTCTGCCAGACACTGGTGGCTCATGCATGCTACTTAGGAGGCTGAGATCTGAGGATCACAGGTCTAGTTTAAAGGTTGAGCAGCCTCATCTTCTGCCTCTGGTGAGGCCCTTTTGCATGCCTCATATGATGTTAGACAGAAATAAAGCAAGCAGCGGGATACATATTCTCTTTGAAACACTTGGGCTTGAACTCCGGGCTCTGAGCTTGCGAGTCTGGTATTCTACTACTTGAATCATGCCCAAGCACTGTTTTGGTGAAGGCTACTTGTCAGATTCATCTTACTTTCTGCTGGGATGGCCTCCAAATAGCTGTGTTTGTTCATATATCTACTTGGGAGGCTGTCACAGCTTAGTAATAGTTAGGATATGCTGAAATGTTCTCTGTCTCTGTCTCTGTCTGTCTCTGTCTCTGTCTCTCTCCCTCCCCCACCTTCCCTCTCTCTCTCTCTCTCTCTCTCTCTCCTCTTTGCCATACCTAGCTTCTTTTTTTGAAAAAATGTGATTATCTTAAGTAGTTGCACAAAGGGGACCTTACTTTTATTTATTTTTGGTGCCTGTCCTGGGCCTTGACCTCAAAGCCTAGGCACTGTCCCTGTGCTTTTTTGCCAAGGTTCGTGATCTACCACTTGAACTACAGCACCACTTCTGGCTTTTTTTTCCTTACAGTTAATTGGAGATAAGTCTCTCAGACTTTCCTGCCTGACCTGGCCTTGAACAGTGGTTCTCAAATCTCAACCTGGTGAGTGGCTAGGATTACAGGTGGAGCCACTGGGGTGCAGCTTACAAAGGGTTTCAATTTCACAAGGCAGTTTGTGCAATGCAACTTGATCAGTGTCACTCTTCCCATCCTGCTCCTCTATCTCCCCCAACTTCACCCTATTCTTAGCTTTTTAGGACTTACGTAGGGCAGCCTCAGTGTAGTCAGACACCTTACAATGGCAACTCAGAAACCAAGCAACAACCAAGAAACATTTAACCATGAGCAAAGTCCTGGAACAGAAAGAGTATGCTACATTTCAAAAACTGTGACAAAGGATATAGTAAACGAGTTGCCTCTGAACTGAAGCACCCAGTAGGCTCTGCTGCGAAGCTGCTTTACCCAGAGGTCTTTGGGAGTCGCAGAAATGTTTCAGGAGCTACGTGTCTCTAATACGCTTGTACTTCAGCTCACTCTTGCAGCATAACGAATATAGGGGCCTGGGGCCCATGGCACATACTGGAATCCTAGCTACTCAGGAAGCTGAGATCTGAGGATCGCAGTTGGAAGACAGCCTGGGAAGGAAAATCTTTAACTCTTATCTCCAATTAATTACCAAAAAAAGCCACAAGTGGAGCTGGCTCAAGTGTTAGCCTTGAGCACAAAAGCTGAAGGACAGTGACCAGGCCCTGAGTTTAAGCCCCAGGACCAGCACAAAAAAAGAAAAGAAAATTCTTACTTATAATAATTTCTAATCTTACCACAAAATCCTATTATACATACATATATATATATATATATATATTCTCACTAAATAATTCTAAGAAGAATGACTTTAGCATTTTAAATAAAACAAATAAGTGCATCCTTGGCATAAAACAAATCAAACTATTGTCACTGCTGAAATGATATTAGGAGATACACACAGATTTGGTTGTTGTTTTTTTTTGGGGGGGGGCGCTCCAGTCATGGGGTCTGAACTCTGGGCCTGGGCGCTGTCCCTCAGCTCTTCAGCTCAAGGCTAGCGCTCTACCACTTGAGCCACAGCGCCACTTCCGGCTCTTTTCTTTTTGCTTATGTGGTGCTGAGGAATCGAACCCAGGGCCTCGTGCATGCAAGGCAAGTGCTCTACCACTGAGCCACCTTCCCAGCCCTGATACACACAGATTTTGGAAGCATTCCAAAGAGGAATGCCCAACATGATTTTAGGTATGGCAAGATGCTTTGTAAAATAAATTTGGCCTTCTGGTATAAGTATTTTTCAAAAAAGTCCAGCATCAGGCTGGGAAGTTGGCTCAGTGGTAGAGCGCTTGCCTTGCATGCCTGAGGCCCTGGGTTCGATTCCTCAGCACCACATAAGAAAAAAGCCGGAAGTGGCACTGTAGCTCAAGTGGTAGAGCCCTAGCCTTGAGCTGAAGAGCTGAGGGACAGTGCCCAGGCCCAGAGCTCAGGCCCCACGACCGGACCCAAAAAAAAAAAAAAAGTCCAGCATCAAGCTTTTTTTTTTTTTTGTCGGTTGTGGGGCTTGAACTCTGGGCCTGGACGCTGTCCCTCAGCTCTTCAGCTCAAGGCTAGTGCTCTACCACTTCCACAGCGCCACTTCCGGCTTTTTTCTTTTTGCTTATGTGGTGCTGAGGAATTGAACCCAGGGCCTCAGGCATGCGAGGCAAGCACTCTACCACTGAGCCAATTTCCCAGCCCAAGCTTTTTTTTTTTTGGTCAAATTCACAGAAAATTTTCTGTGACAAACGTAGTGATTGTGTAGGCCCCACTGTCATATTGGAAGAGCTTATGGGAAGAATGAATTCAAGCACCTCCATGATTTTAGCGAAAAGAGTAAAAACAGATGAACTTGAAGAATGAGGCTTGCTATGAGGGTGTTGTTCCTTCTTTCTATCAGCTTATTGGTTACACTTTTTGGAAGCATTAATCATGTAAAGACAGCATTTTCCGTACGCATAGCTCAAATGATTATCCCGGAACTTCCAGACTGGAAAATCTGCAAGTCATTTTCTCTACATGTATTATTATATTCTCTGTGAGGAAATGATGTGAAATTGAATGGTGTTGACTATATTCACAAAGAGCAAACTTAGTCCAGATTTCCATGTAGCTTCGGGTGTGTTGTTAAAAATGTAGTATTTTCCAACCTGTTTATCAATATTAAGTGAAAGATTCTGTACCATTTATAGAGAACCTGATCCCTAAAGTCATTGCTCAACTTTTCATTGGTTTGATTAAATTTTAAGAGGTCAATTTAAAAAAAAATTGTTTCCGACAAATTTATGCAAAGACTGTTTTGTTATCCTTGGGATTGAAGTGAAGGCTGTGCATGCTGGGAACACATTCGAGCGGTGAACTGCAGCCTCAGACCCCCAAGGGCTATTGCTAAGAGATAAAAAATACCCCATCGTCATGACATCTTTTCTTCTGATATAATAATTAAATCAAACTTTTTCTTTCACATTTGGATAGTCGAAGCATCATCCATGAGTTGTGTTCACTTGAAATGTTTAAAATGAGACTCACTAAGAATCAAATAAAAAATGTTACTCACATTTATACAAGAAGGAAAAGTGATTATCAGTAAGCATGTATTTCTTCAGATTTTCTTCAAAAAACACACATCCTTGTTTCTTCCTCTGTGTGTGTGTGTGTGTGTGTGTGTGTGTGTGTGTGTCTCTTAGTACTGGGGTGGTTGAACTGAAGGGAAAGGTGCTGTTCCTTAGCTTTTTCACTCAAGACCAGCACTCAACTTGAGCCACAACTCCACTTCTGGCTTTTGGATGGTTAGTTGGAGATAAGGGTCTCAGGGACTTTCCTACTCAGGCTCTTGAGCAGCTAAGATGATGGATTTGAGGCCCTGGCCCCCAGCTTGTTCCTTCAATTTTGAAAGGGTATATTTTAAATGACCTACTTTCAACCTAGCATTAAATATGTCACACCTTGGTGCAGTTGGCTTCAAAGTGTTTCACCTTTTGCTATTTCTCAAAGTTTAATCATGCCGACCAGTGTAGGATATTTTCCTTAGAGAGTAGAATTTAAAAAAAAAAAAAAAAAAGATAAGGATACACTTGTTCTGATTGTGAAGATTCCACATAATTTTATGTTTTTCTGTGTGGCCAATATGCTTCATTAATACAAATAACAATTAATACAATAATTCCTATGTTAAACATACTGTGATTTGCAGGCGAAAGGCTGGCCAGCCACTTTGTCTCTAGAGTTCCTTCAGTTGCTCTACTTCTGAGACAGACATCAAGAATCGGCAGATGGTTCTCTACAGAGTTTAAAGTCCCTAGGGGAAAATTCCACAGTTGCTTTTTCTCATAAGTCCCTCTGTGTTACATCCGTTTGTCAGGAACGTGTGTCTAGTATCTGTCCAAAATCCCTCATAAGTGAATGTAAGTTATTCCTCCACAGGGTGACCTATATTGACATGAAAAGCAGCTGCCTGCCATGTTTGGTGTAAGATCTTTTCACACAGATCAACCCTTGAAAACCAAACTGAATTCTTGGCAGCTACCAGAGACTTGGAGATGCAAATCCCATGTTTGATTTGGGAAAGGGAATTCTATACATTCACTGAAATTGTTGCGCTAAAACACAGTGTGACTGTTCATCAGTTAGCTTTCTTGATTAAATGAAGAAACAAGAATGGATTTATATATTCTTGCTTCTCAAATATTAAGCAGCTTTGATGGGAGTCAACGGCTCATGCCTGTAATTCTAGCTATTCAAGAGGCTGAGATTTGAAGATCATAGTTCAAAGCCAGCTAAGGCATGAGTCTGTGAGACATCTCCAATTTTTATGTTCCTCTTTTTCTTTTCCTAGTTCTTTATTTTTTTGGGGGGTCCAGTCATGGGGCCTGAACTCTGGGCCTGGGCACTGTCCCTCAGCTTTTCAGTTCAAGGCTAGCGCTCTACCACTTGAGCCACAGTGCCACTTCCGGCTTTTTTTCTTTTTGCTTATGTGGTGCTGAGGAATCGAACCCAGGGCCTCATGCATGCAAGGCAAGTGATCTACCACTGAGCCACCTTTCCAGTCCTTCCTAGTTCTTTAATTTAAAAGAATGGTTTATTTTATTTTTCATCTCATCTATTTGAAGAGAAAGTACCTCGTTTGCTTTACAAAACACTACAGTTGCACAAGAACACATCTGTATGCACTACTTAAATATCCTTTCTCTTTGATGATGTCTCAGAGAGGAAAGCTAGGACCAGAGCCAGGCATTATTTTAGGTAAACAGGGGCCTGTGTGACTCTCATGGAAGTTTTATTGGGAAGGCTATCCCATTGCAGTAAGCTCTGTCCTAGAACACAACGCCTGGGAATGTTTCTTTTAGCTGTGATTTATGTGATCACATCACCTGGGAAGCATTCCACCTTGTCATTATCTTGTACATGTTTTGCTGAATAGCCAAGAGTGTGACTATAAAAACTGTCCATCTGTTCACTTAAGATTTGTGTACTTGGTCGTATCCAGATTTTACAATATCAAAAATGACATTGATGTTGCAAGTAGACCAAACAAAAAATTCACTTTATTAATTATTACTATTCCTGAGAAGCCATCTCTTTAGAATAAAATCTGAAATTTCCAGTGTAGCAGCACAAGCATGCTACAGATTTTAATAATTCCTCTTTTATTGAGTACAGCTGCAGGTCCTTGACCTGCTTCAAAAAGTAGAATATAGGCTGGACATTGGTGATTCACAGCTGTAAACCTAGATATTCAGGAGGCTGAGATCTGAGGATCATGTCCAAAGCCAGCCTGGGCAGGGAAGTCCATGAGACTCTTATCTCCAATTAACTACCAAAAAGCTGAAATGGTGCCGTGGCTCCAAGTGGTAGAGCACTAGCCTTAAACACAAAGCTCAGGAATAGTAACCAGGCCTAAGTTCAAGCCCCAGGACTGGAACCAAAAAACAAAAATGTGGAATAAAGCAAACTGGGTGCCAGTGGCTCATGTGTATAATCCTACCTACTCAGGAGGCTGAGATCTAAGGACTAGGGTTGGAAGGCAAATTTGTGAGACTCTTAACTCCAGTTAACCATCAAAAAAAGCTGCAGTGGAGTTGTGGCTCAAGCAATAGAGTGCTAGCCTTGAGCAAAAAGAAGCTTGGGGACAGTGCCCAGGGTCCTGGGTTCACGCCCCAGGAATGCCCCCTCCACACACACAATTAGAATACAGCAAAAACAATGAGATGTAATTATATGCACACGACTGTATGATGAGATTACAGAGTGAATCTCACTGGAGTCTCTTTGGCTTGCTGACTCTGAGGCCATGTTGGGGAAGTCCATGTAATAAGGAACTAAAGATGCTCTGGAAAAATGAGAACCGTCCACCCTCCCCCATCAGCAGCTGACACAGGTTTCCATCCAGCATCTGTTGATAGGGAATACCTCAGTTCTGCATCCACCAGCAATGGAATTCAGCCGACAGCTTGAGAGAGCTTGGAAGTAGATCTCCTCTAGCAAGTCTCAGTGGAAATAACAGTTCTGTCCAACACCTCAATTGTTCCTTCCAAGGAGCGCTGAGCAGAGGCTCCAACTAAACCAGCTTGGACTCCTCATTCACAGAAACTGGAACTGGGAGGAAATGAACATATGTTGCTTGAAGTCACTTAGTGGAAAGATTATTATATAACAAAAAATAATTCACACAGAGCTTCTTAGCCTTTCTTTATCTTCCTTATCCTTCAAAATGTTAAAGAACAGACCTCTATTATTTTGTAGAAGTCTCTTCCTATGAACATGTTTGATACTTCATCATAGTTAGATTTGTATTTTACTTTGGGGGGAGGGATGGAAAAGGGGGGTCTGGGACCTGAAGTCAGGGACTGAACACTGTTCCTGAGCTTTTTTTGCTCAAGGCTTAAAGCCCTACAGCTTGAGTGCACAACTCTACTTTTGGCTTTTTTTGGTGGTTAATTGCAGATAAGAGCCTCATGGACTTTGCTACTCAGGCTGACTTCAAACCATGATCCTTAGATCTCAGCCTCTTGAGTAGCTAGGATTACAGGTATGAGCTACCAAAACCCTGCTAGCTTTTGTATTCTGTGACAGAAATAACACAGAAGTGGCAATTGTGTGCTTCTCCATATAGTCTATTAAAAGGTGATTAATACTTGGCAGACAGAGGCAGGATAATCATGAGTTGTAGATCATTCTAGAATACTTAGCAAGAGTCTGACAACAAATTAACAATTATCCCAATACAAATGATGTTAGATCAATCAATTGGTTACTATGGTATCCCTGAGGTCACTCATTATAAAGGCATTATTTTTATCATTAAATAATAAATAGCTTGTGATTAAGTGCTTTAAATACATAAACTAAATAAATATTTCATTCATTATCCAATGTTCACTTACTAGTTTTATTTATTGTTTATTTTTGTTTATTCATTTATTGTGTGCTGGTACTAGGTCTGAATTCAGGGCCTGTATTCTTATTAGCTTTTTTTGCTCGAGGTTAGTACTCTACCACTGGAACCACAGCTCCATTTCCAGCTTTTTGCTGGTTAATTGGAGATCAGAGTCTCTCAGATTTGTCTGTATGGGCTAGCTCCAAACTGAGATTCTCGGATCTCAGTCTCCCAAGGACCTAAGATTACAGGTGTGAGCACTGGTGCCTGGCTACCTATGAGATTTAGCAGCCATTAATTATTATCTTTTATAGTTTTTGTTTGCAATCTAAGAGGCATTATATGTATACATATCATCATTGATTGATTCATATCACTGTAGAATCCATTTCTTATTTCAGTCAACAATTTATAATGTTACTACTACTGTTTCATGTTTGTCCATTAGATAGATCCTTTATCTAATATGTTCCCATCATTTCTTAATGCTTTCGATCTTTTTGGCAAAACAGTATTTTCCAGGCACGTCTTTCCCCATCTGAAGCCTAAAAAAATACTCTCCATAAAAATTCCTGGTTTCATTTAGTGAAGAATAATATTTGGAAACCGAATCTGGAAGCCAGACCTGGTAATGCATGCCTGTAATTCCAGCTACTTGGGTGATGGAGGTAGGAGGATCAAGAGTTCCAAACCAGTTGAGCAAAGTTAATGAATTGTACTTCAAAATCAAGACACAAATCAACAAAGGCTGTTGATGTGGTTTAAGTGCTAGAGTGGTGCTTAGCATGCATGAAGCCCTGAATTTAATCCTGAGTACCACGAAATCAAGCAAGCAAGTAAGATAGAAAAGAAAGAAAGAAAGAAAGAAAGAAAGAAAGAAAGAAAGAAAGAAAGAAAGAAAGAAAGAAAGAAAGAAAGAAAGAAAGAAAGAAAAAGAAAGAAAGAAAGAAAGAAAGAAGAAGGAAAGAAGGAAGGAAGGAAGGAAGGAAGGAAGGAAGGAAGGAAGGAAGGAAGGAAGGAAGGAAGGAAGGAAGGAAGGAAGGAAGCAGGCAGGCAGGCAAAGAGAGAGGAAAGGAGGGAGGAAAGAAGGAAGGAAGAAAGAGGGTAGGAAGGGAGGGATGGAGAGAGGGAGAGGAGGGGAGAAGAGAGGAGAGCAGAGGAGAGGAAAGGAGAGGAGAGGAGAGGCTAGGGAGAAGAGAGGAGAGGAGAATGAATATGTTTAATTGGAGATTAGAGTCTCCTGCCTAAGCTGGCTTCAAATTGTGGTCCTCACATCTCAGCCTCCTGAGTAGCTAGGATTAGAGAATGAGCTACCAGTACTCTCTTGCAAGTTGCAAGTTTGAATTCTTCACTGCTGGCCCTATTTGTTAGGACCATCACAACAAACTTTTCCAGGTACTCAAAGTATCAGAAATTTATCTTTCTCTCAGTTACAACCCCCACATGCAAGCAGGCTTATGTGCTTCTTCTCCTCTTGCAAAATGGCTCTCCCCTTACTTCTTCCTCACATATCTGTCCTTCTGTTTGTCCCTCTAGTATCTCTACTGGCAAACTTCCTCTTCTTGTGCAGCTCTGGTCAGGTTGGATCAGGGCCTACACACATGACCTTATTTAGCCTTAATTATCGCTTTAAAGGCCCTATTTCCTATTATGCAGCCATTAGAAAGGACAAAATAATGGCATTTGCAGGGAAATGGATGGAGCTAGAAGAAATCATGTCATTCAAGGTAAGCCAAGAGCAAAGAGACAAACAGCACATGGTCTCCCTGATAAGTGGATGTTAAATCCAAAAAGGTAAGATGATACGACAAAATTAACAAGGCTTAAGAAACAAAGGACTTCCACTCATCTGATCAAATCACTACTAAATAACTCCATGCTGCTGATTACATATATGGTACACACTGGAGGGAAACCAGGAGGAGGACACAGAACTAGAGGGAATCAGGGAAAAACATACAACTGCGGGACCCATCAGCTGCACTGGACATTGATCAAAACCAACTAAGCAACTCAATGGCAGCGATGGGAGGGAGAGAATGAGTGGGAAAGAGGGAACAGCTGATGCTATGCAAAAGAAAAGAAATGTACATATCACCCAATGTGGAAGAAATAACTGTATTGTCAGAGCTCATTGAACTCATAAATGTTATAGACCATGATAGACAATTTGCCCCATGAAAGTTAGAATGTGTTTGTGACTCTAACTAAGCATCACTATCCCACAATACTGTGAAATTTGGGAAATTATGTGATCACTTAATAAAGAATTTGAAAAAAAATAAATAAAAAATAAAGGCCCTATTTCCCAAAACAGACATGCTCAGAAAAACTGGGATTAGAATTTCAATAGAGAGGTTTATTGGCACACAGTTCAGCTCAAAATACTAAGGGACAGAAATGCAGCTGATTTGTTGTTGTTGTTACTGTTTTTTTGTAGGTTGCACATTGATGTTGCTACCTTGTTAGATAAACTATACTTTTATTTATTTATTTATTTATTTATTTATTTATAGTTATTTTTCACTGACCAACCCACATAATCACAAGCATAGAAACTTTCATTTTTTTCTTTTCCAGTTGTAGTGCTTTGTAGTTCTGTTGTGTATGTGTGTGTGTGTGTGTGTGTGTGTGTGTGTGTGTATGTGTGTATGTGTATGTGTTTATTGCCTTGTCTAAAACTCTAGCACAATATTGAATAGAAATGGTAAGGGTATACTTCCTGCTTTCAATCTTAGGAGTTCTTTTTTTTAAATAGATGCTATTTATCAAATTGAAAAGTATGTGTCTGTTCTGTGTTTGCTGCAGTTTTTTTTTTAATCATGAGTGGATATTGGATTTTGTCAGACAGCTTGTTTTCCACATCAGTTGAGATGATCATTTGTTTATCTTTGCTAATCTGCTAAATTGCATGAATTGACCTTTGAACGTTAAGCTAACAATATATACCTGGAATCAACCATGTTTAGTCATCGGCTATTACCCTTTTGAAATTTTTATATATTGCTGAATTCATGTTACCAATAATATAATAAGGATTTCATATATCTACTAGGAAACAATGTTTTCTTTTAATATCTGTGTCATGTTTTACTGTCAAGTTTTCTCTGGTTTACTGATAGAGTGGATATAATAAATGTTTGAACAAATTCACCACTGGCCAGAAGATTTCCCTGTAGTTTTCTTTGCTAAAAATAATGAAATCAATGTTATTGAATGCTATTTCATTGAAATTCCAAATTTTATCCCACATTCCATTTTGGTTACCTGCCCCCCCCCACACATCCAGGGAATTTATCCATTTCATCTAAATTATTGAATTTATTAGCATAGTACACTTTACTTTTATTTTATCATATATTTTATAATTTTTCAGCATAGGTGCAAAAGATAGTGTGTAGCTATTGAAAAGGAAAATCAACAATAAAGCCAAAGCAAGGAAGATGAAATGACTCTTATAATTTGTTTTCTCATCCTAGTATTGATCAGCCCCAACCTACTTCAGTTTCCAACATCAGCCTTCTTCAGAGCACTCCTGTCTTTTTATTGGTTATGCAATAATTTTGGGGGTAACAGGCCTTCAAGCTAGACTCATCCTACCCCTTACACCTCTCAACATTAGGATTCATGGATGGGAGAATCTACTGATTGTTTTTCTTGCAGCAAGTTTTCAGGAGACCAAATGCACATTTGAATATTGCCCATTGTGCTACAGTGGCAAAATACCAAGAGAAAGTCATTCATAGTCATTTATCAGCAATAGAAATTTATTTCTTGAAGTGAGTTGTAGAGGCTTCTAGGTCCAAGATTAATAGTTTCATGTGTTCCTTCTTCTAGCTTCATTCTCTATAGCGCTGTCCCTTTATAGGGTGAAGATAGAAGGGCAGGCTTGCCCCAGAGCCTACTTTTAAGGCACTAACGAGTCCATTCTTGAAGGTAGAGCCTTCATAGAAGAATGATCTCTGGAAAGTCCCACCATAATACTGTTGTATTGAGAATTAAGTTTTAACATGAACTGGAGGTGGGTGCAAATATTCAATCTATAGCATGTGTGTGTGTGTGTGTGTGTGTGTGTGTGTGTGTGTGTGTGTGTGTGTGTGTAGCTTAAACTCAGGGACTTGCACTCTTACTTGCTTTTTTTTCACTCCAGGCTGGTGCTCTACCACTTGAGCCACACTTGCAGTTCTGGCTTTTTGCCAATTAATTGGAAATAAAAGTCTCAGAGATATTTCTGCCCAGGCTAACTTTGAACTTTGATCCACAGATCTCAGCCTCCTGAGTAGCTAGGATTACAGTCAGTATCAGGAGCCATCATACCTGTTTAGTTTACCAAGACAGGCAACCAAAGCAAACCATCCAAGCCCACAGTTCACTCCATCTTTAGTCTAGTTTTAACTGACCTAGTATTAAGAATACATGCACGTCAGTCAGGCACTGGTGGCTCAGGACTTTAATCCTAGTTACTCAGGAGGCTCAGATCTGAGGATCATGGTTCAAAGCCATGAGGTGAGACTCTTACCTCCAATAAACTATTCAGAAAAAGCTAGACGTAATGCTGTGGGTCAAGTGTTAGAGTGCTAGCCTTGAGCACAAAGAAGCTCAGGGACAGCACCCAAGCCCTGAGTTCAAGCCCCAGGACCAAAAAAGAATGCATGCATTTCAGAAGGGGGATCTGAGTAGACAACACCCTGAGAATACCACCACTATTGTAATTTATGGAGCGAGAACTCTCATTTACAATCTAATTTATCATGCATTACTTCACTCTACTGCTTTGCTTGCTCTGTATTGGTTGTAGTTACTTCTGTACACAGCAAACTTTTAGAGAAACTGAAGTTACAAACGGGTAATTATTCAATGCAAGCAAATAAGCCATTGCATTTGGAAAGACTGGGAAAACATTTCCAAAAGTTCCCATAGTATCAATTGAATTTTGTGTTTCTTTGTAGTGAGTAATACCTTCTGTTCTTGCCAAGTGTATTTTGAGGGGAGTTAGTTGAAAGTATGTCAGTTCAATCGCTTCTGTTACATCACCACTAATGGTGTCATTCACAAGTTGTGCAACATACAACTCCGGATTTAATTCAGCCAAAAAAAAAAAGGTCATTGTAAAATGTCATATAAAAAGTACCGACTAGTGACAGGGATAATGAGTTGATGACAAAGCTAAGAAAGAATTCAAGTCTTCCTCAAAAAATAAGAAGTATAAAGAAGTGGGCACAAAGTGTAGGAAGACTGATCACTTTATGGTGCATACTTCCTGTGTACAGTAGGTTCATCCTGGTGGAATGAAAAACAAGACGGCCAGGCTTTGGTGGCTGATGGCTGCAATCCTAGCTACTCAGGAGGCTGAGATGTGAGGACCACAGTTTGAGGCCAACTCAGGAAGGAAAGTCAGTGAGACTCTTACCTCTAATTAACCACCATAAAAACAACGAAAGTGGAGCTGTGGCTCAAGTGTGTGGCTCACATATACACAAAGATGAATTAATTTAAAGTTGGGTTGGGTTAACTGGTTGCTTTCCCTACTAATGAGTGCTATAACCAAAAATGCATGCGCGCAAGCACGCATGAGGCTTTAACTCAAGGCTGGTGCTGTTCCATTTGGGCCCCACTTTTGGCTTTTTGGTGGTTAATTGGAAGTAAGAATTTCATAGACTTTCCTGACTAGGCTGGCTTTGAACTCTGATCCTCAGATCTCAGCCTCCTTAGGACCACAGGCATGAGCTCAGGGAAAGTGCCCTTGATTTCTAATCTCACTGGCAAAGCACTGTGATGATTTGCCCTTGGGTTTTCTGCAGAAAACCGTTTATCTTTTTTGCAGTTATAAAAAGCCGGGTGTTTGGCGCAACGATTAAAGAAGTTCGGCACCTATTGCTTTTGTTGTTGGTAATGTTAAGGCCGGTATTGTTTTGCTGGCAATTACGCATCTACCCCGCAGATCGGTCCTCACACCTGGAGTCCCCAGCCCAGTGTGGGTTGTGGTCCGGATTTGGCTTCGAATCCCTGCGGCGCTGGTTGGTCCTAAGAGCCACGGGGATCCCAGCAGCTTAGAATCACCACTCACTCCAAGGTGCAACTTCTTCACCTTCCGCCTTCTGGGCTTGGGATCCCCTTCAAGTGACCTTTCCCCTCCCCAAAGTGAGACCCGCGAACACAGCCACGCTCCTTTCCCTTCCCAGAGCGAGACCCTATGAACACTGCACGGCCACCGCCGCGCGCTTCGCGTCGCCAGCCCGGCACACAGCGCGCCCCAGCGGCCGCCGGCTTCCTCCGGGCCACCTCGGCCACTCGGCTTCCGGGGAGTTCGCCCGCCGCGGGTCGCTCTGACTGCTCCTCCACCTGGAACCCCAGAGTCTCCCCAGAGCCCATCCCCGCCGGACCCCGGGCTGGGCGCGGGGCGGCACGCCCGGCTCCGCCCGCCACACCTGGAGCCCGGAGGGCGGGGAAGGAGGGCGGGGCGGGGCGGGAGGTGGGCGCAGCTCGGGGCCGCTGGGCCGCGGGAGCCTAGCAAACGGCGGCCGAGCGAAGGGGAGGGTCCCGAGGCGCAGCCCCCTCCTCGGAGGAGGAGGAGGGAGGGACCCCGGGCCGGGTGGAGGAGCAGGCGCCGCGGGGCGCGCGGAGAGGCGCGGCCATGGAGCCGACTGGCCCCAGCTCCGGGCCGCCGCGGCGGGACCGGGACCGGGACGCGATCGAAGCGTGGCTGGACGATCACCGGGACTTTACCTTCTCTTACTTTGTTAGAAAAGCCACCAGGTAAGGAGAGGACGCGTGCCAGACCGCACCCGCCCGGCTGGGCCGAGTCCGCGCGACTCGGGGGCCGGTTCCCCGCCTCTGGTTTAGTCCCCCCCCACCCCTTCGGCGATCGCCGCCCCCCCCCCCCCGGTTCCCCAGCCCCCGGCGTTTCCAGTCGATCCTCGGCCGTGTTACGGGGTGGACTCGGCGACCTGAAGCGAGAGAGCACGGCGAAAACAACTCAACTTGCTCACAAAGTTCAACTACAGAACTGTGCGTGCGACCCCCGTCCCCCACCCCCGCCCCGCGCCCCAGCCGCGGTTCCCCGGGAAGCGGGGTGCGTTCTGCACACCCCGGGTTTGGGGGCCTCCCCGCCCCGCACCCCTGCTCTCCAGAAGCCTTCAGATCAAAAACCCCCAAACAGCCCGCGAGCCCCTTCCCTGGCCGCTCCGGAAGCGCCGTGGCCAGCCGGTCCCCAGGCTCCGCTCCTCCCCGTCCCCCCTCCTCCAGGCCCGCTCGGGGCGGGGAAGCCGGGGGTGAGGGCGGAGTGGGGGGGGGATAACCGAACCGCGGACGCCCGAGGGCTGAAACATGCCGGAATCTGCCCCAAGTGAGTGCGGTCGCCCCGACCCCCCCCTGCAGTCCCCTCGATGGTCCCGCCAAGCGCTCTTTGGCCCCCCTGCTGCCTCCTGCCGCGCGGGGGCCCGCGAGGAGCTGCCCCGGTGGGGGAGGCGCGCAGGGAGGGCGCGCGGGGGGGGCGGACCGCGTGGGGTGGGGACGGACTGCGGGGGCTGGCAGGTCCCCGCGGCCCGTGGAGACCCCGGGGGGCCGGTGCCCCCTGGCCCGGAGCCCAGCGCCGGGCGGCCACTGCGGGGGGCGGGGAGGCGGCGCGGAGGGCGGCCGGGACTTTACCCCGTGGGAAACGCTCGCCCGGAGCTGGGCAGGGATTAAGAGTGGAGCGCGGGGACCGGACGCGGAGAGAGCGCGGCGGGCGGATCCCCCCGACGCGGGAGGCGCTGGTGCGGAGCGGGGCGCGGCCGGGCTCCGGCCCGCAGCGGCTCGGGAGGCCTGCGGCGCGCGCGCCCTCGGAGCGCGGCCGGGACCCCCGCGGGCGGCGGCCGTCGAGCGGCCGGGGGCTGCGCTGCGCCCTCGGGGTGGTGATGGTGGAGACCCGGGCTCCCCCACGCCCGCGCGCGGTCTTGCTGGGCGCTTCCCGCCAGGGAGCGACGCGGCTCGGGGACCGGCACCGGGGACCCCCCGGCAGCGGCGCGGTGACAGGCGGGGGATCCTGGGGCCGCCCGGCGAGGCTCTGACCCCACCGGGGCACGGCGTCGCCCCCTACCTCCGAAATCTCCAGGGTGCCAGATCAGCGGGGCTCAGGAGTGAACTTCCCACGTGGCTATGTTGCCCTTTGGAGACAAAACGAGGTACCGCTCGCAGCATCCTTCCCGGAGTCCCGGGCGCGAGGCGCGCGGGCCGGGCGGGCGGAGGGGACCGCTCCGGGGTGGAGGTATTGGGGACGGGGTAGGTCCAGAGATTGCGCCTTTTGGAAACCTGAGTTTCTTAAGGATCATGCAGAGTTGCTGTGCACTTGGGAGGACAGGCCAGGCTCTTCTATGTAAGCACCCGTCCTCCTTTTAAATCCCTTTTCTCCCTTTCACCTTTTTCCTGAACATTTTTCTACCTCTCAGCGGGTGGGAGGTAACTCAATGCAAAGTGGTTTCTCTCCCAAGGACATTTTACTTCGAGTTGGGGGCGAGGCTCCTAACTCAGGCCATCCAGGTCTGGCGTTCTGTGGACGGCTGTGAAAGTTTTCTGGGGCCATCTGTGCGCCCCCCGCCCCGTGCCCTGCACAGTGCTGCATTGAAGCCCAGAGGATGGAGCTTTACAGTGAGTAACGCATAGATTCCTGGCAAAAGAATTGTCAGCTTATCTCTAATACACTTTCCCCAATGTCCATTTACAACGTGCCTCTTGTCTTTAAAGCTCAAAACGTGGGGCTTTGGATGGCAGTCTTTGACTGTCAGAACCTGTTGGAAATATAACAACATCTTATTGGAAAATAAATTAAGTTACTTTTTTTTTGTTTGCCTTTGTGGGTTTATTTTTCCCTTCCAAGTTGCACAGGATTTAAAAAAATCCCAGTTCTCAAAATTATCGTGCTTACTATAAAATTTAGATCATCTGAAAACTCAAAAATATTTTTATGAGGGTTTTAGAGGTATGGTAGAGCAACAGGTGTGTGTGTGTGTAAGACTGTGGAATACAACCTGAAAAATGAAAGTGTAAAATAGTTCAGAGCAGTGCAGGCCCTCGTTTTCAGGATTTGTGAAGTGTTGAGCGTCAGGATAAGGAATATAATCTAAGGTTTGTATGTGTGTGTGAGTGTGCGTGCGTGTGTGCTTGCTTGCACGCAGCAAGGAGACCTTCATAAAATAGTTCAATTCGACTTAAACATGGTAACATTAAACAAAGTCTTCTTAAAATGAGAATTTGGATACCAGTAATGAAAATGCCCAAGTGCTAATCCCAATGTGGCTTTTAGTATGGTTAAAAAAAAAAAACGCACACATTTTAAGTTTAAAATTAGTTATATGTGTGTGTGTGTGTGTGTGTATACACGTGTTTGTGTATATTTAAAGAGGTTCACCTCAGTTGGTTATTCTCTATGTCTGCAGTGTGTGACTATGTGATTCAGAAAATACACCAAACAGAAGAGCTGTGCAGAGACTTGTGAAAGTTTTCAGAATTGAAAATCAGTGTCAGATTCAGAGAGCCTGTCTATTCGCACTAGTAAGTAATTATTTAGGCTAGTGATGCAGCTATTTGTACACTCTTTAATGTCACTTGACATTTAGGTGTGCTTCTTGGCCCTACCCGAGACCATCCTGCTCACATACGGAATGGAGTTTAACTTCCCTTAGTAGTTCTTGAACATGAAAATCCTGGCGTTCCTAAATTCTTAAACTCCAAGTGAATTATGGTTGTCCTTGAAACCAGTGATGCTTGTCGTTTTCTAGTTGATCTCACTGAAAAAGCTAGGGCCTACACACTGCTTCTGTAAAGTTGCAGATGTCAGTTGAACAATTCGTAATACAAAACTAATTTAATTCTAATGAACTAAGTGTGGAAAGTTCTCACCTTTCACGTTCTAGACGGGCTTGAGACACTGTGTTAATTGGAGTTTTAATATGCATGTACTTACATGAATGCAGCCGCTCTGGTGCTAATGCCTTTTGCAGTTGTTATTCTTGACAGCTCTCGGGGCGCCTAACAACCTTCCATTAATCAGCTCTCTGATTGGGGGTAATACTTAGGTTATTTGGAAGTGTAGGAGTGAGATGGTTGAAATTTTACTGCTTTGTTTTATGCCTAGCAAAAGCTTGAGAATATTTGGCATATAATGCAAATAGAAAAAAATTAAGTGGAGACAAGTTTTTATGACAGTTTGGATCAAAGTCCAGATACAAGTTTTACAGTCCCATGAAGCTTTCTCCAGCAGACCTTTTTATATTGACCATGTGGAAAGCTATGTGGAGTTAGTGGAGTTTCCAGGGCCTCTGTTTAGAATTCTCTCTCTCTCTCTCTCTCTCTCTCTCTCTCTCTCTCTCTCTCTCTCTCTCTCTCTCTCTCTCTCTCTCTCTCCCCCCCCTCCCCTCTTTCCTTCCTTTCTCCTCCCTCCCTCCCTCCCTCCCTCTCTCTCTTTTTCTTTCTTTCTTTATCCTCATTCTATTCTTCTAAAAGATGTAGCATTTGCAAGACATTTTATGAAAATCAGATGATGGATATAAAATAAAACCTTACCATCCATTCTTAGAAGTTTTTATAATGACAAAGGAATATAAGCTTTCCCCCAGTGCTCAGAGAAGTGATATGTTAAATATTTGTTGTTAGGCAATGTTGTTAGGCTAGTGTTGAAGATATTGAGACCTTTAGAGCCTTCGCCTAGCATGACTTTAATGTTCTTTATAGTATTTTATGATGGTAATGCTGGCAAAATGACCTTTGTTTTCCCTTGCATTGTTTATAATAGGATCCATAGAGCCAGCTCTGAGCAGCCTTATATTGTTGCTGGACGCACATGTCTGGATTGAATTTTTCCTGCCTTGGGAATTTATAGGAGCCCTTGAAACAATAGCTATTTCCTTCTATCTCTAGTGCTTGCAGAGTTTGAAGTTCAGGCAGATTCTGGAGCCTAGCCTGAATGATGACAAAATTCCTAAAAATGTAGTAGATTTAATGCAATAGCAATTAGTCATAGATGGACAAATCTCCAGAGAAATCAACTTGCTTGGATGTCACACTAATTTAAATAAGCTTGTAAAATTGAATAGCTTAGTTTATTTTTTTTTTCAGATTGTGGTCCAGAGATCAGAAGAAATTGCCTATTTTTTTGGGGGGGGGGGGGTTCCGGTCATGGGGCCTGAACTCTGGGCCTGGGCACTGTCCCTTAGCTCTTCAGCTCAAGGCTAGCATTCTACCACTTGAGCCACAGCACCTCTTCTGGCTTTTTTTCTGCTTATGTGGTGCTGAGAAATCGAACCCAGGGCCTCGAGCATGCAAGGCAAGCGCTCTACCACTGAGCCACCTTCCCAGCCCAAAATTGCCTATATTTTTGTGAGATCATGTCCACAGCAGTTCAACATTTAGAAATCTATTAGCAACAAATCAGTCTCCCTCCCTCCCTCCCTCCCTCCCTTCCCTTCCTTCCTTCCTTTCTAAATCTTGAAATAAACTGATTTACTTAGTGTCATGTAACCCTCTCTCTTTCTCTTTCTCTTTCTCTTTCTCTTTCTCTTTCTCTTTCTCTTTCTCTTTCTCTTTCTGTCTCTCTCCCTCTCCCTCTCCCTCTCCCTCTCCCTCTGGGGGTGGGATCCAGGGCCCTCCTGAACTCCTAGTCAAGTGTTCTACCACTGATCTACAACCAGCCACTAAATTTCCTTTTTAAGTAATTCCACCTATATACATAATTTGATTCTGTTCTCTTATATCATTTCTTTTAAAATACTTAAAACTGTAAAAAAAAAAAAAGTATAGAAGTTTGTATCTGTGCTCTTTATCTTTTCAGAGAATGTGTCTTACATTCATTCCTTTACGTTTGAAAGCCCAAATTAACTTAGAACTATGCTTTGAACACGGCTCAGAACTGTGTTTTAATAATGCTCGGAAATGATTTTCTTTGTAATTGGAAAGGCTAAACAGGGCCACATGGTTTTTATCCCAAACAATTTTCAGTCACTTATTGAATTTATAATTATAGTGTGCAAGTTATACGTGTTTTTGTTTTTGTCTTTGTTCTCAGACCTGATTGTAGGAATTAAAACCTCATGATAGGATGAAAGGCCTCTAGTAAAGATAGGACAATTAAGTTAATCAATGAATGGAGTAATATTGAGAGGTTGGAAATTATTAATTTCTGAGTTTATGATGCAGACTTGTTATCTGCCTTTGATGGACTTCCAGTGAAATTGATGTAGCTGCACAGATGGACTGTAGTCAGCATTACAGCTGGTAGGAAATAAGCGAGTGTGTTCTAGAAATTTCTTTTCTACTAGATTCTCAGGAAAAAGTGCCTATGAGCTACATACCTAGGAATGAAAATTGGAGATCTTTCCACATGAGTCATTCATTATTTAGCTTTGTAGTCATGTTTATTGACTTGGTATTTTCAATCTATTTTGAATTATTAACATCCTCATTATTATCATTATTACTACTATTATTATTTATTGTATAAGTGCTTGATTCATTTTCTTTGAAGGGGAGTGAGAGAAGTGATTCTCATTTGATATCCTATATCTATCTAGTAACAAGAATAAAAACAAGCATCATCATGTCATGTTGATTCTCTACTGAGTAGCTGTGTTAATGAATCTCATCTTGGCTTCTGAAGTAATCACAGCACACACTGACACACATAAGCACACACATTGGGCCTTTGAGGGGTTAGAGGGGTAACCATAATCTAGTTTGTTAAATTACACAATGTATGAGGTCTTGGGTACAATCCTCAGCACCACAAAAAAAATAGAGTACTCCTCTGTTACAGAAAGGCATTCTTAGCTCTGAGTAGTTAGAAAGCACAAATGACAGAAAGGCCACTAGAGCCCCTGACTTTTGTGATTGAAGTACCTGGGAATTAGTTTAGCTTTGGATTTGGTTCAACAGATAATCTTGTCAAGGTTCTGTCTGTCTATGGATCTATTGATCTTTAGTCTATCTGAAATTTATATCTCTCTATGAGTCATCTATCTACTGTCGGTCTGTCTACCTTTCCTTCCATCCATCTATGTTTTTAGCCCTGCTGTGTGTTAGCTTTGTTCTGCGTGTTTTCTTCATATACTGGCTGAGTTTAACGTGCCAGTTTTAAGCCTTTTACTGAAGAGAAATCCACTTACTCATATCCATCTTCCTCCCCTTTTCTCTGTCCTTTCTTGGACTATTTACCTTCTTGAAGCAGTCACTTTTTCTAGGAGCATGGGATGATCTGACTCCTTTGTTGGGGCAGAAAGCTTGAGCTGTCCTTTGGTGTCAGAGACAGAGAAGAGGAAGAATTCCCAAAAGAAAGCCATAAGGGCAGAGACCCAAAAAGTTTCAGATATCTACCATGACTGGTTATTTATTCCCTTGTATTTTAATGTTCAGTGAATGTGGCATTCTTAAAAGCAGAATAGATAAGAGGAGAGATAATCTAATCATAGTATAGCATTCATGAAACTGTAAGACCAAAATAAATTTTAAGTTAATTATGAGCAAAATGATAAAAACCCCTGCCAAATGCAAATTGCCCACATTCATTAGATTGCCCTTGCAATGTCAGTGTGGCCCTCACTCCCTGATGAGCGGCCTGATTTGGGCATCTGGCCTTTGCTACATTTACCCTGTGACTCATTCCACCCACTGCTCTCTGACCAGTCCTGGAACCTTTATTCTATTTATTTATTTTTGGTGCCATTACTGGGGCTTGAACTCCGGGCCTTTCCCTGAGCTTATTTGCTCAAGGCTAGCGCTATACCACTTGAGCTACAGCTCTCATCTGGCTTTTTGGTGGTTAATTGAAAATAAGCGTCTCCCAGACCTGCCTGCCCAGGCTGGCTTTGAACCTCACCTCTCAGATCTCAGGCTTCTGAGAAGTTAGGATAACAGGCATGAGCAACTGGCACCCAGCTGGAAGGTTTGTTCTTTGGTACAGCAAGCCAGGTTTCATAACTTACATGGCGAGGAAGCATATTTACATATTAAGCTTCTCTTTTATTTCCTCATGAACTAAAATTTCAGGGCAGTACTTGGTTTTAAAATGGTCATCCCAGTAGTCTAAAGCATGATTCACTCACATCTTAAAAATTATGACCATCTTGAAAACACAAAATTAAAATATTTCAAGCTGGGTGCAAGTGGCTCATACCTGTAATCTTAGCTACTCAGGAGGCCGAGATTTGAGGATCAGAGTTGAAAGCCATACCAAGCAGGAATGTCTGTGAGACTCTAATATCCAATTAACTACTGAAAGAAGCCAGAAGTGGAGCTGTGGCTCAAGTGGTACAGAGCCATTAACATAACAAGTTCAGGGACAGCGCCCAGGCCATGAGTTCAAGCCCCAGGAACGACACACAAAAAAAGTTAAAGTATTTTCATGGAAAAAAAAATATATGCAGATTTTCAAAATGTTTTTGGTTTTTAAATCCCATCTGGGGCTTTTTTTTTTGAGGGGGGGGGGTCTGGTCATGGGCCTGAACTCTGGGCCTGGGCGCCGTCCCTCAGCTCTTCAGCTCAAGGCTAGCACTATACCACTTGAGCCACAGCACAACTTCCGGCTTTTTTTCCTTTTTGCTTATGTGGTGCTTATGTGGGGAATCGAATCCAGGGCCTCATGCATGCAAGGTAAGAGCTCTACCACTGAGCCACCTTCCTAGCCCCCATTCTGGGGCTTAAACTCAGGGCTTGAGCACTGTCTCTGAGGTTTTTTGTTGTTGTTGTTTTTGCTAAAGGCTAGCTCTGTACCACTTGAGCCACAGCTCCATTTTTGGCTTCTTTTAGTAATTAATTGGAGATTTGTGTCTCACAGATTTTCCTGCTTGGGCTGGTTTTGAACTGTGATCTTCAGCTCTCAGCCTCCAGAGTAGCTAGAATTATAGACATGAACCACTAGCACCCAGCTAAAACCTACATGTTTTAAGCTCCTAGCATGAATTGGGAAATTTCAGTCTAGTCCAGTTTCTTTTGTACCCAAATTGTAAAGCAAATCAATTTTCTTATTATCTAGATTTCAGTTTTTTTTCAGTAGTAGTACATTTTCCTAGAAAACAGCATCTTTCATACCACTTGATTGTGAACGCTAGGAAAATTGCAAAACATTATGTCCTCTTTCTAGCTCTCCTTCCAATTATGAACAGAAAACCGTATGAAGAAATTCTACATTTTGTTTATATTTGGTCCCACTGAGTCTCTCAAATGTTTATTTTACAGTGGGAGAAAAACTTTGGACAAACTAAATAACTTTAGGCGGAACACTCAGTATTTTATAACTCCAGATGCAACTAAACTGTGCACAGTGACATTAGAGCAGAGACCACTGGAAGGTGTACACCACGGGGAGCCCCAGTGTCTCACGAAAGAGAATGTTGGCTTTTGACAGTGACACTTTTAACCTCCTCGAGCCCTAGACACTAAGTACCAGGAACATCCTCAGGATTATGAAAGCAAATATACACC
Source organism: Dipodomys merriami (assembly GCF_024711535.1). Classification (NCBI taxonomy): domain Eukaryota; kingdom Metazoa; phylum Chordata; class Mammalia; order Rodentia; family Heteromyidae; genus Dipodomys; species Dipodomys merriami. The sequence goes on along the minus strand of NW_027202826.1, from coordinate 30,141,916 downwards.
CACAATTCCCAACTATCTCTGAAAGGCTGGCACAGCTCTTTGATTGGCTCTGCCAGTCTGAAACCTTTCAACTGTGTTTCTGTTTATAGTGATTGAGAGTCCCGGATAGGACAAACAGAGACTTCCACTCCAGAGTCACCTTTCTTTACATTTTCAGTACATGACCGTAGGAACTTAACTCATTCCGTAAGACGCAGCTGATGAAATTTATCTCATGGAGTTTTTTGTTTTGTGCCAGTACTGGGGCTTGAACTCAGGGCCTTGAGCTATTATCACTTAATTTTTTCACTCAAGGCTGGCACTTTAGCCACCTCACCACCACTTCAAACCTCCACTTTTGGCTTTTTGCTGGTTAATTGGAGATATGAGTTTCTTGTTTGTCTGCCTGTGCGTACATTGAACCAGGATCCTCAGATCTCGGTCTCCTGAGTAACTAGGATTATAGGTATAAGCCACCAGCACCCAGCTCCTAGGGTTCTTAAGATTATTAATGGAGAAGGGTATATACTCTTTGGGTTTTTAAATAGTAATTTGAATATGTAGTTTAGCCTTTTTGCCTGCAGAGCCATTAATACCTGAAAATTAGTCACAATAATTTTTTTATTTTAATTTTTATTATTATAAAAGTGATATACAGAGGAGTTAGTCACATAAATCAGGTAAAGAGTGCCTTTCTTTGTGGACAATGCCACTCCTTCCTTCCCTTGTTCTCTCCCAGTTTTTCTCTCCCATCCCCACTCACAAGTTACAGAGTTTATTTTCAACATAGTGTCTAGTGAGTACCACTGCTGCATTTGATCACCCTTTGTCCCTTAATTCTTGTGCTCCCCTCACCCTCCCAAAGACAGATAAGTGAACAAACAAGACCAAAAAAATCACCAAATAACAACAAAGAAAAAAAAATCTCGTTTCCGTTTCCTGGAGTTCATTTGTGTAAATGTTTTATGTGATCAGAGATACATAGTCACTGTGAATATTCTCTTTGGGTCTCACTGTGTGTGAAAGCATAGCATTACAATTATTTATTTTCATAGTCTACCCTGTTTTCTGGAATATGGGAATTAGATCAACAGCATGGTAATTTTATAGACTGGATGTATCTCATTTTCAGATGGATTTGTGGTAAATGATTTGAGCAGAATCTTTTTATGGAATTGGAGAAGGTTCTGGGAAGGGAAGTAGAATGGGAATTCAGACTCCCAGTTTTTGTGGGGTTTTTTGTTTTTGTTTTTTCCTAGCTTTTCCTCTAATGGTCTTCATGATTATACCAGGTCAGTAAGCCTCAGGTATATGATAGGGGTAAGGGGGCTGAGGTATCAAGACACAGAGGTTCATAAATGAGCTTTAAAACCTCCTTGAACTCTTGACAGCTTCACTTTTCATTGGAAGAGTACAAGATCTACTTCTCAAATTGACTAGTTTGATTCTTGTTAAGTATTTTTCCAAATTCGAGTAATGGATCCAGGTCAATTTATACAAACAGCGTAACTAAAACGGAATAAAATCAGAATCCAAAAAGTAGAAAAACATATCCAACATTATTTTTCTATGTGAGTTATTTAAGTGTTTTGTTTCCTGCAGATAATTCGAGTTAACTTCCATTTACATCTTTTCATTCTATACATTACATTCATTTCAATCAGAAAATAATTTAGTATAGTCTTTGCTGTTCAGATACTCAGGATGAATTCATAGGACTGGTGAAAGAAAACATTGAATAGAAAAGAACTGACATTTTAAGAGTAGACTTACAAACATGGAAACTTGCTGTGTTTTATGGACTTCTCAGGGTCTGTGACTTTTTCCTGTTTGTCTTGAGCAAAGCCCTAGGCGTCTCTCCTAAAAGTCATGGCTCAAGGGACTTGCTCTGCCACCCAGAGTGACTTTTAGAATTTCTCTAAGTCCCCAAGGATAAGACCTAAACACGGACTTTAGTCTTGGAGTGTTAAAGCATTGTCTTACCAAAAAATAATAGCCAGCCGGGCACCCATGACTCACACTTGTAATCCTGGCTGCTCAGGAGGCTGAAATCTGAAGATCCAGATTCAAAGCCAGCCCAGGCAAGAAAGTCCACTAAACTCTTCTCTCCAATTAGTTACCAAAAAAAAAAAAAAAAAGCCGGAATTGGAGCTGTAGACTCCTCCCCTGGGTATATTTCAGCAGGTTTTTATTTGTTCTATATTCAAGTACAGATAAACTACTTCAACATTCATCTTTACTCACCTTCTTGTTTGAGCTCTCACTCCTCCAACTGATGCTCACTTCTGCATTCTGGCCAGTTTTACTTCTGTCATTCCCTTTTTTTTCTCAGTGTGTATCAATTGTGCCAACGGGTTTTACTATGATAATACATACACATACTATATATGTATAATATATTAAATGCATATTTACATATTATATGATATATGTGATATATTCATATATGTTTATGCTCAAAGAATTCTTATTGACTTGTACATTACTTTAGGCAGATATACAAGCTGCATTACAACTAGTTTTCATCTAACTACATTTTTTTTAACTTATGAGGGTTTTGGGGTTTTGTCACAATTTTACTGTGCCTTATATATTACATCTATAATATATATGTAACACATAACACATATTAGGTATATATTGTGTAACATTGTATATGCTATGTATATGTTATAAATGTTGCAATTATATAATATATATTGTTGTGTTATGCATCTTTATTAGTATTGTCTCACATTGTTTATACAGAGGAGGATTTTACTGAGAGGAGGATTTCTTATATTGGTTTTGCTCAGAATATCCCTATCTATGGCTATCTGTTTCCCTGCCTTCTCTTATTCCCTGTTGATAAATAGCTACATTGAGGCTCCTAGATAGTGGTATAGTTTGAAATTATTCACTCTTCATCTTTCTTTATCCTCCTCTCCACTTCTCCAGTGTCCATTAATGGAAGGACGAAACACAAAGGCTCCTAGATTTGCTGTCATGAGGAATTTAACTCAGGAAGAGGCTAAAGTTTCTGCTAGAGCCTCTTAATGTGCAAATATATTACTTAATGATGTGTCTAGAGACATTGCCCAAGTGAGGTTAGTTTCCATATTTAGAGTATACAAAAAATGGAAAAAAAATCTCAAATGGCATTTCAAAATAGAGTAACTGAAAATTCAAGTACTAAGACATTATAATTATATTGTTAGTAGTAGAACAATACCCTAAGTACAGTATATTTTCTTATCCATTGGTACTTTTTTTAGGCAGATGTACAAAATGCCTTAAAGTAGTTGCATTGCAAATAGGTTTCATCTAATTATATTTTTAACTCATGGGGATTTGTTAGTTTTGTGTCACAATTTTACCGTGCCTTGTAAATTCTACTTTTCCTTACTTTCCTAGAAGCCAAGATATATTCTATAAAACTCAGACAAAATATTTTAATTATTTTTCCTGTCGAGACTTCTGGAATAGTGAATATGTATTTTACTGGATTTTCTGTTTCCCTCAAAGCAAGACATTTTGCAAGAGGAATGAACAGTTCAGATTTGGTAGAAATTAAAGTTATTGCTACAGAGACACAGGTGTGTGTGTGTGTGTGTGTGTGTGTGTGTGTGTGTGTGTGTGTGTGTGTGTGTGTGTGTGTGTGTGTGTGTGTGTGTGTGTGTGTGTGTGTGTGTGTATTTCTGTGTTCCTTTGGCTAGCTAATCATATTTGAAATGACATTCAAAAATTTCCTTCCCTGTGACCTGTCAGTGAATTTTTCATTTCATACTTAGATTAATCTTTGTAGATAGTAGGCATTTTGGAAGGAGCTGTGGCTTGTCTATATTAGAAAATTTGTGAAGATTATAAATTGTAGTTCTCTTTCCTTCAGTGAGGTTTTAGTAACTGTGATTGAAGGTGAGAAGTGAGGATGGGGAACAGTTGTATTCTTCACATAGGATGTGCCACAGCGCGACTGTCCATATTTTTTTCAAAGACTATTACTCATTATTTATAAAATGTTTAGGTGAATCATATTCAATTTGGAATAGTGAAACCTAGGAAAACATCTTTAAAAGGTCATTGAGTTTATTATTTTGAAGAATGCTAACACTTTCCACGTACTTATAAAGTGAGAGCATATAGGATGTGTAGAAGGGAAAGTAGTTGTGTATGTGTCTGTGTGTGTCTGTGCGTGTCTGTGCGCGTGCGCGTGAGTGCGCGCTCCACACATGCTCCACTACTAGAGCTTGAACTCAGAGCCTTTCAACCTTGCTTAGCTTTTTTTCCCCCATCAAGGTTGGAACTGCTTGAGCCAAATGCTTACTTCTGGCTCTTTTGCTGGCTAATCAGAGAGTATAGTCTCTTGAAATTGACCTCTCAGGCTGGCTTTGAACCTCAGTCTTCAGATCTCTACTTCCTGAGTAGCTAGGAATATGGGTGTGAGCTGCCCCCAGGTGACTGGCTTGATATGTACCATTTTATTTATGCTACGTGTGTGTATTTATATTGATAAGTACATTGTGTTGAAATCACTGTGGGAAATAGTGACCGCTCACCACCAAAGCTTCCTGTCTCCCACCCCCCAGCCCTTGTCTCTGTCACTGATAGGTTGATCAACCCTCTGTATATGAAAGACTAAAGATGTCTCCTAGCACGTTGGGGAGGCAGGCTGAAGTTGATTTATGGTTTTTCCGCCTCTTTACCCACATGGTCCCAGTAGTCTCGGGCCAGACCCCTGCGCGCTATCAAGAAACCTCACAAAATCAAAACACATTCAGTGTTTTCTCAGTGACACTCATTTTTGTATTCAGTCATTACTATGTGTAATTTGAGCTACAGGAGTCTCCCCTGGAGTAGAATATTAGAATATACATGTCTGGATTGGAGTCATCTTTAGAAAGATTCACTTCCATATTTTTTTTATTTCTTCCCATCTAATTAATGTGGATCTTCTTTGGTTCTTTGCATGCTTAGGTTAAAGAACATTTGTTTGTTTCTTTTCTCTCTCTCTCTCTCTCTCTCTCTCTCTCTCTCTCTCTCTCTCTCTCTCTCTCTCTCTCTCTCCTTTTCCCCCTCCCTCCATCCCCTTCCTCTCTCTCTCTCCCTCCCTCTCTCCTTCCTTCCTTCCTTCCTTCCTTCCTTCCTTCCTTGCTTCCTCCCTCCCTCTCTCTCTCTCTCTCTCTCTCTCTCTCTCTCTCTCTCTCTCTCTCTCTCTCTCTCTCTCTCTCTCTCTCTCTGTTTTTCCCTTTCTGTTTCCTTTCCCCTTCCCCTTGCCCTTCCCCTTTCCTGTAGTGAGACTTGACCTCAAGACCTGGGCATTGTCCCTGAGTTTTCATTCAAGGCTAGCTCTCTGGCACTTGAGCCACAACTCTACTTCTGGCTTTTTGTGGGGAGGGGAGGGGGTAATTAATTGGAGATAAGAATCTCATGTACTTTCCTGCCCAGGCTGGCCTTGAACCATGATCCTCAGATCTCAGCCTCCTGAGTACTTTGAGGATCACTGGGTGTCATGTGTGAGATATACCCCGTTGGAGGCCACAAGTTTTCACATTAGTGCTACCTGAGACAAATCCCTTCTAACACTGATGGTGACACTCTCCAGGGTTTCCCCGGTGATTTTAAGACATACAGTAAAAAGATGAGAAACAAAACTAAATTTACCCATTGAAAACGGATGAAGCATACAATTCATTTATGAAGTAAGAATTCTTTCCTGTAATAAAACAAAGTAGGAAGTCCAACCAGAGGAGAGTAGAATGGATTTTGGTTAGGAGAGAGAAAGATTTGGGAGAGATGTTAAACGTCAGGTCTTGTCATTGATTAGAAGCTCTTGGCATCAATGTTCATTGCTTTTCTCTTCTCCTGGGCTGGCTTTCAAGTGCACACAGCCTGTTGGCATTCATTAGCAGCCTGTAAAAGTTAAAAGGACTAATAGACTTCAAGCACTGTGGTTTCTGATTACTCTTCCAAGTTCCGGGCAGTTGGGGGCAGGTAGGGGAGACATGCTTACATCCAAAAGTTAGCTTGGCCTTGTGCCAGTGGCTCAGGCCTGTAATCCTAGCTACTGAGATGTGAGGATTGTGGTCCAAAGCTAGCCTAGGCAGGAATATTCATGGGACTTACTCCAATTAACTGCCCCAAACAAGCCGGAACTGGAGCTGTGGCTCAAGTAGTAGAGCACTAGCCTTGAGCAAAAAAGCTCAGGGACAGCTTGCAGTCAATGAGTTCAAGCTGCAGGATTGGCATTGGAAAATAATGGACCCTGTTTGTCCTCTTGCCTATGGGGGTACTCATGCAAGGGCATTATCAGCGATCCCCATCTCCATTCCTGCTGCTTATGTTTTGTCTTTGAAATAGGGTCTTGCTAATTTTGCCTTAGCTGGCCTTTGTCTCTGGAGTAGCTGGGATTACAGGCATGCACCACCATGCCCATCCCTGTCATCCACTGGGATTCTCTTAGCTGAACTTTATGCAGAGATAAACAGCTCCTTACCCCAAGCCTTCATCTCCTTTAGAACAGGCATGAAGGGTGTAGGAAGATAGTAAAACCTGGTAGCCAGTGATCTCATTCTTTGTGCCTTCTCTACTTGATTCTGATGATTAGGGAAGAAGTTTTGAAGTGTTTTCTCAAGCCTTTTGTGATTTGTATTGTGACTGGAGTAAAAAAGTCTGAAATAGGAAACTGAGTTTGGTTTAGATATTAAAGTTTCATGGTTGAGGAAGTCAGTTTGTTAATGTCTGCTTCATCAAGTTTAAATAGCACCATGCCTTTCTTCCCCCACTGAGTATTTTTCAAAGTCCCAAGCTTCAAGGAAGGGAAGGAAAATTTGAGGTTCTATTTGAGGCCACATAAGTGTGTTTGCCTGCTCCGAACTGCCACTTGAGCCAGTCCAGTATGGTTCAAGCCTGTAATCTTAGGGTCAGATTACAGGAGGGTTTGAGTTCAAGGCCTGGGAGATACAATGAGATCTTGTCTTTAAAAAATGTATTGCCAACAACGAACTACCACAAAAGTTCCTTAACTCTCCCCTCCCACCCTTCCCTCTCCTCTCCTCCGTCCCTCTGGGGTTGCCCCTGAGCTGCGTATTCTCAAGGGTAGTGCTCTACCACTTGAGCTACAGCTCTACTTTCAGCCTTTTAGTAGTTTTTTAGACATAAGGGTCTCACAGACTTCCCTGCCTGGGCTGGTTTTGAACAGTGATCCTCAGATGTCAACCTCCTGAGTAGCTAGAATGACAGGCGTGAGCCACTGCCATCAACTACTTTTTACCTTTACAATGGACTTCATCATACAAACCCAAGGCCTTGTACATACTACCACTAAGCTATATTTCTAGCCCTTCTGGACACTGGCTTTAATGTACACATCACCTTTGTTAATATCACCTAACATTTGTGACTAAGTGAGCCATGTTGTATTTAGTCAGCCTTGTACTGCTGCTTTTCATGGGGTAGCAAACAGAATTGCAGTAACTCTCCTGTCTTTCCTTTTCACCACGGAAATGGAAGTTTATTCCCTAGAAGAAATATAAATAACATTTAAAAAAAATTAAAAACCGGCGCTTGTGGCTCATGTCTGTAATCCTACCTACTCAGGAGGCTGAGATCTAAGGATCATGGTTTGAAGCCAGCCTGGGCAGAAAAGTCCATGAGAGTCTGGGAACGTGGCTTAGTGGTAGAGTGCTTGCCCAGCATGCATGAAGCCTTGTGTTCGATTCCATAGTACCACATAAACAGAAAAAGCCGGAAGTGACACTGAGGCTCAAGTGGTAGAGTACTAGCCTTGAGCACAAAGAAGCTTAAGGACAGTGCCCTAGCCCTGAGACTGAGCCCTAGGACTGACAAAAAAAAAAAAAGTCCATGAGACTCTGAGCTCTAATGAACCAGCAAAAAGTTGGAAGTAGAATTACGACTTGAGTGGTAGAACACCATCCTTGTTCTGTGGGGGAAATGAGGGCAAGCAAGCATGAGGCCCTGAATTCCAGTCCCAAGTACCAGCATGAAGAAAAAAAAATTGTTAAGATACACAAATTGTGGGTTCACTGACATCGTAGCCTAATTTTTTTTTCTATAGCCCATAAAAGATGGCTGAATAACTGCAAGGTTACTTAGCAAGGTGCTTAGCAAGGTTTTGGCAGTTTTTTTTGGGGGGGGGGGAGGCTAGACTTGCCTAATAGAGCCACCTATTGTGTTCTGCAGAGAAATGGTCAACGCATGGTTTGCTGAGAGAGTTCACCCCATTCCTGTGTGCAAGGAAGGCATTCGAGGTCACCCAGAATCCTGTTCGTGTCCTGTGCAACAGAGTCCTCGTGCGGACAACAGTGCTCCCGGAACTCCAACCAGGAAAATCTCAGCCTCTGAGTTTGACCGGCCACTTAGACCCATCGTGGTGAAGGATTCTGAGGGAACTGTGAGTTTCCTGTCAGACTCAGAAAAGAAGGAACACATGCCTCTCACCCCCCCACGTTTTGACCATGATGAAGCCGACCAGTGCTCGAGACTCTTGGAACTAGTGAAGGATATTTCCAGCCATTTAGATGTCACCGCGCTCTGTCACAAGATCTTCTTGCACATCCACGGGCTCATCTCCGCGGACCGCTATTCTCTGTTCCTGGTGTGTGAGGACAGCTCCAATGACAAGTTTCTTATCAGCCGCCTTTTCGACGTTGCTGAAGGATCCACACTGGAAGAGGCGTCCAATAACTGCATCCGCTTAGAGTGGAACAAAGGCATTGTGGGACATGTGGCAGCCCTGGGGGAGCCCTTGAACATCAAGGATGCCTACGAGGTTAGTAGGGGATTGTGGGAGGGGAACCGGGACACGGTTCAAGGATGTTGGAACTCAGTTATGATTACCTTATGCTCATTTAGGACATATAGGGAGAAGTTCTCATCTCTGCCAGGGACTAGAGCTGGAGGATCAGGGTTTAAAGCTAACATAGGCAGAAAAGTGGGCCAGATCTCATCTCCAATTAAGCAGCAAAGTGCTGGTGAGAGGCATGGCTCCAGTGGTAGAGCATCAGCCATAAGAAAGTTAAATAAGGTCCTGAGTTTAAGCATTGATACTGTTGAACAAAAGAAAGAAGATAAAGAGAGACCAGAGGGAAAGAAGGAAAGAGGGAAGGAAAGGAAGGAAGGAAGGAAGGAAGGAAGGAAGGAAGGAAGGAAGGAAGGAAGGAAGGAGAGAAACCAGAATTTCCTGTCTTTAAAGTGTGTTTGCTTCTTTCCCTGTGGCTCAGTGAAGGCTATGGGCCTGTGGGAAATCTTACCTGGCTCATTCCCTTTCTTGATGTTAGTAACACCAGACAACTCAGCTCACAGCTATATATTCGGTCATCTTTCTATGAGGTCACACTTGTGTTACCTGAACACAAGCTTCTGCATGTTCTCCTGAGGTTCTAAAAGAGTAGGTTCAAATCCACCCCCCAGAAAAGGGAAAAAAGAAAAGAAAAGAAGGATGGTCTTTTTTTCTTCTTCATTTACTTAATCCTTTTCTTCTACTGGAAATCCTGATATTCTTTCCTTCTATTCTCTCCTTTGTCTTTTTTTTTAAATAAATAAACTTATAAATATCTTTTTAAAAATGGAAAGTTTGGCTCTGAGGTATTTGAATGGAAAGATTTGTTCTAGTTCTATTTTTACTAAAGTGCACACAGGTTTGAGTTTGGGACTTAACGGTTAGGCCTTTAGAGTCTTTGAATTTTCCATTTAAAATGATCTCATTTATTAATAGATTTTTGGTGGAGGGGGTATTGGGGATTGAGCCCCAAGCCTTGTTTATGCTAGGCAAGCACTGTACCACTTGAGCTATGCCCTCAGCCCTTTTTTCGGCTACCCTTCTTTTCCCACTGTTTTGTTTATGAGACAAGGTCTTGCTACCTTTGCTTGGACTCAAATCAAAATCCTCCTGCCTCCATTTCCTGAAGAGAGAAGTGTAATTGTTCTGAGGCAATTTGTAGTACTTTGACAGGGCAGTTTTTCTAGCTACCTACTAGGCAGTATGCTATGAAGATTCAGGGAGGATTTTGGTAATTTAGTGTCATTTTAAGGGTCATCCTTGTTTTATTCTCCACTGTATTACCCATGTGAGTTACAGTATCTGCCTGGAAGATGAATGTTTGTTGTTGCTCTGTGTTTTGTTTTGGAGTTTGAACTCAAGGCCTTATTGCACTTGCAGGCATGTATTTTCTCACTCGAACCCACCCCTGAGCCTTTTTTCCTTTCATTTTTCTTTTTTTTTTTTTTTTCCACATGGGGTCTTAGGGTTGTTGCTTAAACAAAGCTGAAGTCTTCTGATATATAGCCAAGAATGACTGACCTGTAACACTATGTCTGGATTATTTGTTGAGATGAGGGTCATCTTTTCCTGAAATGTCTTTGAACTCCAATCTTCCTAATCTCTACCTTCCAAGCAAATGAATTGCCAACATAAACCATTGAACCTGGCTTGATAGTTCTTCATAAGTATTAGTTGAACTAAAATAACAGTACATGCAATAGCAAGAAAGGATTTCTAAGCTAAATGACAACTTCTTAGCAGATCGTAATTGCTGTCAAGGAAAGTGTAATTGGGAGATACAGAATATGGCATCAAGTAATAGCCATGGAGGAAGAGAGGATGTGTTGTTAGTATCTACTCTACAACATAAATTAGATTTGCCTGTGCACTGGTGACTCATATCTGTAATCCTAGTTACTCAGGAAGCTCGGATCTGAGAATCCTAGTTTGAAGCCAGCCCAGAAAAATTCTTTGTCCAATTAACCAGCAAAAAAGATGGAAATGGAGCTGTGGCTCGAACAGTAGAGCACTAGTCTTGAGCAGAAAAGGCTAAGGGGCAGCATCTAGGCCTGAAGTTGAGCACTGGCACACATACCCACCCACACACATACTAGATTTGTATTGAAAAGATGTGTGCCTGGTGAACTCCAGATGTAAAGAACAGCTTGAAGAAGATCCAGGAAAGTCAGACTTGGAAAATGTGTGACTGAAAGTCAGAATCCACGCTGAGGGAAGCATGGGTGTATGGCCAGGAAATGAATAGTGTGATAGAAGCTGGGGTTATCTTCCTAGTCCAGTATAAGAAGTGAGGGCTGCGCGAGGCTCCCGCCCCGAAGATCAAATTTAGAGTGGATTTCCACTGAACAAGTAGAATCCACCATCTTGGCAAGCCACCTCAAGGAGGTCAAAGGGAGGGAAAAGGCGTGGAGATGACTCCACGTTAGAAATGAGTGAGCAAATAATGATCCTTGTGAGGAAGACTGAGGCCAGGGATTTAAGACAGAAAGACTTCAAATAGCTTAACTGAGATACATTGTTTTTCTTTTGTCAGTTGTGGGGCTTGAACTCAAGGCCTAAGTACTGTCCTTGAGCTTTTCTGCTCAAGGCTAGCGCTCTACCACTTTGAGACATAGCACCAGTGGTTTGAGTGGTTCATTGAAGAGTCTCATGGGGACTTTTCTGCCCAGGCTAGCTTTGAACTGTGATTCTCAGATCTCAGCCTCCTGAGTAGCTAGGAGTATAGGCGTGAGCTCCTGGCACCTGGCCTGAGATACATTTTTCAGTCTCCATTCTGTAGATTCAAATTTTCCAATTCTGATTTTCTTTGGGGAGAGAGAGAGAGAGAGAGAGAGAGAGAGAGAGAGAGAGAGAGAGAGAGAGAGAGAGAGAGAGAGAGAGAGAAAGAGAGAGAGAGAAAGAGAGAGAGAGAGAGAGGTGTCTTTCTTCATGAAACTATCTCTTGACCTTCCTGAACTCCAGAGTAACCTTCCAGTGTAGCAGACTCTTAAGAGGGGTATTAAGGATACAGCTGAAGGACGGCTGCCAGATTTGCAGAATTCCCTTGCTGTCTGAGATGACAGCTGGGTTTCCAGCTATCAATGGCACGATAGTCAGGAGTACAGTAGGACTGTAAATATTTCCAGCTTGGCCAAGAAAGCCTTCGTTTGTCTGCGTGGCCCTGTGTTGTCGCTAGCTCTGCTTCTTTGGCACGTACATGCATTTCACTGAATCTCTACTCACGCTCTTTAAAGTTTCTGACAATGCATTGGGTTGTTTCGCAGTGAATAAAGGCTTCATTCTTGAGACTCTATCTAGAGCAGCCCGTGTCCTGGATTTGCATGGCCCCCAGAGTGAAGCAAGCCTCTTTGGCCATTTGATCTGTGTTTATGATGGACTCAGTGATTTGCATCCAGGAGTTTCTTCTTGAATACTCAGGATAGACAGCAGTCCTCATTTACATGGTGGTCTAATTTACATTGATGCGAGCAGTGAAAGTCAGTTAGCATACTTCATCACACAACCTCACACATTTTTTTGAATAATCAAAAACAGCGTCTCAGCCCTTTGTCAAAGTAGTCAGAATGGGAAAGTGCATTCTAAGGCTTTCAGAGTCATCCACCCTAATAATGGCCCTCTGGAGTAGTAACATTGTTCTTTCTTCCTTCCCTTCCCTCCACCCCACTCACCCCTCTGTCCTTGACGCTGTCCCTAAGCTCCTTTTGCTCAAGGCTAGTACTCTACCACTTGAGCTACAGCCCCACTTCCAGCTTTCTCTGTGATCAATTGGACATAAGAGTCTCACAGGACTTTTCTCCCCAAGCTGGCTTTAAACAGAAATCCTAGATCTCAGCCTCTAGAGTTGCTAGGATTACAGGCTTGAGCCACTGGTTCCTGACAAGCCATTTGGGGCCATAGAACATTTGAGAAGATTGTTATGGTAGTTGGTGGCAATGAAGAGGTGGCCATGACATGTAAGAACGCTCCAATGAAAGCTGAACATTAAAAAGGAGAAGGAAGTAGCCTCACAGATAAGTGGCTTTGAAAAAGGATCAGTATTTGAGTCACTTTTTACAATTTTGTAACAAAAAAAAGAAAATGACATATTTGAATTTGCAGTTAACTTTGTTACTGATCAAATAATAGTCACCCATATTAAAGTGCAAGGCAAGAGTCACAGCTTGGACCCAATTCTCTTAGTCACAAATGCTCCTGAAAGGGTTAATGGGTAATGCTCTCTATACACCCATGGATGTTTACTGTAACTCCTGTGTCCAAATTCATTCGTGAAACTCCTTACTTCCTCCCACATCCCTTCCCCTTCTTTCTCCTCCTCTCTCTTCCCCCTTCCTTTCTTCCCTTTTCTTGATGGTACTTCAGTTTGAGGTCAGGGCCTCCTGATTGCTAGGCAGATGTTCTACTGCTTGAACCACACCTCCCAGCCCTTTTGTTTTAGGTTATTTTTGGGGATTGGGTCTTATGTTTTTGCCTGGACCCAGTCTCAGACTTTGATCCTCCCACATAGCTGGGATTACAGGTGTGAATCATCATGTAGGGCTCATTTGTTGAGATGGTATCTTTCTAACTTTATGCCCAGGCTGATCTGATGCCCCTGCTCTCTACCTCCTGTATAGCTGGTAGTACAAGCCTGTCCCACCATGTCTGGCCCTTGTGCAACTTTTTGAATGTGACAGGACACTTACTAATAATGAGACATTAAAACATGTATTAATAACAAAAGAATTTATAAGAAGGCACTAACCTCATACCACCAGTACCAGGACTTGAACTCAGGACCTGGGTACCGGCCCTTAGCATTTTTGCTCAAGGCTGAGACTCTACCACTCTAGCCACAGCTTTACTTCCTGCTCTTTGTTAAGTGAATTGGAGAGAAGAGTCTTAAAACTTTCTTGCCTGGGCTGGCTTGGAACCTCGATCTTTAGATCTCAGCTTCCTAAGTAGCTAGAATTACAGGCATGAGCCATTGGCACCTGGCAAGGTGTATTATCTTAATACTATGTGTCGTGTTCTTTGATGTTTCTGTTTTGTATAACAATGAGGATTCACTCAGTACCTTGACTGCCTTGAACTTGTTTTATCATAAGGAAGCCTTATGCGTCCTGATTGCTGTGCCTTAAGGAGCTAGCTGCATGTTTCTCTCAAATTGCTTTCAGTATGGAACTTGAGTGTCCTGTCCCTGCAGGACAGCGACTCCCTGTGTGTGCCATATTTCTGGAGACAGCATCAGCTGTGTGAGGGAATAGTCACGTCCTGTTCACATAGTCATGGCCCCGTAGCTCCCTTTCCTCCCTCCTCCACTTTCTATCCATCCTTCCATTCTCTCTTTAGAGAAATAAATCCTGCCTGTCACAGTCTAGGTCTCACATCCTACATCAAGTATTGACATCTTCCTAAAGAATATGAATTCTCAGCTGGGCGCCAGTGGCTCACGCCTGGCATCCTAACTACTCAGGAGGCTGAGATCTGAGAATGACAATTCAAAGCCAGCCTGAGCTGGCTTCAAATGAAGACTCTTTATTTCCAATTAACTACCAAAAAGCAGGAGTAGAGATGTGGCTCAAGTGGTAAAGCATTATTCTTGAAGGAAAAAAAAAAACAACAACTCAGGGACAGCACTCAGGCCCTGAGTACAAGCCCCAGAACTGAGACCAAAAAGAAAGAAAGGGAGGGAAGGTGGGAGGGAAGAAGGCAGGCAGGCAGGAAGGAAGGAAAGAAGGATGGAGATGACCTTTTTGAGTGAATTTCTGATAAGTAAAATATTTTGAAAAATAAATTTTAGGGTAAAAAATGAACAGCAACTGTCTTAATTTAGATAAAAATTAACTGATCTCTCCTGGTATAATTGTGCCCTGGGGAACACAGTTTGGGAACCTCTGTATCTGGGCTAGCTCAATGCTGAAGTTACTGTAGGAATTATCTTAAAACCTCCAATCCGGGGGAGCGACTTGGCAAGTCCTCTGGATTCGTTCCTTTTATGCTTTCCATTATTTTTGTCTTGATACAATTTCAAATTCACAGAAAACTTGCGGGATCCATGATAAGAAACTTCCATCAATCTTTCCCCTGTTCTCTGCTTGTTTCCTTTGTTCTGTTTGTGGTGATTTTTTTCTCCCCACTTCCACGTCTCTCATGCATGGTGAACATGTCTACTGTCTTTGGAACTATTTGTAAGTCATCTTTTTACTGGGTATTACACTGTACATTTCCTGCAACAGTATGCTCTTGCAAAAGTAGGAAATTCAATGTGGATCCAATGCTATTTTTAATTTAATGCAGTGTTTTAACAGCCCATCACTAAAATTTTGTCAGTTTTCCCATTAATAAATAATCTTTTATAGTTATTTTTCCTTCTGCTTCTGAATCTGATCCAGAGTCTCGTGTTGGGCAAGGTATCTCTTTCATCTCCTCTACTCTGAACATCTCTTAGCACTCCATTTATTTTTCTTCATTTGGATGCTTTTTGAAGCAAATGGGCCGGTTTTTGTAGAATTTCCTTCTTCTTCTTTGGCTGTACTGGTGTTTGAGCATGGAGCCTTGTGCTTGTGAGGCACGTGTTCTTCTGCCTAAGATATACCTCCCACCCTTTTTGTCGCGCTTTTTGGCCTAGGCCAGCCGGAACCTTGATCCTCCTATTTATACTTTCCACCATAGTTGAGATAATGGACCTGTACTACCACACCCAGCTTTTACTGTTCAGATAGACTTTTTTTGTTCTTGTAAACTTTTTTTTTATTTTCAATTCACTCTTTCCTGGAACCACCATCTCCCTTATTTCTGCTTCCCACGGAGCTGAGATGATAGGCTCATGGCACTAACTTACAGCTGTTGATTGAGAATTAGGGTCTCACAAACTTTCTGACTCAGGCTAGCCTCAAAGCACAATTGCCGCCCACCAGAGAGCTATGATTGTATGTGTGAGTCAAATGCCTGGCTTAGACTTTCCTTCTTAAGTAGAAGATTCAGGCTAGGGCCTTTTGGCTATAACATCACAGATGTCTCCATTGAGATTTGCTGGGTTTTCCAAAGAACAACTAGTGCTTCGTTCTCCAATACCATGAAGACTGAACTTTTGCAGTCCAGTTCCATTCTGTGGCTATAACTGCCTAGCTTCAACACAACCCCTTCCTGCAAAGGGCTCACACTCCTGTCCCACATAGAATCCTCAGGCTAACCATATTTCCTCTATGCTACTTCAGTTCAAGGACCCACCTTGATTTCAGTAAGGTGACAAAACCACAGAACTCAGGAAAGAAAGCATGATCTGTGAAGTGGCTACTGGGAAAGACATCTTAATGGAAGAGAAAGAGGTCAGAGAATGTCCTTGCTTACTGGGCACAGCAACAGCCCAATACACGGGGGTGCCCACCAACCCAAAGTTCCACTAACCTGATCCTCTGAGATTTGAGATTGAAGTTTTGTCCTGAAGACATAATTGAGCTAATCATTGGCCATTAGTAACTGAACCCAGTCACTAATCCTATCTCCTTTCTAGAAGCAATCTTTGTCTCCCTCACACTTTGTAAGACATCTCATCTGCATAAACTTAGGAAAGGTGTTGTAAATATCAGGAAATTGTGTCAGTGTTAGATTTGTGGCAAAGAGTGGAGACCATGACCAAATGCATTTTATTTTATTATATCACAGCCTTTGTGCATATTATCAGTAGGTACCCAGTACAAGTTTCCTCCCAGGACTGAAGATGTTGGGTATTTGATTTGAATGTTTATGAGTAGTCTTAAGTTGTGAACACACTGATTTCCCAACTCCATTGTATCTTCTGTCCCTGTTAGAAGCATCTAGTATAAGGAAGAACTTTGTTTTCTCCTTTAATTAGTTATGTATTTAAATCAGTGTGGGCTCATTGATTCTTATTTAGTAGATTATGATCTGTTTTTTTTTTTTTGGTTGGTATTGATGTTAAACTCAGGGCACTCTACCACTTGAGCCATGCCTCCAGCCCAGCTTTTGTTCTGGTTAGTTTGGAAATGGGGTACTCTCTCACTACAAGTTGCATTTTCCCCTTTATGCACATGTGTAGTCATTTGTTTTGATCATATATTAACTATTGTCTGAATTTCACTGTGAACATTTAAGATAGAAATGGATTCATTCTGTAGGCAGGAGAATTACCATTACATCCTTCTGATGTTATCAGGCTTGGTCTGATGATGTGCTAAACTGGGTCTATTCTAGAAAGTATCCAAACTATATGGTGTAGGCCTTACTCCTAGGAATAATCTGTTCTTGAATGAATTGAGTGACTAAAGTGCTTCTCTGCTCTGGCTGGACTGGAATTAATTAACGCCTCCGTGCGTGTGTCTCAGGTTTATAGCAACATTTAGTGTTCAGTCAGGTGCAGGTAATTTTTGCTGGTCCTGTTGGAATTTTACCCTGTACAGTTCCAAAGTGAATTAGTCACTCAGTCTTCCTTCTTACACATTCTTCCTAAATACACACACACTTAATACACACGTGCACACACACAGAGGGAGCCTGTTTTACTCTACAAATCCCAGCCACTTTAGAACTCTATTCAGTTCTTTTGGGAACTGTGGTTCCACTTGAGTCCACTTGGCCTTTAAAAAAAAAAAAGTGCTCCAGCCCAGGCAGAAAGCCAGTGTTGAATGGTCAGCCTGAGTCCTTTCCTTTTTACTGTCTGTGGCTTTGGAGAATTCTAGCTGTCTTCAGCCAGAGGGCAAGTCCATACCCATCCCTTTGTTATGCAAGCGGATATCCCAAGCTTGTGTTTCTTCATGTGGTTATTTTCTCATAAACAGTCAAAAAAACAACCTCAGTAACCGTAGAATCTCAGATTCTAATTTGGTGTTTCTTGGACGTGATGAGACATCCTCTACGCATATTGCTTTTGCACCCTAAAATGTTTGCAACTGTGGAAGTGAAAATGGAGCCAGACATTGATGGCTGATACCTATAACCCTAGCAATTTAGGAGGCTAAGATTTGGGGAATAGCAGTTCAAAGCTGGGAGACTCTTACCTCCAATTACCCACCAAAAAGCCAGAAGTAAAGTTGTGGCTCAAGTGGTTGAGTGCATAGGTTCTGAGTTCAAGCCCCAGTATCTACCCCAAGATAGTATTACTGATAAATCCTGCTTTTCTAAGGTCCCAAAGTGGCTGCCAGGTAAATGCTCAGAGCAAAGACATGCAAAGATAGAGGCAGAGATGCCCAGCTTTTTAATTTGTCCAAGTAAGGTGTCGGAGCTTTTTAGCAAGAGCAATTGAAGTACCATTTACAAAAGGAAAACTGTTTGGAGTTTTGCCAAGAATTTGGTGCTTCATTAAAATTGAAATTGAAGGGCATTTCACATCTCCCCATCAATGAAGAGTGAGCTCAGGACTGCTGTTGATTTTAGTGTAACTACACACACACACACACACACACACACACACACACACAGCTGTGAAAGTCCTACTAATCTCCATCTGTCAAACTTTATTTACTATTTGATTAGATAGTTTGGGTTGAATCTTCTTTCTAAATTGATTTTGTCATTATAATATTCCTTAACAAAACAATTCCAGAAATCCATTTTTATTCATACTTTGATTTCATACTTTGATTCACTTTGTGAATCATTTTTTAACCTTAATTTATATAGTATGTTCTAGATACCTTAAGATAAAATATCTAAAGTATTTAAAGAGAAAATAAGAATGATTTTGGTCAACTGTGCAGAAATGTTTAACTAAGACCCTGTATGTTTCAGTGTAACCTTGAGCAGGATTTTGCAAGGGGAAAAAAAGCAAAAATGTGGCAGTGTTTGTATTATAAAATATTTATACTGATTTTATAACTTCTCTTTTGAAATTATCTGTAAAGCCAACTTTGGCCCACTCAGAGGAAAATTGGCCTCATTTCTGACCCCATTTGTTAGCACCTAGTCTAATCACCTACTTCATTCACAGCTTAGGTCTTGTGTGACTTTAGACTAATTTAAGGAAAAAAATAGAAATGACCTTCAAAAGATGAGGTTTTCCTTCTTTCCAGTGTGGATAGTCCATGCTGTCTGAAGGGAATTCCAAATGCAGAGCTTCTGGGTCAGTGATCTATTATTAGTGTGAGCCTGTAACTTCGCAAGGCTATGGCTGTGGAAGGAAAGCACTCATTCAGATGTTTAGATTCTGCAATGCTTGTTTCCATCCAAACCTGTATTCCTGTTTGGCTTTCTTTAGTATGTTTCCCCCCTAGGAACAAGACTTGCTTTACACTATCATGAGCTATAAGAGATCACAGAAAAATGGTGTCATTTGTTTGTGAATTCCCTCATTTAACAAAGACTTAAATATTGGGAATACAGCAATGAATAAAAGGTAAACCTCTCATCAGATTTTCAACCTAATTGTAGTTCTTCCTAATGGAAAATTTACTGGAAGATTGATAAAAATCCCTTCCCTCCTTCCCTTCCTCCTTCCCTTCTTCCCTTCCATCTTGCCCTCCATCTTTTCCTTCCTTCTTGCCCTTCATTCCTTCCTTTCCTTTCTCCCACCTTCCCTCCCTCCCTTTCCTTCCTTCCTTCCTTCCTTCCTTCCTTCCTTCCTTCCATCCTTCCTTCCTTCCTTCCTTCCTTCCTTCTCTTCTTCTCTCCCTCTCCTCCTTCTCCCTCTCCTCCTTCTCTTCCCTCTCCCTCTCTCCTCCCTCTCCTTCCTTGCTTCCCTTGTTCCTTCCCTCCCTTTCTCTCTCCCTTTCTTTTTCCTTCTTTCCTTCCTTCTATCTTTCTCTTGGCAATACTGGGATTTGAACTCAGGGCCTTGTGGTAAGTACTCTTTAACAACTAAAGCCACCTCTCTCTAGCCCTTTTTCATTTAGTTTGCTTTTTGGCAGATAGGGTCTAGCAATTTTGCCCTGCTGGCCTAGGACTAATCCTCCTATTTCCATCTCCAGAGTATCTGGGATTACACATATCCATCCCTTTGCCTAGCCTAGTACCCTTCTTTCTTTAGCAACATTTATAACTGTTAGATTTTTCAGAAGCCTTTTGTAATTCTTGGCTGTGCATAGCGTGCTTTGTAAAAAGGGGAAAGAAATTCAACAGATTAAGAACCTATTCACAATTTGAGTCCATGCCTCACTTTTATAGATACAAAAAATCATTGTGAATATTAGACATTAAAGGACAGACTTTTGAGTGGGTATAGAACAACTATTATTATAGTCATTTGTTGGACAGATGGTAAGTTTCTAGGAAAGTTCTGTGGAAACACAGTAAAATCAGGCCCTAGGACAAACAGACAGGCAAAGTGTCACAGAAATGAGAGATATTACTTCTTTCCTGAATCATAAAACCAGTCTAAGTGGTTAAAATTTTGAATACCTTTTATCTTTATTTTTATTTTTTACTGTTGTTTAGTGTGTGCATGTGTGCATGTGTGTGTGAGCGTGCGTGTGTGTGTGTGTGTGTGTGTGTGTGTGTGCGTTGGTGTTGTTTCGCCTAAACTAGCTTCTAAAACCCTTAAGTTTATCTTTATCAAGGATGATATGTCCTTCCAATTCTTGGATGCTTTCTACCATGATAAAATTTGTGCTCAGAGTAACAAGGTAAGTCCAAGGTTAGATTTCTGTAATCTAATAAGCTAGAACAATCAGAGCAATCTTTGTACAGGTCAGTCATTAAATTGAATTTCTTTTTCCTTACTTAGGATCCTCGGTTCAATGCTGAAGTTGACCAAATTACAGGCTACAAAACTCAGAGTATTCTTTGCATGCCAATTAAGAATCACAGGGAAGAGGTAAGCCAATTTCTTTTTTCATTTCAGAAAAGGTCATTTAGAAATACTTTTTGTTTTGACATAATTTTTCACATTTATGAAATAATGACAAGTTAGCATTTAAGTTAGCATATAAGGTACTTAAATGGTCCATTTGGCATTTCTTTTACTAAGTTATGAACTTTGGCTTTGCAAAAAATTTAATATATGCTATTACGTCCCTTTCTTCTTCCCTTATTGTCTTATTATTAGATATATCATGGCTGTGATTAGAATGAACTTACTTTGCATTATGTTTTGTATGTCTGAATAATTCTCATTAATGGTCACTCAGTTGTGGTAGATTTCTTTGAATTTACATTAAGATTCTGAAGGGAAAAAAAAGGAAATTAGTGGCTAATTCTAATCATATACATGTAGATGTGATATTATAACAAGCAAATGAAAACATGTTGGTTTACATTTTACCTAATGAGCAGATTTAGATTCTATTTGCACTGTATTCTGTTTATTTTATACTTATATTTGAAAATTTTATAGTTGATAAATGATCCATGAAATAGAATGCTTGATTTGCACATTCTGTAACCTAACTGCACATTACAAGCAACTAGGAAGTTCTAAAAGATCACAAATTATAGTGTTATACGGCAATTAGATTGTGAGATACAGAGAAGTCACATTTTGAGAGGTCAGATTGGGAGTCTTTATTAGAAAGTCAGTGACTTCAAGCAGACACATTTCCCAAAAAAACTTGCAGCCTTGAATACACTTAATACTGTTAGAAACTGAGCCTTGAGGGTAGGAGAGTAAAGAAAGAGCAGAAAAACAATCTCAACAAACCTGATCAACTTTTAATAGAGAGGAACACCATGGTGACCTGAGAAAAATCAGGCGACAGGAGCTGAGTTGGTCAGGGCCTAAATAGGGTCATGATCAGGTGACAGGGTCACAGGAAACTCGAGAGTTCAAAGAGTCTCACAAGTTCCTGGTACAGTTCTGGCAGGTCCAGCGACCTATTGTCCAAATCCTCCCCCTCCCCGCCCCTTGTCCTTCCATCACCTGGGACTGGTACTTTACCTTCATCCACCAAGAAGCCAAGAATGGCTCCAGTTAGACCCGATGCCCTATCATCCACCACATTGCCAAGATGGCTCTAGTTAGCCCCAGGATCCTTACTTCAATAGGAGTCAGGGTTCTACCAATCAACAGGGTTGATAAGATATGTATAAATACATCACAGAGGATTTATTAATGGAATTGAGTCATGTAATCAGGTGCCAAAAGATGTCCTGACCTGAATTTAAGCTGGAGAACCAGGAGGCAGGTGGTGTAGTTCAACTCTAAGGCCTGAGGCCTGAGGACCTGGAGAGTTGCTGCAAGCCTAAGAATCTAGAGATCTGACATTTGAGGGTAGGGGGAGAAGTCCAGAAGACATGGCAAGTTTGCTCTCCCTCTTCCTTTGTGTCCTAAGGGGCCCTCATGGATGGGCCAGTGGCACACTGCTCTGCAGATTCTGACATGCTCCCTCAGACACACCCAGAAGTAATGCTCTCCTCGCTGAATGGGCATCCCTGAAACCAGGCAAGTTAACACATAAAATTAACTATTAACAAAAATTAAATCAGATTCTAGTTGCTCATATATTTGTATAGCTCCCTAAAGAATTCTAAAGTACAGCCAGGGCTGAGAGTGCTTGGTAAAAGCAAATAGACAGAAACAGCCTATGTCAGTTGTTCTTAACCATAAGTGCAAACCACAGTCACCTGGGGAGTAATTTATTTAGTTATTTATTTTGTCGGTTGTGGCCTGGGCGCTGTCCCTCAGCTCTTCAGCTCAAGGCTGACACTCTACCACTTGAGCCACAGTGCCACTTCCAGTTTTCTGGTAGTTTATTGGAGATAAGAGTCTCATGGACTTTGCTGCCCATGCTAGATTTGAACCATGATCCTCAGATATCAGCCTCCTGAGTAGCTAGGATCACAGGCATGAGCCACCAGTGCCTAGCTTACTATATGTAGTCTTTTGAGGAACCGCCACACTGATTTCTAGAGTGGATGGACAAGTTTACACTTCCACCAACAGTGCAGTAAGGTTCTTTTTTGGCCATATCCCCTCCAGCATCTGTCATTATTAGATTTTTTGATTATAGCCATTCTAACTGGGGTAAGGTGGAATCTCAATGTCGTTCTGATTTGCTTTTCTTTTATAACCAGAGAAGTTAAACATGTCTTCATGTGTCTATTGGCCATTCTTATTTCCTCTTCAGAGAAGTCTCTAAGTCTTCAATCCATTTATTAATGGGGCAGTTGTTTCTTTGAGGATTTGTTGTTGGAGGATTTAATTTTTTGAAGTATATTTTAAATATGAGGCCCTTGTCTGTTGTATGGCCAGTGAAGATCTTTTCCCAATCCGTGGGCTTTCTACTGATCTTGCTAGCTGTGTCTTTTGCCATGCAGAAGCTCTTCAGTTTCATGCAATCCCATTTGTCCAACCTTTCTCTGATTTGTTGTATTTCTGGATCTTTATTAAAATTAACTGCAAACCACAGTCACTTGGGGAGTATTTTTTTAAAATTCCAATCTGGATGCTGGTGGCTCACACCTGTGATCTAGCTACACAGGAAGCAGAGATCTAAGGATTATAATTCAAAGCCATCTTATTTAGGAAAGACCATGAGACTCTTAGCTCCAATTAATCATCAAAAAACTTCAAGTGGAACTGTGCCTCAAGCAGTAGAGTGCTAGTCTTTTTTTTTTTTTTTTTTGGGTCCGGTCGTGGGGCCTGAACTCTGGGCCTGGGCGCTGTCCCTCAGCTCTTCAGCTCAAGGCTAGTGCTCTACCACTTGAGCCACAGCGCCACTTCCGGCTTTTTTCTTTTTGCTTATGTGGTGCTGGGAATCGAACCCAGGGCCTCAGGCATGCAAGGCAAGCGCTCTACCACTGAGCCAACTTCCCAGCCCAGAGTGCTAGTCTTGAGGACAAAGCTCAGTGATATTACCCAGGCCCTGAGTTCAGTCCCCAGGACTGACACACACACACACACACACACACACACACACACACACACACACTCACACTCACACTCACACTCCACACTGCCCAGGCTTTCCCTTACAGTGAATCTCTGGAATGGGGACCCAGGTTATTGGTATTTCTTAGAACTTTAAGTGATTGCATTGTATGCCCAAGGTTGAGAATCAATTCTAATTATATTGATTTTAAATCAAAAGCAGAAGTGGCCTCCAATTTTTAATGATTTGGGCTAACATTTTCATGACATTATGTAGGTGTGAAAGCAATGCATATTCAATAGGAAATGTACCTTGAATGTTGAATTTTGATCTTTCTGGGGTAGTGATACTGTAGAATACTGGATATGTTGGACAAAGGCAGGAGCTGATAATTCTAGTCAGCCCACAAACCAGCCAAATCTCCCTCTTTCTCTCTTTTTCTCTCTCTCTAGATATAGATATAGATCTATCTACATATAGATTTACAAATATGTAGCTAGATAATGATAGATCTGTATCTATATCTGTATACATATATATGATTTATAGATATATGATTCATGTGTATATTTATGATTTATATATGATGTATGTGATTTATATTCATATCATTCGTGTATGTGATATTTTTGATTTATATATGATATATGTGATTTATATTCAGATTTTGTCATCTATATTTTGCTAGTACTGGGGCTTGAATTCAGGGTGTCATGATCTTACTTGGCTTTTTTCCATGAAGGCTGTTGCTCTACCACTTGGTCACACCTCTGCTTCTGGCTTTTTGGTGGTTAGTTGGAGATAAGAGTCACATGGGCTTTTCTGCCTAGGCTGACTTTGAACCTTTGATCCTCAGATGTTTGACTCCTGAGTATCTAGGATTACAGGAGCAAGTCACAAGTGCCTGGCTTCAAATTCTGACATCTTTTTGCTTCTCTTCCATTCAGTCAGTGACCACATTCTGTTGTTGTAACTTCAGTTCTTTTTGATTGTATTGTTTATTATTCTAGTTCCTTTCTTTTCATTGCTGTTTCTTACCCCATGACTTGGATTTTGAAGCAATAGCCAAGCTGTTTAAATGTTCTCAAAGGGAGTTTCTTTGCAAGGGTTTAATTTCCTTTCATTCTAACTTGTACTCCCTTGCCTTGGGTGTTTTCCTAAAAGACAGCTAGCTTTCTTGCTTGGTTGCTCTTTCTTCTCTTCTCTTTTGTTTTCTTTTCTTTTCTTTTTGCAGGTCCTGGGGTTTCAACTCAGGGCCTAGGTACTGAGCTACTTTTGCTCAAGGCTCACACTCTGCAGGCCACAGCTCCACTTCTGGCTTCTGCTTTTTTTGATAGTTAATTGGAGGTAAGAGTCTCACAAACTTTCCTTCCTGGGCTGGTTTCAACCAGTGATCCTCAGATCTCAGCCTCCTGTGTAGCCAGGATTACAGGTGTAAATCTACAGGTGCTTGGCCTATAGCTAGCTTTCTAAGTCAGTGCTTAGGTCTTGCATGTGGCATAGATATCTGTTAGGGTATCTTGCTCATTGTGAGGGTTCAAATTCTGAATGTCTAGGCTGAATCTGAGATTGTTTTCTTACAAGCACCATACTGACCATGCTCAGGTTTTGAGAATTACAGTCTACTCAGAGTTGCTAGGACAGTTACAATTTAATAATCAAAAGTGAGTTCTATGACCAGGTACCAGTAGCTCACACCTGTAATCCTAACTACTCAGGAGGCTGAGATGTAAAGATTATGGTTTGAAGCCATCCAGGGCAGGAAAGTCTGTGACTCTTACCTCCAAAAAAAAAAAAAAGACAAAAGTAGAACTGTGGCTCCAGTGGTTATAGTGTTAGCCTTGAGCAAAAGGCTCAAGGACATGGCCCTGAGTTCAGGCCCCAGGAAAGGCACAGGAGGCTAGTTCCACTGGTAGTTACTAAAACCATCTGTAGCTATGACACAAAAGTGACTTTGATTAACCAAGTGAGTGAATGAATGAATAAATAAAATTCAAGCTTTGCATAGACTGATGATGAGAGTGCTATTCACAGGTGCCAGATTCATCAAATTAAAAATAAGTGGCCCATTCAATGTTTGTGATCTCATTATACAAAAAAAATACTCTTTGTGATTTATCTAAACTCAAGTTTATTCAAGTTTCATGTGACAACTGTAGATACTAAGTCAAGGATTATGTTTTTGGACACTTTAGAAGATGATTAGCTTTTAGTTAGTAAATATTCTTTAAAACCTTGCTCCCTGCAAAAACAATTTCATGTGAATGGATCTTTATACAAACCCTTGAGCTTCTCTTTCTAGATAGCTTGGATATGGGGTTGGGGGCATGGCTCTGGTGGTGGAGCACCAGCATATGAGTGAAAGCAAGCATCAGATACTGAGTTTAAGTCCCAGTCTCAGATAGCCCGTCCCCCGGTCAGGACTGGAAATAGCCTTGAGAATTACAACAAAAGTCATGAGTGAAGGGACTGGAGCTTCTCTACAGAAATAGCCTCAGGCCAGGCCTGACGATGATGCCTGTAATCCTAGTCATGTGGAATACGGATGTGGAATGAGATCTCATTCTACTTATACAGAATATAGATGTAGAACAAGATCTCATTCTACTTATACAGAATACAGATGTAGGACATGATCTCGTTCTTCAGTTCACATGGAGCAAAATAGAGAGATTGTATCTGAAACAAAGGAAGTGGAATAGCACTTGCCTAGTCAAGTGCAAAGTTCAAACCCTAGCATGGCCCCCAAACCAAGCCCTACATCCTGAAGCTACACATCTTCCTCTTACTACTTACCAACTATCAAATGAACATGACAAAAGTGAAAAATAGTATGACTCATCTTTCAGCTGAGTCAGATCAAGTGTGGTTCACATATTTTAAAAAGTTCTCCCTCCTTACCTGTACACTGGGGTGTCTTTGGGTGTGTCTTTAGGAAGGAAAGCCCATATCATTAGGGTGTAGAATAATTGGGTCACCTGCACTGTCCCGTAGCAGTCCTTTGAAGTTAGTCTGCTCTTCTTCTCCCTCCATTCTCAACCCCTGACAATCTCTCTTGTATCTGGCTTCCTTCACTGAGCATAATGCTAGAGAAGCTGGCCCCTGGTCTTACCTGTAGCAGTTCACCTCCTTTTATTGCTAGGTGATGTAGATATATTGTCGAATAGTGTTTATTCATGAATAGCTAGACATTTGACTTTTTCCAGTTTTTACCTGCAGTGAAAAAAACTGTTATCAATGATGTCATGTGAGTCTTTGTATGGACTTAGGTTTTCATTTCTCTTGGATAAACACAGCAGAGAAACTGCTAGGTAATATAGCAGATATATGTATAATCCAAACTCTCCTCCAAAATGACTTGGCCATATTGCATTCTTACTGACAATTAATAGGACTTGCATGTACTTCACATCCTTGACAACAAGTAGTTTGTTAGCATTTAGTTTTACTGTTTAATAGGAGCTGACTCAGTTTCCTTCCTTCCTTCCATCCCTCCCTCCTTCCTCCCTCCCTCCTTTCTTCCTTCCTTCCTTCCTTCCTTCCTTCCTTCCTTCCTTCCTTCCTTCCTTCCTTCTTTCCTTCCTTGCTTCCTCCCTCCCTCCCTCCCTTCCTCCCTCCCTCCCTCCCACACTCCCTCCCTCCCTCCCTTCCTTCCTTCCTTTCTTCCTTCCTCAATGTTTTTCTTTTTTGGTGGTGGTACTGAGGATTGAATTCAGGACATCAGATTTACTAGGTAGACACTTTACCACTTGAAATACACCTCCAGCCCTCCCGCCCCCCTTTTTCCCCTGATTACTGCCAGGAAGGGTCTTGCTTTATGCTCAGGCTGGCCTGGATTGTGATTCTCCTATTTTTGTTTTCCTCAAGCCTCTGGGAATCACAGACACATGTCACCATGCCCAGCTACTGCTTGAGATGGAGTCTTCTGAACTCTTTATGCCAGGCTACCCTTTCACTGCAAGGGGCTGACTTAACTTTGGTTGTTTGAATTCATTAACTCCACTGGCAATGACGAGCCTGCTGTTCACTTACAGATGCAATAGAAGCCCCTGCAGCCACAGGTCCAAAGCTCAGCCTAAGATTTCTGCTGGGCTTCTGAACTTCCTTACATTTGTGTTCCTGCATTCTCTCCTGCTGTCTGTTGTATCCAGGAATAACTTGATATGAAGTTTAGAATGGCTGAATGCCAGGTGTCAGTGGCTTACACCTACACAGGAAGCTGAGCTCTGAAGATCATAGTTCAAAGCCAGCCAGGGCAGGAAAGTCCATGAGACTTACAGTGATGACAAAAAATTAAAACTAAAAACCAAAAGCCAGAAGTGGAGCTGTGGCTTAAGTGGTAGAGCAGTAGAACACTAGCCCTGAACACAAAAGCTCAGGGACAGCACCCAGGCCCTGAGTTCAAGCCCCAGGACCAGTGTGTGTGCATGCACCCTCTCTCCCGCCACACACACACATAAATCTTCAGTGACTTCACGGGAGACAACTAATAAAGAGAGGGTCTCACTGTCAGCTTTCCAACAGCATGCAAACCCTTCTCATTCTACTCTCCCTCCCTACTCCCTCTTTTCCCACATTTGCATGACCCAGTTTGCAATTATTTCCTGTGAGAATTACTTCATCAGAGGAAAAGGTTTGAAGAGAAAAGAATAGACATACTCTCTACATGGCTGTTATAGTATAAAATACCAATTTGGCTGACCAAGAGTTAGAGCCACTGGCAAAATGCAATACATGGTTTCCAGAATTACCTTCAAATTTATATCTGCATTAAAAAAAAAAACTCCTGGACCGTGTTTGCTTTTATGTACACAGCCGGTGTTTCTGGCTCTCTTGAAATTTTTGAAGTCAAAATGTATATAGAGTTCCAGTGAGTCTTTGGGAATAATCATAAAGGTTGTTTCACTGTGGATTTGAATCCTGTCTTACCAGTTCCTGAATGACTAAGGAGAATGGGCCTAGTTACTCTTTCAGCTTCACTTTCCTCTTCTGGGAATAAAAAGGCACACCTCAAGGGGTTTGCTTGAAGATTGAATACATTCATGTATGCAGAAGGGTTTAGTGTCATTCCTGGATCACTAAGAGCAGTCAATAAAATGTCAACTAGTCTCTTAAAATAAGAGATCCTAAACTAAGCACACTTTAAGATGTACTGTACTGGTAAACTGGCATGTTGAATTCAGATCCTCTGTTCTACTGCTTAATGATAACAAGTCATAAAATAAAAGAACTAATAGAGCTTCTAAGAGACATAAGAAATGGAAGCCTGAATGAATATCACCTCATGGACAATGGGATCATACATTATCAGTCCACTTCATGACTTACCTCAGTTTTCTGTATATTACCCTCTCACAAACTTTAAAACTTAAAAGAAAAATGCTTTTCACTATATTTCTTTATAATTGAGGCAAATGGCATTTGTTTTCTGTTTGCATAAACCCACCTGGATTGAATAAGCTAACACTCATTCCTTCAATTTATAGGAAAGCTTAAAATGTACTGTGGTGCCTGAATTATAAATCAATAGGTTGCTAAACACATGGTACATTTTAGTGAATCTTATTTTTTCAAAGCATAGAGACTAATTGTGGAATTCTGTGTGTCTGAAGTAGTTATATACTGAACATTAACACCTGCGCTAGAGAATTTGGGAAGACTGTGTGTGTGTGTGTGTGTGTGTGTGTGTGTGTGTGTGTGTGTGTGTGTGTGTGTGTGTGTGTGTGTGTGTGTGTGTGTGTGTGTGTGTGTGTGTTGTTTGGGGGATTGAACTCAGGGCCTGGGTACTGTCCCTGAATTTTTTTTGCTGAAGTGTAATGCTCTACCATTTCAGCTTTTGTGGTGCATAATTGGAGATGAGAGTCTCACAGACTTTCTGTCCCCGCTGGCTTTGAACCACAATCCTCAGATCTCAGCCTCTTGAGTATCTAGGATTACAGATAATGAGCTACCAACATTCGGCTTGGGAAGATTTTTAAGATCCACTAAAATCACTAATACTAAGCTCTTCATCTAGTCCTTCCTGTAAATTAATAACATTATCATCTTAAGTAAAATAGATATAGCAATGCTGTTTGAAAAATAGAGATCCTAACTAACTCTAGACTTTTGTGGTGTAGTAAATTTTAGAAAAAAAAATTGTACAGGATCAACTTTTGCAATCACCCCCTGTCCTTAATCCTTTATAAGAGACTGGGGTTAAATGAACAAAGTGAATAAGAAGAAAAGGAAAAACCTACAGCAGTTGAGGAGGTTAAAAAGAACCAATTTTAGAAAGGTCCAAGATCTACTGGCTAGAGAAAATAAGTGAACACAAAAAGGAAAGTCAATCAGAAAGAGAGCTGACTAGTCTGTGTATCAGAAGATGGTCTGAGGAATTAGGAGTATGTTTTTGGAGATAACTGCCGTATGGATAACAAGCAATGCATGTGACATTTTTGAGGCGATCCTGTGAAAGCTGTTCTAAGGACCTGCCAGATATTAACTCATCAGTCTTTAAAACAACCATTCTCTGATTCCCACTAAACACATGGGAGAAATTGAGACACGGAACATTTCTGGGTATTGCTCAAAGTCACAGGTCTACAAAACTGGCAAAGCTTGTTTTAGACCCAGCCATTGGACTATAGGGTCATAATATAGAAATTCCTGCTATATATGATGATTACATTCTGCTTCTTTTGAGTGCACCAATTTGTTAAGGTGGCCACCACCAAGCTTTCTCAAAATGGAGGAGGGAAGAAGGGAAGGGAGGGGAGGGAAGGAAAAAGAGGCAAGAGAGATCACAGTTACATTCACTAATACTCTAATAATCCATAAGGCAATTTTTACCAGAGACAAAAGAGCCACAAGAGCAGGTTGCACATTAATCTGGGCCATTGTGCTGTAGAGGAGGACTGTGATATGCCGCATAATTAAAAGTCATTTAGCTGCCTGCTTGTGGCTCACATCTGCAATCCTATGTTCTCAGGAGGTTGAGGTCTGAGGATCGTGGTTTGAGGCCAGCCCAGGCAGAAAAATCCATGAGACTTTATCTCCAATTAAGCACCATAAAAAGCTGGAAATGGAGCTGTGGGCTCAAGTAGTGGAGTATTAGCCTTGAATGAAAAAGCACCCAGCTTCTGAGTTCAACCCTAGGACTGGTACCTCTCTCCTCCCCTGCAATTATTTACAGTAAGTCTGGATTTTTTAGGACTGCTGTTAAGGTCTTTTCAGATTTAACTCTGGATTTTTTTTTCTTTAGACCTAGACCTTGAGCAGCTATCCCTTTAGCCTCTTGCATTAATTCTTCCTGTAACCAGACAGAATTCTTTCAAGTTAGTGAAAACATGCAGAGAAACTCAACCCCTATCTCCAGCTCAGATGACCTACTTCTGAAGGTCTGCCCTCCCCTGAAGTATGGCTTGTTTTGACATCATGGAGATGACTGTTCTTTTTTATTTATAGGGACTGACTACATAGAAACTCTCACTCACAGCTCTGTTTGCCTCAGGGCCTACTGAGTTT